>NC_137983.1:11412298-12072298 GCF_963924665.1 Micromys minutus
AGAGGGAGAGAGGGAAAGAGAGAGAGAAGGAGGGAGAGAGGGAGGGAGGGAGAGGGAGAGGGAAGGAGAGGGAGAGGGAGATTGAGAGGGAGAGAGATAGAGATAGAGATAGAGATAGAGATAGATAGAGAGAGAAAGAGAGAGAGAGAGAGAGAGAGAGAGAGAGAGAGAGAACTGGGAGGGGCAAGCAGTCCTTTTCTATGCTGCTTCCACACCTGGTAAGCCAGGCAGTGGTCCGAGGGAGGAACCTAGTGGAATTGTCTGTAAACTAAAAGTTTCGATATTCTAATTGTATAATATAGGAACAACAGTGTCTTTCCCCTACATCTTTCATGATCCATTTCTCTTTGAAGCCCACCAAAATTTGGAAATTATCTATTAAGTTTCTACATATTTTAAATTCTATCATATTTATATATTACATTTTAACTGCCAGAATACCTTGTGAGATAGGAAACTATAGTTTTGAAAGCCACTAAAATACAATAATTGACAATAACTGGAGTCCTGTTTATTGTTCTTAGCATTTCCTTCTCTGTGTACTGAATCCATATAATCCACAATTTCCCCAAGTGGCAACAATAGCAAAGTATCTCCTTATTTATCACAACATGTATTCAAAACCTTGAGTTGCATACATAAGAAATGTGAGTGTAGTCTGTACTCCTGCTGACTGAGGTGACAAACTGGATAACAAAAACAGGCTTGCAGAACGCTGCTTGAGTGCCGAAAAGGAGCATTATAACTAGTACTCACCAAGAGAGGTGCAGAGAAAGCTTCCTGGTGGAAATAATACATAAAACGTGGCTTATAGGACACGAAGAAATTATAATGAAATCTGTGGAATCTGAGAGAAAGAAGAGTGAGACTAATCAGCAATGCAGAAAGTCTGATGCAAATTAGATTGTAGAGCCCTGGTGTGAGGACAAGGGAGGCAAAATTGAGATGAGAGAATCAGGTGATGAAGAACCAGATATGTCACTTAATAAAAGGAGACATCACATTAACACCAATGAGAAGCTATTTAAAGATTCGAGGCAGGGGGGCAAACATGATCATAATTGCATTATGTAAATGGCCTATTATAATGATAATTTTATGTTTATGTTTGTGCTAAAGCTTCAAGACTATAAGTTCCATATCCTCTGAGGAGTAGACCCCTGAGGAAGAATAGTAATGATTTTTCTAGCAACTGCCTTTGCAGTCTTAGCTGACCATCCCCAGTGAGCTCCAACAGTAAATAGACTGAGCTGCACAGTGACAGGGTAGAGATGGTATTCATGTCTAATCACTGTGTCCCAAGTTACAGCACAGCATCTCTCTCTCACTCAACGAAAGTTGGCATTACCATAGAGAACACTTCTAACAATTTAAATTTTAGTCTTTGTAGGCTTGTGGATGATGGCCTGAAGAAAGATGAAGGATTATATATAATAGTCATCACTTCTAGTATCTAGAAACAGTGACACACAGGTCTTGACTTGGGTGGAATATGGGAATATGGTCAAATGTTCAACTCTACTGAGACATTTCTCACATTGTAACGTCAGGAAAGTAACAAGTAAGATGTAGATGACCCAGTCAGAGAAATGTTTTGTCTCTTTTCAGCCTGTAATTTACTTCAGTCACATAAGTACTAGAGAGAGAGAGAGAGAGAGAGAGAGAGAGAGAGAGAGAGAGAGAGAGAGAGAGAGAGAGAGAGAGAGAGAACTGGCAATCCTTTCCTCCTGAAGCCTTCCCACACAGCAGGGAGAGCTGGAAAGGGAAAAGGCTCTAAATATCATAGCTTTTATTATATCTTTGGACAGGACATATTAATCATGAACTCTTTGGGGCATTTTAATATGACAGGGCAGAAGGAAGGAGACTGAGCTCGACAAAGCAGCCTTTTAAGGAAAAATGTGGAAAAAAAACTTATCTCTGCAGTTTGTGTGGTGGTTCTCAACACTCTGGTTCGAGAAGGGTGTTTTGATTGTTACGTGAAAATGCTTTCAGATTCAGCTATCTTGATACTATCTTTTGTTGTGTTCATATATTAAAGATTCTTTTGCCTTTCTAGAGAGATGTGACTGTTATTACATAATGCCTCTCATATCTTAAGATATTTGTCTATTCTTTAAATGTGTTGCTTATAGTTAACAGCATGATGCCTTCTTTTTTCCTTAGGTATTACCATCTTACCCTTTTCTTTCCATTTCTATTTTAAATATTTAAGCTGGAATGATAGCTAAAACCTGTAACCCCAGTACTCAGAAAGCTGAAATAGGATCACTTTGAAATGTTGAAGGCTATCCTGGAATAAGTGTGAATTCTGGAATAGCCTGTTGGGAAAAAAAGAATAAAATCTATTTTTAGAGTGGTTCCAGGTTCACGGTGAAATCAAACATAAAACACAGACTTCCTACCCATCACCTCTTTCTCCCATCATAATCCTGCATGAGTGGTAGGTTTGTTACTCATGGTAGGAGCTCCACTGCCTTCCCAATTGGCAACATTCTGCATCACAGAGGCACACTAAATACCAGTAATGAAGCATCATTCCTACCCAGAGCCAACAGTTTATGTTGGGGCTCGAAGTTGTTGTATATCCCATAGATCTTTGACAAATTTGCTATGACAAATCTGGTATCCACCATCCTGGTATCACACAGTGAAATACACTGCTCTCTTTCTGCCCTACCTGGGGACGGGTCCATACGGCGTTGTTCGTGGTTTCCATCGTAACTTAAAAGGGAAACTTACACAATGTCCGGAGCCCTTGACGTCCTGCAGGTGAAGGAGGAGGATGTCCTCAAATTCCTTGCTGCAGGAACCCACTTAGGTGGCACCAACCTTGACTTTCAGATGGCGCAGTACATCTGCAAAAGGAAAAGTGATGGTTTCTACATCATAAGTCTGAAGAGGACCCGGGAAAAGCTGTTGCTTGCAGCTCGCGCGATTGTTTCCGTTGAGAACCCCGCCGACATCAGCGTCATCTCTTCCAGGAACACTGGCCAGCAAGCTGTGCTGAAGTTTGCTGCTGCCACAGGAGCCACTCCAATTGCTGGCCGCTTCACACCTGGGACCTTCACTAACCAGATCCAAGCAGCCTTCAGGGAGCCACGGCTTCTAGTGGTGACAGATCCCAGTGCTGACCACCAGCCCCTCACAGAGGCCTCTTATGTCAACCTGCCCACCATTGCTCTGTGTAACACAGACTCTCCCCTGCGCTCTGTGGACATTGCCATCCCGTGCAACAACAAGGGAGCTCACTCAGTGGGTCTGATGTGGTGGATGTTGGCCCGGGAGGTACTCCGCATGCGAGGTACCATTTCCCGTGAATTCCCATGGGAAGTTATGCCTGATCTTTACTTCTACAGAGACCCAGAGGAGATTGAGAAGGAGAAACAGGCTGCTGCGGAAAAGGCTGTGACCAAGGAGGAATTCCAGGGTGAATGAACCGCACCAGCTCCTGAGTTCACTGCTGCTCAGCCTGAGGTGGCTGACGGGTCTGAGGGTGTGCAGGTGCCCTATGTGCCCATCCAGCCGTTCCCCACAGACTGGAGTGCGCAGCCAGCCACTGAGGACGGGTCAACAGCTCCTACAGCGCAGGCCACTGAGTGGGTTGGAGCCACCACTGAGTGGTCCTGAGCTGCTCAGCAGATACCTGAGGAAAGGGGGAAAAGGTGGAAGGAAAGTAAAGTTTCTAAAAGAAGAAAAAAAAAAAGAAAAAAAAAAAAAAAAGAAAGAAAGAAATTCATTGCTCAAAAAAGCTCTGGCTCCATGAATCTTTTTTCTTCCTCTTGCTCCTTGTTGATGACTCTTGGCCTTTGACTGGCTTTATACTTTTGATTTTCTTCAGTATCTCTGATGGTGTGTAAAGCCTCGTTGGCTTTATCTGTCAACTTCACATAGCCTAGAATCATTGACAAGGGAATCTCCATTGGTAGATTTCCTTGATCAAATTGGCCTGTGGGCATGTCTTGATGGTTAGTTGATACATTAAGGTCCAATCCACTGTGGAAGTAGTGTTCTCTGGGAGGGTAACCCTGAACTGCATAAAGAAAGTGATGTAAGCATGGACCTCTAACATCAGAAGCTATGTTCCTCGTGGTTTAGACTTCAGGATCTGCCTCGAATTTCTGCTCTGACATTCCTCAGTGATAAATTGTGGCCTGTGAGCTGACGCAAACCCAATAATCCCCTGAGTTTCTTTTTGGTCATGTTATTTAACTCAACAACAGAGGTGAAGGCAGAAGAATGAGTATCATGCAGTATGCTTCCCTTTGAGACTGATATCATGGCTGTGTAATTTACCTATAATATTGTCCTGTCTCTTTCATACATTTTTTAAACAGATAAAAACACGTCATGATTGTGCATCGTCTGTATACTTTGGAAAAAGTATCTTCGTTGCTGCCAATCTTGGCAATTATAAGTGAAGTGCTATAGATGTACATGTGTAGGTTTTATATTGACATGCTTTTAAGTCTAATTACCAAGAAAAAATGGTTGCCAGATTACTTGACAAATGTTTAGATTTTCAAATATATCAACTGGGCTAAAAGATGGATTTGCATATACAGACGCTTGCTGCCAAACCTTATGACCTATGTTAGATCCCAGGAACTCACATGGTGGGAGGAATGAGCCAATTTCTGTAAGCTGTTCTCTGATTTCCACACGTGCACTGTGGCCTGTGTGCCCTGCGTACACTTCCACGCCCTCATCTTAACTAAGTAAATATAAAAAGTGAGTGTCTTGCATCTGCACAAGCAATGACTCAGTGCTTGTCATGTCCAGCATCTTCATTGGCCCATGTTCTGATTTGTACCCACTCTGAGAGTCACATCTTAGTGTGGTGGTTTAGTTTGTCAGTTATCTGTTGTTTCAGTTGTTAACTCAGTTAACGTTTATGTTCTGTCTGTTGAGAGCGATCATTTTTATTAAAGTACTTTAGCAATTTATTTTTACTAAACATGTTTAAGCAAGTTCCATTATCTTTAAACAACTAGTTTATTCTGCTGAAAACATAACATTAAAAATATTCCTTTATATGAAGTTCAGCCTATTATATATATTATTTATATATAAGTATATATGGATGGAGATTCAGTACCTCTGCAATGTTCCTAAAATTACTGTCAAATTTGGCATTTATGTGCTCTCCAAAATTTGTTTAAACTTTGTCCTATGGTGTGTTTTCTTGGTAGGACAAAACAACATAATGAGAAACAACTTGGTGAAGAAAAGTTTCCCATCAGCTTATAGGTTATAATTCATCGTGAAGAGAGGCAGACAGAATGCAAGGCTGGGATTTAGAGGTAAGAACTGGAGCACAGCTCATTCAGGAAGACCTCTTACTGGCTTAATCCCCTCCGCTTTGGCTTTGTTTCTCTTATATGATCCAAAGGCTCCTGCCTAGTAGTAATTTGGCCAACAGAACAGAGCAATTTGATAGAAGCTTTTGTTTAATTGAGGTCCTTTTTCTCATATGATCCTACCTTGTATCAATTTCACAGTCACAGCCCAGCATGAATGGAACCTTAAGAAGGGTGTTTATTTCTTTCACAACCATTTCTGGATACACTTTCAAAAATGTATTTCAATGCCATGTATAAGTTAGCTATTGTTACTGTGACAAAATACATGATATAAACAATGTAGGCAAAGAAAGATTTACCTTCTCTGCTAGTGACATTTGTAGAATACTTCTCTATGCTGGCTGAAGAGACCCTATATTGTGTCCATAATATATTTATTACTACTCTTGCTTAGCCACCAGAAATACTCTATAGCTAGATCTCACACACTTGCATATGAGAAACACAGTTTTAAATTAGCAAGTAGAAGCTTTCTCCAGAAATTGAAGAAGATCTCAGAAGATAAAAATATCTCCTATGCTCATGGATTAGAAGGAACAACATTGTAAAAATGGCCATCTTACCAAAAACAATCTAGAGATTCAATGCAATCCCCATCAAAATTCCAACCCAGTTCTTCATTGAGTTGGAAAGCGCCATATGCAATTTCATCTGGAATAACAAAAGACCTAGAATAGCGAAATCCATCCTCAACAACAAGAAAACATCTGCGGAATCACTATCCCTGACCTCAAGCTATATTGCAAGGCAATTGTGTTAAAAACTGCATGGTACTGGTATTGAGATAGGCACATTGATAAAAGGAACAGAATAGAAGGTCCAGAAATGAAACCTCACACATATTGTCAATTGATTTTTTGACAACTGAGGTGAAAACATTCAATGAAAAAAGTACAGCTTCTTCAACAAATGGTGTTGGTCCAACTGGCACTTAGCATGCAGAAGAATGAAAATAGACCCTTTCTTATCTCCTTGTACAAAGCTCAAGTGCAAGTGGATCAAAGATCTCCATATTATACCAGGTACAATGAAACTATTAGAAGAGAAAGTGTGGAAAACCTTAGAACACATAGGCACAGGAGAAAATTTCCTGAACAGAACACCAATGGCTTGTGCTCTAAGACCATGGATTGAGAAATGGGACTTAATAAGATTGCAAAGTCTCTCTAAGGCTATGGACACTGTCAAGAAAACGAAATAGCAGACAACAGATTGGAAAAAGATCTTTACCAACTCCACATCTGATAGAGGTTTAATATCCAATATATACAAAGAACTCAAGAAGTTAAATGCCAGAGAATCAAACAATCCCATTAAAAATGGGGTACAGAGCTAAACAAATAATTCTCACTTGAGGAATATTGAATGGCTGAGAAGCATCTAAGAAAATGCTCGACATCCCTAGTCATCAGGGAAATGCAAATCAAAACAATCCTGAGATTCCACCTCTCACCAGTCAGAATGGCTAAGATCAAAAACTCAGATGAGAGCAGGTGCTGGCAAGGATGCAGAGAAAGAGGAACACTCCTCCACTGTTGGTGGGGTTGTAAACTTGTATAACTTGAAAATCAGTCTGGCCTGGCGGTTCAACAGAAAATTGGACATAGTTCTACCTGAAGACCCAGTTATCCCACTTTTGGGCATATACCCCAGAGATGCTCTAACATACGATAAGGACACAAGCACCACAATGTTCATAGCAGACCTATTTATAATAGCCAGAAGCTGGAAAGAAACCTGATGTCCTTCAGTAGATGAATGGATAAAAAAATTGTGGTATATATTCACAGTGGAGTACTACTCAGCTATTAGAAACAATGACTTTATGAAATTCCTAGGAAAATGAATGCGTCTAAAGAATATCATCCTGAGTGAGGTAACCCAGTCACAGAAGAACAGACATGATATGCAGTCACTGTTAATTGGATACTAGCTCCAGAAAACTCTGAATATCCCAGAAACAACTCACAGGCCATATGAAACTCAAGAAAAACAAAGGCCAACAAGTGAAAGCCTCAGTCGTTCATAGGAAAAAAAATAAGTGTATAGCACCCTCTCAGAATGTGGTACACCTGGACCTTAAATCATTAATAATTCAAGAGCTAAGAGTATAGCCTTGTGGTAATTTTTAGTATTTGAAAATCATTATGTTTAATCTGTACACACCAAGAAAACTTTGACTGTTTCCATGTTACATTTCAAATGTTATCCCCTTCCCTGGTTACCCCTCCAGAAATCCCCTATCCCATGCCACTTCCCCCTGCTTCTATGAGGGTTCTCCCTCCCTCACCCACCCAACTATCCATTTTCTCTGGCCTCCCTGACCTGAAATTTTCTTACACTGAGTCATCAAGCCTTCACAGTACCAAGGGCTTTTCCTCCCATTGATGCTTGACAAGCCCATCCTCTGCCACATATGCAGATGGAGCCATGGCTCTGTTCATGTGTAGTCTTTGTATGGTGGTCTAGTCCCTGGGAGTTCTGGGGGTTCTGGTTGGGTGATATTGTTGTTCCTCTTATGGGGTTTCAGACCCCTTCTGCTCCTTCAGTCTTATCTCTAACTCCTTCATTGGTGAGTCTGTTTTTAGTCCAGTGGTTGGCTGCAAGCCTCTACCTTTGTATTTGTCATATTCTGGCACGAACTTTTAAGGGACAGCTTTGTCAGGCTCCTGTCAGCATACACTTCTTGACATCTGCGATATTATCTGTGTTTGGTAGCTATTGATCTAAAATTTTCTTTTTTTTTGTATGTATCATTTTGTGGCTGGAGTATCATTCTAACAGGGTAACAGTGACTTAATAAAAAGAATTTGAAAATTAAAATAAAAAAAGATGCTTCCTTTCAGGTGGCTGGTATTCCTAATACTACAAGAGAACATTCATCAATGATTTTCCCAGTTATGGGCTTTTGTACACTTATGTCTGATGTGTCTAGTTAAATGTGCCCACTGGCACAGTCATGGTATGACTGTTATGAAGTGTCAAATCATTTATTTCTTGGAATTGAGCCCTGACCCATGGGAATGAAAACATAGACATTACTATAAACCTGAACAAAAGCTTCTGGCCACGGAAATCAGACATCCAAAAAAAGACTGTATTAATAACATTTTGATAAACAGATGTGTAGCTAAGTGTGTGTGTGTGTGTGTGTGTGTGTGTGTGTTTGTGTGTGTGTGTTTATGTGTGCATGTGTTTATATCTATTGATTATTGTTACCCTCAGTGTATTTCAAAACCTCTTTTGTCAGAGGATGAAAGCTGATGTAAAGATTCATAAGGGGTGAACATGTTGAGAAGAAACAACTGTTCAGAGTTTGGCTCAAACCTAGCTCTCTACATCATCCTCTCCAAGGCCATCACATAAAATAGGCAGGAAGAGTAGAGAGGAGCTCTATGACACTGTCTCTGGATGTGGCTGGGCTGTCCCAGTCATGAGTACTGCAGATGTGGCCACCAGCACAAGAACTCAACATATGGAAAAGCATACACAAGCATATGAGGATGGAGTAGGTTGGAAGAAGCAAAAGTGGGAGGGGGAATATGATCAGTAAACTTTCTATACACCTACATAATTATCAGCAAACTGATAGCCTAAGTTAGGATTGTAAATGTAGATATTAAAAGTAGATGTATATAAATTGGATGGGAGTGCATTGGTACTAAAAAAAATTAGAGATGATTTTTTTTCTTTTTAATTTTACTTAAGATACAGTTGCGGAAATTTTCTCCTTCTGTTTTCTACCTCTGCCCCTCCCACTTAATTCCTCTCAAATTTGTGACCTCTCTATGCATATGTATAAGACTCATATGCATAAAATATGCACGCATATGCTTAAAATAGAAATACAACTTACTGAGTTTCTTTAGTGTTGTTGCTTAATTTCAGAGTTGAGGACTTGGTATTGGTAATCAATTAGTCTTTTCTCTGGAGAAGATTAATTCTATCTCTCCAGGCAGTCATTTATTGCCTGTAGTTATTCATCTAGAAGTGGGGGTCCTTAAGATTTCTTGTTGTCAATTAATGTCATTGTTTGAGCTTTGTGCAGGCAACAATACAGTATCCACATCTTCGGTGTGACTTTTCTGTTATTTCCGGGAAAACTAATCTTACAGCAGGATTCCCTCTTCCTCTTCCCCAATGCTCTCTGAGCACTTACAGAAACTGTGTTGTAGAAGTAGCCATTGGGACGAGGTTTTTCACCATCAAACATTCTCTGTAATTGTCTTCATCTACCACAGAGAGAAACTTCTTCAGTAATGTGTGAGAGCTATACTTAGCTGTGTTTGTAAGCTTAAGTATGTGGAATTCAATTAGGAATTATGTAGGTTTAAAGAAAGTTGGGGAGGTTGGTTCTCCTTTAAGATACAGGACTTACTAACATCGGGTAATTGTCTAGGTTTCCAATGTTACGCATCATTTCCCTCCTGTTGAGTGGACCTCAAGTCCAATTAGACACCTGGTGCTTACTGCCCAGATATGGCAGCCGCTGTTGCACACTTGGGGATATGTTATAAGGCTGGCTACTGTGCTTCATTGTCATTATATTTCCTGAATGCCAGTCAGGGAGGAGGCTTTTAGGTCACAGCTGCTAAAATATTCAGAGCCCTGTGTTTGAATAGTCATAGTTTTAAAGATAATTTTAAATTAAAGAAAAAATGTTTTCTGTAATGGCTTATGTTTTTAGAAGGTTTATCCACCATGATCCAGAAGGTATGGTGGAATAGAGAAACATATCTTGACAGTCAGGAAGCAAAGAGGAGTAGCCATTTAGCTCTCTTATTTAATCTTTCTCACAATCCTATAAGGTGGTGCTGCTCACAACCAGGCTAATTTTATTTCTCGCTTAACGCTCTGAAAAGCTCTCACAAACATGCCCAGGGGTATGCTTTAGTAATCCCCTTTGTCTTTTTAGTTAAATCAAGTTGACAATTGTGATTAAATATCAGAATTTATGAGTTTGATTAAGAGGTTTCGTGATGTTCTTTCTTATTTTTTTTTTCCACTAGAAAAGTAGCAGCCAGCCTCTGTGGATTCCAATCTGTGCTTGATTTCTATGTGGGTGGGTATGGAGCTGCCTCTCAAGTACAGGTCTTCTCAGGAATGTCCTACATAGGGAGATGTGTTTTTTCTTCTTCTTGTGTTAGTAAGAAGCTCTTTACACAATAAGTGGATACTCATATGATAGAAGAAATTGTTCCTGATTTGTCATAAAAATCTTGGTTAGGTTGCTGTATTGTTATGGTTGTTTCAGTGTAGACCATCAATTCACAATGCTGATGAGAGCAGGCACTCACTGTCCATATTCATTATGTTTCTCATTTTACATATTTTGTACAGTGTCCATCTGATATTGGCTTTCTTCCCTTTTGTGTTGACATTGTTGAGAGATTCTATTTATCATTAGATTGATTTGAAGGGTAGGTGCAATGGCACATGCCTACATTTCCAGATTCTGGGAATCAGAGGCCAAAAGATCATAGCATGTTTGAAGGCAACTTTGTCTTTATAGCAAATTCCAGACCAGAAAGCTACATATTCAGACCTCGTTTAGTTAAAAACAGAATGGAAAAAAAGGGAGAGTAGAGGAGAAAAGAATACAAACTGATCAAGAAGACCACTCTCATACACTTAGAGAAATTTCAATGTGATAATATAGCCAACTTAGCAATTACATTAGATGGTAGTTACATACTTTGGTTCTGAGTATTTATCGCTAAAAATGGTTACTGTGAACAATTTCTTCCTCCAAAGGTTTCTTTGGGTGTTCATGAGCAGAATAATTTGTAGTGTTGTATAATTCGTAGTGGTGATGATGAATCTGGGCTCATAGGGTTGAAGAAGAAAATATTTTCATATTTTAACATACCAAAGTCCTGATTTTTCTTTGTCCCAGGTTTGTTCTATACTCAGAATGATCACTGTGACACCTTAGACTCAAATTTCTAGAGCTTAGATAGATGGTCAATTTTAACACATACAATTTTGAATCATTTGTCAAAAAATGAATATATTTTTTCTTATATGATTTGATTTTGTTTTCATTTTACCACACAGTCATCACTAACTTTATCACACCTAACATTTTTTGAGAAATCAGCTTAACCTGACCATTTTCTGAAAGTGAGAAATTGGATAATAATGATTATCCCTTCAAAATCTTTCAACCACTTTCTAGGGATTATGTCAAAGCTTTACTGTATAAGCTCCCTAAAAACTAGCTGCGCCTCACTTTCTAGTACAACCTACTCTGTCCCTTACCCCCAGGCGATTCTCTGAATGCACAGAGTTCCTTACATCTCTGCTTCAAAGTTTTGTATGACTTCTCCCCTAAGAAGTATTTGCCCTATATTTCTTCAGTTGTAGATTGACTTGTCCTTTATGTTTCTGTGTTGCTTCCTTGAACTTATTTCTCAGGGTGCAAACACTATGACTTTGGAAAAAATGCAAATTGTTTGTGTCATTCAGTGCAGAAATACCTAAAAAGCTTAATTTAATACTTTTTAATGCAGCTGAGAACACTGTCCCCTATTCTGGGTCCAGTTCATTGCATACTCGTCCACTGTTTCTATTTTACTCTTCCTGCATCCCCATCTCAAATGGCCTCTCTTGATTACTCCTGATTGTGAAAGCCAGGATAATTTCTGTTTAATCCAGTCCCTTGACTTAGGATGATATATAAAAGAACAACACCCACCACAATGTAAATTTTAGATAAATAACTTAAAATCTGAAGACATTTATTAATTTCTTGCTATAAATTCATCTGACTTTCTGTATTAATATTTTCTAAGTGCAGCAATTGTTTCAGATTACAGCAGAGCCTCATTGTGAACACAGTCAATGTGATCAGTTGATTTATTGTTATTAAAGCACACACTACAGAACCAAACACAAATGGAACAAAAAGTCAGTGCCGTGATGAAATGATTTCTAATAATATTCTGCGGCTCTCATATGTTGGTGCTTAACCCTGTTGTCATCAGAGGGCCTTCATCCAGCACCTGCTCATTGTAGATGAAGAGAGTCACAGAAAGACATTAGCTGGAGCTCTGGGAGTCCTGCAGAAGAAGGGTAGAACAAAATGGCAGGAGCCAGAGGCATCAAAAACACTGTGAGAAATCCCACAGAATTAACTAACCTACAATCATCAGGTCTCACAGACACTGAACTGACAACCAGGAAGCCGGCTTAAGACTTACCTAGGCACTCTGTAAATTTGTTGTAGTTGTATAACTTGGACTTCTTGTATGACTCCTAACAGTAGAAACCAGGACATCTCTTATTATTTTTGCTAATTTTTGGGACCCCTTTCCTCATACTGGGTTGCCTCCTCTAGCCTTAATGGGGGTGGTTCTAGTCTTATTGTAATTTGATATGCTTTGTTTGGTTGTTTTTCATGGGAGCCTGCCCTTTTCTGAAGGGAAATGAAGCAGGAGTGGATAGGGTTAATCAGACCTAAGGGTGAGGGACTGAGAGGAGAGAAACTTCATTCAGAATGTACTACTGCTACTAACTGAAATGTTCTCTTACCTGCTTCTTCTATTTGACTGCTTGCCTTTTGGGAGTGAAGCTAACCATCTATCACTATTTTGTATACAGAAATTGATAGTAATTAGTGCCAGGAGTAGAGAAATCACTTAAAGAAGTCTTACTTGTTAAAGGAATGAATGAAGAGAGACAGCTAAGATAATGGACTTATCAGTAACACTATTATGTGCCCTTTTAGTAAAACTTCCCAGCCATTTTATCAAGTAAAACTATTAGGCAATACCTTTTGTGTATTTGTTTTCTTCATCCTAAGCTATACACAGCATACACCACACTGAGAGGTACTTTCTTGTGTATCGTTGGTCCTCGCTTGATGAGCACTGCACATTCAGAGCCAGAGGCATCTTCATCTCACTCTCTGCTGCACTTTTGCCTTCCACACTGACTTCTTAGTCCCTGATAACTACAAAGAATATTATGGTTTAGAGAAGGGACCCACAGGACATTTTTTTAAAGTGGGTTGTGTTTAGCTCAATATAATCTGTGATTATTGATGAAGACTTTGATTTTCGGTTATGTTAAAAGAGTGGTACCAGTCAGGTTATGTTTTAAAGAAACCTGTTCAAATTTGAGCACTGTTTAAAAAATAATGCAAACTCTCTATTATCCTGAAAAGGGCCACAAATAATTACACCCAAAACATTCCAAGAGGCATGCTGTGATTTAAGTGCGTGCTCTCAAGTAAATTGCATAATGGTCTTATGAAAAGTGCACTAATCTCTCCATAACTATTTGTTAAAGGTATGAAAATTAGGCTTAGCTATATCCCTAGGGTTCTATATGGATAAGTAATGAGAAACAGCTAATTTCTTGTGCCTTAAAAATCTCCACTTTACATTATGCGATAAATTGTTGAAGGAATAGAGCTTGTTCAGCAAGAAGAGATAAAGTTCTGCCAGGTAATTTGAGGACCAGAAGGCTTTGTGTACTTCCAGAAAACTCAACTAGGTCTATTAGGATATATTTAGATAAATAAGAATGGGGATTTTCTGATACCCAAAGTTGTTAACTGTAAATAATTGGTTAAGAAAATGAAATAAATGTATTATTCTTATAATTGTTTTGAGCTTCCTCTAAAAATTACTTCTCACATTCCCAGAAGCCTTAGGAACTGCTGTAAAATAGACCAAGAGAACAGGTAGTTTACATTAGGAGGATCTACTGTTGAGATTTACAAATGAAAAAACGGACGGGCCATTTGGTACTTTAAAGATGTTAGATTTAATAATTATATCTGCCACATGTGTTCCCTCGTTAAATCTTCAGACATTTTTGTAGCTTTCCATAGAGCTGGCAGAATCTGAAAAAAAAGATGACATTTTCCAGCTTATAGCATTTCAAATCTCTGATGTAACAGCTTAAATACCCCCTATTGGACTTTCTGTTTCACTGTTTATAATAACTATCTGAAAGGATCCTTTATCAATGTGAAGTGAGTCTCCTATTGTTCTGCAGGGAAATTTTCAAATAGCTATTAAATTTAATGAGGAAGTTAAGATTAAGGAGGCAAGTGGTTCATCTAGGCTTCTATAGAAACTCAGTAGAGCAGAGGCAGAATCCTCAACTTACAGGTTGTACATCTTCTGGGGGAAAGAAGTGTCTTTGTTTTATGGAGATTTATATAATCTTAAGACCTAAAGTGTTGATTGTCTTGTTCATGTCTGGGTAGTCTACTGAAGCAATAGTTCACAAGACTCTTGGAGAAAATTGTGCTAGTGGCATAACTGAATTACACCAAGAAAGTATAAGCATATGGGGCTGAAAGTAGCTAATCACGGCTCTGAGAAATGTAATCATGATGAATGTTTATTTTTGGGGGAGGGGGAAGCTCCCATGTACGAGTGAGTGCATGTGACTGGATTTTTCACCCTGATGTCCATTTCCTGTTGCCTGTGATCACAAAATGAGGCAAATTTATGCATAACCCTCTCATTAATTGCAGCTACTCAGACACAGTTCTGAGGTTTCATTTCTCTTGTGGGTACTCACATTGGTGGGGAGGATGAAAACTTAAAGGGAAGCATCACCTAGATAATTAAATATGAAAGTATGATTTTAAAAAGGCTCAAGGGCTCTGAAAGCTGACACAAGTAGGACTTACCTCTACCACGGACAACACTTGTGATTCCAATTTTTAAATTTTATTTAATTTTATTGCTAATGTAAACATTATTCTATATTTTATTATTTGATTTAATGTATGGGTACTCTGCTGCATATACACACACATCCCAGAAGAAGGCATTTATCAGATCTCCTTATAGATGGTTATGAGCCACCACGTGGTTCCTGGGGAACTCAGAAACTCTGAAAGAGCAGCTAGTGCTCTATTGAGCCATATCATTAGTCCTGGATTTCAGCTTTTGAGACCTGATTCTAAAGTTCAGCTTTTTTTTTTTTTCTTTTTTCTTTTTTTTGGTACTTCTAATAGTGAGAATAATAGAGCTAAATGAGTCTAAATATAGAAACACAATAGGTTAAATTTCATAAAATCATACTAAAAGTTACAAATGAGGGCTAGAGAAACAGCTCATTGAGTAAGAGCATATGTGATTCTTGGCGAGAACCTGAGTTCATTTCTCATTATCTATTTGATGTAACTGACCTAGAGCTTTTCAGCAAAATACAATTGTGTATACTTATTATATCAAGTTGAAAAGTCACTTGGTAGCAGGAAGCAGTTGAAAATGAAGTCATCAGTATCACTGAAGAAGAGAGATATGTCTGTGGCAAAAATAAATAGTGAGATGGGTGAAAAAGACCTGAAGGTAGCAGAAGCCTAGGGGAAAAGGCAGAAGAAAGAGATGCAGTCCAGATGCAGACACTGAGGAGAAAGATAAGAAAAAGCTTCAAAGGGTGTTGTAGTTAAGGGCTAGAGTATGGCAAAGATCAAATGATGAAAAAGAAGAAAAACAAATCTAGGACATGGATTGTAACAAAATTTAGAAGTAGAAAAAACGTGTTATGGTATAGACAGTATAAACAAGCATGTAAACTGTCATCAGCAAAGTCACCTGGGGAGAAAAGACAGAGAAACTAAAGGAGCCTGTGACACAATCACTTTTTAAAGGACAGAATAGGTCAGACTAGAAGGGGTCAGGATGATGACAAATGTAAAGACTAAGAGAGAATTAATGTTTGTGATGATTCACAATTCACCCTACTCCAGCTGCCCTGGTGGGCTGAGGTTGAATCTCTTCCTGTTAATAGTTGACAATGTGAATGTTAAGGATTGGCAATCATTGGCCCATTATGAGGAGATTCATTTATGTCTTTAGATACTTGCTGATCTCAAACAAAAGCAAAGTTCAATATAACTAGCTGTGCTGACAATAGCATGATTTGAAGTATAAATGGCTCACAGTGCATGAAAGTAATTGCATTTAATTACATATTCCTTAATAATACTTTCCTCTGTTTCAGGATACACTAATAATATTTTTGTTCTCGTCCATCAGCCCAAACTGGTTACATATAAGAGTTTAAAAGACATTTTTACTTTCTCAATTTCTGTGGAAAAGCTCATAATAACTAGTGTCTACCACAAAATGACACCTGAAGTCAGCTAGACCCATTGTGGTAATTCGAATATATTTGGCCCCCATATATTCATGTGCTTGAATGCTTGGACCAAAATGAACTTGTTTATAGGAGAGAGCCACCCTGTGGGGGTAGGTTTGGAGACCTCCATGCTCATGTTTCACCCAGTGTGGATCAGTGCCTCCTCATGGCTGTCTGCAGAAGCCAATCCCCTTCCACTGCCTGTGGCTCCTCCAAAACTAAGTCCTTTTGCATGCTGCCATGTTTTCCACCATGATCATTATGGACTAAACCTCTGACACTGTGACCCAGTCTCAATTAAATGTTTGCCTTTATTAAAAAAGCTTCTTCACAGCAATAAAATTCTAAATAATGCACCCATGAAATTTCTGGTGGACAAAAACAAAACAAAACAAAACAAAATAAAACAAAAAACAAAAACATAAACAAAAAAACCCCAAAAAACCCCAAACCAAAACAAAACAAAACAAAAAACCCTAATCTACTAGTCATTCTTCTAAACTGACCTTTTGACATTAGAAATAAGGTGTTTGCGAGTTTGACAGTAAGAATCAGAATTGGGTGATCAGAGACTCAAAAAATAAGAAAAATTTGATGAAAAAAAATAGACTCGAGTAAGAACCGGAAGGAAATTGAATTATCTTGACCTTATATGAAATAAATCACTAAGTTTAATCAGACAGGAATCAATACATTTTTTTTAATGAAGAAAAGACTTCCACTAACTATCCTATATTCACTTCGTTTGAAGTATGGGGAAGTTCTCCACTGGTTTCAAATGACCAATGAGGAGAGATGTTTTCTGTGACCACTACTGATTGCCGATTGTCTTTTCTGCAGTTAACTGGAACACTCTGAGTCCCTCATTTAATGAAGAAAAATGCCACATAGATACTTATGACTTATTAAGCTATTGCTGTGAACTTACAGGAATTTAGATATTGGGGGTGTCACCAATAAGCATTAGCTGAAAAAAAAATGAACAAGATTGATGTCTACAGGGAAACTATAAAGGGTGCACAGAATATAAAAGCTTAAATCAGAAATCTAAATCAATATCACCAATGTAGGATAAAAATCACATACATAAGTCAAAATAAGAACTTCCAGAAGGGTGTATGTCCTTTGCAGAATAATGGGCACTTTCATAAATATATGTGAAGCAAGAAGACAGGAGAGGAAGAGTATAAGGCCTTTGAGAGTGATCCAAGTGAATTTGATGACAGAAGAAGCAAATGCAATGAGAGAGAAAAATGAATGACTTATTTGTTTCAAGGCTCACTAGGGAGATCGTGATGTTGTTCTAGGAAGTAGGGAATGGAAAACGTCTAAAACACAAGAACTAGAAGATCATTCACACAGGTATCATCTTTTTTCAACAAAACCTAGACCACTAAGTTGCAATACAGAGAGAAATTTTTACTCTAATTATTTAAGCTGTGATTACCATTATCAATTGAAAAGTTTAGCACCAGCAGTGCTATAACCTCGCACCAGAGCCTTGATATTATTTGCATGACTGACCTTTATTTGCATGATTCTAATTTACAAAATGGAGAGTACACCTAGTATTATTACTAGCATATTCATGCTACCCTTCTTGGCCAATCTGGACTGTCATTATTTACATGGGAGAAACTGGCTATCAAGAAAGTGTATTTGAGGGCTGGATAGATGGTTCAGCAGTTAAAAAGCACTGATTGTTCTTCCAGAGATCCTGAGTTCAATTCCAAACAACCACATGGTGACTCCCAACAATCTGTAATGGGATCGATGCCCTCTTCTGGTGTGTCTGTAGACAGCTGCAGTGTACTCATACATAAAATAAATAAATATTTTTTAAAAATAAGAAAGTGTATTTGATAAAGTTTCCTATAACACTGAAAGCACTTTCTACATATAACAATCTGTGCATTACAGGTAATATATTTGTATGCTGGAAAAAGTTTGCATAGAAGATATAGCTTAATAGTTTCCTTTTTGTAACCAATGAAAAACTTCCTTGGAAGTAATTCTACAGCTATCTGAGATGTAATAGTCTCAGCCCATTTAAGTAGATCAAGCATAGTCTTAACTTAAGCCCTCTAAAAGCAACACCTAGGAGAGAGATTTAATATATTAAAAGGAGAGAGGTTGCAGAGATGCAGGTCCAGTAAAGGAAATAAATAAAGAAATGGTCCTTTGAGTAAAGATTAAATTGATCTATTTCCAAGGGAGACCTGGAACAGAGTGGCTTCTGTGCAATAATATGTGAAATTTTTAATTATCAGGGCATTATAACTCCTCCTTGTTTTAGGACAAGTCTAAGCAAAAGATCAATAGGTGCATTTACATCCACAAGCCAGGGGATGGATCACCAGCCTAATGAAGTAGACTGAGGCAGGACCCCACAGAATGTCAGTTTAATTTCTTTTAGTATATAGTTACATGATAGCATGATAGCAAAGCAATTTATGTTTGCTCACTGTTCTGAAAGTGTGAGGCTGAGGCATTCCATTAACTGAGGGCCTTTCTGCTGCTATAATTCCATAACACTTCAGGACAGCAAGATAGTTAACAAGACCACTATTCACACATTGTGTTTATGTTCTTCTTCAGGCTCACACCACCAGGTTTCAATCGTAGTGGCACCACTCTAACCTTTGTTTCAGATGCCATGCTTTTGAACACTGTAGTCAAGTTTTAAATCCTCCTTCAAAACACTGTCTAATGGGAATCTGTTTCAGGACAGGGCTATTATGGGGTCAGACTCAAGACCCCTCCAAACTATAGCAAACGGCATCTTGGTAAGGTTTTTATTGCTGTGAAGAAACACCATGACCTCAAAAACTTTTGTAATAAAACCATTTAATTGGGAATGGCTTAAAGTTCATGGTGGGAGTCATGGTGGCATACAGACAGACATGGTGCTGGACATGAAGCTCAGATTTCTACATCTTGAAGTACAGGTAACAAGAAAAGTCTGCCACACTGGCATGGCTTAAGCATATAAAAGCTTGAAGCCTACTCCCAGGGACATAACCTCCTTCAACAATGCCACATCTAGTCTAACAATGTCATACTTCCTGTCTTAATTTGAATTTTGTTGCTGTCAAAACACACCATGACCAAGGCAATTCTTCCAAAGAAAAACATCTAATTGGGGATATGTGGTGGTTTGAATATTCTTGACCCAGAGGGTGGCGATATTAAGAGGTATGGCCTTGTTGGATAAAATTTACCATTAGGAGGTATGCTTTCAGACCCTCATCCTAGCTCACTGGAAGAGAGTCTTCTGGCTTCCTTCCGATGAAGATGTAGAACTCTCAGCGTCTCCAGCACTATGCCTGTCTGGATGCTGCCATGTTTCTCATCTTGATGGCGGTTGACTAAACCTCAGTCCCAGTTAAATGTTGCTTTTATTTATTTTTTCTTTTTTTTGTTGGTTAAGATTTTTTTAAACAACTTTATTTTACAAAACAAAGATAAATGTATAGATTTTAAACATTTTTTGCTTAAAATTATACATTTTTGTCAGTACTTTTTTTTTCCAATTTTAACACAGTTTTTACATAAAACTATATGAATATATTTTTTTAGTCAGTACTTGATTTTTTTCAAGGTTTTATAGTATGCCTTGAAAACTTAATAGTTACAATGAGCATAAAGTACATGTAAAACAAAATGTAACATGGAAATAGTTAAAGTTTTCTTGTTTTGTAAATATTTTTTTTGTTTTGTTTTGTTTTCTTTATTTCTTGGACTTCATACAGTCTGTGAGTTGTTTCTGGGGGAGTGCAAACCTCTGGGGTTAGCATCCCACTATCAGTGACTTCATATTACGTCTGTTCTTTTGAGACTGGGTTATATCACTCAGGATGATATTCTCTAGATGCAGCCATTTTCTTAAGAATTTGGTTAAGTCATTGTTTCTGGTGGCTGAGTAGTATTTCATTGTGTAGATGTACCACAATTTTTGTATCCATTCATCTTCTGAAGGACATCTGGGTTCCTTCCAGCTTCTGGCTATTATAAATAGAGCCGCTATGAACATTGTGGTGCATATATCTTTGTTGTGTATTAAAGTGTCTCTGGGGTATATGCCCAGAAGTGGAATAGCTGGGTCTTCAGGTAGTACTATATCCAATTTTCTGAGGTATCGCCAGACTGATTTCCAGAGTGGTTGTATTAGCTTGCAACCCCACCAACAGTGGAGAAGTGTTCCTCTTTCTCCGCAGCCTCGCCAGCATCTGCTGTCATCTGAGTTTTGGATCTTGGCCAATCTGACTGGTGTGAGGTAGAATCTCAGGGTTATTTTGATTTGCATTTCCCTGATGGCTAAAAATGTTGAGCACTTCCTCAGATGTTTCTCGACCATTCGGTGTTCCTCAACTGAAAATGATTTGTTTAGCTCTGTACCCTATTTTTTAATAGGGTTATTTGATTCTCTGGTGTCTAGCTTTTTGAGTTCCTTGTACACCTTGGATATTAGGCCTCTATCTGATGTGGTGTTGGTAAAGATCTTTTCCCATTCTGTTGGTTGCCGTTTTGTTTTCTTGACGATGTCCTTAGCCTTACAGAAACTTTGCAATCTCATTAAGTCCCATTTGTTAATCTTTGACCTTAGAGCTTGAGCCATTGGTGTTTTGTTCAGGAAATTTTCTCCTGTGCCTATGTGTTCTAAGGTTTTCCCTACTTTCTCATCTAATAGTTTCAGTGTATCTGCTTTAATGTGAAGATCTTTGATCCACTTACACTTGAGCTTTGTACAAGGAGATAAGAAAGGGTCTATTTTCATTCTTTTGCATGCTGAGTTCCAGTTGGACCAGCACCATTTGTTGAATAGGCTGTCCTTTTTCCATTGCATGTTTACTGCTCCTTTGTCAAAAATCAGGTGATCATATACATGAGGGCTCATTTCTGGATCTTCTAATTTATTCCATTGTTCCACAAACACAAACAAATCAGTAGCCTTCCTATACTCAAAGGACAAACATGTGGAGAAAGAAATTATTTTTTTTCTTGTAAAGAAGATTTATTAACTTAAAATAGAACTTCAAATACAGACAAAAGCAACTTTCCATTCAAGCTTGAATATTTTAAATATACAGGTATGTAAAAGAAAAAAAATTGAATTTTTATGTTGTGATTTTATTTTTTTTTAACCTTTTAAAAAGTTTTTGGCACTACAAGGTTCTGTAAAGTATAGAAGTGACAAATTTAAAACACTTGAAATCCCTTCCTAATTCTTAAGAACAATATATATATAAAATCTGAAGCTACCAAAGTATGAATACAGCTAATAGAAAATATAGAATGTAATTTTTAAATTCTCTCTTTATACAATTCATCAAGGTTAAACAAAACATAAAATTCCCTTAAAATAGGGTAATAAAATAGATGAAATTTGTATCACTCAATTTAGTGATACCAGTAAAAACTATAGTTCATATTTATATATAAATAATACAGTGTTTAAAAACAGTCCGAGAATTTAAATAAGCTATCTGAACATGTGTTAAAATTTTAAATCAGGACCTGATTTGTTTTGCTTTCCTTAAATGTCACTTCCTGCTGAGTGTAACTGACACTGAGGTATGGGTACCCTTGAGACAGCAGGATTGGCTGGTTGCTGTGGGCTGGCATTACTCCAGTACATTTCCTCGAAGTGGGTGGGGACATCGATCTCTATTGCGATGCGTGGCACATCTGTCTGCTTGAGCATAGAAGAATTTGGGCTGTGAAATCTTGGATTTCCCTGATGCATGAAGTTATGATGCAAACCACAAGGCCACGAAGCTGGAACAAGGGGGAAATGGGGACGTGGTGCATGTTCCCATGGAATTAGAGGATTTAGTCCTCAAAAACGTAGCTCCGAATTACCCAGTGCATCATTGTTCACCAGGGAATTGGGTGCCACAGTACGAAGCCAGTGTCCATCATGAGATGAGCCAGGGATTGCCATGGGCCAGGCAGCAGGTTGTGCGAAGATGATGCTGGGATCACTCAAGCCAATATTGCTGGGGGTACTGCCAGGTGCAGAGTGTAGCATTGGGCCATGGATGGGCCATGATGGGGTAGGGATCTGGAGGTGGTGCATTGGCAATAATCCCATCCCGTGCATGGGTGAGTAATGAGCTTGAGGCAATGGAGGAAAGTTATACAAGGGCACCTGAACCTGGTGAGGGGGCTGGCCTCCCTGCTGGGCTGGGCCAAGCTTAGGCTGGGACCCTCGCTGGGATGGAGGTGGGGGAAGAGTAGATGGTTGGGGAGTATTCTGTGGAAAAGGCTGAGGCTGAGGAGAATAAGATGGTGAATCAGAACATTCTGAAGACTGTCTAGTCTTTATGGACTGGCCACTCTGTTGTAGGGCTGAATCAGCCAACTGCTGAGCATTGACAAGTTTACAGACCAGCTGGGCTGCTGCCACACTACTATTCCTCTCGCGGGCCATCTTGACCTCAGGGCATTTCCAGCAAATATGTCCAGCATCTCCACATTTGAAACGCCTAAGGTCTCAGGAGTCAAGAAGGATCCGAGAGTCTTTTTCTTCTCCATTTCCTTCTTTCTCTTCTTCACTGTCTTTCTTCTTTAGTCTTTTCCTTTTGGGACAATCTTTCATGTAGTGACCTATTTTTCCACACCTTTGTAAGAGTTGCCTTGGTCATGGTATCTCTTCATAGCATGGAAACTATAACTAAGACAGGCTGGGTTAACATTTCAGAGGCTTAGTTGATTATCTTTATAGTAGGAAGCACACCAGCCCATGTGGCGAAGAAGCCAGAAGTTCTATTTTTTGATCCAAAGACAGCCTGGAGGAGATTCATTCTAAAATGGGCAGAGCTTGTTCATAGCAAACTTTTAATTGTGCCACTTCCACCAAGGCTACACATCCTCCAACAAAGCTATATCTCCTATTTGAGTGGAACAAGTATCCAAATACATGAGTCTATTGTGACCAAACCTATTCAATCCACCACACCTCCTGATATTACAACTCTCTATGGGACTAGGGAGGTCATTTTCTTTCAAACCAACCAGCATTTAATATAGGTTTTATTTTAATTAAATTATTTCCTCCCTTCTTTTTCCTTTACTGCTTGTATTTATTTCTTTCTCCCATTATTTTTAATTTAAAATATCATAACTTTGTTCCTGGGTATCTAAATATTAATGTCAATACATTCTTTTATTGAGGCAGCTAAGTTTTAAAGAAAGCAACTTAGTATCCTTGTGGAGGCATACATACTTAACATTCAGTTTTATTGGAGTCCAAATGGCAGAAGTAGTTTAATAATTATAATTTTCAGCATAAGCTTGCCATTATGTTTGTTTCTTTTTGTTAGAATGTTAGATATGCTCCCAAGTCTAGTCATTTGTCATGAGAGTTCAATAGCTTCTTCAATAGACTTTTGACAAGTGATTCTTTGATTGACAAGTTTTCACCCTACTGTTATCCTGCCTTTAGAAGTAACTGGTTTTCCTGATTTTGAACTATCCCAGAGCTTTAAATCAATTCTAAGTTTCCCTGCCCCCATTGTCTGAATGCTGAATCAGCATCCAGCTTACTCTTCCCTGTTGAGAAGTTGCAATTAGTCCTTCAGCTTGCTATCTATAACTATTTGCAGGATATTATATTTTCATCTTTTTCTTACTCTCTCCTTCTTTTGAGAACAGAAGATTTTTAGCAAAACACCAATGTCATTTTACCATTTCAAAAATAATACAATTATTTTTTGAATATAAATACATTTTAATTTGCCATTTTTATTTATGTAATAGTAATGACAAAGCAAATTAATGGAGTTTTGCTATACCCTGAGCATCATATGATTGTTTTGGATTCGCAAATTTAACTAAAATGGCTTGCTCTATTCTGTAGCAATGAGAGTCTATGAATATAGATACATAGTTGATTTGGTGGTAGAGAAAACTGTCACTTAAAATTGTAGAATGTATTTCTGTGAACTAGGGCAGTAATCCTGTCAGAAACCTCAGTTGATACTATATCTCAGAAGAAAATTCTTGGCAGAATCTCAGTGTACTCAAACTTTGGCATTTTGTAACTTGCAAGTCAAAGTGCACCTACATTAAAGCAAGTTTTCACTATTTTGTTCTCAGAATAAAACTTTCCAGACTGTTTCAATATATGCCCATAATAAAAAGCAAGCACTTTCTCTCTGGAGATTAACTCATGTAAGGAAATTCCATTTTTATGAGGAAGTAGAGTTTCTCTGGAGAAAGTTGATTGGGTTCGTGATGGAATAGAGTCAAGAGCATCTCAAAATTCCATTGTAAAATCAATAAAATTTCTTAATAATTTATACAAGACATAATGGTATGGTTTAGGGTAATTTATATTTGTTACAATATTCTCTCACTAGTGTCAAACTTTATTATTTCTATAGTACTGAAAAGAATAAGATATTGTTTTTCACATGGGACAAAAGAAGTTGCTGTTGAGTGATCTGTCAAATATTCTAGAGAATGCGAGCAGCAGATGAAACCGAGAATTCAGTTGCTTAGTGCTGATTCCTTTTCTTTCAGCAGAGCACTCTGGTTCTCTTTTATGTGACCTGCACTAAAGACACCTTTTCTACTTTGTTCCAATATTACCTTGTTTGATTACAAATATGTATGCTGTTTTGTGACCACTGTAAATGGCCTTTAGAGAAACAAGTTTGCCTTCTGTAGAGACTGGGTTAGCTATGGCACCCATCCTGCTCTTTCCTCTATCAGTAAAGACTGCTGGGTAAACCATTTGCTATTCAAGTCTTCATAAAATCTGAACTTCAACTTCTATCTCAAATTTGTGGTATGCGCATTTATATACTAAATTGTTTCTGTTCCACAATACTTAGCTCTCTTATAAGTCTCTGTGGTCTTTTAATAGACACTAAAATATGTTAATGTCATGATCTTGGGCATTCTAGAACACTGACAGCAGCCAACAGACTTGATATACTCATTGATCCAAGACAGCTGCTAATTGGTGGCTTATGGTTTCACCATGATGAAAGGTTTTTTATTTGACTAGGACTGTAGAAGATGGATAAATTGTATTGCAAGAATGCAATGCCATTAGAATACTCTCCTTAATAATTACTAGTTACCATAAAGGCTGAAATGAGCAAAACACATTACACAAATTATTAAAGAGACAATAAAATCCTATTAATTGAAAAATAAAAGCCCATATTCACAAGGCCACGGTCTAGTTAGTAATTGGGGAGATGGTTTAAAGGAATTTAGAATACTATCATCTAAGACATGTTGGTTATTTCTTTGGTAATAATATTGCCTACCATAATACAGTCTGTAAGAATAACAATAAATATAGCTACAAATCTATTGTTAAATGGGCTTTATAGATTGCTTATCTTCAGAAATAGATTTCTCAGTAGATGTATTACTAAAAATAAAGTGGGTTTTTATAATTGTGTGTGTGTGTGTGTGTGTGTGAGAGAGAGAGAGAGAGAGAAAGAGAGAGAGAGAGAGAGAGAGAGAGAGAGAGAGAGAGAGTATTTATACATAGTTTCAATTAACACAAATCATCTCACTTTGCATCTTTGTCTGGGATGCTGAGAAATGGTACGTTTTCAACAATGAAGACAATTGAATCATTTCTGAATGCAGCATGTTCTAGATAGTACTGAGAACATCAGGGTTCCAATGTAGCTTACAACTGGAGTGATTATTTATGAGTGTAACTACTCATTATTGTATTGGACCAATGAGTATAGCAGATCTGTTGGCTGCTGTCAGTGTTCTAGGATGCCCAAGATCATTAACATATTTTTGTGTCTATTAAAAGACCACTTATTTATTTGTTTTAATTTCTAATATATTTTTATTATATAAGATGTTTTTAAAATTTAAATATTTTAACCAAATATTTCATCTCACCCAAGTCTTTCAGATCCTCTCCCATCCCTACCCATGAAACTTTATATTCTTACTCAAACAAACAAAAGCCCAATATAACATTTCGCCACTGCCCCAAAACCATAGAGAACACAATGAAACTTCCCCGACAAAGAAAATCAAAACCAAATATCCACCAAAATGTAAACAAATAAAAGCACATGCAAAAGAAGATAAAGAAGAAGAGGAAGAAGAAGAAGAAGAAGAAGAAGAAGAAGAAGAAGAAGAAGAAGAAGAAGAAGGAGAAGGAGAAGGAGAAGGAGAAGGAGAAGGAGAAGGAGAAGGAGAAGGAGAAGGAGAAGGAGAAGGAGAAGGAGAAGGAGAAGGAGAAGGAGAAGGAGAAGGAGAAGGAGAAGGAGAAGGAGAAGGAGAAGAAGAAGAAGAAGAAGGTTGAATTTATTACATATTCATTACCTACTCCTGAACATGATGCCTGTCCTGAAGTGGTTGATATAGCTAATGCCACTATATTAGAGAACATTGATTTTCCCTTTACCAGCAGACATAAGTGACAAGTCTGTTTATAACCTTTACCCTAGGTTTTCATTGGTTCATTGATTCATTGTTTTTTAATATAGCAACATAAAAATAAAACAAAAAATCCAGTGATAAAATGACTCCTAGTGACTTACTGCTATATTTTCAGATCAGTTTCCTCTTCAGCTATCAGCAGAGAAAGGTTTTGCTGTAGCAGATGGGAACAAATATAGAGTCCCAGGGCTAGACATTACACAGAGTGAGAAACTTTGGAACACTCAGTCTTTAATATAATATTTTCATCAAATCCAAGTCTTTGGAAGACAGGAATCTTTGTAGAAGACAAAGTGCAAAGAGAGTAAAAGCCCAATAGGAGGATGACTCTTTAAGTCAATTGAGCAATGTTTATAGGAACACACATAGACTGAACATGTATAGAGTCAGTACGGGGCTGTCTGTTCCAGGTTCTCTGAGTATGTATTATGGCTTCCAGTTGATAGATTTTAGGAATTCCTGAGTGAGCAAAATGGTGAGTCTCTCATTCTTGCATTTTCTCTTGGGTTCTTTTCCTTCTATTGGTTTGTCTTGTTTACTTGCAAAAGACTGATTAGAATCATAGACTCTGTTAGCTTCCTTTTGGTGTGTTCTTGTTCTATTTTTGATGAGGAAAGTATAAAGGATCTCTGCAGGGATTCATTTGTGAGTTCAGATCTGAGCCCTGAAGACTCCATCCATCCTTATAACTAGGCCCTGCCTGCTAGTACAGTAGATACCAGAAGTTCAATACATACTTTCAAGTTATGCAATCATCTAGGCTATTGGAGATTGGACTTTAAAAAAACTCCAAGCCCTAAATACAAAATCGAATATCAAAGCATTGTTTGTATTTTTGATACTTAGCACAAGTGTTGCAGTGTGTATTATGAATCCAAACAAATGGTAGCATAAGCTTTTTAAAAGTACTATTTTTTTATTTATTTTTTTACTTTACCATGTTCCAAGTACAACAGGTGTTTGATAAATATTTGTTCTTATTAAGGAATTAAGAGATTCTTTCCTTGACGGATGACATTTTAATGAGCTAAATTTAAAGGTGCTAACTTTAAAAGCAAAATATATATACAATGTTTTATTTGTTATATTGTTTTTATTGGTCTATACTGATTATTTATAAATAGTGTTAAGATAATGGTGGACATTGCCCCAGTAGTTCCCACTGCTTTGGGAGTAAGTAATCTATTTTGCAAGAAAGCATTTACTCTGTGTTAGTTTCCTCTGGTGGGATAAAGGAGAAAATTTCAACAGGATAGCTAAATCATTTATCTTCCTCTCTCTGTACCTCCTCATGAAGCATGGGTAATTCTTTGCTTTCATGAATATTCTCCTCTCTCTCTGAGCAGGAATGCTTTCTATTTATTTATACATTAGCTATTTATGAGGCACAGGCTGTGATATGCACATGTTATTCTAATGGTGGTTTCTTTTGTTCTGGAGAGCACTTAATTCCCTTGAGGTTACCCACTTCCTTCTTCTTTGCTCCATTTTTGTTTAATTTGCAGCCTCTCATGATTAGGTTGAAATAAATGTGTTAGTCTGTCAGTGGTTTATTTAGTCTTGGGATAGACATTCTGTTTTTACAACTTACTCATTTCTTCTTATTCCATTTGTACAATTTACATCTCCAATACAAAGATCCCAGTGATATGTTTTTACATTTTCTATAGGTTTTTAGGGAGATTTTGTTCATTATGCTTAATGGACTCCTAGCATCACTCACTAATGCCAGCAGAATTATGTGCTTCTATTTTAAGGAAATGTAAAAGTTTATTTACCCAAGTGTTGTGATCCATTTCTTTGTGTTTCTTTTCCTCTTGTTTTTGCACTCCAAACATACTGAACAAACTCATCTTTGCCACAATGATTCTGGGCCTCTTGCTTTGCCATCTGTTGAGGTCTCACAAAAGGAGTTTTGGTGGGATTTGAGAAATGCTGGTGTTTGCTTTTTTGTTTCTTGAATTCTGCCCTCTTTTGCCTTGGTTTCCACAGTTGTATATTGGGGTGAATTCATGTGTGAGTTTAGTTTTGTAAGAGTGAGAGAAAGCAGGAGTACTTTTAAAGGTTGTATTTGAGAAAATGGGCAATAATCATGCTAGAATACTTTAGAACACATAATATTTGTGTCTTTTAGATCAGATTTAAATAGTTAGAATTAAGACAAAGAATAAAAACCTAAAAGATTAATAAACCATGTAAATTTTTTCTTATTGCTTCCAAATTCTTGGACCATGTCTATTTTAATAAACATAACCTTCCCATTCAAATTGGTATAATAACAAGCTTTATTTAATTCATTTTGCATTTTTATTTCTTGAATATCCTTATTGTTTTGAAATTTTTAAAATTATAAATATATGATTAGCATGCATATGTTCATGCATGTGAATGTGTACATGTTGCTGTGTGTCACTGTATGTAGAGGCTAGGGTTAAAGCCAGATATCTTCTTCCATCTCTGTAACATACTTACTGAAGAAAGATCTCTCACTGGACACAGTGGGGCCATTTCTTCTATGTGGTTAGTTACATTGCTCTATGGATACCCATGTCTACCTCCAGCAGGCTGAGGTAACAGGTGGTCTTGCTAGTGCATCCCTGCTTTTATAGAATTTGAGGGACCCTCAGCAAAGCTCATTATTTGTATACAGCATTACTTTGTCCACTGAGCTCCCTTATTTCTTAGGCAAATATTATGTGGTCCCAGGAATGTATCATTCATTCTGAGAATTATTTATAAATAGGTCTTATATTTATTTATAGATAAATAAACAAATATCTTTATAGAAATCAAATTGGAAAGTCTCACTAAGCTTCTTCTACTTCTTCTTTTTTGATTGGATATTCTCTTTATTTATATTTTAGATGTTATCCACTTTTCCCAATTTGACTGAACATTGGGACCCCAATAAAGGACCTAGAGAAAGGACTGAAGGAGGTAAAAAAAACTTCTTAAGAATTGGCACATCACATTTCAGAATTCTCTCTGTCTGTCTCTGTGTCTGTCTCTGTCTCTGTCTCTCTCTCTCTCTTCTCATTTTGATTTTCTCTATTCTTTTTATTTTTCTCTCTTGCTGGAGGCAGAGTCATTTCTTCTACCTGTCTACAATCTATCAGGACTACTACAGTAAGCAGCATTGCTCTCACACCAAGGCTAAAGGAGAGCCTTCCAGGACCCACTCTGGTTTCTATAAAGTCCCCATGGATCGGGGAGTATCAGTAGAAAGAGCATTGGATATTTAGCTAGATTTGAGGTTAAGAATGTTTAGGATAATCACTACTCTAGTGAGAAAGTTCTACTTAGATGTTCACATTCTTGAGTATAAGTATTGGAAAAGGATATACATTTGCAGATAGTAGATAAAAGCTGAGTATGTGAGTTAGTGGCTCTTGCTTTATATATAAAGCTCAGTGTATTCAGGAAAGGAGTAAGCTGTAACCCAGGACCACAAAGTCCCCCTGCTCTCACTTAAAATTTTAAGGGCTCTGGGAATTCTGTGCTCATTCTGTACTCTAATTGTTGGTCAATATAAGAAGTTAGTATATGTTTTAAACAGTGTATCAGTTTAGTCCTATATCGCAAAATATGTAGATTCACAGAATATAGGCTTATATTTGTACTTCTCCACTAAACTGTGTAAATTTTGAGGGGTAGTCCTGATGATGAAACTATTGACTATACATCTTTTGATAGGTAGATAACATAGTCCTTATTGAATTTTTATATTATAATCATTTTTATACACGCCAAACTTAACTGCTCAAAACTAAATATGTTGCTTTGTTTCCTAGTGTGCTACCTTTAAATTTTTTTTCATTGAACATATTTTCTTGAGAATTATTTGAACAAGATACTTTACTAATCATTTGGGCCAAAATATTGAGCAAATCTATTCATAGCTCTTGTTCAGATGTAGCTGAAAAGAGGTTCTGTGCTTAGATTACAAATAGACCATGTGCTTTCTCATCCACCTCCAAAACTTTTTGTTAAAATTTATTTTATTGGATATTCTCTGTATTTACACTTCAAATGTTATCTCAACCCCCACTCCCATCCTCCCTCATCTTTATACATCTTTCTTCTTGTCTATAATCAATCAGTTATTTATATTATTGTTTTAACTTTCTAATATTTATATCATCCTACTCATCTCTGCTGTGACCACATTAAACCTTTGTTCATTTACTTTATCTCAGAAAAGCTGTTTTTTGTTGTTCTTATCTTGATTGTTAAAAAAATAATTCTTATACACAAGAACACTATTATACTTCCCTTTTATGGTTAGCAAGACAAGCCTGAAGTCACTGCAGAAGGAAATATCATTTGAAGTATTGCCTATATCCAATTGGCTTGTATGTGTTGACTGTCTTATCTTTTTTTTTAATAGGATAGTTTCTTATTGTTAATTGAGAGCCCATGCCACTGTGAGCAGTACCATTCCCTGGGCAGTTAATTCTAGATTGTATAAAGGCACTGGTTGAACATGAGAGATCAATCAAGCCAATAGGATTTTTCCACGGCTCCTGCTTCAAGTTCATTGATTACTATCTACCAGTATTTATGGGCTAGTTTCACTCACCTGCTCTTTCCCAGCACATGTACCTAGTCCCCAAGAAACAGAGGCTTAGAAAAACTAGTGAAGTTTAATTCATTAAGGGAGAAACAATACTTTATGAGCATGAGGCATTTAAACTTATTCTTCATCCTCTTAAGTGACAATTTTCCTTAGATAATAATTATTGTATTTCTTTAATTTCTGGTATTTTCTTTTATTTACCATCTATTTCTTATCAAAATTGTCTTCTAATTTCACCCAATTCATATGCTTAACACACAAAAAATGATTCAGTTACAAAATGTTGGGCCTACTCAAACACAGTAATATATGTATACACATGAGCAATGCTTACATAATATTCCATCTGGATACAAAGAAATACATTTAATAAGATGTTTACTATTCAACATGAAGCACAAGTCTTATGATGAAGTAATGAATTATTAACACTTTTTTTGAGTTAACTTTCAGTTGCTAAAGTTGAGTGGGCTATTTTTCATCTTAAAATTGACTTTGCTATTCTTTTCCAGCTTGCCATTTTTATAACACATCTCTTGAGATAAAACACACTTATTTCAGATGAATTCAGAACTAATTCAAGAAGAAAAAAATCTTCACAAATACCTCCAGAGATTTTTCAGCCAAATTTTTGTACATTTACTGAATGAGTTAAATCTGCACATCCACGAAAAGGAAAGAACTACAAATCTTTATCATCAAATATCTTCAGATTTGAAAGTAGGGAATTTAATTTTCTGAAACTGGTGTGTTAGGAACAAACTTTTACCATCAAAGGACAAAAGAAGCCACCTAGAACAATATCTGCAACTGGACAAGTAGCAATTCCAGGGATCAATTAAAGTACTTGATACTCAATGAAACCCAGATTCTTTTGTCAGGTGAATGAATAACTTATGGTATTTGTATATCTCTTAGGTGGATGTCAAGTTTTATTTATTTGAATTCCATAAGTTCCAGCATGATTTGTCTATTCAATTTGAACAATTATTTCTAAGTAGGTAAATCACAACATTTCCTGTAATTAGTTCCTGATAGTTTCTTTCAAGTTTTTTTTTTACTCTTCAGTCAATGGGTTATTCAACTCTTAGTACTCAAATACTCGAGTCTATTCTACATGTGTTTTTTTTTTCTCTTAAAACTTTATTTTTTTTAAAAAAAGAGGGATACATATTCAGATTTTTAAAGGCATTTTGGCATAACACTATATGAATACATTTTTGTCAGTACTTAATTTTTTTAGAGGTTTGATAGCATGCATTGAAACCCCACTAGTTACCATAAGCATAAAGTACATGTAGGACAGAACATAACTCTCCATGTGTTTTTAATAGTGTACAATTTCTTTCTACTTTTCAAAATAAAATTTCAGCTGTGAATCTTTATCACTTTGCTGAGATTATTTAATTGTCTAAAATTACCAAAATACAATGTGTTCTATATCAGGACTGCAACAAAAAAGGACTTTCAAACAACAAGTTATTCCTGTTTTTAAATAGTTGTTTCCAAATTACTTTGGCTTGCATAGTTACCATGGTTTTGCCAACGTGAGAAATCTCACTTTGTTCCTTTCTAGAAAGTAAGGTGCATGCTATTTGTTTGTTTGTTTGTTTTTGTCCCAAGCTTTGGTGTTAGCATGGCTTCTCTCTTATTGAAAATAAGAAAAATTTTGGAATTATTATTGTGTCATCATAGAATAGGAGGAAATGTACAGAGCTTGACAATTAGAAGGTTTCGTTGAACCTAAGGCAATTAAATGAAAATATGAACATCAAAGGCTCACACAGATGTTTTAAGTCTTCATCTTAATTTAAAGTTCATGTAGATGAAGGTTTTAATTACATCCTGTTGCAGTGTAGCATTGCACTACAGCTCCCTGGGCCTAGAGCTTCCATACTGAGTACTGGCTATAGTAATCTAACTGAGGACCAGGTTATACAGCCAATGAAGGTCTGTAATTCATGAACATTTGTACCTTACATTCATTCTTGAAGTACACTCCAATCCACAATAGCAGATGTCCGTGTGTAACTGAAAATTCCCCAGTCAGGACTTTGAAAGCAAAGAGCAATGTGGTCTCTAGATAAATGTGTTACTATTTTCTTCTATTGAGCACTTGTCTCCTAGGAACTAAAATGATTAGACAGACTTACATTATTAGCTCACATAATATTCCCATGAAGCAATGAGATCACAGTTGATGTTGTTACTGGGTTTAAACAGAATTCTGTAAGTATCGCCTGGGAAATTTGATTAGATAGATAATACAACAACTTAATCTAAGGAATGTTTTCTATCAGATTTGGAAACCATCATTAACACCCAAAGCACAGCTTCATAAGTACTAATGTTTGCAGAGAATAACTAGCTAAAGGAGAAAGCTGTGTCTATTGATGCTTTTTGTCAAAGTACCTGATTATGAGCTCAAATGTTTTAATGGATTCTGTATTAAATCCGATGAATATAAATAAGAAATCTACCATGAGGACATGGATTCTTTTCAGAGGTATTTTAATCAAATTTTAAACTACATTTTATGAAAAATTATTATTTATTACATATGCATGTATAACTTTCCAGATGTATGTATTTACATATTTATATATATATATGTATAATGTTCAAGTAAATGTGGTAATTATAGGGAATATTTTCTCCCTTGGTTATATAGGCTTCCATGAGCAGACCTTTTGAAAGAAAAGGTTAAGAATGTTTAAGATAGTTTTTGGTCCTTACCAGGGCACACAACTACTGATCCTTTTATTAAATAGTTTGTCTTTTATCAGTAAGAGTAAAAGAAATTTACAATCACATATAAGTCTAAAAATGATAAAGGGCTCAATAATTTTAGCCACTAACCACACAGGAAGGTTGCTGGTTATTTTGTTCAATATGCGTTTGTTTATTCAACCAGTAGAGATTTTGTTACTTCCATAAGACCATAGGAAGCCAGTGTTACACTGTGATTTGTTATACCATTGTATCACTGCTCTTTGTGATTGTGGCATATATACACAATATATACACATGTGCACACATATACTTGTAAACACACATATGCATTACATATACTTTCTGTTAGGTAAATATAATATTGATACTACCTATGATTTATGTTTGGGGAGAACATGGTGAGTTGAAGCAATTTTGATACCAACTGATAGAACCAATGAGGCTATTAACATGGAATTTAATTGAAGCACTCTGCTTTTCCTAGTTAATATTAAGTATAAGAACCAACTTTAAAAAATGTAGTTAGATTATCAGCAAGCAAAGCTACTTGATAAGATACATAATATAAAGACTAATTGATGTTCTAAGATCATAGTTGCTTTATTCTTGTCTTAAACAAAAATAAGAGATTATTATGCAATCTGATGCTAGATATGATATGAAAAGATGTGGAGGAGTATGTACATAAAGGGAATATCTGTTTCAGATAGCATTAGCCACAAGAGAAAAAGAGGAAGATTTAAGTGGGATGGAGATCCATATGGTTCAAGCCTGTACAGGTAGATTTGAAAGGTGAGCTGAATATGTAATGGTGGCCAATCACATTTCTGACTGCTGCTTCGGTTTCACTAGGAAGAAGTCATTTCGAAAACTATACATATAGTAATAGTTTCACATTCTTCATAGACATTGGAACCTTTCTGGTGGTATAAATTCTTTAAAGAGTGTTACAGATAGCTGAGCTTAAGGCAGCTATTAGTTAAAGGGATAATAAATGGAATCATATAGAAAACGTCTTGTGATGTGTGATGTCATAATTATGTAATCTTTAGTGTCTAAAGGCAGTAGAGAAGAATGTTTCTCTCTCTCTCTCTTTCTCTCTCTCTCTCTCTCTCTCTCTCTCTCTCTCTCTCTCTATATATATATATATATATATATATATATATATATATATATATATATATATTAATTTAATACTGTTTACACTCCAGATTTCATCCCTCAGTTCACCTTCCCACCATTCCACATCTCATACCATCACCCTGCTGCTTCTCTGTCTCCACCAGGATGTTCCCAGTCCCAGTCCCTCACTTCCTACCACAGTAAACTCTAAACTCCCTGCAGCCTCCAGTCTCTTGAGGATTAGGTGAATCTTCTCTGAGTGAACTCAGACACAGCAGTCCTCTGCTACATATGTGCTGAGGGCCTCATATCAGCTGGTGTATGCTTAATGGTTGGTGGTCCAGTTTCTGAAAGATCTCAGGAGTCCAGTTTGAGACTACTGGTTCTCCTACAGAGTGGCCTTCCTCCTCAGCTTCTTCCAGCTTTTCCCTAATTCAACTACAGATGTCAGCAACTTATGTCCATTGGGTGGGTTCAAGTATCTGCATCTGACTCAACTGTTTGTTGGGTCTTTCAGGGGGCAGTCACGATAGGTTGCTTTTTTTAGCACACCATAGCCTCAGTAATAGTGTCAGGCCTTGGGGCCTCCTTGTGAGCTGGATCCCACTTTGGGCTTATTACTGAAACTTCTTTTCCTCAGGCCCCTCTCCATTTCCATCCCTGCAGTTCTTTCAGACAGGAACAATTATAGGTCAGCGTTTTGACTGGGATGGCAACCCCATCCCTTACTTGATGCCCTGTCATTGTGCTGCAGGAGGGCTCTACATATTCCCTCTCCCCTCTATATGGCATTTTATCTAATTCCTCTTCCTTTGAGCCCTGAGAGTCTCTCACCTCCCAGGTAATTTCTGGAGGGTCCCCTTAATTTCTTACCTCACTAGGTAGGCTGTTTTTATAATGTCTGCTAGTCCTAAGGGCTTCTGTCCTTTTTCCCACCCAATACCAGATCATGTTTTCCTCTTCCAATTGTCCCAATCCCCTTTCCCTCCCCGGTCCCTACCTCTCCCCTTGTAATTGCTTTCTTCTCCCGTCCAAGTAGGACTGAGGTATCCTCACTTGAGTCCTTCAGCTTGTTGAATCTTTGCAGTTATATGAAGTGGGTTCTGTATGATATTATTTTGGCTAATATCCACCTATTAGTGAGTACATACCATATATGTCCTTTTGGGTATGAGTTACCTCACTCAGGATATTATTTTTTAATTCCATTTATTTGAAAAGCTCATCATGCCATTGGTTTTTGTTTTTTTTTTTGTTTGTTTTTGTTTTTTTGTTTGTTTTTTGGATCTTTTTAAATTTATATTTCAAATGTCATCCCATTTCACAGTTTCCCCTCCAGAAACCCCTTATTCCTTCTGCCCTCCCCCTTCTATGAGGGTGCTCTCAGAATAGTGAAAACAATTCTTAATACTAAAGAATAGCTGGGGGAATCACCATCCCTGACCTCAAACTTCACTACAGAGCAATAGTGATAAAAACTGCATGGTATTGGTACAGAGACAGACAGGTTGATGAATTAAATATAATTGAAGACCCAGAAATAAATCCCCACACTTATGCCCACTTTATCTTTGACAAAAAAGTCCAAAATATACAATGAAAAAAAAAACATCTTTAACAAATGGTGCTGATCTAACTGGCTGCTATATGTAGAAAAATGAAAATAGACCTGCATTTGTCACCTGGCACAGAGATCAAGGAACTCAACATTACAGGTACACTCAAGTTAATAGAAGATAAAGTGATAAAGAGCTTTGAATTCATTGGCACTGGGAAAATTTTTTTACAAAGAACTCCAATGGCTCACACAGTAAACTCAAGATTTGATAAATTGAATCTTATGAAACTGGAAAGCTTCTGTAAAACAAAGGACATAGTCAACAAGACAAATAGGCCACCTACAGATTCTTTACTAACCCCACATCCAATAGATGATTAATATGCAAGATATATAAAGGATTCAAAAAGTTAATCACCTAAAAAGCAAACAACTCAATCAAAAAAGTGGGGTATAGATCTAATAAAGAATTCAAAACAGGAATGTCAAATGGCTGAGAAGCACCTAAAGAAGAGTTCAAAGTCCTTAGATCAGACAAATGCAAATTAAAATGACCCTGAGATTTCACCTTAGAACAATCAGAATGGCTAAGATCAAGACCTCATATGAAAACACATGTTGATGAGGATATGGAAAAAGAGGAACACTCCTTCATTGCTAGTGGGATTCCAAACTGGTACCACCACTATGAAAATAAATCTGGAGGTTTCTCAGAATATTGGAAATAGATCTACCTGAAGACCTAGATGTTGGTCATTTGTAAGAGACTAATTCAATGTGGAGAACGTAAAAAAATACTTACAAGTGCAAAAGTCATAGAATAATGTTATTTAAGAATCATCTCATAGACAATTTGAATTCTCTGTAAGTATATTTTTTCTATTTCTGTATCATTGTACCCACTTCTCGTAGTCTACACATAGTGATACAACTAATAATGGCTGTGGAAGTACCCCATGCCTTTCCTGGATATTTCCATATCTGCCTCAGTAAGTGGGCATGATTTATATGCTCTGTGAATAAGAATCGTAATGATTATGTAAATTAACACAAATATATTTATAGTTCTTGCAGAAAATGATATCAAAATGGTTTTCTACAATATATGCTTACACATATCTTAAGATGATATTTCATGATAATTTTGTTCATTCCAATAAAAGTAGACAGTATAAACATCTTTGAAGAGCTTGTATAAGACTGTATAATACTTCTGATTCATCTCTGAATCATCTAAGATGTGAGCTCAGGTACAAAGAAATAGACCACCCAAATCTCCCTTTAATGAAAAATCTGATTTCTGTAATAATAATAAATTATGATTCATCACAATTTTCTCTTTTTGGCTACTAAAAGCCTTGAAATGATTATAGTACAGAGGTAAAAATATATAGGAAAATAAGGATAACTTTAATATATAAAATAACAACTTTATTTAAAAATTGTATTTGTAGGGATGCGTTTGTTTGGGCAGTTTTATTGAGACATGCTAAGAAAGCACCCTCATTGAAAGCACTTCAACAAACACACAAGATCTATGTTTTTGAAAACGTAGAAGTAGTATTTAAATATTTTAAGTGTCTTTTTTATACTGTGTTAGAAGGGAAGAGACACAAATATTTCCCACATGGATGAAACTCTCAATAATAATAAAAAAAAAACTCATAATAAACAGCTTCAACACATCTTTCAGCTTCTTATTCAAAGGAGTCTTTTAAAAGGAATTTCAAAAATCTGCAGGACATATTGTTTAAGTATTTGATGCCAGATACAAAAGCTAAGGTCTGAAGATTAGAAATAGTTCCATGTGTTGCTGTGCTCATTTTGAAGACGTTCATTTTGGTTGCCTGTACGTGTGGGAATAGTAAGAGTAGGGTGGTGTAGATGCAGACGCTTAAACTCATTCCTTTGTATTTACTATGGATAACACAATTCCAGTAAGTGTTAAATGTAAATATTATTTTTAACTTGCTAAATATTCCAATTCCCAAATATTACTTCTAGACTGAAAAACTGGAAGTTACATGAGACTGAACATTGGGAACATGATGAAAAAGCTAGAGAAAGGACTGAAATAGCTGAAAGATTTGTAGCCTCATGGGAAGAACATCATTGCCAGCCAAGGCACTGAGGTGGAGAGGGTGATTGGGAGAGGGAGCACCTTCATGGAAACAAGTTGAGGGGGAGGCAGGAAGGGAGTAGGGGGCAAGGGTATAGCATTTGAAATGTAAATACAGAGAATATCCAATAAAGTTTTAAAAAAAGGAAAAAAGAAAAACTGGAAGTTGCTCGTAATATATCTAATTGGTAAATATTTTAAATCTTATTTAAAATATTTTATATAAGACTTATATAAATCTTATATAAAACCGTTTAAAAGCTCTCATCCAACTGCTTTAGCTAAGCTAGAAAAACCACTGTCACATTTTTTTTTTCTCCTAGAAATTCTTTTAAATTCAATCCTTTCACCCATGGAGAATCTGTTACTTTGATGATCCTTCATGCTTACTGTGACTTTGAGAATACTTGAAAACTCATTCTTAAATCAGCTGTAGCAGCCTGAGATGGAGGGCTGATTATCTTCCTCAAACAATGGTGAAGCTGGTTTTCCACTTACTGTTATTAATCTTGAAATGTGAAAGCTATGGTAGTCAGGAGGCTATGTCAATCAGATCATGCAATATGTGGCTGTGATATCTCAGAGTTAAGATTAGGTCAATATTGACAAAGTCTGCACGTGGCACTTTCCCCTTGCAACGAGATAGAGAATTATCCACATGTGACCTCATCCATAATCCACTTGCTTTCTCATTAAAATCGTACTTCGGATATAGACAGCAGTTCTTCTCATAGTCTACATTGGTTTCACCCGTACATTATGCATTGCTATTGTTTTTACAAAAACATGTTCATGTACCTTTTCTGCATAGCATCAGTGAAACACACTTGGTATTCTCATATGGTAAGCACATACAAAACAGCAAGTTCCATTTCTTGTGCCCAGTTCTGGCTCCTCAGTGTTTATACGAAAAGGATGATTCAGCAATGCTTTATGGAGCTGTATCAGTTCCTCTGGCTCACTTCCACTTACATGAGTGTTTCAGCTTGTTAGTTTTCCTTTTTAAAAACTTGGCCCAATGTCCAAAACAATATTCTATTGAAGAGTTGAAGACCAAACTCCTATTTACTCTTAGTGTTCTTGTTGAGCACATGTTTGTAGCGTTGCACTGTAAAGTCACAGAAGCCTTTACAATGGCTACATGGCACTTTTGACATGCTGAACATAGATGGGATAAAACCCTTACATATTCTTTTTTCCAGAGACACTCTACCACAAATTTAGGTTTTTCTTATGCTATAACTTTTCTTTTAGAATGATGTAAAATTGGTTCTTTTGGATTGAGTAAATCAATTTGCCTGTCCAAATTTATTTATAGTTATATATATTTTTTTACTTATTCACTTAATGTCTTGTTCACTGTCCCATGTTTGTCACCCCCTTCCAACAAGCCTTCTCCCATCTTCTTCCCCACCTCCCCTACTCCTCTGAGAGGGTAGGAGCCCCATGGTTATTCCCTACCCTGGCAGTTCAAGTCTCTGGGAGGCTAGGTGCTTCCTCTCCCAGTGAGGCCAGACAGGGCAGCCCAGCTAGACAAATATATCCTGCATACTGGTAACAACTTTTGGTATAGCATCTCTTCAGTCATTCAGAACCCACATAAAGACAAAGGTACACATCTGCTATGTATGTACAAGTAGGGAGACCCAGGTCCAGCCTGATTGTGTTCTTTTGTTGGTGGATCAGTCTCTGAGATTTTCAAGTGTTCAGGTTAATTGACTGTTGGTCTTCCTGTTGAGTACCCATTGCCTTCAGGGCCTATAATCCTTCTGCCTATTCTTCTATAAAAGTTTCCATGTTCCATTCACATTTTGCTATGGGTGTCTGCATCTGTCTGCATTCTGTCTGAGGCTTCTAGGTGAGCCTCTTAGAGAACAACATGCTTCTGTCTGCAAGAATGACAGAGTATCATGGGTAGTGTCAGAGATTGCTTATTATCCATGAGATCATCTCATTTTGGGCCATTTGTTGTTTGGCCATTCCCTCAGTCTCTGTTCCATCTCTTCTGCCTGAATTTCTTGTAGACTGTATACTATTTGGGTTGAAAGTTTTTTCCCTGTAGAGTGATAAATTTAAGTCGTTAATGTTTTGTTGTTGTTTGTTTGTTTTTCCTCAAGAAAAAAAGAAAAAGTATAGTGGGACCATCTTTTCTCAGAAAAACATGACTGTACCCTTCGATAAATTTTAGAGTTGATAGACAACCTTGGAGCAAGACTTTGCTGTTGCATTGCACATTGTACATACTCTTCTTTTACTTAAATTATAAGGACATGCTTAAGTTTTCTGAGATTAAATTAAAAAGGAGTGTGTTTGTGCATGCCGAGGTAGCGGTCCTCAGAGAGATTTCTGTTTAAGAACTGCAGTGACCTCACTGCCCTGCCTCACAGCAGACTCTTCTCACAGTCTGGGTTATTTCTCAATCCCCATTTGGGGCCTGTGAGAAGATGAGTTTGTTTAAATGATAAATGTTATCATTCTGGGCTCTGTACTTCTGGGATAAATTTTAAATAGGTTATAGTGTTAGAAATTCAGAAACTAACACAAGGATCTTTTAACACATTGTCCCTGGCCAGCAAGTTGTCTTGGTGCTTGTCACCAAGTCTGACAACTTCAGTCCAATACCTGGATCCAACATGCTGTTGGGAAAAAACCAAGTACCACAAATTGTCCCTCTGACAGCTATGCATGTGCGTGTGTGCATGGAAACATACACACACACACATGCACACACACACATGCACACGTGCACACATATGCACATACACATACACACATATACACACAAACTATTTCTGTGTTCTCCTTCTATAAGCATGTTTTAAACTAGGCACTGAGTCCTTCATTGGCTCTCATCTAAGTCAAAGTCACTCTTGTTTTGTAATCTCAAAAAGGTTGAGCTCTTTTTGAAATTAAAATTTATAAATGAAATCAGGTTATGATAGGACACTAAACGCTGTGTAACCTTCTGTAGTCACAACCTCAACATCAATGTTCCCATATTTACTTAGACTTTTATTAGTCTTGTATCCAGATAGCTATTTCACACTTAAAGTTTTAGAAAATTTGGATAAAATTTTCATCTCTGTTTGTCACTTCAGAAAGAAATTCATAAATGTACAGAAAATACAACGTGATCTTATAATTAGAAATAAAAATGTAAAGTCATTGTGTTAGCTCAGTGTTTCACACCTTTTATTTTCCTTGAATTTTGTTCATGTTTTAGGGTCTGACTTTTATTTCACTGGATATTTGGAAAAGTTTTCATATTTGCACAGTCCCCAGGTACATAGACTGGGTCAACATTCCTTTTCTTTGACTTTTAGTCTTCTGAGTTCATTTGTAGGCTCTCATCTGATGGCTGAAAAAATGAGCTCAGAAATGAGCATTTCTAAGCTCAAGCTTATAGACAATTTCCTATCTCTCATGTTTCCATACTGTGTTCTTCCTTAGACTGTGCCTTTCTGGGAACTCCATTTTCCTTTTTGAACCTGAGGGTCTCATCTCCTTCCCTGTGATCTTTTATGGCTAGACAGAAGTCCAGAAGCCTGACTATTCACTGCATTTTCCACACTTTTTAAGAGTGGAATCCAGCCCATATATAGCCACTAAATTCAGACAGTATTGCAGATGACAAGAACTACATGCTGACAGCAGTCTGATATAGCTGCCTTCTGAGAGGTTCTGCCAGAGCTTGACAAATACAGAGGCAGAATCTCATAGCCAAACAGTGAACTGTGAATGGGATCTCCAGTGGAGAATTAGAGAAAGGACTGAAGGACTTAAAGGGGTTTGCAACCCCATAAGGACAACAATACCAACCAAACAGAGTTCCCAGGAACTAAACCAGTATCCAAAGAGTACACATAGATGGACCCATGGCTCTAGCTGCACGTGTAGCAGAGGATGGCCTGGTTAGGCAAAATCAATGGAAGAATCCTTTGATTCTGTGAAGGCTTGATGCCCCAGTGTAGGGGAATGCCAAGGCAGGAGGCAAGAGGGGATGGGTGGGGTGGGGGGGGCACCCTCATAGAAGCTGGGGGAGAGTGGTGGGACAGAGGGTTTCTGGAGGTGAAACTTGGAAAGGGGATAACATTTAAAATTAAATAAAATATATCTAATAAAATAGGGGAGATAGTACCTTTAATTAGTGTAGTTAAAAAGCTAGATTTCTACATCTGGACATTAGTAGTTAGCTGGTTGTCTTACATCATTAATACAAGAAACTAAAAGTCCATTAAAGTTAAATAAAAAAGGAGAGTGGAACTAGATTCTATTGTTTATCTCTGTATAGTTTGGATGGTTTGGAAAAAAATACACAGGCATATTCTAATCCAGAGTCGCCCAGCTCTTCTCTTGTCCTCTTGGAGATATCTGAAGTTTTTGTCTTCTTTATTTCCTCTAAAATTTACTGCAGAAAGATGACTCAACTTTCTTTGTGGCCTGGCTGGACTCCTATCCTTTTGGACTTGTTTCTATGCTGGTGTGTCTTCCCAGGGTAAGAAAACTTGGTCTTTGTCTGGATCTTGGAACTTTTGAGTAGATAGCTGTTGTTCTTATCCTGATGCAAATCTGTCATTCACGCCCTGAGTTATATATACCCTCCAGAGATCTAGGCTTCTGGATTTCAAAGTCAAGAATTGATGTTTCTATTTTATTTTCTTTTTGCATGTCAACACTTTCATGACTGAACAACAAAAAGAATGCCATAGGGAATGCTCAGACAGATAAAAAAACCCACACATCATAAATCTATTAAAATATTTCCTGCTACAAATATGTTTGGAATATACATGTCTGGTGTAGGAATATACTATTGAAATGCCCTGATGCAGTGCATTAATTCTACTGAAAACCTGAAATGATTTTTATATTTTTACAAAACCATTTGAACTCATGATTGTGCTTTCTATAAAAAAGATGATGACAATGTTGATTCTCTTCACAGTTAGTAATAACTTGACAATATTACCATAATATCTGACTTCTTATTTCAGGTGTAATCATGTTGTGTGTGGTGATATGCATGTTCATGTGTATGTGTGCATGTTAATGGCTTTAACAAGCCTTTGAATGTCAGAGGTTGATGTCAGAGGCTTACTAAAGAGTCATTCTAAAATTTATTATTCTTTTATTTTGAGATATGTTGCAAATAAAGTGTGACAATGTGACTACACTGGCTATCCTGCCATTTGTAGGAATTATCCTGTTTCCAGAAATCTAGCTCTGGGATTTTAAATATGTCTCCCTAAACTCATCATTTTTAATAGAGTCCTGGGAGATTGAAATCAGTCCCTTAGTCACATGGGAAACATTTGACAAACTGAACCTTTTCACTTATCTCACTTTTTACTTTTGGTGTACTGAAGACAATATGCATTTCAAACTTCAAAGTAAGTAGCTCAAAGGAGATATAGAAGCCTCAGAACAGAGGTTTTGTTCTTTTTCTATACTCTCTTCTCATAGATGGGGATGCAGTGAGAAAAAGCATGCGTTTTGTGAGTCACCTGTGCATATTACTAGTAACTGCCTTCACCCGAAGAGAGAATATTGTCTACTGCACTACTGACATGGAATTCACAGTCACCTAATAATGTCTCTACCTTACAGTTTAAGCTTCCAAAGAACATCCTTTCTCTTCAGCAGCTGTCTAAAGTAAATAAAGTATAACTTAGTGTGAGTCCCAGGGAAGACTTCTTGTCTATGCCAAAGGTCCAATATTTAATGAAAAAAGAAATCATTTCTTTTTTCCAGGTATTCAGAGACTTCTAAACCACAAAAGCACTTTCTTCCACTTAGGAATTTCCCCTTGGCACATTTTTAATGCCCAAAAGATTAAATCATAAGGAATATATTCTTTGGTTGGATGATCAGAGTTTATGATTTTCCATCTGAAATATCAAAAAGTGCACCATTGCATATTTTACATCTTAGGGTTTAAAACACTTCAATTTTGTAAGATACATACCTTTCTAAAGTGGCTAATATTCCTACTGTTTATTATGAATAATCAAATGGCATGTGTACAAATTGTTATTAATTTTATTTCATTGGTAAAGATAGAATTTTTGAATCAATGGAAATTAGACAGTTTAGCTATCAAATAATTATGTATTAGGAGTAAGGCATCAATGAAAAGTAAACACATTTCTAAAACCAAATTTGACTGTACAAGAGAGATATGAGTGCTTTCACATTCTTGTGGTTTGAGAAAGTGGAAGGAATATCAGGGGATCAAGATCACTCATGACCCTATCATGAACTGGATGATCATTCTTCAAAGCTAAAATCAAAACAATGTTGGCATCAGAAAACATAAAAACTGATTGATAAAAATTATGTACATTTCAAAGTTTTATGAATAAGGGGCTGTATAATGCTAGGATATTCTTTTCACCTAGAGAATACATTTCAAAACAGATGCTGGATGGGACTTATCAGACACAGTGTCAAGAGTGGACAGCTATGTCCACTGCTGGGAACATCGTGATTGTGTAGAAGAGGAGTTGGTGCTATCTTGTTACTCTAATGCTAAGTATAATTAGTATCCTCTGCTTTCCTCATGTGATTTGAGCTTTTAACTTAACCAGCTGATATGGCTAATGCAGTTTTATGATAAATTATCTGCATTTGCTCTTAATTTCTTGAGAGATGTTCTTGAAACTTCAGAATGGTACATTATTACCAGTCCTTCTTTTGCTATCTGACTTCATCTCTTACTGGTCAGTGTGTTTTTTGTGGACAATGTCAAATGAACTGCTTTGTCTTCAGCTTATTTTTGCTGCACAGACTGTGATCCCAAGGGGAAAAAATGTGCTTTCACACATGCATTCAAGGAGTCTACAATCAAACAAACTACACTCTCCATTCCATTCCAAAAAATAATCTTAATATAAGGAATTTTACTTAAATCTTACAAGTAGAGTGAACTGGTTTAACAAAATCATTAGCTTAGCAATTTTATTTAGAAAAAATATATTTTAATTTTTGGTTAAATTTCTATTTATTGCAAACAAGGTAAGAGATTTATAAGAAAATAGTAGCTTGTTCTGCTTTAGTACAATATTTATCTCACTTAACTGAAATCATTCTATAGAAAGAATTTAGGTCCTATAACTTTCAATGTTTTCCCTCATTTGTTATAAGGCAATGTATCACAGAAAATAGTTTTGTAACATGCTGTCACTATTTTGAAATGGAAAACTCATTGCAAGAATATTTTCCTTTAACCATATACTTGTAAAAATAGTTCTTGGATCATTGTCCCTTTATATCTGGTGTCCAAAGGTTCAGTATTGTACAACATTATTAGGCAAGTGAAACAAAGATCAATAAATATTATGTCTCATTAATTGAAGTTCATTAACAGACACATTCAGGTATGTACTTCAGTCACCTATATTGTAAATTTATAATGCATTAATGACATTTAATTTTAGGTTTTATTGTACTTAAGTCTATCTTCTATTATTTTATAGATTATTATATATAGCATATGCTTGCAATTCTGGATTTCTGTCATAATAAAAATAGTAGATAAGTATGAAATATCATTATTCATGGTGTGTGTATATGTGTGCACAGGTGCATGTGCATGGGGAGTCACAAGCATGGTATTGGGTACTCTATAATTTCTTTCCTTTATATGCTTGAGACAGGGATCCTCACTGAATGTAGTAGTGCTATGGTTTGGCTAGTCTGGCTGGCCAACAAACCTTAACCTCTTGCCTCAGCCCTCATCACTATTGTTAAATTGCGTATAGTCGTTCCTGGTAGAAGGTGTTCTTACTTTGGTCCTAATGTTTGTACAGCGAGTACTTTTACTCATTGAGATTTTACCTTAGCCATCACTCGGCACACTCTTATCATTTATAAATAATCTAAGTAAAAGAAGGAAAACTACATTAGTAACTTTATACTTGATGTCAAATACTGTTTTTCACAGAAAATAGAACTTACTGATCTGAATTCAAAGTGCACGTTCTACCCCAAGTGGCCGTTTAAAGAGAAAAGATTAGACAGAGTGGTCAATGCAGCAATTATTCAGTGCAATCTTATCAATATGACCTTCCAGACAATCTTCAGTCTGAATAAAAACTAACTTAATTTGATTGATTAAATTAACGTGAAACCAAGTTAAAATTTCTATCTAGACCAACTCCAGTAATTTTCTCAAAACTTTTATTAGTCACAATGATCTTTTGATAATTTTAAAATATTCTTCTATTTTATAATGTCCATTATACAATGTATAAATAACTATGTATTGGGTTACATGTAAAAGTAATTAACTCGTGGCTGTGGGTCAAGGGATAAATATAATTGAAGGATGCCAGTTTCAAGCCTGATACCATCTGTCCCTTGGCTCTGTGTTTGATATCTTAATGTTTCATTTTCAGCCACTTTCTTTCCTCTTCATTCTGGATTCCAGGACCAGCTGATCCACATCTTTGTGACAATATTTGAAATAACCTTTAAGAAATACCTGAAGGATTACTGCATTTAAATAGGGCAATTATTCAAAATGATGAAGACACATCCTGGAACAAATTCACTTCTTAAACATATTCACATCTTTCCAGAAATGATAGTGATAACCATTTGTTTGGGACCACATTACAGACTACAACAGAGAATGATCATCCAAACCATATCCAGGGAAGGACCACTTAATTGTACTTCCTCTTGGGACGGCTCACAGATCCATTGTGTACTCAAACTTAAAGCTCATGTCTGAACCATGAAGATGAACTCTGAGACACTGGGTACCTTGATATATTGCTCTTCTCAACATCCTTTCTGCTTCCCATGACTCTTTGTATTTTCTCACTGATATTATTAGAAGACAGCCAAGTTCTAAGTTTAAGCAACATGAAAGGAATGTTATAATTTATTGTATTTCTGAAAAACCAAATCCTAGTAATAGATTAATTTTCTGTGTATGGATGGGAGATAAATATGCAGTATGTATACCCGTGGGCATAAGTGACCAGGGAAGAGCATTAGGTGTCCAACTATATGTCTCTTTGCTTCATTTCCTTGAGATAAGGCCTTTCTGTGTTCCTAGAGCTATATTGGTGGTCACCAAACCATCAGTCCTTTTGTCTCTATTCCCCACAAAGCAGAGGTTAAAGGTATAAGCATGACTACACTTAGCTATTCCTCCCTGTGCTGGGGATCTGAATTCAGCTTCTGGTGTTTACATACCTCTTAACCACAGAGATATTTCCCAAACACCACTTCTTCCACTGATCCCAGTTTAATGAAAGACACAATATTGGGGTAATATGAAATTAATTCAGCCACATATTGCCTATTGATATCTCATGTTCTGAGAATTGTAACACAAAGGGGTTATAGTATTATGATGATTGACACTAACAGAATAATCATGCAAATAAGATACTTAATGGTTATATCTAAGGCTTATGCTATATGTGGACTTATATTGGCTAAAATATTATTATACAGTTGATGTTTGTATATATTTTCATGTTTAAATCAGACCAATACAGTGTACTAGCTGTTTTGGTGTATCAACCTGACACAAGCCAGAAATATCACAGAGAGAGAAGCCTTAGTTGAGGAAATGCCTCTATGAGATCCAGCTATAAAGTATTTTTTCAATTAGTACTCCTGGGGGCAGGGCCCAGACCATTGTGTGTGGTACCATCCCTGGCCTCGTAGACTTGAGATCTATAAAAAATCAAGCTGAGCAAGACAGGGGTAGAAATCCGGTAAATAACATTCCTCCATGGCCTCTCCATGCTCCTGCCTCCAGTTCCTACCATGTTTGAGTTCCTTTCCCAATTACCTTTGGTGAGGAACAGCAATGTGGAAGTTAACTTGCTTCTTGGTCATGATGTTTTGTGCTGGAATACAGACCCTAACTAAATCAAACTGGGATTGAGAGTGAGGTTTTCCTGTGACAGCCTGACCAGGTTTTTGGGAGGGCTGTGAAAGGGCTTTGGAACTTTGAGCTAGAAGAGACATTGAGTATTAAGAGCTTTATATGATGTTCTGTAGGAATTTGGATAATAATGTTTAGAATAGTTGGTGCAAATGGTGGAGGCCTTGGGTTGTGAAATTTCAGAGGGAACACTAAAGATTCTGATCAGGGCCATTGCTGTTTTGATTATGAAAACAATCAGCTGTGAGTAGCAAGATACCAAAACTACTAAAGCTAAATCTTTATATTACTGGGACAAGAAAGTAGCAGTGATTAAGAAGAGATTTAGTCATCAGGGAAATGCAAATCAAAACAACTCTGAGATTCTACCTCACACCAGAATGGCTAAGATCAAAAACTCAGGTGACAGCAGATGCTGGCCAGGATGTGCATAAAGAGGAACACTTGTCAATTGTTGGTTGATTTTCAAGCTGGAACAACCACTCTGGAATTCTCTGGCAGATCCTTAGAAAATTGGGCATAGTACTACCTGGGGACTTTGCTACACCACTCCTGGGCATATACTTAAAAGACCCCCCCACAATATATCAAGAACACATGCTCCATTTTGCTCATAACAACTTTATTTATAATAGTCAAAAGCTGGAGAGACCCTAGATGTTCTTCAACAGAGGAATGGATACAGAAAATATGGTATATTTACACAATGGAGTACTACTCAGCTATTAAAAACTATGATGTCATGAAATTCTTAGGCAAATGGATGGCACTAGAAAATATCATCCTAAGTGAGGTAACACAATCACCAAAGAACACACAGGTTTGCACTCACTGATAAGTAGATACTAGCCCCAAAGCTCCAAATACCCAAGAAACAATTCACAGACCATATGAAGGTCAAGAAGAAGGAAGACAAAAGTGTGGATGCTTCAGTCCTTCTTAGAAGGGGGAACAAAATACTTATGGGAGGAAATTCAGAGGTAAAGAGTGGAGCAAAGTATGAAGGAAAGGCCATCCAGAAACTGCCCTACCTGGGGATCTGTCCCATATGTGCAGCCATCAAACCCAGTCACTATTGCAAAAAGTGCTTGCTGACGGGAGTCTGATAGGTTTGTCTCCTGAGATGCTTTGTCAGAGCCTTACTGATACAGATGAGGATGCTTACAGCGAACCATCAGACTGAGCATGGGGCCCCAATGGAAGAGTTAGAGAAAGGACTGACAGAGCTGAAGGGGTTTGCCACCCATAGGAAGAACCAACCAGACTCCCTCCCAGAACTCCAAGGGACTAAATCACCAACATAAACATAAGAATGCATATGGAGGGACCCATGGCTCCAGCTGTTTATGTAGCAAAGGATGACCTTAACAGATATCAGTTGGAGGAGAAGCCCATGGTTATGTGAAGGCTCATTTCCCCAATGTAGGTGAATGCCAGTGTGGTTTTGTGTGAGTGGGTAGGTGAGAGTATGGGAGGTGAGAGGAGTAGCATTCTCATAGAAGCAAGGGGCAGGTATAGGATAGGGGAACACCGGGAAAGGGGTAACATTTGAATGTAAATACATAAAATATCCAATAAAAAGAGCAAACATAAAATAAGATATCGGTATCACTAAGGTGAAATCTTCTGGGAAATATTTCATGAGTGCAGAGAGAAGCTGAGTTCTAGAGGCAGTGATGGTTGTTTCTCTTGTTGGCAGTCAGCCTTGCTAATGGACAAGAATCACCAATCTGCATTTGTAGCCATCAGTGGAAGGGGAGGCCCTTGGTCTTATGAAGGCTTGATGTCCCAATGTAGGGGAACGTTAGAGTGGTGAGGTGGGAGTTGGTGGGTGGGTTGGGGAGCACCCTCATAGAAGTGGGAGAGAAGCATTGGGATAGGGGGCTTTCAGAGGAGAAGCAAGGAAAGGTGATAACATTCAAAATAAGTAAAATAACTAATAAAACAGAAAGAAAATGTAAGAGTTACTTAGGTAGTACTGGTTTTGAAACATGAAGGGGTAGTAGTGGATGCTTGGCACTGTGAGCTCCTAGTTGAAGCCATTGGTGAAGCTGTAGCCTCAGTGGCAGTTAAAGTTCCAAAACTGAAAGTGTTGTGCAGAGAAGTTGAGACTTAGCACTATGGAAAGAGCGTATGGGAGGCTATTTGTGAAAGCACAGTCTAATTGCAGTGGGAGACAGCAGTGTTTTAGAGATGCCAGTACCACAAGATAACCACCAAAAACAGCAGCAGCAGTGGAGTGCAGACAGCTGGAGCCTAGAAGACAAGGTATGTGCTACAAATGGCAGAGCTGGAGAAGTGACTTAAGCCCTAGAGGAGCCCAGAAGGTCTTGAGTGGATCCTCAACATTTGGGCAGTTAGAGTTTGATTGACTGTGCCCTAATACTTTCCCTTCTTCAAGGAAGAAAGCATTCTAGTGGTATCCAAAGTTAAGAGACTTTAAATTGTTAAAAAAGACTTTGAATTTCAAAAGATTGGATATTTTAAAGAGATTGAAATTTTAGTATGTAAGAATTTGTAAATACTGTGGGACTTTTAAAGTTAGTTTGATCTTGGAGATGAATAAAATAAGTGTTGAGTTTTTGTTTCAGTTTTTTTTTTTTTTAATATTATCTGTATTTACAATTCGGGGGTTATCCCCTTCTCCCAATCCCACCCCACCCCTGTCTCATTGTCTCCATAAAGGTCATCCCTCTCCAAATTATCCTCTCCCACATCAGCACCTTGGCATTCCCCTACCTACACTGGGTAAATGAACCTTTGCTGATTAAAGGCCTCTCCTCCCATTGATGTCAGAAATTTTTGTCCTCTGCTGCATATCCACCTGGGGCCATGGGTCTCTCTGCAAACTCTTTGGTTGCTGCTTTTGTCCCTGAGAGCTGTGGTGGGTTTGGGTAGTTGATCATTTTGTTCTTCCCATGGGGTTGCAGACCTTGAGGCTTAATAGTGATGTGTTTGTGTGTCAAGTTGACAAGGGCTCCATTATATTTTCTTGTTTTGTGTGTCAACTTGACATAAGCTGGGGTTATCTTAGAGAAAAGAGTCCCTTGAGACAATATCTCCATAGGATCCAGCTTTAAGCTATTTCGTCAAGTAGTGATTAAGGTGGGAAAGCCCAGCCCTAAGTTATATAGACATATAGATACACATGAATCTTAATTGTGTAGCTACTAATAATGCACTCTTATATTTAGGAAAAATTTAAGAGGATTTTATAATGGTACCTGTTTACATTAGAAAATAATTGCCTATTGTAAGACTAAAAACACAATTTCTTTTCCTAGTTGGATGTCTACATTAGTCAGTTCCCAATTAGGTTATCTTCACAGCAATGTCTTGTGAATGGCATCATTGTGGCATGTGGCTCCCCTTTTAACTTGCAATCTCCCCACAAATTGACTTTAAATAATTTGAAAAATTAACCCAAGCCTTCATATAATTTATCATGCAAATTTGCCTACAAGGCAGGCTACTCATGAAGACATGCATTTGTCATACAGCCAAGACACACATCCCTTTTCAAATGTTTGTGAGCAACTGCTGACAGGCATTGTGAGTTGTTACCCCACCTCTTCCTCCCAAGCATGTAGACTGTAAATTTGATCCAGGCTTCCCAATCAATATGGTGCAGTAAAAGTTTTTGAAACAAGAAAGTAAAGTGTAACACTCATTTTCAATCAACAGTTTTTCCAAGCTTTATAAAACTTTTGGGTTTCTTTTCTTTCTTTCTTTACCATCCAGCCAAGAAGAAAAAGAGCAAAGAAAATGTGACTGTTGTTTTGTTTTGTGTACTTTTTTGTTATTTTTTTCCATAAAATTTTAAATGGATTTTTGTAACAAGCAAAACTAAAACACAATTTATGTTTCCTGAGTTCTTTAAGGATAATTGTGATATTTTAATGCAAGTCAACATACCACATATTTTGTTCTCATTGAGAGAATAACTATAACCATGATAAAAAAGCTTTATTGCTTGATTCACATAATACTTATTAAAGAACAATTCATAAAAAGTTAGAAAACTCTAAGTTACTTCATATTAGGGTATTAATTTTCATTACAACATTGCTTAAACATGACAATCACATTTCACTTTGTTGGTAGAAAACAGTGTATGTACCCCAAATTTTCTCTTTCTAGGATGATTTAGTAGCATTAACGTGATAAAAATTGCATCTTTCTCTGGGGTATATTCCCAGAAGTAGAATAACTGGATCTTCAGGTAGTACTATGTTTAATTTTCTGAGGAATCACCAGACTGGTTTCCAGAGTGATTGTACCAGTTTACAACCCCACCAACAGTGGAGAAGTGTTCCTTTTTCTCCACATCCTCGTCAGCATCTGCTGTGATCTGAATTTTTGATCTTAGCCATTCTGACATGTGTGAGGTGGAATCTCAGGGCTGTTTTGGTTTGCATTTCCTTGATGGCTAATGATGTCGAGCCCTTCCTTAGAAGCTTCTCAGCAATTCGATATTCCTCAGTTGAGAACTTTTTTTAGCTCTGTACCCCATTTTTAATAGGATTGTTTGATTCTCTGGTGTATAACTTCTTGAGTTCTTTGTATACCTTGGCCTCTTTCTGATGTGGAGTTGGTAAAGATCGTTTCCCATTCTGTTGGCTGCCATTTTGTTTTCTTGAAAGTGTCCTTCGCCTTACAGAAATTTTGCAATCTCATGTTGGAGACGCTCCAACATACAACAAAGACACATGCACCACAATGTTCATAGCAGCCCTATTTATAATAGACAGAAGCTGGAAAGAACCTAGATGTCCTACAGTAGATGAATGGATACAAAATTTGTGATCTATTTACACAATGGAATACTACTCAGCTATCAGAAACAATGACTTTATGAAATTCTTAAGAAAATGGATACGTCTAGAAAATAACATCCTGAGTGAGGTAACCCAGTCACAAAAGAACAGACATAATATGTAGTCACTGATAATTGGATACTAACCCCACAAAACCCTGAAAACCACAGAAAGAACTCACAGACTATATGAAGTTCAAGAAAAACAAAGGCCAAAAAAAAAAAAAAAAAAAAAAAAAGAAAAGAAAAGAAAAGAAAAAACCATTATGCTTAATTTTTACACATAAAGAAATCTTTGACTATTTCCAGGTTACATCTTGTTTTACATGTACTTTATGCTCAATGTAACTCATAAGATTTTAATGCATACTTTCAAACCTTTAAAAAAATCAAGTACTGATAAAAATGTATTCATGTAGTTTTATGCAAAAATGCTTGAATTCTGTACATTTATCCTTTTTTAAATAAAGTTGTTCAATTTAATTATAAAAAGAAAATGATGTGCAGCTGAAATGAAAAAATAAATAAAAATAAATGAGAAAATAAAAATGTAATTGTACCCTTAAAAAGGTATATTTATTGTTATGATTATAAAAATATATGTCATGCTATCTAAAATGAACTCTTATTGTGTGAAGTACTATTTTGATGCAGTTTTATAAAATTAATATAAACATACAATAATAGGAAAAAATGCATCTTTCTTAATAACCCCACCTTTCTATTGTCAGATCAATGGTTTTTCAAATAGGTAGTTGACATGACCATCAGAGAAAGCCATTTAAATTGGGCTATCTTAAGTCAAATATTCTGAATTGGAAGCTGTGGACTCAGAGGGAATTCAGACATTTACATTCTCTATGAGATGTTTGCTCCTACCTCTCACTGTGCGACTAATGTATACTAAAGTCTGGAAACTATTGATTATGCTCAGCTCAGAAGTAGCTTTAATAGCTTTAAGAAAAACAAGCATGCTGGATCAATTTGAATTTCTGTTAAAACAGTAAGGTTTGTAAATGGAATAAAATGGCTTTACATCTTATTCCTATGTATATAAAGAAGTCATTAACTTCAGAGTGAGGGGTACAGAAAAGGGCCTTGGGGAGCACACTTAGAAAGGTCTGGAAAGAAGAAGGGGAGAAAAGTGGTATAATTCTATTTGAATTAAAACATTTTATTTTTAATAAAAGTTTATGGTGGGATTATAAAGAATGGATAGCTGTGACCTGAACACTGGGACTCATCCTCCACACTTGACATCTTGAGCTTCTTATCTCCAAAGGAATAATATGAGTGAGGTTGGAGGTTTGGGGAAGTATTAGTGTCTTATCAAGAAACTCCAGAGTGTGTCTATGCCCTTGTACTATGTGCTAATTCACTATCCAGAGCATGCAGAGATAAGATGGCATTTTAAATAAGAAAATGCACTCAATAAATTCTTAGACACATTAAAAATATTAGAAATAAATTTTTGTTCTTAACACAGTGCTCTTATTATTTTGTTATAACAGCAGGACTGAATTTAAAAATAGATCTGACAGGAATCTGAATCATAACTCTAATCCTAGAAATCAATAACTGAGAAAAAGCTGTAAGTGTCTGTCAGCTGATTAGACAAAAATGTGGTACATAAACATTGTAGATATTATTCATCCTTAGAAGAAAGTAAAACTGGATCATTTTGAAATCATGGGTGCAACTATATATTACTGTGCTAAATGAAATAAACTGGGCACAGAGAGAAAGATGCTATGAGATCTCACTCATATTAAAACTATTGTTCTTGTCCAATGTGAGAGTAAGGTTGTAGTTACAGGGATGGGAGAGTCTAATGGGAAGAAAGCAGATGGAAACTTACTGAAAGTCTCCCATTAAAATTAACATAGAATTGTACATAGAATGACCATATATAACAGCTATTCACCATATATTTCAAGAAACTATAATAAATAGTTTGAGTTATCTTATAATATTTATGGAGAAATGTTTGAGGAGGTCCATATGCTAAGTGTGACTTGGACATCAAACAAAGTGTACATTTATCAAAACGTGAAGCTTACTGTATAAATGTTGTTATTTTATTTTATGTGTCAATTGATTATAATTTTAAAATAGACTTATCTTTTGAGACAGTATTATACCTTATTCACTGCCCCCTCTCAGTTACTCCCTCCTAAATAATTCCCCCATTCCCTCCCTGTCTACTCTGACCAGTGGACCCTCCCTGGTTAATCCCCCTCTCCCTCTGAGACAACAGATGGCAGCCCAGCTCGAACATATCCCATGGACAAACAACAGCTTTTGGGATAGGCTTTGTTTTAGTTCTTCAGGACCCACATAAAGACAAAGTTGTGCATCTGTTACATATGTAGAGTGAGGCCTAACTCCAATCTGTGTATGTTCTTTGGTTGGTGGTTCAGTCTCAGAGAGCCACAAGGATCCAAGTTAGTTGACTTTGTTGATCTTCTTGTGGAGATCCTATGCCCTTTGGGCTCCAAATACTTTGTCCTATTCTTCCATGAGCTCCCAAGGTCCTTCCACTGTTTGACTGTGGGTGTCTATATCTATCTGACTCAACTTCCTGGGTGGAGCTTATCAGAGGGCACCATGCTTTTATTAATGAGCATAACACAGTTTCATTAGTAGAGACAGGGCTTGCCTACGAGGTGGATCTCAAGTTGGGCCGGATATTGGTTGCCCATTTCCTCAGTTTCCTCTCTATTTCCCATCCCTGCATTGCTTGTAGAGGAGAAAATATTGGCTTGAAAGCTTTGTGAGTATGTTGGTGTCCTTATTGTTCCACTGAGATTTCTGCCTGGCTACAAGAGATAACTTAGTGAGGTTCCATGTCCTCAAAACTGCAGCAGCTATAATAACCTCCATTGATTCACAGGCTTCTTCCTTATCCCCAGTCTTTGTTGTCTAGTAATAAGGAGCAGCTGCCACCTCCCCACCCAATTCACTTATACATTTCCATTCATTTACATGGCCATTACTCCAGTTATTCTGTCCCCTGCAACACCTGAACCTGAACTCTCCCATTCCTTTCCACATGTCCTCTCCCACCCAGTTCCATTCCTCCATCTACCCCTTATGACTATTTTAGTTCTCATTTTAAGTGAGATTCAAGCTCTTACCTTCTGCTTTATTTTTTTACCTTCTTTAGGACTCCTGAGTATAGCATGGGTATCTTTTATTTTATGGCCAATATTCACTTATAAGTGAATACATACCACACATGTTCTTTGGAGGTTAGATTCATATCACTCAAATATACATTCTCTATTCATTTGCCTGCAAAATTCTTGATATCTTGATTTTAATAGATGAATAATTAATATTCCATTACATAAATATACCACATTTTCTTTATGATTCATTCTACAGTTTAGTGACATCTAGGTTGTTTTCAGTTTCTAGATATTATAGATAAAAAGCTATTATGCCAATAGTGGCCCGAGTGTCTGTGGGATGTTGGAGTATCTTTTGGGTATATGCATAGGGGTGGAATAACTGAGTCTTAAGTTAAAACTATTCCCAGTTTTCTGAGGAACTGGCAACATGAAAATGTAGGAGTATGCATTCCAAGCAGCAGTGGAGCAGTGTTAGTCTTGTTCTGAATTCTCAGCAGCATGCTCCATCACTTGAGTTTTTGATCCTAGCCATTCTAACAATTGTAAGATAGAAATATTTCACAAAAATCTCATTAGTTTTCTCTAATGTTAAGTTTTCAAAATTTTCTGATTTTCGTGTGCTGTCTACATTTGAGTGACTGTAACATATATGAACTAAGTAGGCTTTCTATAACATTAATGGTTAACTTTTATTTTGACCAAATTACTAAGCATTGTGCTTAAGAATTTAAACTCCACAGTTATTTCACATGTGCATCAGTCCTTAAGTAACTTGCAAAAGTAACTCCATGCTGCAACAAAAGGGATAATCAGAGAAGTATTACCTACATGCAAGCTGTATGCTTGCCATTTATCGAATCCTGTTTGTTGGGTGAAACAATATAGCAAGAAAAAGACTTTTCTTAAAACAAATGCCCTCTTGTTCAGGTATCAGTTTCATGCCTTCCTGATCCATTTGTCACTCACTATAGCCTTTTATTTACTCTTGAAAATTCAGAACCCAAGTGAAGGTGCTAGAGAAAGGACTGAAGGACCTGAAAGGGGTTGCAACCTCGTGGGAAGAACAACATTATCAACCAACCAAACACTCCAAAACTCCCATGGACTAAAACACCAACCACTGAACACACACTGAGAGACCTATTGATTCAGTTGCATATGTAGCAGTAGATAGCATTGTCTGGCATCAATGTGAGAAGAGACCTTTGGTTCAGTGAGTGTATATTTTCCCAATGTAGAAAAATGCCAAGGCAATGGGTTGGAGAGGGTGATTAGGAGGGAGTGCACCTTACTGAAGAAAAGTGAAGGGGGAGGGGAAATTGGAGCAGGGCAGGAAAAAGGGAAAACATCTAAAATGTAAATACACAGAGTATCTAATTTTAAAAAAAGAAAATGGAAAATAGAAAAAAAAACAAGAAAAAAGCTCATTTGCTTATTATTTTAGGTTACAAAATAAGAGTAGGTAAAGTAGAAAATGTGTGTGTGCACACATGCACACACACTGACACAAATACACACACACACTTGCACACATGCAAACACAAATACACATCTACCTGAAAATTTTGAACACACATATTAAAGGAAAGGTAGATATTAGGAAATTAAAGAATGAGCATGCAAATCCATAAGAGAAAATGATTAAAGGAGGAAAGTGATCATGTCACATTATTCTAGGGCAATTGTGATTCTTAAGCATCCCAGAGACAGCAGGCATTCATTGCATTTGTCTAGACTAGCAGAAATGAAGGCAGTAAAAACAAACAAACAAACAAACAAAAAGAACAAAGACTTACTCTCTAGATACATACATGGGAGTATTTTTTTCTGTATGAGACTTGAAGTCACTGGTACATTTTAAACCAATAACCAGAGGACAATCTGATTTCTTCTATGGGAAGACCATGTTACATGATGGAAATCAAATAACTTTAGCAAGATTGGATGCAGAGATAGGCAACAGGGGATGGTTACTTGACTAAGATGGAAGGATCCAGATAGTAAAATAAGTAGATTTCTCAATAGAGTTTGATCCAACTTGAAAGAAGTGGGTTTAAGGAATGAAAGGAAAATAAAAATAAATGAAAAGTTACAGAAGTTTTGATGTGACCACCAATGCAACAAACATAGTCTTATAAATGAAAGACCCAAATGATTATTATTATTTGTCTGAAATTCAAGAGTCAACAGTTTTTTTAGGCATGTTGGTTTGAAGTTCTCATCACTTATATCTAAATGTGCAGCCACAGTTTGTGAGTGACATGCACACTAGTATTGCTTTATACAATCTGAAGGCTAATAATGTAGCTTTTTCATTCTTAAGTTATTGAGAACTAAATAATATTTCATGGCCTGTGGAAATGACATACCATTAAAGCCTTAGGTTGGTACAATTAGATATGAACACAATCAGACTTATTTGTTTTAATTTTGTTCATTTCGTATAGGACATATTTCTTATATAAACATATTTATAAGTTTTTATCATTTGTACTTCAGCATGTCAACAAGAAATAGTGTGATAACATCAAAAACACGGTTATGTCAGGCAAAGACAAAGATGTGGTTTCACAGAGAGACTTTGGCATTCCCAAATTGCATCTTGTAGGATCTGGTTTATGTCAGACAAAGAAAACTGTCAGCTCAGCATAACCATTGCTGCACAGACTGCCTGCCAATCCTGCATTGCTCTCTGATCCTGATATTGCAAGAAATCATGAAAAGTGGATTAAAGGAATATTTTGCTACCATCCCACAACTGTTTTAAACAAAGAGGAAATTCATTATTTTTAGAGTTTTTATATTATCTCCCAATAGTTCCTAATGAGAACACAAAAATTATGTTTTTAGTGTAGAAAAATGTAAACATTTTTTTGCATATGAAAAATTCACCTTTTTGTTGACCCAACCTAAGAAGCATTGATTCCTCAGAAGAGTGAAATATCCTCTTCCTCCTTTGAGAGTTAAGGTGTTCTGTATTCTTGTGGGAATTCAAGATCAGACACACAAAGTCCAACCTCTCTTTATATCTGAATCTATTTTAGCTTTATTTTAGTTCTAGACTCGCACATAAAAACATTTGAAATATGTTCAATATGTTAGTATCTATTTTCTTTCTGGGCTTTGCTTCTGTTGAAGCCTTACTCTTCTTTCTATAAGAATCATACATTCTGGCGAAGAAATGATCAAATCCCCAGCAGGAACTTAATACCTACTGAGATCCTCTGATAGCACCAGAACTCCTCTAAAGCTGCATAAGAATGTGAGATCCAGTCTTCGTAAAAATAAGTCAGGGCTTGCTTGGTGACAGGTAAAATCTTCCATTTCTTAAGCTATTTTTAACTTTAGAACATGATTTTGTGAATTCTATTCGATCAAGCCTTCTTACTGTATAATCACATGAGCAGTTTTTGTAAAAGTATAATTTGCAATTTGCCTTTTGAATATTTGCAGCATGAACCAAAGTAGGAAAAGTAATACATTCAAGTATCACTTGTAGCAAAGTTATTTATTATTTTTAGTTTTCCTTTTCCTTGGCAGCTTTATATATGTTTGGGTAATATAAATGTATCTATGAATATAACGGTCAAAAGCATTAGATATGCAGAATACTTTAATTCTCCATAAGTTAGAGTTCATTATTTGTTGGTGATACATCCTATTATGTGTCACTTTCCATTTTAATTATTGACAGGTTCATTAGAGAGCTTGTCATTACTATTTATAAGGTACTCTGTGGACATGCTGTTTTCCAGTCACCATAAATGCTAATATTTCTATCTTCATTTCCTTATTCCTGTGATCTTTTTAACTTTCAAATTTAATAGCATAAAAATTCCATTGATGTTTTATAATTGACATTTCCAATGGTAACATCTGGTAAGCAGATTTACATGTGTCAAAAAAATCATGAGTTCTACCAACTAGACAGAATTTCATATCAAATTTAGTAATTGTTAAGAAATTCTCTCTATATGTGATTGGATTATTAATTTCATACATGATTACTAGAAAAGGAATAACATGAAATTGATCTCTGTCTCAGTCATTTAAAAGCATGTGAGAGAAAAATATTTTCAAGACATTTCAGAAGTATTTGATCAACTATATGACTTTGTGATGGAATTATGAAGATGAATCAAGGATACCAACTTTGTGCCAATATTTAAATTTCTGAGATTTTTTTTGTTTACTACTTTACAAAATGATTTTTTCATGACAAGATGGAACATGGCACAAGCTTTAGAATAGTAATGTTCAAATGTTAGAAGCAGAGATACCTGCCGGTTAGGTGGTGAGCTTTCTCTCTGTCTAGGTTTACATGGTATATTCCATTGCCACTTTCTACTTATTTCTATTTTTGATAAATTGCCTTCTCAAATCATATATTCTGTCCAGGATTACAATTTAGATATAACAAGTTTTCAGAAGACAAAGGCATCCATGGCAGTGGAGAAAGCAAGGAGATTAGATGTGCATGGGCATAGGATCACAGAGAAATATCTCGAAGATGCAGTAAACTAGTTCATCACTAACATATTAATTATTAGAAAATAGTGCTCCTGGTTTCAGAGTAATGACTCAGTGCTTTAGTATTGTAAGAAATATAGACGGGCCAGGGGAGGATCAATGTGTTTTTGTGCTTATTTGGTGTAAGTTTACAGCACAAGCACACCAAATTGTAACTACATTTTAGAGCTCAAGTAACTTAACTCATCCTTCCTCCATAATTATAAAATGTGGAGAGGGAGTTTTTTATTTCTCACTTAGTATACCATATTCCTAACTGTACATAGGGTAAGCATGTGTGGTTGATCAGTTGTCAAAATTGACCATTATAGAAATCAATAACCTGGGTGTATATGGGAACCATGATACCAAGCATGTAAGATAATACCTTAGGCACCAGGTTATTGGAGACTAAAAACATAAAAAGAAACAATCAATACATCACCACTACAAACAACAGAAATAACATTTTTAGATACACCCTGATCTAATGGGAAATATGGAGTTAATAATTCAAGTATTTTGTTTGTTTTATACCTAAAACTGGAAAAGCCCTGTCATGATCGCAGACACAGACTATAGTGAGACTCAGACTACAGTGATCTATAACTACTTTGCAGAGTATCTGAAAATTTAACATAAATTTTCTTATCAACAAAAATAGTATATCTTTTTAAGATTGATTTATGTATTCATCCTTAAAATTTAATACAGTATGTAATAGGAACATACTTTCTATTTCATCAGTAATTACATTTAGATGTAGTTTTCATAAGGGAATGTCAAAAGGGTTACAATACTCTTTCCAGGGAGTCAGTCAGAATCACTTATTTAAATCACTTGATTTAAAATGCTAGAACCTCAATTTAAGACAGCTTGAGGTACGCAGTAAAAGCTTTCTATAAATAGGTAAATAAACACTTGAGGAAATCTGGGAGACATGACAAATGGTTTTCTACATATTTGGAAAAGCAAATGAGACATGTGTTATAACAAACCATTTAAAAAGTTAAAAGATCTCAATCTGTTAAGATGGCTCACTGGGTAAACATTCTTGTCACACAAGCCTGACAATCCTGGCTAGCAGACAGCCCACTCTTTGATATTTTTCTATGACATGTGTATACTTCTCTCTCTCCATCTCTTCCTCCTTCCTTGCTCCCTCCCTTTCTCTCTCTCTCTTTCTCTCTCTCTGTTTCTCTCCCTCTCTGTCTTTGTCTCTGTTTCTCTCTCTTCACACACACACAAACACACACACACACACACACACACACACACACACACACACACACACACAAACACACACCAGTATCATAAATAAATTTAGAAGAATCTGTATATCTTATTGGTAAACCAGACTTTTAATATAATTTTATGTCTCCATATTTTTGTGGACCTGGTTATGTTACAAAACTGCAATAGCAAAGAGAAGTTGAAATATGCAAAGTCAGGTGGGACACTTATGGTAGCAGTAGATAATAAAAAAGATAATGTGTTCATATTACCACCTATGTGAATACAAATGCCATCATCAAACTGATAGCCTTGTTAAGCCAATGCACACAAGTATAAAGTGTAAATAGTCTTTGGTTTTATAACACCAGAATTTTTCATTGCTAATCTCAAATTCTGTTTTATCAAGAGCATCACTAATTCTATGTATTTTCTTTTATCTAAATTATAAGATCACAGATAAAGTCTCATTTCTGACTTGTATGTTATCAATTTGTCATAATGTGGATATGAATTAATAGCACAAAGGACATGGGGAAAAGTTTAGTTGACAGCCCAGAGCTACACTGAATGGTGACAAAACTTTTAGAAAGTAGGACCTAATAGAAGAAAATGAATCCCTGTAGGAATTTACTTGTTCCACATTTCTTTTCTTCTTAGCTACTTTATACTTATTTTTTATTCCTTTAGTTTACTACAAAGTGTCTACTTTCTGCCATTATCTCCTGCTTCACCATGTGCTTAGAAGCCACATACCAAGTGTGTACAGCCTGTGAAACCAGAAGATCCTTCTTACTTACCAGTATTATAAAGAGAGCCAAATCTCCATAGCATATATTTCATAATGTAAGTTATTATTAATATCTATTGCTATATATAAATTTGAATAACTATATACATATACACATTTTGACACTTATTAAAATGTATGTAATTGGCAAAAATTTAGTAAAGGTAAAATAAGGTGATTCACAACCATCTGCAACTCCACTTATAAAAGATCCAGTGCCATCTTCTGCCTTTTACTGGTACGGCGTGCTTGTGCTGTTCAAACATACATATAGTCAACATACCCATACACAGAATAAAAATAAAGGGGCTACAGAAAGGACTGAAGGAGCTGAAAGGGTCTTCAACCCCATGTGAAGAACAAAAGGAACTAACCAAACCCACCATAGCTCCCAGGGACTAAACCACCAACTAATGAGTTTATCTGTACATCCAATGAATTAGATAAAGATGTAGTGTGAATATGGTTGTTTCCATAATGCACATAAATAATTTGTTTATTCAATTTTTTAAAGATAGCAAGAGCTTTTAATAACAAACATGCTCATATTATTTCATCCACTTCTGTTTGTTCCTTTTGTTTAGATGATTCTAATTTTAAGCCAGTTTAAGAAAAATAACTGTGTGCAGGACTCACTTTATTCTCCACAGCTCTTGTACAGTTTCGGGACCACTTTGCTGTAGAGAGCCTTTTGTGCTGCACCCAAACATGGTGCCGGCTTCCCGCCGAGAACTCAGCAAACAGAGCTGTTGCCCAGCCAAGAGACTTAATGCGCATGCACCACATAAGTCACAGCCCACCCCCGGGGCATGTGATTGAGCTACAGGAGGATGCACCAATCAGGTAGCAAGACAAGTCTCCTAGGCATGTATAGCAGTGCATTTTCTCCCCCACGTGAGAAGAAGAAGAAGACAGTGGGGAGATTGCGGGAGACCCCACGTGGAGGGATGGCGGAGAGGCACCACGTGCAGAGAGACTCGGTAAAAGAGATTGTGGGAGGTCCCGCGTGGACAGAGACTGGACAGAGAGATTGTTCGTGGGGGACTGCGCGTGAGAGGCCGTCTAGACAGTAGAACTCGGTAGGGAGTCCCCGACCCAGAGACAAGTTTCCTGCTCAAGAAACCCCTGCTCAAAGTGCTGTTCAATAAAGATTATCCGCAGAAGAAGCTGTTCGTTTTGTTGCACGCCTGTTCCTAGCGGCGGGAAGCGTGGGCGCGTGACACTTTGCTGCTCAATAAATACCATCTTGTTGATATCTTGCTGTCTGGCCCCCAAATCTTAGGAGACTCTTCCTTGCCTGTGTAACTGCAGGTGTCCAACCCCTAATAAATACAGTTTCCTGACATGTGCCCTTGCTTCCCATGTGCCCTGGATCTTAGAGACATTTTTGGTTATTCAGTCTTCAACGTTACTTCCCACTCTGCTTCTTCCCCGCACTAACCCGTTTGTTCTGATTCTCATTTATGATTCTCATATTCACTGTCAGGGCAGCTGTTAGGAAGCTACCATTTCTTGTTAGTAATATTAACAATTTACAAGATGAAGGAGTCTTTACATGGACAAACTTAGTGGTGATATGCAATTTCTAATGAGATTTCTACATCTCAGGCATCAAAACTGCAGTTTTGGAAGAACAAGTTTGAAGGCTTCCTTACAGCTAATGATGCTTTGTTTTTAGCCCCTTAAAGTGCATTCTTTCTGTTTATTTGTTGGAAGGGTCCATTCTCATTTGCTACCACTATTTTACCTCCCCATGTAGATATATATCTTAGATCATTGGGGACTTAACACTACCATTTCCAAGTGATTGTTCCCTGGGTTCTAATTATTTCTGATCTATGTTGCTCTTATTTTATGTCTCCTCATGAAAGTGGCTGTTGTGCATGTCTCCCTCTGGCTGCTGATGCTCAGACTACTTTTATGATTTCTAAATCCAATATATTTCTTTTGAAGTCCCTTTGTTTTCCTGTGTATGCATATGTGTACTGGTGTATGTGTATGTGTGTGTGTGTGTGTGTGTGTGTGTGAGACATAGACAGAGACAGAGAGAGAGATATTATTGTAGTTTTTTATCTGCTTTAAGCTTTACTTTCTCCCCATCTCTTTACTTTCTGTTGTTCTTACTCATATATCGTTAATACCCTTCTGTCTTGCTAATATCAGGCAGTTCAGTCCTCAAATCATGAAAGCATTATTGAATATCTCTTAAGGGTCATGTAAATTGCCTTGCTTGTATACAAGTTGGATACAGAAGGAAAATATAAAAGACGAATGTTATAGTTTCCTTTAATGAAAACAATATAGACTGTGCCTTTAAAAACCTGAATCCCAAGATACTCACAAGTCAGTCAGTCAAAGAATTAATAAACCTAGAAATAACCCAGCTTCGGTAGCGTAGAAAACTTGCATGATTTTACAGTTTGCTGTTGATGTCTAGTAAGTGTGTAACCCAGACCTTCTATAAAGAACTATCATAGTTTGGTATGTGTAACTGTGATCTGATATTATATTTATAACCATGTGCAAGTTTAGTGTCAATGTATGACTTTTTAAAGGATCAAAATGTATTTTTTATGTTTTAACATCTGAACACATGCTCCAGAAAAGCTGGAATGTAAGATGGAATGAGTGGAATTTCTATGCCCTTTTAGCTGTAATAACAAGGAATGGTTTCCTATGATTTCCACAAGAATGCACTATGTTTCTTTCATAGTTCCTATTAACTTTAGCTAGCTAAAAAATATGTTCATAGACACTGTATTCTTTTTTAAACTAAGAGAACACATGTGCAGACAATCAAGCTTTAATATAAATTCTGTGCCTATGTGTATGTATATTATATATGTGTGCACAAGAATAGAAACATGTAGTATGCACATTTCAATTGGCTATCCAGTTAAATGAGAAAGGTTTCCATTTAAACACCAAGAAACAATGTAAATTTTAAACAAAGATCCAATGGATGTTTTCAAACTGGACTCCAGGGAGAAAATGATATGAGTCCAACTGAGTTCTCACTTAAAGACAGTGACACAGAGGAAATATCTGGTCATTGACTCAGTGAAAGTATTAGTTGGACAGGACAGAATGAAAGATTTTATAAATGTCAGCATTTAAAGCAAAGTAAAAATTTTGGAACTTCTTATATCTTTCATTGTGGTAGAAAATTGATCATTTGGGAAAGGCATTAAGTGAAATAAAATCCTGTCTTTTATTGCTGGGGGAGATCCACTGCTTTAATTTGCTCAGATGCTAGACTTCTATGAGGTCTTATGTGCTAAAGCATATTTTTTGAATTACCCAAAAGGGTCCTGTTATTTTCCTCATTTTAGTTATTAGTCTGAAAATTGCCACCATTCGGGGATCTCTATGACATTTCTGTATTATGGCCAAGCCCAAGAGTCAATTTACTTATTAGTGGCAAGTAGGGAAGAGTGAAGAGACCATAAAGTTAGATAATTTTACATTAGGGTTGGGATTGGTGCCCAGAATTATCACTTAATATGCAAACCTGCATTCTCTGCCTCATAGCTACTATTACCTTCAAAAATTCAATGAAAAGACATATTGTAGTAGATTTTCTTTTTATGTAAAAAAGTTTAAACACATCTGTTTAACTTTATAAATATTTAGTATTCTCCACTCTGTGGGATGAACAGACAATCTTCTTAATTGGAGCAATTTTGTCCTTTATTGTTCATGTATTCATGAAACTATTCCAGATTAAAAATATATCAAAATATATCAGTGGGGTTTGCTCTTGTCTTGTGATACATCAAGACCATCTTGTTAACAATGGCAGATCAGCTATGCATATGCATAAGATCTTTTCCACCACTCAAAAGTATCAAAAAGATACATAGTGGCTATTCTTGATGTTGTTCAAGGTGCATCATGAAAGCCTGTTCTCCATCCTCAGATCAACATTCAGTGAACTCTAGAAAACACCATGGTCAGGTCTGTATTATATTATAGTGTGGTTTATAGTCTTAAGACAACCATGCTTTCTAGAGAGATATAGCTTGTTTCTCCCTTACATGCTCCTTTTTTATTTAGCTCAAATGTGACTTAAGTAAGTGATGATCTAGTATTTATCACTAGGAAGCAATTATGAATTTTTGCAGTTAATTGAGGAAGCAGATTCTCAGATGATCATTTAAAAATATTCCTGACACTATGGAATCTTTAAGTTGCTATTACGTTGTTCCTATCACAAAATCAAAAACACTAAAAGCTTCAATGGATTGCTAAAACCCCAAGAAATGTAAGGACACAGAATCAAAAGGATCACAGTGGAAGTTTCTGGGTCTATATGTGTGTCTTATACATGTTCTTTAGCTCTTGTTTTTTTTTCTGTTCATTATTGTTTGTTTTTTTTCTTATTCTGGTTTGGTTTCATTTTGTATATTATTATTATCACCATCATTAATATTACTGTTACTACTGATATTATTTATACATGATTTTTTTTTAATGAAAACAAGTGGAAAGAGTATGAATAGGGTTGGGTAGTGAGGTAGGGAGTATATGGGAAGAGTTGTGAAGGGAAATGTAATCAGAATGCATTATGAATATAATTTATTTTCAGTAGAAAAGAATACCAATAGATTCACACATGTCTTTACAATGTAATGTCCTGTATACATGTGTATATGAACATTTGTACATGTATGCATTATTATGCCAGTGTGTGCATATGTCCCCATGCACCAGTGACATTTCTGTAACCTGAAAATATGATCTAACTAATTATAAACATCAATCTCATGCTATCTGAATATATTTAAAGTATATTAATACAGGGGTCTAGTAGTGTTGATAGTCAGTCAACTTTCCAGTCAAAAGTGAAATTGACAATTATGTACCTCTCTTTCTTAATAAATAATCAATTTTTACACATGCATAAAATATTTTCATGTAAATTTGTGGCATTCAGATGTGAGCCTTTCATTCAAGAGGAGGTAATTGTACTGCTGTAAAAACTACTGTAGGTGGGTACTTTAAAAACCTGAGGCTTTGGTTCTTTTTTTTTTTAACTTGTATTTTTGAAGGCAAGTGTTCACATAATCAAGGCAGCAACATAGTGGGGTTTGGGAGACTCCATCTTCCTTTGTAGCCATTATTTTGCTGGTATTTCATATAGCAATTATTAAAACATACTGGAATATTTTTGATTAGGTCAGTAATATCACTATGAACTGTCACTTTCATAACTTGATCTTGTCCTATAGGCCCCATATCCTAATACTGCCCTCCTGTAAATTAGGATATTGACAAATAAATTTTGGGAGGACATGTTTAACCTACATAAAATACCATTTTAGAATTTTGGGTAGATCTGTACAAGGGATTATTCAGGAAGATAATTTTCTTAAATGTTTTTCTTTTCCCCACTCTGTTAGCTAGAACTGAGGTTAGGGAACCTCGCGCTCCAGCAGATGTAATCACAATGAATCTCACCACAAATAGTGGTAACTACAGAGTTTGGAAACGGCCCAGTTGGTGAAGATGAACTGAGTTTGAATTCCAGGACCCCTGTACGAAACTCACCCATAAAAGCATTTATATCTTCTGGGCTAAGGAACCAAACTGATGGATTTTAGATATTATGTTAGCTGTGTTTTTATAGATATTACCTAGATATAAAGTTAAATAATAATAAAAGGTAATTTTAAGCATTTTCTTTATTTTTAAATAAATTACTCAAGGATACATAGCAGATAAAGCGTATTTCTTTCTCATATTGTTTTCATATTGCTACTCCTGGTACCAATAGATAAAAGTTCCTATATTGCAGCTGCTTTTAAAAATAAAATTCCTTTATTTCTTATTTTTGCATATATAAGGAAGAGTATTGTGCTATATGTATGTGTGCACCATGTGCACGTAGAGCCAGAAAGTAAGTGTCAGATCTCTGGTAGTAGCGTGATAGACGACTGTGAACTCTTACACGAGTGCTTGAGCTTCATTCTACATATTTTAGAAAAACATCCAGGGTTCTTAACCATTGAGCCTTTTCTCTAGCCCTCAAGAGCTTCTATTTTATTTATTTATTTATATTTTAGGGAAATAAATCACTTTATTTATTTACAATGTTATTATTTGTAAACAGTTCTTTTTACACTAAGCTTAAAACAAAAACCCAAACTACCTAAGAATAAACTTAACCAAGAAAGTAAAAGACCTGTGTGATAGAACTCAGAACTCTGCAGAGACAGCAGGGTAGTTGATTAGGTAATGTCACTTGCAAACAAGCTTGAAGACTTGAGTTTGACATCTAAAATGCTGATCGTGAGAGGAAAGAAGCAGCTCCCTTAATTGTCCTTTGTTGTCAACGGTTTTGTCACAATGTCCTGTGACAAACATATGAATACAGTAAATGTTAAATGCATACAATGAAGAAAGAAATCAGGATACTGGAGATGGGAACTTCCATGCTCACACATAAGCAGAATTACTGTTGTTAAAATGATTATTCTGCTAAAAGCAATCTATAGATTTACTTCAATTTTAGTTAAAAATTCCATGACATTGTTCATAGAAATATAAGAAGAAATCCTAAAATTCAGGTGGAAGCACAAAATACCATAAATTTTACTTCTAATTTTAATAATTCTGGGTGTCCTATCTCTTTTTAAACAATCTATTCAAATCACTGGCTGTTTTATTGATGCTTTGTACATTTGCTACTTTTTAGGGTTTTATTAATTTCTGTGCTAAATCTAGTTATTTCTTCCTAAATTTGGGTCTAACATGTTTTTATTTTTCTAAGGCTCTGAGGCTTACTACATTATTTCAGGACTCGGGTTTTGATGTGTAGTTACTCGTAGCTTTAGACTACCTTCTTTTTTTTTCTTTTATTGGATTTTTTATTTGCATTTTAGATGTTAATCCCTTAGCTCCAGAAACCCCATATGCCATCACCTGCCCCTGCTTCTATGAGGGTGTTCCCCCACCAACCCACCCACCCCCTCTTACCTCTGGCCCTGGCATTCCTCTACACTGGGGTATCCAGCCTTCACAGGACCAGAGGTTCTCCTCCCACTGATGCCAGACAAGACCATTGCCTGCAAAATATGCAGCTGGAGCCATGGGTCCCTATGTACTTTTTGGATGGTGGTTTTGCCCCTGGGAGTTCAGGGTTCTGGCTGGTTGATACTATTGCTTTTCCTATGGAGTTGCAAACTGCTTCAGCTCCTTCAGTCCTTTCTCCTACTCCTCCATTGAGGACCTCATTCTTAGTAGGATGGTTGTCTGTGAGCATCAGCCTTTGTATTTATCAGGCTCAGGCAGAGCTTCTCAGGAGACAGCTAATTCAGGCTCCTGTAAGTATGTACTTCTTGGCATCTGCAATAGTTTCTGGGTTTGGTGATTCTATATGGGATAGATGCCCAGGAGCGGCAACCTCTGAATGTCCTTTCCTTCAGTCTCTGCTCTTAAATTGTTTTGATATACTATATTCAGGTTTTCCTATGATTCTGGGGATGTTTTGATTTGCTTCACGATTTCTTTAATAGTGTATGTTCCATCACTGTTATATGTTCTTTGTGTGTGTGTATGTGTGTGTGTGTGTGTGTGTGTGTGTGTGTGTGTGTGTGTTTGTGTGTGTAAGAGAGAGAGAAAGACAGAGAGAGACAGAGACAGAGAGAGACAGACAGAGAGAAGGAGAGAGAGAGAGAGAGAGAGAGAGAGAGAGAGAGAGAGAATTACTTTTGTAGTTTCTTTTACTACTGAGTTTTGAATTTTACTTTCTTATGGTATAACAGAATACAAAAAAATATTTCAAAGCATTTAAATTTTTATATATTTGCTCAAACTTTTGTTGTACTATAATTTGTTTTAGAGAAAACTCCTTACATCTGAACACCCAGAGCTCTGAGGGACTAAACCACCAACTGAACAGTACAAATGGAGGGATCCATGGCTCCAACTACACATATAGCAGAGGATGGATTTATCTGGCACCAATGAGGTGAGCCACTCTTGGTCCTGTGAAGGCTTGATGCCCGAGTGTAGGGGAACGCCAGGGTGGTGAGGTGAGAGGAGGTGGCTGGGAGAGCCCCCTCACAGAGTCAGGGTAGGAGAGGATGGGATAAGGCGTTTGCGGAGGGGAAACTGTGAAAGAGGATAACATTTGAAATGTAAATAAATAAAATACCCAATTGAAAAAAAAGGTCAAGTAAGAAAGTTTTAGGGCTGTGGCGAAGAATATGTATCGTCAGCATTTGGATGGAACATTATGTTGATGTGTGTTAAACACATTTAATGTATGATATCATTTAATTTCGATGTATCTCTGTTTAGTTTTTTGTCAGAATAACCTATTGTCTTAGTTACTTTTCTATCACTGTGATAAAACTCCATGACCAAGGCAATATGTGAAAAAAGGCATTAAATTGAGTGTGTGTATCAGGGCCTGAGTCCATGGGACAGAGGAAAGAGTACTGCAGTAGGAACAGCTGAGAGCCCACACCTTGATGCACAAGTGCCAAATATAAATGTGCATTGAAAAATAAACTGTATTAAGAATTTCAAATCAGGTTTGGAGATTTAGCTCAGTATAAGAGCACTTGGCTAGCATAAGGAAGGCCCTGGGTTTGATCCCAAACTCCGTGAATAAAAGAATTTTAAATCAACTTAGAGACAGCAGGGTTCTTCAGTGTATTCTTGAGTGTCATGGAATTCTTTTTATAGTCCAGTCTGCCCTGAAACTCATAGAACTCCACCAGCTTCTACCTCTTCCATGCAGGGATTAGAGCTATGTCCTATCATAACCTGGCAAGATGTATAATTTTTAATAAGAAATTGAATTGATGACAGGGTATCTCCAAATATCTGTTAGTATGTTTTTATCATGGTAATTTTAGCCACAGCCCCTTAAAATCAGACAACCATTCACTATCAATCACCCCTGCCTGTTTTGTATAATGAAAAATATTTATGGCTGACTCCTAGATTAAATCAGATTCATTATCAATTTATTGAGGATTAGAGTTTTCCTTGTGCCAGATGTCAGTGTTTGTGGAGCTCAGACATTTGTCGCTTAGGCCTCTCACTTTTAGGAAAATCTGACTTTGATAAACCCAATTGTGAGCAATAATTGGCTGTAAAAGTAAAGAATCTTCAAATATTTGAATTCAATGTTTAAATGCATCTGAACATTTTGTATAAAGTATAATCACATGCCACATATGCTGTAACTATCTTACTGAGCATCACTTGTTATTTGAAATGAGTCCTGAAAATTGATGTGAAGTATCTATAAAGCTGGTTGTTTGGGTCATTTTCTGGGTATTTTTAATGAGTAGATCTAATGGACCTTTAAGGTTATTTATTCCTGATAAGTAGTTAAAGGTGAAGATATTACTGCTTAATTGGTGTAATATTTTTATTCTTGTGATAATTTGAGAATAGAATACGGTGACTTAGAATCATTGGACTCTTGTTTTTTATGCAGTTACGGTACAGTTGATATTTACAGAAACGTTTTCTTATTGATAATGTTCTGTCTTCTATTTATGTCATATGAAGTTTTAGGTAACTTTGTCTTACAGATTGGAACCAATTAACTATGTTGTTCAGCACTGATTTATGTGTGTATTTAAGGGTTTAATTTAATCAATCCTCTTAGTTTTCAAGCTAAAATATAACATTGAATTAGTATTTATTTAAATTTCTTATTTAAAATTCTCTTGGAGTTTATTAAATTAAATTTTTTTTCTTAAAACTTTATTTAAAAAAAGAGATGCATGTACAGGTTTTTAAAAGCATTTTGGCATAAAAATATATCAAGATGTTTTTGTCAGTACTTGATTCTTTTAAAGTTTTGATAGTATTCATTGAAATCTTACTAGTTACCATAAGCACAAAGTACATGTAGAACAGACCTTCAATCCCTGATCATCCTTTTGACCTTGTATTTTCTCTCCTGTTTGTTCTCCCTTCTAAGAAAGACTGAGGCATCCACATTCTGGTCTTCCTTCTTTTTAAGTTTCATAAGTTCTGTGGATGGTTTCTTGGGAATTCAGAGTTTTTTTTGAGGGGGTGTAGTAAATGCTTATAAGTGAATACATACCATGAGGTGGTTTTTTTGTTTGTTTGTTTGCTTGTTTTATGTGAATGGATTAACTCACTCAGGATGATATCTTCAAGTTCCATTCATTTACTTATAAATGTATTGAACTCATTGTTTTTAATAGCTGAGTAGTACTCCATTGTGTATATGTACCACAATTTCTGTATCTATCCATTCCTCTGTTGAAGGAAATTTGGGTTCTTTCCTACTTCTTACTATTATAACTAAGGCTGCTTTGAATATTGTTGAGCATGTGTCCTTGTTAGATATTGGAGCTACTTTTGGATCTTTGCCCAGGAGTGGTATAGCTGGGTCTTAACATAGCACTATGTCCAATTGTCTGAGAAACAGCCAGACTGATTTTCAAAGCGGTTGCACAAGTTTACAGTCCCACCGATAGTGGAGGAGTGTTCTTCTTTCTCCACATCCTTGCCAGCATATGCTGTCATCTGAGGTTTTCAATGTAGCCACTGTGACTGGTGTGAGGTGGAATATTAGGGTTGCTTTAATTTTCTTTTCACAGATGACCTAGGATGTTGAGCCTTTCTTTAGGGGCTTTTCAGCCATTCAATATTTCTTCATTGAGGCCAGCTCCTAGGGCTGAAAAACTGAGACCAGGAATAGAACTTTGGAACTTCTGTTTCCACCCAGTGGCAACTTCAGAGTGCAGAACAGAGCCCGGCCTGTCTTCCATGCAGACCGCCAGCCCCTAGGGGTTGAAAACTGGAGAGTGGGAGATTTGGGCGGCAAGGGAGCAGAGAGATCTCTGCGGAGTGCACACTCGGAGAGCGCCCTCCTATCTGCCTGATCCAGGGACTAGGAACGGAACTGTGGAACTAATGTTTCCAACCGGCGGTGATTTCAGGGCACGGAGCAGAGCCCTGCACATCTACCATGAGGACTGCCAGCTCCTAAGGTTGAGAGACTGGAGAGTGGGAGATCTTGGCGGCCGGGGAGCAGAGAGATCTCTGCGGAGTGCGCACACGGGGCTCACCCTCCGACCTGCCTGATCTGGGGACCAGGAACAGAACTTTGGAACCTCTGTTCCCACCCAGCGACCCTGAGGCATAGAACAGGGCTGGGACCATCTGCCACTTGGACCAGTGGAGATCCAGGGACACAGACCAGATACAAGGGAAAGGCCAGAACATATCACTGACAACAAAATGGCAAGAGGAAAGCGAAAGAGTATATCCCAAGGAAACCAAGACAACCTGGCAACACCAGAACCCAGCACTCCCATAACAGCAAACATCGGAATGCCAAACACTCCAGAAAAAGAAGACGAAGACCTGAAATCATACCTCAAGATGCTGATAGAGATATTTAAAAAAGAACGGGAGGAAAAGCAAAAAGATTCAGAAGCTTTTAAAGAGGAAACAAGAGTTCCGGACACAGAGCGGAGCCTGGCCTACCTGCCAGGCGGAACGGCAGCTCATAGAGGCTGAGCAACTGCGATTGGGAACAGAAAATTAGAACTTCTGTTTCCACCCGGAGGCAACTTCCGGACACAGAGCAGAGCCTGGCCTACCAGCCAGGTGGAACGGCGGCTCATAGAGGCTGAGCAACTGGTAAGTGGGAGACCAAGACTGCAGGGGAGCAGAGAAATCTCTGCGGAGTACACCAGGAAAGTACACCCCCTGCCTTGCCCTGCCCCGGCCTGCCAGATCCAGCAATTGGGAACAGAAAATTAGAACTTCTGTTTCCACCCGGAGGCGACTTCCAACACAGAGCAGAGCCTGGCGCATCTGCCACCCGGAACAGAGGCTCCTAGAAGCTGAGCAACTGGTGGGTGGGAGACCTGGGCTGCCGGAGAGCAGAAAGATCTCTGTGGAGTACACCAGGAAAGTACACCTCCTGCCTTGCCCTGCCCTGCCATGCCTGATCCAGCAAACAGAAACAGAACATTGGAACTTCTGCTCACACCCGACGACTCTGAGGCATAAAACAGGGCTTGACCCATCTGACACCTCAACCAGTGGAGATCCAGGGACACAGACCAGATACAAGGGAAAGGTAAGAACATATCACTGACAACAAAATGGCAAGAGGAAAGAGAAAGAGTATATCCCAAGGGAACCAAGACAATCTAGCAACACCAGAGCCCAGCTCTCCCATAACAGCAAACATCGGAACTCCAAACACTCCAGAAAAAGAAGACACAGACCTGAAATCATGCCTCAAGACGCTGATAGAGTTACTTAAACAAGAAAGGGAGGAAAAGCAAAAAGATTCAGAAGCTTTTAAAGAAGAAACAAGAAAAAAATTCAAAGAACTTAAAGAACGAGATCAAAACAGAACCAAAGAAATAAAGGAATGGAAGAGGGAAATTAAAACAGAAATTGACACAATAAAGAAAGCACTAAAAGAGATAACCCTAGAGTCAGAACACCAAAAAAAGAAATCAGGAGTCACAGAAGCAAGCATTTCCAACAGATTACAAGAGATCGAGGAGAGAATCTCGGGGGCAGAAGACAACATTGCAAACATAGACAAAACAGCCAGAGAAGATGCAAAAAACAAAAAGCTCCTAACCCAAAATGTCCAGGAAATACAAGACACAATGAGAAGACCGAACCTAAGGATAATAAAAATAAAAGAGGGAGAAGAGTATCAACTAAGAGGCACAGTAAATATCTTCATCAAAAATCATAGAAGAAAACTTACCTACCCTCAAGAATGAGATGACCACGAGCATAAAAGAAGCCTTCAGAACTCCAAATAGGTTGGACCAGAAAAAAAAATATCTCTCGACACATAATAGTAAAAACATCAAGTGCCCAAAGTAAAGAAAGAATACTAAAAGCAGTAAGGAAAAAAGGTCAGGTAACATATAAAGACAGACCAATCAGATTCACACCCGATTTCTCAACAGAGACTATGAAAGCTAGAAGAGCCTGGACAGACATCATGCACTCCTTAAGAGAGCACAAGTGCCAGCCCAAGCTGCTATACCCAGCAAAACTATCAATCACCATCGATGGAGAGACAAAGATATTTCAAGACAAATCAAAATTCACACAATATCTGACCACAAACCCAGAACTACAACGAATTATAGGTGGAAAACCCAATACAAGGAGGGAAAATACAGCCTAGTAAAAACAAGAAAACTCCTAAACAAGAAAACTAAAAGAAGAAAAAAACACAGACACAACTCAACCCAAAAAAGCAAAAATGGCAGGAAACAGAAACAATTATTCCTTGATATTTATTAACATAAATGGTCTCAACTCCCCAATAAAGAGACATAGACTATCAGACTGGATACATAAACAAAATCCAGCCTTTTGCTGCATACAGGAAACTCATCTCAGAGACAGAGACAGACACTATCTCAGAGTAAAAGGGTGGGAAAAAAACTTCCAAGCAAACAGCTCCAAGAAGCAAGCTCTAGTGGCTATTCTAATATCGAATAAAGTAAATTTCCAACCAAAAGTTATCAAAAAAGATAAAGAAAGACACTTTTTACTCATTACTGGGGAAATCTGTCAGGAGGAACTCTCAATCCTTAACATATATGCTCCAAATAAAAAATCACCCACATTCATAAAAGAAACTCTACTAAAGCTCAAAAAATACATTTCACCCAACACAATAATAGTGGGAGACTTTAACACCCCACTCTCACCAATGGACAGATCAGGGAAACAGAAACTGAACAAGGACACTGAAAAACTAGCAGAGACTTTGAACCAACTAGAATTAATAGATATATACAGAACATACTATCCTAAAGTAAAAGAATACACCTTCTTCTCACTACCCCATGGCACCTTCTCGAAAATTGACCACATAATTGGACACAAAACGAGCCTTCATCGATATAAGAAGATTGAAATACTCCTATGAATCCTCTCAGATCACCATGGTCTACAGCTGGTCTTTAACAACAACAAAGACAACAAAATGCCCACATACACATGGAAACTAAACAACGCTCTGTTAAAGGATAGCAGGGTCAAAGAAAAAATAAAGAAAGAAATTAAGGACTTTCTAGAATTCAACAAAAATGATAACACAACATACCCAAACCTATGGGTTGCAATGAAAGCAGTATTGAGAGGAAAACTCATTGCCCTAAGTGCTTCCAAGAAGAAACTAGAGAGAGCTCACATCAGCAACCTGACAGCACAGCTAAAAGCCCTAGAACAAAGGGAAGCAGATATACCCAAAAAGAGTAGACGGCAAGAAATAATCAAAATTAGGGCAGAAATAGACCAAATAGAAACAAAAAAAAAAAAAAAAAAAAAACCATTGAAAAAATCAACAAAACAAAGAGTTGGTTCTTTGAGAAAATCAACAAGATTGATAAACCCCTTGCCAGACTAACTAAAGGGCAAAGAGAGAGTATCCAAATTAACAAAATCAGAAAGGAAAGTGGTGACATAACAACTGAAACTAAGGAAATTCAAGAAATCATCAGATCCTACTACAAAAACTTATACTCCACAAAATTGGAAAATCTGGAGGAAATGGACGAATTCCTAGACAGATACAAGGTCCCAAAGTTTAACCAGGACCAAGTAAACCATCTAAATAACCCTATAACACCTAAAGAAATAGAAGAAGTCATCAAAAGCCTCCCAAACAAAAAAAGCCCAGGTCCAGACGGGTTCAGTGCAGAATTTTATCAGACATTTATTGGGGATATAACACCAATATTCGCCAAACTATTCCAAAAGATAGAATCAGATGGAATATTACCCAACTCATTTTTTGAGGCTACAATAACCCTCGTACCTAAGCCACACAAAGACCCTACAAGGAAAGAGAACTTCAGACCAAACTCACTTATGAACATTGATGCAAAAATACTCAACAAAATCCGTGCAAACCGAATCCAAGAACACATCAAAACCATCATTCATCATGACCAAGTAGGCTTCATCCCTGGGATGCAGGAATGGTTTAACATAAGGAAATCCATCAATGTAATCCACCATATAAACAAACTTAAAGACCAAAATCACATGGTCATCTCACTAGACGCTGAGAAAGCATTCGACAAAATCCAACACTCCTTCATGTTCAAAGTCCTGGAAAGAACAGGAATCCAAGGCCCATATTTAAACATAATAAAAGCAATATACAGCAAACCAACAGCCAACATCAAACTTAATGGCGAGAAACTTGAAGCAATCCCACTAAAATCAGGGACTCGACAAGGCTGCCCACTCTCTCCCTACCTATTCAACATAGTACTGGAAGTCCTGGCTGGAGCAATTAGACAGCAAAAGGAGATCAAGGGGATACAAATCAGAAAGGAAGAGATAAAAACATCACTCTTTGCCGATGACATAATAGTGTACTTGAGTGACCCCAAAAATTCCACCAGAGAACTCCTACAGCTGATAAAGAAGTTCAGCAAAGTGGCCGGATACAAAATTAACTCAAACAAATCAGTAGCCTTCCTATACTCAAAGGACAAACATGTGGAGAAAGAAATTAGGGAAAAGGTAACCTTCACAATAGTTACAAAAACTATGAAATACCTTGGTGTGACTCTAACTAAGGAAGTGAAGGACCTGTATGACAAGAACTTCAAACCTCTAAAGAAAGAAATTGAGGAGGATCTCAGAAAATAGAAAGATCTCCCATGCTCATGGATTGGAAAGATCAACATCTTAAAAATGGCCATCCTACCAAAAGCAATCTACAGATTCAATGCAATCCCCATCAAAATTCCAACCCAGTTCTTCATGGAATTGGAAAGATCAATGTGCAATTTCATATGGAATAACAAAAGACCTAGAATAGCGAAATTCATCCTCAACAACAAAAAAACATCTGCGGGAATCACTATCCCTGACCTCAAGCTATATTACAAGGCAATTGTGCTGAAAACTGCATGGTACTGGTACAGAAATAGGCAAGTGGATCAATGGAATAGAATAGAAGATCCAGAAATGAGCCCTCATGTATATGGTCACCTGATTTTTGACAAAGGAGCAGTAAACATTCAATGGAAAAAGGACAGCCTATTCAACAAATGGTGCTGGTCCAACTGGCACTCAACATGCAAAAGAATGAAAATAGACCGTTCTTATCTCCTTGTACAAAGCTCAAGTGTAAGTGGATTAAAGATCTCCACATTAAACCAGATACACTGGAACTATTAGATGAGAAAGTAGGGAAAACCTTAGAACACATAGGCACAGGAGAAAATTTCCTGAACAAAACACCAATGGCTCAAGCTCTAAGGTCAAAGATTAACAAATGGGACTTAATGAGATTGCAAAGTTTCTGTAAGGCTAAGGACATCGTCAAGAAAACAGAACGGCAACCAACAGAATGGGAAAAGATCTTTACCAACACCACATCAGATAGAGGCCTAATATCCAAGGTGTACAAGGAACTCAAAAAGCTAGACACCAGAGAATCAAATAACCCTATTAAAAAATGGCGTACAGAGCTAAACAAATCATTTTCAGTTGAGGAACAGCGAATGGCCGAAAAACATCTGAGGAAGTGCTCGACATCCTTAGCCATCAGGGAAATGCAAATCAAAACAACCCTAAGATTCCACCTCACACCAGTCAGATTGGCCAAGATCCAAAATTCAGATGACAGCAGATGCTGGCGAGGCTGCGGAGAAAGAGGAACACTTCTCCACTGTTGGTGGGGTTGCAAGCTAATACAACCACTCTGGAAATCTGTCTGGCGATACCTCAGAAAATTGGATATAGTACTACCTGAAGACCCAGCTATTCCACTTCTGGGCATATACCCCAGAGACACTTTAATACACAACAAAGATATATGCACCACAATGTTCATAGCGGCTCTATTTATAATAGCCAGAAGCTGGAAGGACCCAGATGTCCTTCAGAAGACAAATGGATACAAAAATTGTGGTACATATACACAATGGAATACTACTCAGCCACCAGAAACAATGACTTAACCAAATTCTTAAGAAAATGGCTGCATCTAGAGAAGATCTTCCTGAGTGAGATAACCCAGTCACAAAAGAACAGATATATTATGCAGTCACTAATAGTGGGATGCTAACCCCAGAGGCTTGCACTCCCCCAGAAACAACTCACAGACTGTATGAAGTTTAAGAAATAAAGAAAACAAAAAATATACATATATTCACAAAACAAGAGGACTTTGACTATTTCCATGTTGCGTTTTGTTTTGCATGTACTTTATGCTTATTGCAACTAGTACGTTTTCAATGCATACTGTCAAGCCCTTGAAAAAAATCAAGTACAGACTAAAAAACATATTCACATGGTTTTATGTAAAATTTATTTTAATGTCTGAAAAAACAGTACTGACACAAATGTATAATTTTAAGCAAATATTTTTAAAATCTTTACATTTATCTTTGTTTTGCAAAATAAAGTCGTTTAAAATAAATAAAGCATACTGTAAATTGCATGTGGTTTTTATGAAAGAAAAAAATTTTCTGATGTTTTAATAAAAATACTAAAGAATATTAAATTTGGAAGAAAAGATAAAAATATACTGAAATATACAAAAATTAGAAGTATTTTCAGTTATTTACCCCAGCTATGTTTATTTAGATAAATTGCAATTATAATTGTAAAAGCACAGAATATACTTTGAGATCAATTATAATTTCCTAGTAGACGAGGTCTAGATATTGATAGGTAGATAGATTGATAGATAGATAATAAAGGATAGTAGTTATAATTTGTGACTATTGAACAGATTAAAAGATCTCAATATATCAAAATGTTTACCACCGTTAATGCTTCTGTGAGATGAGGTTACTTCTGAATGACATCAATAATAGAACACGAAAGTGTAGCATTAGACAAAATTGTACAGAAGACCAAAGATTTGGGAGTCAAAGGATAGATAGAGTCATTATATGTAACTGTAAGTTTGAAAAAGTAGTTAAGTTAATTTTAGAGTAATCTAAAGTTGAATAATACAAAAGAGTATGAAAGACCTAAAGGATGCAGAGTTGCGTGTTATGAGCTCAGTGTAATGATATTTTCCAAACAGAATAATCTAGGTTTGTGAAAAATATTAGACTTCAGGATTCCTGATTGGATTTATGATATGAAGTATCTCTTAAAATGAAAAATAGATTTTAAAAAGTAATTAAATGTGTTTTTTAAAATTTTCACACATGTATGTAATGCATTCTAACACTCTCATCTTCTGTTTACTTTTGTATCTCTCCCTCTGTCAACCTCCTCCTTTGGGGAAGAATCCTTTCCCATATCTGTGTCATTTGCTTTATTGTGTGATCCATTGTGTGCTCATGAATATGGAGCTGTTCAGTGGAGAATAATAAGATGCTGACACTCTTCTTTAGTATCTTTTATTAACAATTATTCAGCAAATATGGGTAGAGTTCCATGAGCCCCTTATGCATGTCTTGATGTTGATAAGACCAGTCTTAAAGAATCCCAGTATAAGAAATTGAATTATTTGTGAGTTCATGATTGTGACAGATGAATAAAATCTGATTTTTCCCCTCCATATCTTCAATCTTTTATATTCACAATTCCTCTGTTTCTATGATATTTCCTGAGCCTTAGAAGTGGTGATATAAACATTCTGTTTCTAGTCAAAGATTCAACAATCTATTTTTTATACACTTTGGGTAGTCAAGACTCTTTGGATTTACTGCTGTTTATTTTAGACAAGATTCCCTGACTAATAAGTAGATTAAAATTAAACCATCAATTAATGTGCTAATTAATGATTAAGATAGATACTTAGAGTAGTATAAATCTATGGAAATAAAAACAGTTTTGAAAGAGAGTTTGAAACTGTGTCAGCTTAGTTAAATGAAAGCAGTAGTCTCTCTTATAGGGCTTATTACTTCTATAGTCACTGGTCTTTGACTAGCTTATAATTCTAGTGTTTGTTTCTTTTTTAAATTGAACAACTTTATTAAAAAAAGATAAATGTACAGATTTTAAGCATTTTTTGCAGAAAAATAAATGAATACATTTTTGTCAGTACATGAGTTTTTTTTTTAAAGGTTTGACATTATGCATTAAAATCTTACTAGTTACAATGAGCGTAAAGTACATGTAAAATAAGATGTAACCTGGATATAGTCAAAGTTTTCTTGGTATGTAAAGATTAATCATAATGGCTGTGGTAGATCACCAATGATTTTATTTCTTCCTTAGATGGTTATACAGCACCTTCTATCATAGGGACAGTACACCAGAGAGAAAGTTTTCATCTCAGTTTGAGCTTGCTTTCTTACAACCATGGTTTGTAGTATCTGCATCAATATAGGATTACCATCTAGTTCTGTGCTGAAGCTAAAAGAGATGGAAAAAGCTTGTACACTTAGGGGAGTGTAGGGAGATTTCTTGATCAATAAATAAGGCAATTGTGGCCTAGGAGAATAAATTTAAGATGATGTGAGTTCATAATTTGTAAACAATTGAACATTGAAAATATATCTTAGTTACTAAATTGTTCTGAATATTTTAGAAGGGAAGAAATATTTTTCAAATGTTAATACAGAATATTTAATAAAAATTTCACAATCATTTTGTATAATGTAAAATAGTTGATAGAGCATATAATTCTGGATTACTATTAAATATCCCAAAGTAACATTAAGCTGGTTGTAGGTAAATATAGTAGAATAATTAAATTTTCCTTTTATGCATCATTATTTGGATTTTTAATATTCCTTTTTTAGTCTAATTTAAAAGAATTGAAGCCGAATTTGAAAGAAATATTCTGATTTGCTCATTATTGTTCTAAATTCACTAGGAACCATCTGAAAGCCCTTTGTAAAAGATTGCTCTGAGAGTGAATCACATTTCACATATAAATGATACTCTGTGATGGTACTGCAACTTCAGAGTCTGCTTATTGGTAATAATAAAGTCCTTAGGGAAGAAAGATGCCCTTGGTGAAATATTGGGAACTGGAATTACCCAAGGCCATAATTTTTCCAGACTATTCAACCAAAGATGCAAACTTGTTCTAAAACACTTCTTTTAGGAGGAATTTAAGTTTTTATCTCAAGTTATGCTTTAAATAAGAACATGAGCATATTCCACACAATACAGATGGCAATATTCATAGAATAAATAATTTCAAAACAGATGCAAAATTGTTATTCAGTGATAAAGTTAATTTCCAAAACTTATGATTAAAGATATATAATTTACATATGTCACATTATAATTACTGAGTCTACATATTTCTATTTATGATGTGTATTTAATCATCATGAATATAGTTGCATTACCCCACACTGGCTTGCAAAGAGTAACTAACTTCATGAAAATCACTGATATAGTGTTCATATTTAAAATTATATACAAAAATATGAGAATCAAAGAAACCAACCTGATTTCTGAGATTAATAAAACTGATGTAGCTCTAGGAAATCCTCCCATCAAAATAAAGCTATTTTTGAAATTAGATATTAATTGAAGGTAAGCTTAATAATTATCAGCTATTGAATGATTAAAATTTGAATATTAAACATCTCTGTGTTTATAACATTTAAAAGTCAAGTAAATAAATAAACTGAAAGAAAAAAAAACTATTATGTTTTATTCAAAAAGAAATAGCTATTGAACAGACACATAAGTATGAAATTTCTAAATTTGTGTTATAAATTATTATTAAGGTACAGATAAATCCTTATGATTTCATTGCTAAAAATCATTTGTTAATTTTGATATTGGGTTGTTCTCTTGATCTTAGGTCGATCTCAGATTGACATTCTATAGCTTCTGCCCTATGATGATGGACAATATACCTGTGCCATGATGGTTTATAAAATTTATATTTTTAAAAATAAGTTTGACCTTAAGAAAAGGGAAATAAATGGTTTTAAATTGAAATATGAGATTAGTACTCTCCTAATTCCAAACTCACATGTTATATAAAACAGCAGTTTATTAGCATTAGACACAAAAAAATCTCAGTATATTAGCAAATCAGATGAGCATATACAGTAGGTAACCACATATAGGTTGAGAAGAAGCTAAACTAATTTTACTAAAATTACTTCTTGAATAAATCAAGAGGGTCCTCCAAATTTTCTTCCAAAACTAAACAGGAAAATTAAAATATTTAAGCAAGTATATTGAAGAAAAGAAATATCTAACTGCCAGTAACCATTTAAAAAGGTGCTTGACTAAAACAATTTATTTAGTTAATATTTACTTTGAGATAAGGACTCATTATGTAACATAACTGGCCCTGAACTAACCAACTTTTTGCCTCAGTCTAACCGAAGCTATGATTTATGCCAAGTCCCAGCCCAAAATTTATATTATGCTATGGGTAAGGAATTGGTTAAATCATTTTTTTTTTGCAATCTCATGTTGTTTCCTGCAAGAAATGGATGTAACAACGAATGAAAATAGACTATGGCTTTGAAAGATAACATATAGCACTGTACAGAAGGGCTTGAAGGAAAAGCAAAAATGGGAAGCAATGTAATTATATTATAATCACAAGAAATACAATAATTAAAATTCCCAAAATGTCACTGTCTTTGTCAGTGTGTAAATTTGTGTGTGAAGTGAAAAGAAACCATGGCAACTCAAAAAAAAAAGTTTAATTGGGGCTTGCTCATCATCTTAGAGGTTTAGTCTCGTCTATTATCCTCATTGTGGGAAAAATGGTGTTTCATAAACAGACATTTTAGCTGGGTGTTCTGCATCTAGATCCATAGACAGCAGGAAAAGAGAGAGCCACTAGACCTTGAGTGTGCTTTGGAAATCTCAAAGCTTACCCTCAGTCATGTACTTTCCACAATAAGCCTATACCTCTTCCAACAAGGCCACACCTCTTTATCTTTAAACTAGTATGACCCTCCGATGACTAAGCATTCAAATATGAGAGGGGATGTATTTTTATTTAAACCACCACAATATGAAAATTTTCAAAAGAAGTGGAAATTTTGAATAGTCCAGGAGATCAGATATGATCAACCTGTTCACACTACCTGGTAAGATCTTGAGACAAAGGTATCATCTATATGTATGTACCTATAGAAATCACAAAGTAATAAATATATGTTTTTTTTCAACTACTTTATGTGCAGTAATTTGGTACACAAGCAAAAATAAAACTATCAGAATTTTTATTGAAGTGAACATGGCGATTCTTACTATGTTATATAATAGGAGGGCTTTGGAAATTAAATAATTATAAACATTTATATACAAATGTATCATATTCCAAATTGTCATTTACATTTTTTTTCAATATGGATTTAATTTCAATTGACTAACATATGACTTCATTCAAGTTATCTTAGAAGTGTACTCTTTTACTCACAATATTTCTTTAAAAGTTCTCTAAAGTTTTAGGGCAGAAAGCACCTGAGACCTCAATGTTGTTGAGCACTATATTTTTTTAGGGCTGGTGCACAAGATGCACTGTTTTCTATTGATGTCACTGCTCATTGCCCATAGCATCTTTTGGAAAATGAATTTGGAAATTAACTTTCTTTCTGCACACATGCAACTCTGTGCTTACTTGGGCTGCCTTCTCAGCAATGATGCTGCCTTATCTGTTTGTGCTGGATGGGTACAGTTCTAAATGATGGCTATGTGGTTTTGGACTCTGGTTTTATAGAGATAAATTTTAAAACATTTTCCCCAGAAGGCACTATTTTGCACTTTCAGACAAAAATCAAATGACTTAGCAGAACACTCATGGTGTTTTGTTATGAGACTGCAAAAGCATCTATCTTTTATTCCACTATTTGATAAATAGTCTTCATGGACCATATACTAGAGGCCTGGTTCAATAAATTCTATGTGCTACATACTCACAGTTTTTTTTTTTTTTTAAATCCAGCCTCCAAAGCACAACTCTCACATTTCCAATTACTCCAGTATGTGCTGGCACAGATAATCACACTGTATGTTCTTATTGAAGTTTCAAGTTTTGCTTTATAACCATTTTAGGTACAGTATATGAACTATTAACTTGGATGCATTGGCTATAGATGCTGGAAATATTTATTCCAACAAAGCTAATAAAGTTTACATTAAAAATTACATTGAAGTATGAATTATTTGTCGAAAGACTTGAATGTTTAAAGAAAAATCATTTGAGTTTTTGCCAAAAATTTTTAAGAAGTGATTTTTGGGAAAATGTAGTGTACATTTATGGATGGTTTTTAAGAGTGTACGTAGGGAGGAATCCCTATACTCCTCCTGCTATTATGGGGGTCTGGGATGGAAATTGGTAGGGAGAGGCTAATTGTTGCTGGCTGACTTGAGATGGGAACATCTCTGTTGAGGTGGGTGGTCTAGGGTTTCTTATTCCTTAGAGGACATGTAGGTCATGAGATCCACCACTCTATTGCTATAGCCATATTCATTGTCATACCAGAAAATAAGCTTCACAAAATTGGCATTGAAAGCAATGCCAGTCCCAGCATCAAAGGTGGAAGAGTGGGAGTTGATGTAGAAGTTGCAGGAGACAGCCTGGTCTTCAGTATAGCACAGGATGCCCAATAGTGGGCCTTCAACTGCCTGTTTCACCACTTTCTTAATGTCATCATACTTGGAAGATTTCTCCAGGTGGCATGTCAAATCCACAATGGATACCTTGGGAGTAGAAACACAGAAAAGGCCATGCCAGTGAGCTTCCCGTTCAGCTCTGGGATAAACTTGTCCACAGTCTTGGCAGCACAGGTGGGTTCAGGGATGATGTTCTAGACTACCCCATGGCCATCACAGCAGTGTTTTCCAGTGGGGTCATCCACAGTCTTCTGTGTGGCAGTGATGGCATAAACTGTGGTCATGAGCCGTTCCACAATGCCAAAGTTGTCATGGATGACTCTGGTCAGGGGTGCTAAGCAGATCATGGTATAAGATGCATTGCTGACAATCTTGAGTGAGTTGTTATATTTCTTGTGTTTGCACTCATCACAAAAATGGGGGCATAGGTCAAAGGGGCAGAGATGATGACCCTTTTGGTCCATTCAACTGGGACCTGGCCTTCTCCATGGTGGTAAAATGCTAATAAACTCCACATCATACTCAGCACCAACATCACTCCATTTGATATTAGCAGGATCTTGCTCCTAGAAAATGGTGATGGGCTTCATACTGATGTTGAGCTTCCCATTTTACCCTTGACTGTGCCATGGAATTTGCCATGAGTAGAGTCATACTGGAACATGTAGATCATGACACTGAATGAAGGGGTCAATGAAGGGGTCGTTGATGGCAACAATCTCCACTTTGCCAGATGCAGAGCAGAAGGCAGCCCTGGTAACCAGGCACCAAATATGGCCAAATCTGTTCACACTGACCTTCCCCCATCATCTCTAAAGCATGAGGTTGGCAGTGCATGAGAATATGTGGCTGTTTCTGGAAGAGGGAGGAATAGAGAGCTAAAAAATGATTTTTTAAAAGCATGTAGTTCAAATCCTTGGTTCTGGACTTATCTGAAATATATGTGTCCAGAGTACTGTATCGATGTGTCCAGAGTACAGTGATTTCTATGTTCTCAAACATTTAAAAACTTATTTTATGATGCAATGTTTTCTCACTTTCTACGCAGTTAAAGATCCCAATTCATTATAGGCTTTCTTTGCTCTCTCTCTCTCTCTCTCTCTCTCTCTCTCTCTCTCTCTCTCTCTCTCTCTCTCTCTCCTCTCTCAGATACTCTGTATTTATATTTGAGATGTTCTGGTTAGCTGCAAGCATGTTCAGCTGTATCTATGTGACTCTAGCATAGTCCCTGAGGGAGCATCTCTGTCTGGTTCCTGCCAGTAAGTGCTTTTTGGGATCAACTATAGTGCGTGGTTTTGGTGATTTGCTGGATATAGTAACCTGGGCTGGCATTTGTGTTCTCTTGGGGTCTGTATGACATCTGTCTAGGACCTTTTAGCTTTTGTGGTACCTGTTGAGAAGTCTGGTGTAATTGTCATTGGTCTGCCTTTATATGTTACTTATCCTTTTTACCTTACAACTTTTAGGATTCTTTCTTTGTTTCAAATGTTCAGTGTTTTGACTATTCTGTGTCTGGAGGAGTTTCTTTTCTCATCAAATATATTTGGCATTCTATAGGCTTCCTGTATGTTCATGGTCATCTTGTTCTTAAGACAGAGAAGTTTTCTTCTATAATTTTGTTGAAAATATTTACTGTGCCTTTTATTTGACATGCCTCCCCCTCTTCTACACCTATTATTCTTAGGTTTAGTCTTCTCCTCATGCCCTTGATCTTCTGGACATTTTGGGTTAGGAGCTTTTTGGTTTTTGTCTTTTCTCTGACTGTTTTTGTATGTTTTCTATGTTGTCTTTGGCCCCTGAGATTCCCTCTTCCATCTCTTGTCGTCTGTTGGTGATGCTTGAATCTGTAACTCCTGATTTCTTCTTCTTCTTTTTTCTTTCTTTCTTTCTTTTTTTTTTTTTTTTTTTTTTTTGGTTTTTCATCTAAAGGGTTGTCTCTCTATTGTTTCTATTTCTGTTTAATTTTTTAATATATGTTTGGTTGTGTTTTTTGTAGTTCTTTGAATGATTTTTTCCTGGTTCTCCTGTAATTGTTTAAAGGATTTATTTATGTGCTTCTCCAAGATCTCCATCACCATCAGGAAGTACGATTTTGAGCCTAAGTCTTATTTTATTTGTGTGTTTAGCAATCCAATTCTTTCTGTGGTGGGGGAGCTGGGTACTGATGTTGCCAGGTTGTCTTGGTTTCTATTATGTAGATTCTTTTGTTTTCCTCTTGCCATCTTGTTATCTGTGATTATAGGTGATCTTGTCTCTGACTGGAGTTTGTCTCTAGTGGATCTGAGGGTCAGTGGGGTCAGGAAAGAAGTTGCTTCTTGGTGTTTGGCGCTTTTTGGGTTGGCAGTGAGTTTTAATTTCAGTGACTCTGTTCTGTCTCTGTGGGCCCAGTTGGGAGAGCTCCTGTGAGTCTATTCTGGGAGCTCAGCCGTGTGCATGTGGGTCCTGAGTTGATAAATGGTGGTCACCCTGCCTTTTTGCTGGGCCAGAAAGGAACATATCACAAATTGTACCACTATAGCTGGCCTGCAGGGGCTCCAGGGTATCCCTCCCAGGGCAGCCTAAGGGTATGTGGCAAGCTCTATATGGGTTCAGTCAGAAGAGCACCTGCAAGGCTGTTAGTGGGTATCAGCTTTCTATTGGCGGGTCTCAAGTCTTGGTGGCAGTCACCCTGCTCTCTTGCTGGGCCAGAGAGGACCCGATCCCATAGTTCACCTCCTTATCTGCTCACCATGTGTTCCCTGCCTGGACAGCTGGTGAGGGTATGAAGCAGGCTTAGGGCTTAACACGGTCTTATGTGGGAGAGTGCTTGAAGGGTTTCTCTGTGGGCTCAGTTGTGTGCAGATGGACACTGAATCTTCTGTATCAGGTTTTAAATTATACAAAATAAAGATCAAGGGACACTGGCCTGGTGAGGCAGTACTCAGAGTAGCCAGGGAACAGAGAGGTCTGTGCAAAGCATGCGGAAAGTGCACCCCCCTCATTGGTTCAAGGGAGCAGGAACTCTGCCTTAGGGTGTCTGTTTCCAGCTAGTGGCCCGTGTGTGCAGAACAGGCACTCAGGCCATCTGCCACCAGGAACAGCAGAGATCCAGGGACACAGGCCTGGTGGGACAGCATTCCTAGTAGCCGGGGTGCAGAAGGTCTATGATGAGTGCATGAAAAGTGTGCCTCCCCCCACATTGGTTCAGGGAAGCAGGTACCCTGCTTTAGGGTGTCTGTTTCCAGCTAGTGGCCCGTGCCTGCAGAACAGGCGCTCAGGCCATCTGTCACCAGGAACAGCAGAAATCCAGGAAAACAGGCCTCGTGATACAGTGCTCTGAGTAGCCAGGGAGGAGAGATATCTGTACTGAATGCTCAGAACATGTGGCCTCCACCCCCAATTACTTCACAGGAGCAGGGACTCTGCCTTAGGGTATCTGGTTCCACCCAGAGGTCTGTGCATGCAGGACAGGTGCTCAGGACATATACCACCAGGAACAGCAGAGATCCAGGGCAGAGACCAGGTACAAGGGAGAGACAAGAACCAATCACTGACAAAAATGCCACATATAATCACAGACAACAAGATGGCAAGAGGAAAGCGAAAGAACGTACCCCAGGGAAACCAAGACAACCTGGCAATACCAGAACCCAGCTCCCTATCACAGCAAACAACAGAATGAGAAACACTCAAGAAAACGAAGACTCAAACCCAAAATCATACCTCAAGATGATGATAGAGATCCTTAAACAAGAACGGGAGAAAAAGGAAAAAGAAATAGAAGCTTTTAAAGAGAAAACAAGAAAAACACTCAAAGAATTAAAAAAACTAGAGGAAAACAGAACCAAAGAGATGAAGGAATGGAAAAATGAATTTAAAATGGAAATGGAAACAATAAAGAAAACACTAAAACAGACAACCCTAGAGGTAGAAAACCTAAAACAGAATTCAGGACCCACAGATGCAAGAATCTCCAACAGACTACAAGAGATGGAAAAGAGAATCTCGGGGGCCAAAGACAGCATTGAAAACAGACTAAACAGTCAGAGAAGATGCAAAAACCAAATAGCTCCTAACACAAAATGTCCAGGAGATCCAGGATAAAATGAGAAAACAAAACCTAAGGATTAAAGGAAAAGAAGAGGGCAAAGAATATCAACTAAGAGGCACAGTACATATCTTCAACAAAATTGTAGAAGAAAACTTCTATACCCAGAAAAATAAGATGACTACGAGCATAAAAGAAGCCAACATAATTCCAAATAGAGTGGATCAGAAAAGAAATTTCTCCCGACACATAATAGTCAAAACACCAAGTGCCCAAAGCAAAAAAAGAATACTAAAAGCAGTATGGGAAAAATGTCATGTAACATATAAAGGCAGAACAATCAGAATCACACCGATTTCTCAACAAAGACTGTGGAAGCTTGAAGATCCTGGACAGATATCATGCAGACCCTAAGAGAACACAAGTGTCAGCCAAAGCTGCTATACCCAGCAAAATACTCAATCACTATAGATGGAGAGACCAAGATATTCCAAGACAAAACTAAATTTACACAATATCTGACGACAAACCCAGCACTACAATGAATTATAGGTGGAAAACGCAATACGATGAGGGGAACTACATCCTAGTATAAAGAAGAAAACTCCTAAGCAAGAAAACAAAAAGAAGAAAAAGACACAGACACAACTCAACCTACCAAAGCAATAATAGCAGGAAACAGCAACCACTATTCCTTGATATCTATAAACATAAATGGACTCAACTCCCCAATAAAGAGATATAGGCTCTCAGACTGGATACATAAACAAAATCCAGCATTTTGCTACATACAGGAAACTCATTTCAGAGACAAAGATAGACATTATCTCAGAGTAAAAGGGTGGGAAAAAAACTTCCAAGCAACAGCCCCAAGAAGCAAGCTGCAGTGGCTATTCTAATATCGAATAAAATAAATTTCCAACCAAAAGTTATCAAAAAAGATAAGGAAGGAAACTTTTTACTCATTACAGGAGAAATCTGTCAGGAGCGACTCTCAATCCTTAATATATATGCTCCAAATACAAAAGCACCCACATTCATAAAAGAAACCCTAATAAAGTTCAAAAATATACTTCACCCCACACAATAATAGTGGGAGACTTTAATAGCCCACTCTCACCAATGGACAGATCATAGAAACAGGAACTGAACAAGGACACTGTAAAACTAGCAGAGACTATGAACCAAAAGGATACAAAATTAGCTCAAACAAATCATTAGCCTTCCTATACTCAAAGGACAAACATGTGGAGAAAGAAATTAGGGAAAAGATACCCTTCACAGTAGTCACAAAAACTATGAAATATCTTGGTGTGACTCTAACTAAGCAAGTGAAGGACCTGTATGACAAGAACTTCATTCCTCTAAAGAAGGAAATTGAGGAAGATCTCATAAAATGAAAAGATCTCTCATGCTCATTGATTGGAAGGATCAACACTGTAAAAATGGCCATCTTACCAAAAGCAATCTACAGATTCAATGCAATATCCATCAAAATTCCAACACAAATCTTCATAGAGTTGTAAAGAGCAATGTGCAATTTCATCTGGAATAACAAAAGACCTAGAATAGCGAAATCCATCCTCAACAACAAGAAAACATCTGCAGGAATCACTATCCCTGACCTCAAGCTGTATTACAAGGCAATTGTGCTAAAAATTGTATGGTACTGGTACAGAAATAGGCACATAGATCAATGGAATAGAATAGAAGATCCAGAAATGAACACTCACATACATGGTCACTTTATTTTTGACCAAGAACTGTAAACATTCAATGGAAAAAGGACAGTCTATTCAACAAATGCTGTAGGCTCAACAGGCACTCAGCATGCAGAAGAATGAAAATAGACCCTTTCTTATCTCCTTGTACAAAGCTCAACTGCAAGTGGATCAACGTTCTCAACATTAAACCAGGTACAATGAAACTATTAGATTTGAAAGTAGGGAAAACCTTAGAACACATAGATATAGGAGAAAATTCCCTGAACAGAACAACAATGGCTTGTGCTCTAAGATCAAATATTGACAAATGTCACTTAATGAGATTGCAAAGTTTTTGTAAGGCTAAAGACACTGTCAAGAAAACAAAAGGGCAGCCAACAGAGTGAGAAAAGATCTTTACCAACCCTACATCAGAAAGAGCCGTATTATCCAAGCTTTACAAAAACTCAAGAAGCTAGACAACAAAGAATCATGAACCCTATTAAAAATGGGGTACATAGCTAAACAAAAAGTTCTCAATTGTGGAATATTGAATGGCTGAGAAGCATCTAAGGAAGTGCTCGACATCATTAGCCAATCAGGAAAATGCAAATCAAAACAACCCTAAGATTCTACCTCACACCAGTTGTAATGGCTAAGTTAAAAAATTCAGATGAGAGCAGATCCTGTTGAGGATGCCGAGAAAGAGGAACCATTCTCCACTCTTGGTGGGGCTGTAAACTGGTGCAACCACTTTGGAAATCACTCTGGCGATTCCTAAGAAAACTGGACATAGTACTACCTGAAGACTGAGTTATTCCATCTGGGCATAAAACCTAGAGAAGCTCCAACAGACAACAAAGGCATGCACCACAATGTTCATAGAAGCCATATATAATAGTCAGAAGCTGGAAAGAACCCAGATGTCCTTTAGTAGATGAATGGATACAAAAATTGTGGTATATTTACATAATAGAGTACTACTCAGCTATCAGGAACAATGACTTTATGAAATTCTTAAGAAAATGAATGAATCTTGAGAATATCATCCTGAGTGAGATAACCCAATCACAAAAGAACAGACATAATATCTAGGCACTGATAATTGGATACTAACCACAGAAAGCTCTGAATACCCCAGTAGCAACCTACAGACTATATGAAATTTTAAAAAAATGAAATACCATTATGCTTAATCTTTAGACACCAAGACAACTTTGACTAATTTCAGGTTACATGTCATTTTACATGTACTTAATGCTCATTGTAAGTAGTAAGATCTTAATGCACACTATCACACCTTTAAATAAAACAAGTACTGACATAAATGTATTCATATACTTTTATGCAAAAATGCTTAAAATTGTAAATTTATCTTTGTTTTTTTAAAATAAAGTTGTTCAATTAAAAAGACATGCAGAATCCTTCTACTTGGGATGGAAAGGGTTCCTGCAGCTCTTTCAAGCATCCAGGGATATGTGGGAGGGTAGCCTCCAGTTCTGATGCACCTGGCTACTCTAGGTTTTCTAATGGTAAAGTAGAATACTTAAGAGAACTGAACCGAATATATTAACACTTTGCATTGCTCTGTAAAAAAAACTGGGGCATAATTTAACATTAACTAAACCTCAATTGAATATGAGCCTATAATTTTGAGAAAAATAAAAATCACTCAACTTGAATTTCAACCAATGGCAAACATCAAATTAAGCACACCATGCTCAAATAAGGCATATGCCTAATTGCAATGTATCATGTTTATTATTTTTTTTAACATGATCATCCTATTAAATCCTCTGTGCATACTGCCTAGATGGGGCTTTCTAAGCCATACTCTCTTGGCTCCAATTCTGTCCAATATAATTAGTCCATTGGTTTTCTTTTAACAGCAATGTATATATAGGCTTAGTTAATGAGCATCTTCAGTTATGTTAGACTAAGATGAATTCCCCAAATACCATTAGCAATATATTTTCTAAGTTTGCTGTGTTAAAGAGGCTGTTTAAATGGTTAACATCTAAGACAAAAGTTTTCTGAAAGCAGATATGTTTATGAAATTTTAAATTAGTATTGCAGTTTGTGTGTGTGTGTGGGTGTGTGTGTGTGTGTGCACATAAGTAAGTAGTCAGAGGACAACTTGTAGGAGATACTTGTTTCCTTTCACCATATAGCTTTGGTTATTAGAACTCAGGTCGTCACTATGGTGAAAGGTGGAGAGTGTGGATTTGTCCAAATTGGGCACCTATTAACAGGACTGCCAGATTATCTAACAAAGTGGAGATTTTTTTACATGAATGATCCCTCCATTGATGTCAATTACACATTTTACATGTTCCAATAGGACTTTATCCGTGGCTAGTTCAAAGGCACTCTCACGGCTAAGAGAGGGGAAATTGTCATCAGTTGAAAGCCCACCACCATCTTTCAGGAGCAAATGCTGCTAATATCAATAGGGTAAATGCTGGTGCTGTGTGTGTTGTAGAGTCTATGTGGACAAGGCTGGTACCCGCTTGGAGGGTGGGACCAAAGGGGTTATCATATCTGCCTCTTCTGATACCTACATGCTTGTGATAGATGTGAAACAAAGGAAGTATGAGAACTCACTCAGGATTATCAGCAATGCTTCCTGCACCACCAACTGCTTAGCCACCTTGGCCAAGGTCATGTATGACAACGTTGGCATCATGAAAGAACTTATAGCCACAGTCCATGTCATTACTCTTACATAGAAGAATGTGGATGGCCCCTCTGAAAATGTGGTGTGATTCTCATGTGGCTGCTCAGAACATCATTTTTGCATCCACTGGAGCTGCTATGGCTGTGGGCAAAGTGGACAAGCCTGAGCCACAGTGTGGCACTGGTAACTGAAATCAGGATCTTGGCAAAAGCAAGTAATCTTACTTGCTGAGACAAAAACAGCTTTGCTCAAACATAACTTTGAATTAACACTCAGACTATTTTGTTTGATTGATCTCAGCGCTGTGGGTTGGACCTAGTGACTGGGACATACACATCAAGTATCTTTTCTCTGCACTGTAGCCCACAATCTTTTCATTTACTATTTTGCGGCCAAGTTCAATATAGTGTCTGGGATAACCTTGAACTTACCATGCTCCTATCTAAGTCTCTCTTTTTTTTTTTGAACAACTTTATTTTACAAAACAAAGATAAATGTACAGATTTTAAAAATATTTTGCTTAAAATTATACATTTTTGTCAGTACTGTTTTTTCAGATATTAAAATAATTTTTACATAAAACTATGTGAATATATTTTTTAGTCAGTACTTGATTTTTTTCAAGGGCTTGACAGTATGCATTGAAAACCTAATAGTTACAATGAGCATAAAGTACATGCAAAACAAAACGCAACATGGAAATTGTCAAAGTCTTCTTGTTTTGTAAATATATTTTTTTGTTTTCTTTATTTCCTGGACTTCATACAGTCTGTGAGTTGTTTCTGGGGCAGTGTGAGCCTCTGGGGTTAGCATCCCACTATCAGTGACTGCATATTATGTCTGTTCTTTTGTGACTGGGTTATCCCACTCAGGATGATATTCTCTAGATGCAGCCATTTTCTTAAGAATTTGGTTAAGTCGTTGTTTCTGGTGGCTGAGTAGTATTCCATTGTGTAAATGCACCACAATTTCTGTATCCATTCATCTTCTGAAGGACATCTGGGTTCTTTCCAGCTTCCGGCTATTATAGAGCCGCTATGAACATTGCGGTGCATATATCTTTGTTGTGTATTGAAGTGTCTCTAGTATCTGGAATTACAGGATGGTTCGAGCACATGCAAACACTCACATAATCATTTATTATTCACAAGGCACTTTACGGTCCTTCTGTATCTTCTGGGTACTCCTTTGTCCCCCTCCCTTTATCACACTATGGCACTCTGCTATATAGCTCATGATGCCTTGAACTATGTAGCCCAAGAGTTTCTCAAACTAACAGTTGACTCCGGTACCCTCCTCAGTATTTGATTTCAGGCCTAGTGTACCAGATCCAGTAAGAGTGTTTCTCTTTTGGAAAACAAGTAAATATTTGTTGGTGATGCTGTTCCAAATTCAACGTATAAATAAATCAATAATTTAAACACCAATAGAGTTTAAACTTTAAAAATATTATGAGTTTCAAAAATAATCTTTTTTGAATTAGATATATAGATAATATGAAAAATTGTATTGTTACTCTCTAACACACACAAACACACATTTTTATTGGCAAAAGATCACTAAACCTCTTATCTCCTAGTAAAAGGCAAATTATATTTTTATTTTATATTATTAATTTAATTGAAATATGTAGATTGAAATTAAACCTACATGTGAATTATTAAAAAAAAAAAACACAAGTCTGGAAGTTTCTTCACTGTCCTTCTGAGATGGTAGTTTTATTGTTTGTTTTTTCTGTCTAAGCATTGTTATAAAGCTAATTGATGATTTTTTTAGAAGACCAAAATTTTTCTAGTTGGAAATAGTTCAAACCACTCTAGAAAATAATCAAATACATTGGAATTAAGCAGCACACATACAATATGGCTTATTTGATGTAAATTATTTATTTTCTCTTGTTTTGTAGATACTGTTCCCTTGCAGTGTGAGACAAGCTAAGCACCAGGGATGTCTTGGACCATGATATTTTGGTAAAAAAACAAGCTGATTGTCTTTAAACCCTTCTAAAAGTCTGCAAACAAGTCTAAAAGAAAATTACAAAATTAAATCTTACACCAAACTGGCCAAAAGTACTAATAAAATGTATTAAAACCATGATAAGAACTGAACAGATAAACAAATGTGACTGAGATCACAGGAAATGAGAGAGAAAACTATACAGGTAAGTATGAGCCTCTCTTCTAATTGCCTGACAGCATGTGGCCACCATGAGATATTGTCTTTAATCGGCTGAAAAGAATTTTGTTATTGAGGGCTTGTTAGCAGTGACAGGGTCTGTCACATACCTATGAGAATGGTACTGGAATGAAGAGAAAATAAGATCACAACATGAGGAGATAATCCAGAAAGGAAATTAAAAGGATGCTTCCCAGGTAGCAGGAAATTATTTTGGGGGAAAAGCTGGAAACAGTAATAACAAAAATGGTACAATAATAAAACCAAGTTAAATAGATATTAAATATAACGTGTGTATCTATGTAGGTGGTCAATATTGCACAATGGTTTTTTAATAATCTTCACACTTTTTTCCTCTCCCAGCAGAGATGAGAACAGGGCAGGCATGAATTAAAAGTAAAGGATTTAAACTGTGTTGTGGTGTATTGTGCCATTTCTGTATCATGCTTTCTTTCTTTTGAACTATTTTCCAATGTCCATTTGATGAACATGAAAACTATCAATGATAAAATAGTTAGAAATTGTAAAACTGATTTAACTTATAGATTATTACCATCATTAAAAATAATTAATTGAGTGCAGCCTTAGAATTTCATTAGTGGGCCTGCTAAAGTGTTTACAGTAACTTTTACTGCTTCTGATTAGTTTAGGACTTAGGCACATCAAAATGTGTTGTAAATGAACAAGGTAAAGTAATCTACATGTATGACTTCAGCAGCTTCACTGACATTTCAATAAATTGGAACAGTTGATAAAGTTGGCCAAAGGGCTTTGTGAGAAAGCTTTTCAGTAAATGACAAATATTATACACTTTAAAATTAAAAGTCATCTAATATCTAAACATGGATGCCTAATTCATAGATTTCTATTAGACAGTGATTAGTTTTACTTCAGCATAATTAAAAAACAAACTTTTCCTAACAAAATAAAGCATTTATTACTCTTGTTTTAAAATGATGGTAGGGGTGGAAGGCATAGGGGAGGTTCTTACAGGAACTTGGATTTCTTGAAGAAAATCTCTACTGCTCAGTTAAAAATGACTAGAAGGGATTATTCTCTGAGATTAGAATTCTCAATCTTCTGACAAGGCTGTATATGATGAACAGACATTTCATGATATGTTTAGAAATACTGTTAGCACTGCATTCCACTTAATCATCACTGAAAAAATTTAGTCACATCATATTATTACAACTTATGAACTGGCCCTCTGAGGAAATTCTGCCTCACAGGTGAAAGTTTTATTTTGCACTTCATGACTATTAAATAATTTATAAACATAAAATCTCTATTGTTTATTTCTTTATATTTCACCAATGTATTGAGTCACAATTTTGAATGGTGGTGCTTTTCAAAAGAATTTTAAAACTTGGTTTAAAAATTTTGGCTGGTTTTAAAAATGAAAATATAAATGCACAAATATCATGGATAGGCAGGGAAATATACCAAAGATCATAATTTCTTTTGATATAATAGAAATAGAAAGTATAAAATACAAAATAACATGGCATATGAGAGAATAGTGAAAGAACCATAACCTGTGAGTAAAACTCAAGAAGAAAGAGAGAAGGCTGGGAGAAGTCAAACTTGAGTAGGAATGGCTTTGGGAAGATTGGCAAAACCAGGGTCATTTGTAAAGAATTAACTTTAAAATAAGGTTAGTGGGAAAAAGTATGGGATAGCTAGTTTCTTACAACCAACCCAATTCAAATATATTTGGAAAGAAAAGTGGAATTCTGTAATATGACAAAGGAAGAAGAAATTATGGGTTAAAGATTCACATCAGGATGGCCATGGATACGTGGGGGAGTAGAGGATAGGGAAGAGGTTATGCAAAAGTAATGATCATGAGAGAACATTAGAGAAGCCCACTAGTTAGTAAAATAATTTCAATAATCCCTTAAAATACATAGGTGGATAGTATAGAAGATTTAAACAAATTTGCATTGTTAGCCATGGCATACCTCCCTACACACTTCTGTGCACACAAACCCAGAGAAGATGCAGCTAGACTGTGTTACACATGATAGAAGATGCCGAGGACACACTCTAACAGACACAGTAGGGTTGAATTACATGAATTCACCAAGACTGTTGCAAGATTTAAATGATGAACGTCCATATGACGTCCCAGTGTGAAGGAGGAGAAGTGGACGGAGTACTTCCCATAGATAAGAAGATAGTCACAGTTTCTTTGTTGGAGAACAGGGAAGGAATATGAAGCTTGGTAGGTTGAGTGAGGATCTGGAAATTCAAGTGATGGTAAAGAATGTGATATAAATTTATTATATGGAATTTTCAAAGGAAAAAAATTTAAGAATAGCACATGGTTTATTCTTGTATATACTTTTAAACATTTTACATGACAAATCTGCCTCTGTCATTTCTATCAGACAGATTGTCTATTATGAAATGCAGTTTAGGAACAATGCCCACATGCAGCTATATCTTAAAAATGAATTACCTTCAAATAATTGATAGGCTTTAATTACATTGTATATCAAAATACACTTATATTTTATGAATCTCATTTATGTATTCAACGCATTTTGGTCAATTACACTCTTGCTTTTCTTTCTCTTTAAACTACTACCAAATTCATACAACAGTGTCTCAACTTCAACCTCATGAACTCTCATTTTTGAACCCTGCGTCCAATCTGTGTTTTTTAACCACTTTATTAAAAAAAACAAAGATAAATATACAAATTTTAAGCATTTTTGCATAAAAGTATATGGATACATTTTTGTCAGTGCTTCTTTTTTTTAAAGGTTTGATAGTACGCATTAAAATCTTACTCATTACAATGAGTATAAAGTACATGTAAAAGAAGATGTAACCTGGAATTAGTCAAAGTTTTCTTGGTGTGTAAGGATTAAGCATAATGGCTTTTTCTTTTCTTTTCTTTTTCTTTTCTTAACGTCATATGGTCTGTGAGTTGTTTCTGGGGTGTTCAGAGTTTTCTGGGCTTAGTATCCAATTATCAGTGACTGCATATTATGTCTGTTCTTTTGTGACTGGGTTATCTCACTCAGGATGATCTTCTCTAGATGCAGCCATTTTCTTAAGAATTTTGTAATGTCATTGTTTCTGGTGGCTGAGTAGTACTCCATTGTGTAAATGTACCACAATTTTTTTGAATCAATTAATCTACTGAAAGACATCTGGGTTCTTTCCAGCTTCTGGCTATTATACATAGGACTGCTATGAACATTGTGGTGCATGTGTCTTTGTTGTATGTTGGAGATTCTCTGTTTTTTTTTTCTTTCTGATTTGCATTTCCCAGATGACTAATGATGTCGAGCACTTCCTTAGATGCTTCTCAACCATTTGATATACCTCAATTGAGAACTTTTTGTTTAGCTCTGTACCCCAATTCTTTATTAGGGTTGTTTGGTTCTCTGGTATCTAGCTTCTTGAGTTCTTTGTATACCTTGGATATTAGACCTCTATCAGAAAATTAAGTAGGTAAGACTGATATAAGGCTAACACACAAACACACACAGAAAGGGAGACGAGGAATAATGAAGAGAGAGATGGAAAGATACTAAATAATGAATATAATAAAACTTGAAAATTTTTGATTATCAGTTATGCACACAATTCATGCTATTTTAAAATTTAAATGAAGAGCTACAAATGTAGGTTTTATTTCCTTGAGCTTTAAATTTAACAAGAGAACTGTATTGAATCTGCTTAAAGATGGTAAAATCAGGCATAGACAAGGACATTTTTAATGCTGAAACTAGAATACATGACAGTCACAGGGAAAAATGACTTTGTCAAAAAAAATAGGAAGCATTTTCTACAAATATGAAGATTGAGGTCACAAGGCTACAATAATATCTGAAATAAATAGGAGGTTATGACCCAACACTGAGGACAGTGGTGGTCTATACTATGAAAAATACTCTGGAAATTGTAGGCTGGTTGTACTGCTTGGATACTGAGGAAAATATGATAAAACTTGGTATTAAAAACAAGATTATTAAATTCCCTGCTGAGCAAATCAGTCACTGCTCAAACAGAAATTAATCTTGGAGGATAGGGTATTTTGGAGCTTACTTATATTCATGAAAATGACTGTCTCCTTGAAGTCAGACAACAGAGAACCAAGCTCAATTTGTACTTTTTTGTTTGTTTTACAACATTTCTCATATATGAATGTTCTATTTCCCAAATAACATATATAAAATTTCAGGCTAACAGGAAGGCAAGAATACTGTGATTATCCTGCTATTATTTATATTACAGCAAAATGTATTCTCTTCTTGCCAACTATTTATATAAATCACTGTACTCTTGATGTTAAATGTTATTTTAATACTTAACACTTGGACATGAACATAGAATTATATTATGTATTAGCTTATATACCACCTACTATGCTCTATAACTAGGTAATCCCTAGAACATGAGATATTCGAGTTTACTTTTTGTAGGAATTCAAGCATCCTTTGGGCTTACCAATTACTATCTCTAAAATTGCCGTATCTTTGTATTACTTTTAAAAAATGAAGTAATTAAAGGTCATTGCTTGCATTACATAAATATCTATACATATACATAAATGTAAACTGTTCACAGTGTAAAATGCTGCCTGCTGTTTGTTATTAGATAGCAGTTGGTGTACTCTTCCCTGAGGAAAACTATTTCTTCCATCCTCAATATTCTTAATTGATCCAGTTTTTTTGTTTGTTTGTTTTTGTTTTTTTGGTTTTTGTTTTTGGTTAGGTTGAAGTTTTGTGGCCTTTCCCATGTCAACCATGGCATGTCTATTCACCATGAATTAGACCAAAAAAGGAAAGGTGTACGGAAAATTTAGGAAAAAGGAGAAAGACAAATATAATTATACAATTATAATTTTAAACATAAAATAAATAATAAAAGAAACTTTAAATTATGTAAATATAAACATGGAGACAAACTATCTCTGATTAAGATATCTCCCAACACATAATCAGAAATTGTCAGAAAATACTTAGAAGAGGATCATGTGGCAAAAAGACTAAGTACAAGAACCATACTTTTCTAAGCATGGGCTTTATATTTCTTCTAACCTTCATGAGGAAGCATGCTGTATTTTACACATTCAAAGAATAATTATTTGAAGATGCTAAAACATCAGATTCTGAAGTCACATGCCAAAGAACTCTAATATTTCTCTTCAAATTTGCATTAGGAACTCTGTGTTCTGAGTTTTGGCATGATTCTTTGTATACTATTAGAAAAATATTACAAAAAAAATCAAAACAAAACAGAGAAGATACTTAAATGCCAGTGGCATCAAGTGTTCCTCAAGTACTTAACTATGTTTTCAATCAGGCATTAATGTTTTATATTGCATATGCAAAGAGTAGTCATATAGTCATGTTTTGATGAAATTGGAATGCAGAAGTTTCAAATTCTTTGAAACATTTTTCCTTTTAATAGTTGGCACACATATTTGAAAACTTTCTTTTAGCTCTTTTTTATGTAATCTTTTTTTACAGTTACAGAATTTAAACCCCTCTAGGCTACCTTCTGACTGTTTCACATCCCATACCCCCTTACCCCTTCTCCACCAGCATGTCTCCACCCACTACCACCCACCCAAAAAAACTTACCCACTCCCTGGTACCTCCAGTCTTTTGAGAGTTAGGAGCATCTTCTCTGACTTAACCCAGACACAAGAGTCTTCTGTTGTATACGTGTTGGGGGCCTCATATCACCTGGTGTATGCGTCCTCGTTGGTTTCCCAGTGTTTGAGAGATCTCGGGGGTCCAGGTTATTTGAGACTGCTGGTCCTCCAACAGCGTGGCCCTCCTCTTCAGCTCCTTAGAGCCAGCTTATCCCCAATTTAACCAGCTTCTGTCTGTTGGTTGTAAATATCCTGCTTCTTCCTAGAGCATATGCGACCTGCGACCATGTCTACTTGCAGGGGAGGGACTTGGAGCATTGCCAGTCTGGCTGGGGTCTCTGTCACATCCTCCTGTGGAGGCAGGACTTGGGGTATAACCATCTCCCTGAGGGGCTGTGCCCTGCTTGTGGCAGTGTGAGGGGCAGCATAATTCTCCGTAGTTTGGGAAGCTTTCCTGCCATCTCGTTTATTACTCCCCAGACTCAATCAAGAATTAGGGTTTGTAACACTGCATACCTGCTCCACAGGTCTTTGGGCCTCTCCTTGAGCTGGATCTCAATTTGGGGCTGTTGCTGGACCTCCTTTTCCTCAGGGTTTTCTCTACTTTTGTACCTGCAGGTTTTTTTTTTGTTTGTTTGTTTGTTTCGGTTTTTGTTTTGTTTTGTTTTATTTTTTTAGACAGGAACAATTATGGGTCAGAGTTTTTGACTGCAGAAGGGCCACCCCATACCTAACTTGATGCACTATCTTTGTGCCGGAGGTGGGCTCTACAAGTCTACCCTCCCTACTGTAGGACATTTCATCTAAGGTAACTACCGTTGAGTCCTGAGAATCTCTTACCTCCCAGGTATCTGGGATATTCTAGAGAGTTCCCCCTCCTCCTATGTCTGAGATTGCTTGTTTCCATTCTTGTTGCTGGCCTTCACAGCTTCAGTCTTGTTCCCCCTAACCAAAATCTGATCATCTCTTCTCCTCCTGTCCCCTTTCCCATATAGGTCTCTACCCCCTCTGCCCCCGCACTGTGATTGCTTTCTTCTTTCTTTCAAGTGAGATCAAGGCATCCTCATTTGGGCAATATTTGCAAATTTTGAAGGGGGTATAACCCAAACCCTATCAGAAGATATTAAATAAATATTCTAGAGAAAACAAAATTTTGTGTTTCCTTATCTAGTATTTTACGACCTAAAATGACAGGGTTTATGGTAGGCCACTAATCATCCAATAAATGATAGTGCAGTCAGTCTAATTTGGCAATGTTGCTCCTTTACGTTTTCAGATACATATCGCTACCTTACAAAGCACAAACACATGGGGAGTTAAATTTCTCTCTTGGTTATCTAGTCAAGATGATTTTTAGCTAGCTTCATTGCACTTTCATATTCCCTAAGCTCTGAAAAAAATATGTTTTCTTATGAAAATACACACACACACATTTCGGTTTCGTGCTTCTTTGAGAAGTTCTCTGTGCTGGACTGTCCCATTTATTCTGAGATAAGACATTTCCCACACCGTTCAGGTAACTGCAGCTAACAACAGGGGCTGCCTGCCTCACTACACTGTTGTAATAGCAGCTACGAGATAACTATTTTTTTTAAAGTACACAGTAAGTTGATGTTTTTTCACCTAAAGAACTGAGAAATGTGAAAAACATGCCAACGAAATTTTTCCTCTTCGTTTTTCAATAATTTTTAGTGCTCCATCTGGTTCTAGTTTGCTGAAAATTATGCACTTAATGTCTGTTACTAATTTAAATTTGGAAATCAGTAATTGTTGTTATATATGCTTTAAAAATCTGAGTCTTCTCTAAGTTTATTATGCCTCTTAAATTTTTCCTTTGTTCCATATTTAATTATAGCTATATAGCTTTTTTAACTGAAGGATTTGTTTTCATTATTATGGTATTTTAATCAAAGCACAACTATTATTATAAAATACTCATGAGAAAAATGAAGTGAAAATCTAGGCACTACATTTTTACAAGAACATAATTATAATAATTCTTTTTCATAATGTCATTAATATGTGTGAATAGAATAACTTGATATCTAAGATCCAAATATTTAATTACCCTATAACACATTAGGTTATAATAATATATTGATTAACAGATTTGGAATTATATGGTAGGCTTAAAAGTTAAGAGATAATATTCAACTCTATTCCTTCATAGACTCGAGTCATGATATAAATATATCTCCCCATAACTATTAGTGTTGTTCAGCTGTCACTGACCTCTGTACTGACCTCTTCATTGCCTAATATTATTATAAAATTATGAAAGAATAATCTGGTATATGCAAATTATATCAGTTACACTGAGTGTCCCCATGATCTGTATTACAAATGCCATTACTTTTAAGTATGGCAACTGTTTTAATTTTTCATTGTCGTTTTGTTGTAGCTGATGATTTTGTTGTACATTTTGACACAGACTATAATTACATAGGGAGTAGAATTCCAATTGAGGAAATGCCTCTAAACATTGGGCATTTTTCTTGATTGATGGCTGACATTGTTGTCATGGATCATATGGGATGGTGCCATGGGTTATGAGTTGTTTTAAGAGTAGAGTTGGCAAAGTAAGGTAAATCCAGCAAAGAATGGCTCTCCATTTTCTCCGATTCACTTTCTGCCTCTGGATTCTTTCCTTGCATCTTTTCCCTGACTTTCTTTTATGAGGGACTGTGATCAAGAGCAGAGAAGCTGAAATAAACATTTTACTTCACAAAATGTTATTTTTCCTAATGGTTTGACATCACAACAATCCTAAACCTCAAAGATACATTTTTGTTCATGCACTTGCCATTGGCAAAGGCTTCTTTCAGATAAACCAACAAGGTAGAATGATCATAAAAGAGACCCCATGTCAGGACAATTTTTTAGGAGAATAATTGTATGTTAACACACATTTTAATGCCATTTTTATTTAAATTATTTGATGCATATGGTAAAGAATGTCAGACTAACATATTAAGAACTATCTTATCAAATTGGATAATAATGAAGAATAAAGATTATCTGCATCTTTTAGATACTACATATCAGTGCTCTTTCTTATACAATACCAAGTAATGGAGACATCTTATGAAAACAGTGATGTTAGAAGAAAATGCCCTACACCTTTCTGAAGTGCTGTCCCTTGGAACAAGTACACATAGAACACAAGGGAATCTTCTTATTAATAATATTGAAATGATGATCTTGGGTCCTTCTAATAGTAATGGATTGTGTCAGTTATTTAATACTTTTTAATTTTTTAGTTTACTATTATATAATAAAATAGATCATTGTAAAACTTTTCTATCTTCTGGTTATATTTTCATTATCATTACCTTACAAATTTCTGACATCTAGGGTTTATTCCAAAAATACAAATCATAAGGTTTAAACTGAGTTTAAAACTATTGGAACATTCAGTGATATACAATATTTTTTTTTCTGTATTTTGAATGGTTTTAAAAGTTCCACAATAAAATTGTAAATGATTTATCCTATTAAGCCAGTTTTAATGAATTATTAAAGATTTTTACCCGTAGTAATAATTATGCGATAAGCAGTCTGAAAGTATTAAGAATACCCATAAAACATCAAGAAGATCAAATTGAAAAAAGGCCATTCAAGTTTACATGATCATACCGAGACCCATTTTACCAAGGAGCCATTTCCCAACAAAGCATGTCTTAAATATACAACAACAAAGCATTATGTCACTGTCACCAGACAGAGCATGATGTAACCCTGAAAGATTTTTATGAAATTTAAAATAGTGTTTAATTCAAAGAGGACGTTGACTGAAGATCCTACATTATTCCACTTGCCTATTCAAACCTATACTTCCAAAACCTATTTTCTCATTTCTGTTTGTCAAGTTTTTGAAGAAAGACCTTATATATGAGTGCAGTGTATTAGGCAGCCCTCTCCCTGCATTATCCATTAAAAAATTAACCAAAAAGTTAAATACATTTTATGATCAAAACCTCATGAAATAATGTGTCCTCAATATTTCCTAACCATGTTGAACAAACAAAATTTCCCCCAATAAAATTTGTCTAAGTGTGTTTGAACTAAGATAAACCTGTGAGAAACAGCATATCTATCTTTGGACAAATTTGTCTATGTTCAGAAATACGCCGTGTAAAGAAATTGAGGAAAATAACAGTGTAAATAGTGTTATCCTGAAGAATAGATTGACTTACAGACTGAACAAAAAATTAATTTAAAATCCACAGTTGTTCTTGTGGTAATATTTAAAATTACATGAATTTCAGGCAGCACTATAAGTTGTATTTTTGACCATAGTCAATATCATCAAGAAAGATGTATTTTATTCATTTATTAATTTTTCATTACTTCATTTATTTATTTGTATAGGTTTTTTTAATTTTCCCCAAATTTGTGTGAGACTGAATGTAGGTGTTCAAAATTCTCAAGCCAAGTCTTTATGTATGTAGACTAAATATCAATACACAACATTCTGAAATTCGGAGAAAAGGGTCATATGCTCTCTCTGGAGGACTGGAGTCTGAGCCTTTATCAACTTTAACAACACATACCGGAACGAAGATATACATGTGTATGAGCTGGTGCTAATTTAAAAGTGTCAGTTTTTCTCTAACCCAGCTAGATCCAAATATTTGAGACAGAGACTATTAGACATAGTCATTGAGCTTTAAGGCATAATAGCTGAGCAGATATTGATCTATTCCAATCATTTAAACTAACCTGGCTATTTCCCAGAAAAATCCTGAACAATCTGCATTAGAGTATTGATCTGGCATGCTCTACTCCATGTATATTCTCATAGTAGCCCCTGGACCCTTGTCTCATTGTAGAAAATTTCCTTCTTCCCTCTCTTCTCCTCCACTGGCTGGGACCTGAAGTGCAGCCCTATTATCTCCCAAGTCCAGTCATTGGATGTCCAACTTTGTTCTTGACCAAACTAAGATAATTCTGGAGCAATGTTTGTACAACACTAAGACAGGAGATTCTTTGAAAAAGCATCACAATGCCATGCCCAGATCGCAAGCAGATATGGGAGCCCAGAAACCAGCTTTTGAGCAATACAGTGATAATCTTTACAGCACACAATAACATTATGCCAACAGAAATGTCACACTTTGAAACATATTTAAACTTAGCAGATCAATGAGAAATCAGTACTAGTTAAACCAGTAATTAAAATCTCCTTATACTGTTTCCCCTTTTAACTGTTTACTCTGATCCAGAATTCAATTAACTACAGCTTGCAAGTTTTCAAGCTCACTGAAACTCGGAACATGAGACTCTTTTTCTATCCTAAGTGATTGTAGCAAGCTTTTTCTCTGTAGGTAAAATGACATTTTTCTTTTAGGTAAAATATTTATTATAGAAACACTTAATATAATTTGCATTATTAATTTATTAGGTTATTTGTTTTTATTATTTTAAATGACTTTGAAAACAATAAAGTTTTTTTTTTTACCTAAAATATTTTTTTTGTATTTTATTAATCATTTTATTTGTTTATATTTTGAATGATGTAATCCTTCCTGGTTACTCTCCACAGTCTTCCCATGTGCTCTCTCCCCTTTGCCTCTATGAAGGTGCTCCTCCAAACACTCACCAACCCTGCCTCTCTGCTCTAGCATCTCTCTACTTTAGGGCATCAAACCTCCACAAAACCAAGGACCTCTAATCCCACTGATGGTCATCCTCTGCTACATATATACCCTAAGCAGAGGATCCCTCCTTATTTTGGAGGTTTAGTCTCTGGGTGTCCTGAGTGGTCTGGTTAGTTGATTTGTTTTTTAATATCAGCCACATTTTAATTCTATAGAATGTATTTTAGTTAAATTCATTCTCAGCTACTCCCTTTAACTTATCCCAGATCTAGTCTTTACAGATTTCCTTTAAGATCATAGACCCTTTTGTAACTTTAATTTAGTAAGCCAACATCTCTAATTTTGGCTGCTTCTTTTCATGTAAGTGGCAAGCCGTTTACTGGATGGGACTTCAAAAAGCAGCTGCACCTTTAAAGAAACTCTTCCATCCCTGAACCCGTGAAATGTGATTGTTCCTTGGTTTGGCGTGGGAACTAAGAAATAACTTTATGCTAGGATGTTGCCTGTCTAGATCTGATGAAGGTCTGCCGGCAGCAAAGCTGCTGTGAGTTTCTAAGTGCAACATCCTCTCATGCAGAAGATACTTCTTTCTTCATGCTTTTATGTTTAAGGCAATCCTTAATCTGGGTGCTAATTAGACTAAAATTAATCTCTGATTTCCTATTAATCTTATGTTATTTTCAGTCTCTGTTCATCTGTTTTTCATTTGTTAATTTAATTTTAATGTAAAATTATGTATATAAGGCTCTAGGTTAGTTACTCTGATGCTTACAAATAAATATGAAGCAGGGAGAAAACAAAAGTGCAGAAATGAAGCACTAGATGATAGATAATATAACGGAACAATTTTTAAGTGCTTTCGTAAATAATAAATTATATTAAAAGACCATCAGTATTCAAGAACATATATGTGGGAGCGAAAAATATTTAAACTAATTGCCCAAGATTTTTATTCTTATAAACAATAATTCCTGGAAATAGGAATGTAATTATAAACTTATGATTAATAATGGCTTATTTTTATTTTTATTAATCATTTCATTTGTTTACATCTCAAATGATATTCCACTCCTGAATTACCCATCAATAAACACCTAATCCACAAACCTTTCTTTCCTACCCTCCCCTTTGACTCAATAAGATTGGTCCGCCAACCAACCCCCTCTCCCTCCACACTACTCCAGCATCCCCCCCTACACTGGCACATCAAACTTCTACAGGACAAAGGGCCTTTCCTCCTATTGATGACAGACAGTGCTATCTTTTGTTTCCTATGTATCTGGAGCAATGGATCTCTTGCTGTGTACTCTTTGGTTAGTGGTTTAGTCCCTGAAAGCACTGAGTAATCTTTCACTAACAGCTGATAGTGTTCTTCCTATGGGGTTACAATTCCCTCACCTCCTCCACTCCTTTGAACAGCTCCCTCAAGAGTGTCTCTGAGCTCAGTCTGATAGTTCCTTGTCTCCAAGCTTCCACTTCTCCATCTACTCCCTGCTATGTAAATCCTCCCAAGGTGCAGCTACACACAAGTGCCTCTTTGCAGCAGCAACAGAGTCTGACTTTGGTGTCTACAGACAGAAAGAATCCCCAGGTGGCACAGTCCCTGGAAGACCCCTCATTCAGTCCATATTTTGCCCCTATTCTTTCTCTGAATACAAACATTTCTGGGTTAAAAACTTTGAAATACGTGTGTTTTCCCGTCTGTCTACTGGAGGCCATGCCTATCTACTGGAGGTGGTCTAAACAGGTTCTACCTTCCCTAATCCACTAAAACTATCTCAGTTAGGTCCTGGGGGCCTCTTGTTTCCCAGACATCTGACACCATCCAGTTATTATGCCCAGTTCCTCATTTCTTTCCCCTACAGACATCACTCCATATTTTTATTTGATTTCCTAAACCTCTGTACCTCATTCTTGATACTCCAGTACCTGATACATGCCCCCTATTTATTCCTTCTTCTCTCTCCTAACCAGGTTCCATCTCTCTCCATCTCTCATGATCGTATTGTTCCACCTTTAATGCAGTACTCAAGAATCTACACCCTGGTCTTCCTTCCACCTAAGCTCCTATAGATTGTATCATGAGCATTGTGAGCTTTTGGGCTAATACCCACTTATCAGTGAGTGCATACCATGTGTATTCTTTTGGGTCTGGGTAACCTAACTCAGGATATTTCCTAGTTTCCTCCAGTTGCCTGTGAATTTCATGATGTCATTGTTTTTTTTAATACTTGAGTAGTATGCAATTGTGTAAGTATACTACAATTTTCATAGCTATTCTTCGGTTGAAGGACATCTGGGTTATTTCCACCTCCTGGCTATTATAAATAAGGTCACTAAAAACATAGTGGAATATGTCTTCCTGTTATATAGTAAAACATCTTTTGGGTATAGGCTTAGAACTGCTATAAATGGGACCAAAAGAAACTATTTTCAACTTTCTGAGGTATCACCAAATTTCTGAAGTTGTTTTGCCAGCTAGTAGTCTCGCACTAGCCTCTGCTGTCACCTGAGTTTGTGATTTTAGCCATTCTGATTGGTTTGAGGTAGAATTTTAGGGTCTTTATCATTTGCATTTCCCTGATGACTAAGGATGTTGAACATTCTTTTTAAATGCTTCTCAGCTATTTAAGATTTTTCAAGTGAGAGCTCTCGGCTTAGATCTGTGCTCCAATTTTAATAGGGTTATTTTTTGTATTCTAAAGTCTAACTTCTTGAGTTCTTTGTATATTTTGGATATTAGCCTTGGTTGAATGTAGGATTTATCAAGGTCTTTTCCAATCTGTTGGTTGCTGTTTTGTCCTATTGACAGTGCTATATGCCTTACAGAAGCTCTTCAATTTTATGAGGTCTTATTTGTTAATTGTTGATTTTAGAGCATAGGTTATTGATCTTCTTTACAGGAACTAGTCCCCAGTGTCAATCTGTTCAAGGTTCTTCCTCATATTTTTTTTTTTAGTTTCAGCCTATCATGTTTTATTTGGAGGTCTTTGATCTACTTGGACTGAATATTTGTATAATGAGATAAGAATGGTTCAATTTGTATTCTTCTGCTTGCTAACCTACTGTTGAATCAGCACTAATTCTTGAAAATGCTTCCTTTTTCCCACTGGATGGATTTATCACCTTTGTCAAAGATTGAGTGACCATAGGTGTGGTGTGGTGGTGTGTGAGTTCATTTTTCACTTTTTTTTTCTATTTCCTTGATCTACTTCCATGACTCTGTACAAATATCATGCAGTTTTTATCACTATTGATCTATAGTACAGCTTGAGGTCAAGGATAGTGATTCCCCCAGAACTCCTTTTATTGTTGGCTATAGTTTTTGTTGTCCTGGATGTTTTATTATTCCAAATGAATTTGAGAATTTATTTTTCTACCTCTATGAAGAATTGGGTTGAGATTTTGGTGGAAATTGCTTTGAACCTGTAGATTGTTTTTGTTTGATTGTTTGATTTTTAATTTTGCTTTGTGTTGTTTTAGTTGAATATTTTATTTACTGGCATTTTAAATCTTATCCTCTTTTCTGGTTTCCCATCTGCAAACCCCCTTACCCTGCTTCTATTAAAGTACTTCCCCACCTATCCTTCCACTCTTACATCACTGCCCTAGCATTCCTCTACACTGGAGAATAAAGACTTAACAGGACCAAGAATATCCCTTCCCATAGTTCACAGATAAGGCCCCTTCACCTTCTTTAGTTCTTCCCCTAACTACTCCATTTGGGTTCCTATGATTAGTTCAATGGTTAACTTTGAACATATTCATCTGTATTGATCAGGATCTGGCAGAGCCATTAAGGAGACAGCTGTATCTGGCTCCTGTCAGCAATCACTTTTTTGCATCAGGAATAATGTCTGGTTTTTGTGTCTATATGTAAGATGGAACTACAAGTGGGGCAGTCTACAGATGGCCTTTCCTTCATTCTCTGCTCCACTACTTTTTCCACATATTTCATTTAGACAGTAACAGTTCAGAATTAAATTTTTTAGAGATAGATGGGTGGCATCATCCCTTAACTGTGGAGGACATGCCTAACCTCAGTATATGATCTCCACAGGTTCTCCCACCCTACTGTGGGGTATTTTATTGAAGGTCATCCCCGTGGCATCCTGGGAGGCTCCTGTTTTCCTGGAATCTAGAAGTTTCTAGTTGCTAACCCAAGTTCTCAACCCCCTATGGCTATACACTTAGAGTAGTACTTCATTGCAAAACTGTACCACATTTTCTGTATCCATTTCTCTGTTAAAGAACATCTGGGTTTTTTTCAAGCTTCTGGCTACTATATGTAAGGCAGCTACAAACATGATGGAACATGTGTCCATGTTATATGTTGGAGTGTCTTTTGGGTAAATGCCCAGAGTGATACATCTTGGTTCTCAGGTAGCACTATGCCCAGTTTTCTGAGGAACCACCAGATTGATTTTCAGAGTTGTTGTACCAGCTTGCAATCCCACAAAAAATGGAGGAGTGTTCCTCTTTTTCCACATTCTCACAGCATCTGCTTCAGAGATGCCTTTGTGGATTGCTTTTTGTAATATAGCCATGAGCGTGGGAAATCGTTACATCTTCTAAGACCTTCTTCAATTTCTTTCATCCAGACTAGATGTTTTTGTAGAGGTAGGCTAACTTTAGAGTTAATTTTATATTCAAACACTTTTTGGAAGTAGATTATCAGCTGTAGGAGCACTCTGGTAGAATTTTTGGGATTGCATATGTATAGTATCATATCATGTGCAAATAGTGATATCTTGAGTTCCTTCCTTCAAATTTGAATTCCTTTGATCTACCTTTGTTGTCTAGTTTCTATGGTCAGTATTGAGAGTACTGTGATGAATAGTTAGGCAGAGAGTGGGCAACCTTGTCTTGACTCTGATTTTAATGGGACTGCTTTGAGCTTCTCTTTGTTAAGTTTGATGTTTCTATTTGTTTGCTGTATATTGCTTTTATTACATTTAGTATGGTCCTTGAATTCCTGATCTCTCAAATACTTTTAACACAAAGAGTTGCTATTTTTTTGGTCAAAGGCTTTTTCAGCATCTAATGAGATGAGCATGTGATCCTTTTTCTCTGAGTTTTCTTTATGTAGTGGATTACTTTGATGGATTTTCATATATTAAAATTATTCTGGATTCCTGGAATGAGGCCTACTTGATCATGCTGAATGATTGTTTTTGATGAGCTCTTGGAAACTGCTTGCAAGAATATCATTGAGTATTTTTGGGTTGATATTCATAATGGAAATTGGTCTGAAGTTCTCTTTCTTTGTTGGGTCTTTTTGTGATTTAGTTATCAGTTTTACTGTAGTTTCTTTCTTCTTTTAGCGTAAAAATATTTAAATATATTTTGACAGTACTTGATTTTTTTAAAAGGTTGATAGTATGCATTGAAATCTTGCTATTTACAATAATAATAAAGTGTAAGTAAAACAAAATATAACTTATAAATAGTCAAAGCTTTCTTGGTGTGTAAATATTAAACATGATGATTTATATCTAACACAAATTGCCACAACACTATCTTCTGAGCTCTTGAAAAAATAATAATTTACGGTCTAGGTGTACCCCACTCTGAGAAGGTGCTATGCACTTATTTTTTGTTCTAAGAAGGACTGAGGCTTCCAATTTTGGCCTTTTAAATTTTATTTATTTATTTATTTATTTATTTATTTATTATTTATTTATAGCTTCATATGGTCATATGGTCTGTGAGTTGGTTTTTTTTTTTTTTTGAGTATTCAGAGCTTTCTGGAGCTAGTATCTAATAATCAGTGACTGTATATTATGCCTGTACTTTTGTGATGGGGTTACTTCACTCAGGATAATATTCTCTAGATACATCCATTTTACTAGGGATATCATAAACTCATTATTTGTAATAGCTGAGTAGTGCTCCATTATGTTAATATACCACAATTTCTGCATCCATTTATCTACAGAAGGACATCTAAGTACTTTTCAGATTCTGGCTATTATAAATAAAGCTACTCTGAACATGGTAGAGCATGTGTCTTTATTACATGTTGGAGCAACTTTAGGGTATATTCCCAGAAGTGAAATAACTGGGTCTTCAGTAGTACTATGTCTAATTTTCTGAGGAAACACCAGACTGATTTTCAGATGATTGTACCAGCTTACAACTCCACCCACAGTGGAGGAGTGTTTTTTTTTTTTTTTTTTCTCCTCATCCTCACCAGCATGTGCTGTCATCTGAGATTTTAATCTTAGCCATTATGACTGGTTTAAGGTGGAATCTCAGGGATGTTTTGATTTGATTTTCGTGATGACTAGGGATTTGAGCATTTCCTTGTGCTTCTTGGCTATTCGATATTTCTCAATTGAGAATTATTTGTTTAGCTCTGTACCCCAATTTTTAATAGAGTTTGATTCTCTGGAGTCTAACTTCTTGAGTTTTTTGTATATATTGGATATTAGACCTCTATCAGATATAGGGTTGGTAAATATCTTTTCCTAATCTGCTGTCTGCTGTTTTGTTTTCTTGACAGTATCCTTACCTTACAGAAACTTTGCAATCTCATAAAGTCCTATTTATTGATTCTTGATCTTAGAGCACAAGCCATTCTTGTTCTTTTCAAGAAATTTTCCTTTGTGCCTATGTGTTCTAAGATTTCCCCCACATTTTTTCCCCTAATAGTTTCAGTGTACCTGGCTTTATGTGAAGATCTTTGAACTTCTTGCACTTGAGCTTTGTACAAGGAGATAAGAAAAGATCTATATTCATTCTTCTTCATTCGACTGCCAGTTGAGGCAACACTGTTTGTTGAAGACTCAGTCCTTTTTTCATTGAATGTTTTCAGCTCCTTTGTCAGAAATGAAGTGACCATATGTGTGAGAGTTCCTTTCTGGATCTTCTATTCTGTTCCATTGATATACCTGGCTATTTCTGTACCAGTACCATGCGGTTTTTAACACAATTGTATTGTAATATAGCTTCATGTCAGGGAAGGTTATTCCTGCAGAAGATTTCTTATTGTTGAGAATAGATTTCAATATTCTAGGGTTTTTTTTGGTTACTCCAGAAGAATTTGCATATTGCTCTTTCAATATCTATGAAAAATTGAGTTGGAATTTTGATGGGGATTGCATTGAATCTGTAGATTGCTTTTGGTAAGATATGTTATTTTTACAATGTTGATTCTTCCAATCCCTGTGCATGGGATATCTTTCTATCTTCTAGTTCTTCCTCAATTTCCTTCCTCCAAGATTTGAAGTTCTTGTCATACAGTTCCTTTACTTGCTTAGTTAGGGTCCCACCAAGGTATTTCATGTTGTTTGTGACCATTGTGAAGTGTATCTTTTTCCTGATTTCTTTCTCAGTACATTTGTCCTTTAAGAGGAAGGCTACTCATTTGTTTGAGTTAATTTTATATCCAGCCACTTTGATGAAGTTGTTTATCAGCTGTAAAAGTTATCTGGTGGAATTGTTAAGGTTAGCTAAGTATACTTTCATGTCATCTGCAAATAGTAACATGTTTACTTTGTTCTTTAGAAATTGTATCCCTTTGATTTCCTTTTGCTGTCTAATTGCTCCAGCTGGGTTGACATTTGTGTTCTCTTACAGTCTGTATGATGTCTGTCCAGGATCTTCAAGCTTTCATAGTCTCTGTTGAGAAGTCAGGTGTGATTCTGATTGGTCTGACATTTTAAGTTACATGTCCTTTATCCCTTACTGCTTTTAGTATTCTTTCTTTGTTTTGACACTTGGCATTTTGACTCTTATGTGTCAGGAAGAATTTCTTTTCTGTTCCAATCTATTTGGAGTTCTGTAGGCTACTTTTATGCTTGTGGTCATCTCATTCTTACAGGTAGGAAAATTTTCTTCTACAATTTTGTTGAAGATATTGACTGGCCTCTTAGTTGCCCTCTTCTATTCCTATTATCCTTAGGTTTGGTCTTCTCATTGTGTCCTGGATCTCCTGTACATTTTGGGTTAGGGTCTATTTGGTTTTTGCATCTTCTCTGACTGTTTTGCCTATGTTTTCCATGTTGTCTTTGGCCCCTGAGATTTTCTCTTCCATCTCTTATAGTCTTTTGTTGATTCTTTCATCTGTGACTCCTGATTTCTTTTTTTAGGTTTTCTATCTCCAGGGTTGTCTGTTTTTGTGTTTTCTTTATTGTTTCTATTTTTATTTTTAATTTCTTTGCCTGTTAGTTTATGTGTTTGTGTGTGTGTGAATGTGTGTGTGTTTCATTTTTCTTTTATGTATTTTCTCCATGTCTCCAGCAATGAAGAAATATTCCCTTCGTTCCATATCCTGGCCAACATGTGCTATTTCTTGAGTTGGTGGTTTTGTACTTTGTTTTTGCTTTTGTTTTGGTTTTTTGTTTTATTCTGTTTCGTTAATCATAACTATTGTGATAGGTATAAGATGGAATCTCAGAGTTGTTTTAACGTGCACTTCTCTGATGATTAACAACTTTGTACATTTCTTTAAGTGCTTTCTTGGCTATTAGAAAATTCTTTGTTGATAACTGTCTGCTTAGCTATGTACCCAATTTTAATTAGATTATTTGTGTTGTTGGTGTCTATCTTCTTGAGTTCTCTGTAAATTTTGCAAATTAATCCTCTGTTAGAGCTATGGTTGGTGAAGATCCTTTCCAAACCTTAGGGCTGTGATATTTTTTTTATTGACAATGCCCTTTGCCTTATAGAAGCTTTGCAGTTTCATGAAGTTCTATTTACCAGTTGTTGATCTTAGAGCTAGAGCTACTGATACTTTGTTTAAGAAATTGAGAAACTGTCTTCTTTCCTACTTCCTGCCATACTTTATCTTTTTCATCTCCTTTACTATTTACTATTTTTCATCTCTTATTGCTATGGCTAAAACTTTAAGTACTATATTGAACAGAAAGGAAGAAGGTGGGCAGACTTGCCTTATCTCTGTTTTTAGTGGAGATGCTTTATTTTTCTCTTCATTTAATGTGATATTGGCTATTGGTTTACTGTATATTGATTGCTTTGATTGTGTTTGGTATGTGCCCTTTATCCCTAATTTCTGTATAATAAATGGGTATTAGATTCTATTAAAGGCTTTCTCAGAATCTAAAGAGATATTTATGAAAATTTTTATTTCACTTTGTCTATATGGTGGATTATATTGCTGGATTTTCATATTTTCTAATACCCCTGCATCCCTAGGATAAAGCCTACTGGATCTTGACTGATGATGTCTTTGATGTGTTCCTAAATTCTGTTTGCCAGTATTTTATCGAGTGTCGTTGCATCAATGTTTATAAGGGAAATAGGTTGAGGTTCTCTTTCTTTTTTTAATCTTTGTACAATTTAGGTATCAGGGTGACTGTGACCTCATAAAATGAAGAGGGCAGTCTTTCATTCTCTTCTATTTTGAGTAACAGTTTGAGAAATATTTGTACTAGCTTTTCTTTGAATGTCTAGTGTTCTACACTAAAACCATCTGGCACTGTTATTTTCATGTTGGGAGACATTTTATGATTGCTTCTTTTATTTTTAGGGATTGTAGCACTGTTTAAATAGTTTTGTGATATTGATTTAACTTTGGTAACTGATATATGTTCAGAAAATCATCTATTTTATTAATATTTTCCAATTTTGTAGAGTACAGGCTTTTTAAGACGTGATATTTTGAATTTCCTCAGTGTTGTTGTTATGTATCCCTATCCATTACTATTTTTTTTAAATTTAGGTACCATTTTTATGTCTCATGTTTAGTTTGTCTATCATTTTTATACCTAATACAACCAGGTCTTGGTTTTTCTGGATTCTTTGTATCATTTTCTTTACTTCTCATTTAATTAAGCCATGATTTTGAACATTCCCTATCTTCTAATCCTTTTTGGTTGGTCTTCTTCTTCTTCTTCTTCTTCTTCTTCTTCTTCTTCTTCTTCTTCTTCTTCTTCTTCTTCTTCTTCTTCTTCTTCCTCTTCTTCTTCCTCCTCCTCCTCCTCCTTCTTCTTCTTCTTCTTCATCATCCTCTTCTTCTTAATCTTCTTCTTTTTCTTCCACTTCCTCCTCCTCCTTTTCTGAGTTTTCAGGTGAACATTTAATGTTCTAATATGAGAATTTTCTAATTTCTTATTACTACTTTCATTGTGTCCCATAAATTTGGCCATGTTGTGCTTTATTTTTATTGAATTGTAGAATTTCTTTAGTTTCCATCTTTACTTTATTCTCTTATTCCTTTTATAATTAGTTTAGGTCTTTTCATAGTATCCCGGACTGTCTGGATATTTTGTGTCAGAAATTTTTTTAAAGTTAACTTTTCTTTGGCATATCCATGTCTTCTATTGTATCTTCAACTCGTAATATTCTGTTAGTGATGACTGCTTCTGTTGTTTCTGTTCTTCTTTCTTTGTTTTTCTTCAGGTTTCTTCTTCATTCATTTTATCTTGACTTTCATGTCTTTGTAAGATTTAATGATTTTCTTCACCTGTTTAAATGTATTCTTCTGTATTTCTTTAAGGGATTTATTTGTTTTCTCATTAAAGACATCTACCTATTTGATTTTATTTTTCAGTATTTCTTTGAAATAATTATTCATTTTAAAAGGTTTCTGGAATATATATGAGGTTGGATTTAAAGTAATCTTCCTGTAATTTAATAGTTTTAGAATATTCAGAGCTTTCTGTAATGAGATATCTGTGTCCAGGGGGCCTTGGCAATGGTTGTTTGTTCTTATGCTGGACTTTAGCCATATGGTTGTCCCTGAATGTTTTGGTGTAGCAGGTTTTGAGAAGGCAAGCCTAAACTCGATGCTCTTAGTGCAGATAGACAGCATTAGACTGAATGTTCTTGGTGTAGCAGACTTGGATGTTCCATGTTTGGCAGGCCTGATGAATCCAGAGCAATGATCAGATCATGAATCGGATAGAGGGAGAAGCCTGTGGTTATCTCAAAGGACTTGGGACTGTTGGACAGGCTAGGAATCAGAGAAACGTATCTAAGTTAATTTTTCTTTGTTCATCGGGTTGAATGTTACTTCAAAGGGATTTATCTTTAATGTTAAGTTTCATGTATAGTAAAATGCACATAAAATCAATCATATTTTATTGGGTGGTTTGGTAATTATATGTATATGAATATTGTTGAGAATCAAATTCTAGAATGTCTTTGTTTTGTAAAACAGAAACTGTTTTAATTAGTAAGTCTCCATTTCTTTCCTGTCAACTTTCAAATTTATGTTATTTAACTATTTTGAATATCTCCTATAGCAGCTTCAGTAACTACTGACATGTAAATCTATCTTTTGAATGTGACTATAATCCAGACTAAGAAAAACTCTACTGCTACTCACAAATTATCAAAATAAAAAATATAATATGAAATTAACTGACTGAAATGATTCTGAAATTTACAGCATTCTGCCTAGCTTCTATTTCAAATAATTGTCATGTATTTAACTTGAAAGATGTTTTAGGTTTTTGTTTTAAAAATCTAGATTTAATGCACCTAAAGCTTTTCCTAAATCATATTAAATTTTTGTTGTTGTTGTTGTGGTTAAGGAGTCAGGAAATATATGATAGGTTTTGATATTTAGTTATATGTAAAACATTTTAAAAATAAACATAATTTCTATTAAAATTATAATTTTATCACATAACAATAGAAAATTTTAGATTTTGATCCCTCAGTGTAATATATGACTTTAATATGGAAATATATAATGATCTATCCTTGAAAGGTTTTCTTGGCTTTTTCTTGTTTCTTTGTTCAAATAGCTAAAATCAGGATTTTGCATATATTTTTATGAGTTGCTTCACTTTGCTCTTTTCTAATCAAAATGCCTACACGTTAATAAAACACTAAAATCAAGAAAAGTCTTTAAAAGAGGAGTAATTTTTTTTTCTGTTTCTTGATTATCTATGGGTTGCCTGTGTTGTCAACAATCTCATAAACTCTTCATTTTTATTATGAGTTTGTCCTGTTATACCTTCACTGATGCTCTGACAGTTTTGCTTTAGCATAGCATGCTAATTGTCTTACAGTCTCTATTATGAATGCCAGGGAAGTTTTGATTACCTTTGAAATACTGAAAGACAAAAATATTTGACTACATATTGAAAGTTTTCTTTCTTTTTCCTTTCAGACAAAATAACAAGCCATATTTTTGAAAATATCCAATCTATTATTCTATAAATATAACTAGATACTCAATAAGATATAGATTGCCTGGAAATAACTACTAAGTATAGAAAAATAGTAATAGTAAAGGAAAAGTAGAGAAATTTAGATTTTATAGTATTTTGCATTTATGATTTCATATTTATACTTTGACAAGGAAAATAGATGCATTTTGTAATGTTTATCAAATCTAAACATAGGAAATACAAAAATATATGCAACATTAACATTTATCTGTACAGTTTGTTCAAATTTACTGAAGTTGTTTGCAAAATATTGTGTTGATTTAAGAATCAGAATATTGTCTGTCATACAAACTTCCAACTTAAATCAGCAGGTGTTCACTTTGGGTAGTCATAGCTCCATCCAAAGAGTGTTTTTATGTCAGTATCTGTTCAATAGACTGTGTAGAAATCTGGTTCCTGGGGAGATTTATGGTAATTTTTGCTATCCTGTTGTTTTGAATCAAATCATATCATGTTCCTTTTTTGTGAAAAGAAAATGGTAGTGCTGTGCTTAGAATGGTACATTTTTCAGGCTCAATAATTTATATGTAGTTATTTTGTGTCATTGAAGTAAAAGACAACTTTATTCAAACTATGAGAGAATACAAGAACCAAAAACAATTTCTAGAATATGTTTTCATTTCCTTGTCCATTTATTGTTCTCATTTGAAGTTATACTTCATCACACCTTCATGCAGTAACCAGAAAATATCTTATTGATCAGAGAATAATGGTTTTTGGCACTTTAATGTCCTATAACAGGAAGAAAGTCACTTCCAGCATGCATGTTACAACTGTAAAAATGTTTCAAATCATGTACCTGTATAGTTGCTCTCATACAGAAAACAGTTTTGTAGCAATTTTACTTTAATTAAAATTTTATTTAATTTCTATTTAGTACTAGTATCCTAACAACACTCATTTTTACTGTGAAATAATGTTAGTACATTGCCAGAGCATTTAGAAAATAGTTTATAATGCTATCTTGAAAAAATTGCATTTTATATTTTTTATTCTTTATCTTTGGACAAAATGTATCACCTTAAACTCCAAAAAAAAAAAAAAAACCAAAACAAAACAAAAAAAAAAACACTACTTTACTTTGTGAATTCAGCTTCTTAACTTCGAAAGCACAATATTTTACCAAACTTGTCAAATCAGATAAAATCCAAGCAAAGAGTAGAAAATATGAACACAAATTCCTCTCATCCCCCTGGAACGCTTTCCTAGCTCTACCAGACCAGAGACCCTCAGAGTAATTAACCCTTTATACCTGGACTCCTTGGCACAATTAAAAAAAAACATAATATGTTAGAAAACTGTTCATACCATGCATAGTGGTTAGATTTTAATTAAACTTGGAGAGATTATAGAAAAGGGGACTATTTTACTTCTAAATTCAATACTCAGCTTTTGTATCTCTTTTATCAGTGTCCAGATCCTGCTCACCAACCATGTAAAAGAAAGTCAGGTTCTTCCCTTGTACTGTCATCCCAAAATCTTTGTTTTATACAAAAGTACTCCATGTATAATCTGAGAGCAATAGAAGCTTTCATTTCATCAATAGAAACATTTCTGATGTTTTGGGGGATAATAGCAGTTTTGCTTTTCTGCATGCATTTGATGAGCACATAAATGTGTCTTCTGTCAGAAGTCATCCTTGATCAACAAAGAGAGGAAATTCTATGCTTGTTGCTTCTTCAGTGACATGATCTCTAATGTTCACTGGTACTTTATTATCCTTATTGAAGCTTAGATCCATAGCTGGTGCCACAAAATTTCTACTCCAGCACTCATTGATCATATCTGCATGTCCCCTATCACTTTGTTGAGAAGCAAGTGTACACCCCCTTTCCCCCTTCTTCCAACACTCTGTCTTTAATTTTATAATTGCCACTTTCAAGTTTACTCAATGCTTCTTTAATGGACTCATCAACTGAATCAGAAAGATAAAAGTAATCCATGTAAATTTTCCCTCATCAGACTCAGAATTCTGTAAAATATCCACCACTTGGGTTGAACTAAATAGCAATTTGACCTCACTCATTTATTTGTTTAAGTGCTAGGTTCATTACTTGCTGTCTTTATTGTCAATATCCCCCCCGCCGAAATAACTTTCAAAAACAATGAAAACATCTATGTGCAATAGACACCCATTTGTAATCCGCTGACATCATGCTAGCAGGAGCGTTAGTAGCAATTGGGTGATCTCCTTAACTCTGGGTGGCAAGGCATCTGCTATTTCTGCCATACTGGAAATTTGGTATTTATGCCATTCCCACAATAGCAAGAACTTAGTCTTGTAGGGCTAAGAAAAATCCATTTGTAAGTGATTTTCTCTGGAAAGGGGAAATCAGTTTTTAGCCATATAGATTCACTGCATTATCAAACACACTCTAGGGACAGCCCAATGCCCAAGAGTAGTAAGGAATAGCAAACACACCTCATATATGTTTTGTTATGTTTTGAGTTGTTATTTTGAATCATTTTTGTTTATTTGTTTTGATTTATGTTTATTTTTTAAATAGAGAATATGAAGTTTTCTATCAAATGAGAGTAAGGTAAAACCAGAGGATCTGGGAAAGTTGGGAGAAGGGAAAGCATATAATATAAAAATATTGTATGAATTTTTAAAGAATAAAACAATGATTTGTAAAAATATTAGAAATTTAGAGTTGTGTACCTTCAAATAAACATTGAGCATATATGTTGTTCTATTCCAAACTTATTGGGGATGGTTTTAAAATTTAAATAAATAAAGAAAAGTTGCATTTCTGAAGATTTGGCTAAGAAATAATTAAGTGTTCATGTAAGGGCTACACATTATCCAAAATGTTTTCAATTGTACAATTGTTTTTCCTCTTTATCCTAGTCTTTCTGTTTTCAATCTGTTGCTGTGATAAAACAGTCAGCTAATAACTGGGACATCTTTATTTATCTTATACATTCAGGTCATAATCTATCACTGGGGGCATTCAAGACAGGAATTCAAGCAGGACATCAAAATCAGTCTTGCTCTTTGGTTGGTGGTTTAGTCCCTGGGAGCTCTGGAGGGTCTGATTGGTTCATGTTGATGTTGTTGTTCTTTTTTATGGGGTGGCAAACCCTTTCAGCTCCTTCAGTCCATTTTTACACTCCTCATTTGGGGGCCCTGTTCTCAGCGGAATGGTTGGCTGTAAGCATCCTCCTCTGTATTTATAAGTCTTTGGCAGAGCCTCGCAGGAGACAGCTATATCAGGTTCCTCTCAGCACGCACTTCTAAACCACCAACTCATGGAAGAACCCATAGCTTTAGCTGCTTATGTAGCAAAGGGTGACCGTTATTGGGCATCCACAAGAGGAGAGGCTCTTGGTCCTGTGAAAGTATGATGGCCCAGTGTGTGGTTGGGTAGATGAGTACCCTCATAGAGGCAGTGGGGATGGATTAGAAGGATTTAGGGAGAGCAAACCACGAAAAGGAATAACATTTGAAATGGAAATAAATTATCCAATACAAATTTGCCTAATTAACAAAATAAAGCCTTTCTTGCCAGTCTACAAAGCCTTCCCTTTTGCTACAGAACACAGTCATAGCTGAAGAAGCACAGGAGAAATTAAAAATGTGTGCTGCACGTTCAGCAGGCCATGCTTCAGCAGCTTTCTTACATGGCCAAGGACACCCAGTCTAGGGATGTTTGCGTCCACAATATGGACTCTTCGGCGTAAATTAACAATCAAGGCATTTCTCCATAGATACATTCACAGGACAATATGATGAAAGTAATTCCTTTTCTGAGACTCACTTTTTAGGTGATGGTAGGCAATGCCAATTTGACAGCTAAAACATAAAGGGACGATATTCATGACTAGAACATTTGTGGTAGTATTGCAATTTTAAAAATAGGCAAGTTTATTTCAAAGGTCATGTGCTTAGCCTTATAATACTTGTTATACTGGTTTTGATTAAGATTTCTGGGATGTCTGGTATTTTCAGGAGGGAAGAGGAGTAGGAATCTTTGTGAGGTAGAATGGAGGTAGCAGAAGTATGGAGTTGTACTGGCTGGTTTTGTGTCAACTTGACACAAGCTGGAGTTATCACAGAGAAAGGAGCCTCAGCTGAGGAAATGCCTCCATGAGATCCAGGTGTAAGGCATTTTCTCAACTAGTGATCAAGGCGGGGAAGGCTCAGCACATTGTGGGTGGTGCCATCCCTGGGTTGGTAGACCTGGGTTCTATAAGAAAGCAGGCTGAGCAAGCCATGGGAAGCAAAGCAGTATGTGACATCTCTCCATGGCTTCTGCATCAGCTCCTGCTTCCTGACTTGGTTGAGTTCCTCTCCTGACTTCCTATGGTGATAAACAGTGACATGGAAATATAAGCTGAATAAACCTCTTCCTCCCCAACTTGCTTCTTGGTCATGATATGTTGTGCAGGAATAGAAACCCTGACAGGAATGAAGAAAAAGAAAGTTATACTTGGGATTTACTGTATAAGAAAAGAAAAAATTATTTTTCTAATCCTTTCTCTTACCCCCAACTCCCTTTATGGTATATCTAACTCTCTTTAAAATTTATGGGCTTTTTCTTTTCTTATTTTCATTTTCATTTTTATTGGATATGCTATGTACTTACATTTTAAATGTTATTCCCGTTCCAACAACTCCCATACCCTCTCCCTTTGCTTCATGAAGGTATTCCCTCTCCCAACCACCCACTTCCCCTTCAATGCCTTGGTATTTCTCTAGATTGGGAAAACAAGCCTTCCATGGACAGAAGTTCTCTTTTTCCACTGATGCCAGACAATGCTATCCTCTGCTACATATACATACTAGAGTCTCCATGGGTCTCTCCATGTATACTCATTGGTTAGTGATTTAGTCCTTGAGAGCTCTGAGGGTTTGCTTTGTTGATAATGTTGTTCTGCCCATGGGGTTGGCAATTCTTTCTGCTCCTTCAGTCCTTTCTCTAGCTCCTTCATTGAGGTTCCCAATTTTAGTCTGATAGCTGTATGCATCCTCATTGGTATTACTAAGGCTCTGGCACAGCTTCTGGGAGGCATCCATAACAGGCTCCTGCCAGGAAGCACTCCTTGGCATTAGCAATAGTGCTTGGGTTTGGTGGCTGCATATGGGAAAAATCACCAGTTGAGGCTGAGGCAGTCTCTGGATGATCTTCAATCCCTGCTCCTTTATTTGTTCCTGTATTTCTTCACATGAGTGCTTTATTCTCCCTTCTAAGAGGACTGATGCATCCACATTCTGGCCTTTCTTATTTTTGAACTTTATAAGATTTGGACATAAAATCATAACTCATGTTGAAAATGGAGGGCATTGAATAGCACATTAATAACTCCCTTAGAGAAATACAGGAGAATACAGATAAACAAGTAGAAGCTCTTATATTAAAATCTCAAAAAAAAAAAAAAAAAAAAAAATACCACACCAAAAAATTCTTTACAGAATTACAGGAAAACATGAGCAAAAAGATGAAGTAATGGAAGAAAACTTTTCAGAATCTAAAAATGGAAATAGAAACAACAAGAAAATCACAAAGGGTGATAACCTTGGAGATAGAAAACCTAGGAAAGAGATCTAGAGTCATAGATTCAAGCATCACCAACATAATACAAGAGAGAAGAGAGGATATCAGAGGCAGACAATAACAGAAAACATTGACACAACAGTCAGAGAAAATTAAAAAAATCAAAAACCTCCTAACCCAAAATACCCAGGAAATTCAGGACACAATGTGAAGATTATACCTAGGAATAATAGGTGTAGAAGAAAGTGAAGACTCCCAAACAAAAATATCTTTAGCAAAATTATAGAAGAAAACTTTGCTAATCTAAAGAAAGAGATGATTATTAACATACAAGAAGCCTACAGAACTCCAAATAATTTGTTTCAAAAAAAGAAATTCCTCCTGATAGATAATAGTCAAAACACCAAAATATTTAAAAGAAAGAATATTAAAAGCAGTAATGGAAAGAGGTCAAGTAATATGTAAAGGTAGACCAGTCACAATTATATGAGAGTTCACAACAAAAACTATGAAAGCTAAAAGATCCAGGATAGAAAGCATACAGACCCTAAGAGAACACAAATGCCAGCTCAGGCTACTATATACAATAAAACTCTCATTATCTTAGATGGAGAAACCAAGATATTCCTGGACATACCCAAATCTACACAATATTTGTCCACATGTACAACACAAAGAAGAAAAAAGAAAATAATCTTGAAACAAACTCAAAAGAAAAGCACACACATAATTCTACCTCTAACAACAAAAATAACAGGAAACAACAATCACTATTCTTAATTACCACTAATCAGCAATGGACTCATTTTTCCAATAAAAAAAAAAAACAGACTGTCAGACTGGATGTGTAAACAGAACCCAGGGTTTTGCTGCATACAGGAAACTCATCTGAGTGACAAAGACAGACACTACCTCAGAGTAATAAGCTGGGAAAATTTTTTCCAAGCAAAGGGTTCCAAAAAACAAGCTGAAGTGGCTTCTTTCTTTCTACAATTTTCTGAAGAAAATTTGAGGGGGAGTAGATCTAGGGAAGAGAAGAAGGAGTGGGTGAGCCTGGTTGGACTGTGGCAGGTCACTTATGTTGGGATACAATGTATAAGATAATAAATAAATAATTTGTTTCCATAATCTGTTCATTGATGAGAATGGGGTGTTGAAGTCTCCCACTATTATTGTAAAACCAGGTACACTAAAACTATTAGAAGAGAAAGTTGTGAAAACCTTAGAACACATAGGCATAGGAGAAATTTTCTGAAAAGAGCACCAATGTCTCATGCTATAAGATCAAGAATTGATAAATGGGACTTCATGAGATTACAAAGTTTTTGTAAGGCTAAAGACACTGTCAAGAAAACAAAACAGCAGCCAACAGATTGGGAAATTATTTTTACCAATTCCACATCTGATAGAGGTCTAATATCCAATATATACAAAGAACTAAATAAGTTAGACTCCAAAGACTCAAACAATTCTATTAAAATGTGGTACAGAGCTAAACAAATAATTCTCAATTGAGGAATATTGAATGGCTGAGAAGCACCTAAATAAATGTTTGACATCCCTAGTCATCAGGGAAATGCAAATCAAAACAACCCTGAGATTTCAACTCACACCAGTCAGAGTGACTAAGACTAAAATCTCAGAAGACAGCAGATGCTGGCAGCGATGCAGAGAAAGAGGAATACTCTGCTATTGGTGGGCTTATAAGTTGGTAAAACCACTCTGGAAATCAGTCAGGTGGTTCTTCAGAAAATTGGACATAGTACTACTTGAAGACCCAGTTATTCCCCTTCTGGGTATGTACCCCAAAGATGCTCCAACATATAATAAGAAAATATGCTCCACCATGTTTATTGAAACCTTATTTATAATATACAGTATCTGGAAAGAACCCAGATGTTCTTCAGTAGAAAAATGAATACAGAAATTGTTGCACATTTACATAATGAAATACTACTCGGGTATTAGAAACAATAACATTATGAAATTTTTAGGCAAATGGATGGATCTAGAGAATATCATCCTGAGTGAGGTAACTCAGTCACAAAAAAAAAAAAATCAGACATAATATGCAGTCACTGATAATTGGATACTTGCCCCAGATAGCTCTGAATAACCAAGAAACAACTCTCAGACAATAAGAAGGAAGACAAAAACGTTGAAGCCTCAATTCTTCTTAGAAAAAAATAAGTGTATAGCACCCTCTCAGAGTGTGGTACACCTAGTCCTTAAATGATTATTAATTCAAGAGCTAAAAGTGCAGCATTGTGGCAATCCTTGGTATTTAAAAATCATTATGTTTTACCATTACACACCTAGAAAACTTTGACAATTTCCATGTTTTATTTTATATGTACTTTATGCTCTTTGTAACTATTAAGTTTTTCAATGCATACTATCAAACCTTTAAAAAAATCAAATACTGACAAAAATATATTCATTTAATTTTATGCAAAACTAAAATGAAATAAAATAATATATAATGTAAAATTTGCAAGGCCTTTTCTTTTATTATTATTGATACATACATATATATGTATATCATGTATATTCATATGCATTATATATGTCAGCACATATATAACCATAACTGGCAGAGACCATTTAGAGTACCTTCTGTATATTTTTAGGGCTGACCACTTGGTTTTTGATAGACACTAAGGCACTCTTTCTTAGAGAAGTACACTTTTTCTTCTCTTGACAGTCATTAATTACATGTTGGCTTAGATTTCTCACATTCCCTTGGCATTTCTAATGGTGGTTTCATTGCTCAGGTGTTGATTAGGTAGCTATGTTGTTGATATTGTATCTTGTAGCTTCTTACTCATATCTGAATGGCACACTCTTAAACCTGGTTCTTTGGTTCTTACAGACTTTTTATACTTTCCAAGATTCCAACTGAACCTTATTTGTTGGGATTCTATTTTGAATTATCAATTGGTAGATAAGTACCCCATATTTAGTTATTTCTCTCCATTTTAACCACTTGTGGCTTTCTATAATGGTCTCTACTTACTCAAAACAGAGAGTTCATTGTGAGGAAAAGAACTGTCCTTTCACTGTTTAAAGTTAAATATTCAGAGTGTAATTAGGAATTACATTAGTTTAAGAAAGTGACAATATTTGGTTCTCTTCTAGGATTCATGACCTCACATTAACACAGGAAATTGTCTATGTTCACAATAATAGGCATGAATTCATCCTATTGGGTGTTCTTAACAATTAGAGAGTTGTTGGTCAATACTAATGCATAAATGCCATCATTGTATCTTGTCATGCATGTTCTCATGGTGACCTTGTTGTGGTGGTTTATTGAAGTTATAGCTAAATTAGACTATTGACTGTTTTTATGGTAGCTTGCACAGATATTTAGTTTATGACAGAAGCTATTCCTCATGTAAGAGGCTTTTGCATCAGTTCCAGTTTTAGTTTTCCATGTCTTAGGTAGAGGAAATGCATAATGTTTTCAGGACTAGAGACTTCTCATGAACTTAATAGCAATCAAGAGCAACATAGGTTGATTATATTACTTTGAAAATCTCTTGGATTTTGCCTACTAATTTTTCAATGTCCTTGGCATTTAATATTTCATCTAAGTCCTTTTCTTTCTGTATTGCTGTCCTCCTTTTCCCTCAATTAAAGCCCCACCTCTATTTTCCCTTATCATTGTTTAAATCTTGTTATTCTCATCTATACAGTTCTACCAACTACAGCTCACTTTCTGTAAATTCACATCTGAGAATTTTACATTATTTGATAGTCAGGGAACTCAGGAAGCTAGACATCTATTTCAGAGACAAAACACGAGGTAATATAGTGAAGGAGTGAAAAAATCTAAAATTATAAAAAAAACCTGAATTTTCTGAAAAGAGTTTGTAAGCTTCAGCTACAACTAGAAAATACAGAGGTTTAACATAGAAATCTATGATGTATCAGGTCTGGAGGATAAAGTTTGGGTTAGGGGTTAGGATCTCAGTAAAGCACTGACTAGGACCTTTATATCTACACAAGTGTCCATTCTTGATTTATGTTCTCAAATTAAATATATATATATACATATATATAAAACAAGATTTCCACATTCTCTGATATTCTTCTAAACATTTCATACCTCTTTTCTGTGTATGTGTATATGTTTAGGAAACTTGCATGTTGGAATCAAATATCTATTTGTGGGAATCATTTATATTCACCTACCCTAGAAGTACATAGACTGAACTCAACACTTGGCATTTGGCAGAAAGTCTTTTATCTTCTGAGCCATCCCATTAGGCTCAAAATTTCTTTATCTGACTGTCTGTCTGTCTGTCTGTCTGTCTATCAATCTATCTATCTATCTATCTATCTATCTATCTATCTATCTATCTATCTAATCTACATATCATCTACATGTCTCTTTCTCCCTCTCTCTGTCACCTCTTCCCTCTCTTCCTTTCTTTCTTCATTCTTCCCTTCCCTTATTTTTCATGTTCTCTAATGACACATCAACAAAGTATCCTCACTCATTTGCATTTAATTGTCTATCACAGTTCCACCTGGAAACACCATTGTATTGCAAGATAATTCAGCCAGTTTCTTTAGAAGTATAGTCATTAAATCAAACAGAGACTCACATGATTGGTTGAAAGCTTCCAACCTTACACGTTTTTAAAACTTTACTTTCCGTATTTTCAATAAAAGCAGTACCTCAAATATTGGGTGAGTTGAAGGTTACTGATAATTTATTGAAAGCAATTTCAAACCAAGGAAATAAATAATGTTTATATCAAAGGCAGCCATCATTCAAATATTAATTTATGATTCTTCTGAGATCATACATAATCTCAAAATTGCAAATTCTAGATAGCATAGAATCAATTTAAATATTCATTCAAAATATTGCTTAAAGTTTATTCAGGGTATTCTGTTTGATGTATAAAGGAAACGAGGCTTTAGAAATTAGTTGTCACAATCCTCATTTATTATTATTATTTTAAACTGAAGCAGCTGGAAAATGCTGTCAATTACTCAAAGTTAATCTGGGGACTTTGCACAAAGCACCCCTACTGGGTAAGCAAATGAGAAGAACATGCAAATTAACTGAATATTTCACTGTCTAGAAGCATGAGCAATCTCAGGTTTATCACATTTTTGAAAGGGTGATTTGAGGGCTCTTTTGATAGGAAAAAAAACTTTACTTTTGAATTCAGGCTTTTCCTGTGCACAAAGAACAATACAGGAAAACTTTTTATAATATAGAGCTTCTATTAACAGAACCACCTGAAAACTGAACAGGAGAGAAAGATCGACTCTGTCAATTGAAGGTTAGTTATTAGAAGTATTTAAAGGCAGAGAAGTAGGTGATATGTTGCTTGTCCATTGGGTGATCAGAGAGATTAGTTTTGCCTTCATTTTCCATGGCTAATATGGCCCTTCAATGGTCAGAAGGTTATTTTGCTGGGTGGAGAAGTAATATTGTTCTGTGTAGTACATTTGTCCCTTACACTGGACGAGTTGATTCCACGTGGGCATATCTATTTCTTAAAATATTCATTTCACACCATATTTGACTAAGATCTAGTGGCATCATCTATAAAGGCAGTGTTCTTTAGTGAAATTATGTCCATGATATCTAGCATGTAGATAGATTTTACTGCTTTGTTTTTTGTGTTTCTCATCTAATATTGTAGATTGCAACTAATATTTCTTTTGTGAAAATGGCTATCTTAGTTGTGAAAAGTATCTCAACTGAGATGTGATAATATTACCTAGTCTCATTTACATATATTATAGCTGCTCATTTATAATACAATCTTGTGCTGCTCTTGACTTTAAACTCTCAAATATAATATCCTATTATGTGATATTGTCTGGAACTCACTTGCACATATTCAAATCCTGATATCTCTATTAGATCATTGTGATAAAAAATTGCTTAAAGTCAACCTGTTCAGTCTCAGTTTCCCTATCCATAGCACACATAAAACAAATGATCCTATTAAAAAGGAAGGTAAGAAAAATTAAATGATTTGATTTGAAAATGGTTTACATGAGTGTGGTAACTGAGTCACAAAAGAACCCACATGGTATATACTCACTGAAATGTGGATTCTAGCAAAGACACTGGAACACACATAATACAACTCATAGACCACATGAAGCTCAAGAAGAAGGAACTCCAAAGAGTGGATGCTTCAGTGCTTAATTTCATTCATTTTCTTTATTTGCTTTTGACCTACATAAAATAGAAATTCATAGCACACAGACTGTTTCTATTTTTTGTTGTTTTTATTCAATAGTAATTGGTAACATATATGATTTCTTGAGTCTATTTGATTTGTTTGTGTTAGGTTCATTTTGTTCTCATAACTATTTCAGTTGTTAGATTTTTCTCCTTTAAGTATACTAGGGATTGGTCCCTGAAGGTTAGGCTCCTTACTGTAGAGAAAAGGCATTCAAATAAAATCTTGGAATCTATTTAGTATACCAGATATACTACTACTAATATAGAAGCCACCAAACCAAGAAAAAACAATACCTCCAAGAAATTGTAAGTTTTTAATTATGAAATAGAAGATATGAGAGATAGTTGAAATATCAGATCCAGGATCAAAGAGCTATTTGGTGATTTCAAAGATGGAACATATATGAGATGAATAAAGAAAGGATATATAGTAAAGACATCTTACATAAAGTAGTAATAATAAAGAGAAAGTTTATAACAGACATGTAAAACTCTGCAATATACTGTGATCTTAAAAACCCAAACCAAACAAACGAAAGGTTGGAATTAAAAGCTTAATCAAATAAAATTCAGTTGAAAGCATCACCAATCATTTAGATCTTTGGAAAGAGAATATTAGGGTCAAAAAAATAAGAATCGAATGACTTCTATATTTAGAACTCAATAAATTCAGAGAAAACCAAACAAACAAAAATCAAAAAACAAGAAATAAAGAGGTATGATGAAAATTTCTAAGACATCTGCAACCAGACGCAATACTCCAAGGTTAGAATAAGGAGTTTATATTACAAACTAAAGATGTTGGCAACCTCTTTATTGGAACTATAGCAGAAAGTTTTCCAAATACAGGAAAAGAAATTGACACCTAAACATTAAATATATTTAAACGGTAACCTACAGAAAACTTTCTCTGTGAAATGTCATACTCAAAAACTGAAACTACAAAACAAAGACATGACATTAAAAGATGCAGAAGAAAAGTGCCAACCACAGAGACAAATACACTGGAATAACAATAGAACTTCAAATCAAGGAAGATAAAGAATAGTATATTTCAAACACAGATAGTAAATAACTTTCTGCCAAGATTACCCTCTCCCCAAAATACTACATCTAGTGTTTCATGGGGAGATAATTACATGAAAGACAAGCATGAGCTAACCTAATTTCTGACCAAACCTACTTAAATGCAGAGGACACTTAAAGGACTCTTATACACAGTGAAAGAAGAAAGCCTCATTCAAAAGCTCACAAGATACAAAACCATGGAAGACCTAAGGAAGGATTCTCATGTTACTCTCATGAAATCAGCAAGCCCCAATATGATTAAAAGTGAAATAAAAGAACAAAGAGCAATTGAATTATTCAGGAAACAACTAACAGATTACTGGGATTAGAAAATTCTTCTCAATGAAAATTGTATTTTTTATATTTAACATTTTTATTTAAAATAGACTCCTTTTTTCTAATCATGGCTTCCCTTCCAGGAACTCCCACTTCTCTCTACATTTCCACCCATTAAGAAACAACCTCTGATGCCTTAAATATTAAAAAAAAGGTTTAACCTGTTATTCCCTGCTTTGCTGCCGGGCCACCTGGCACTGCTGGGATCTCTAACTTGGCAGTCTTTCCCAGCCTTTATGGACTCTGGCTTGGTTCACTCCACTGTTGCTGATGTTTCTGTCCTGTGTCGATACAACCACCCTGGCATGATGTTTTCACTTACTTCCCCTTGGTAAGTTCTTGCCAAGCTTAAGACACACACATCCCAACTCTTTGGCAGGTTTTTATGTGCTCTGCCACTACACCCTTTGGACTCAATTAAGTAGTCCCATCAAAGAACACACCAAACTACTCTGATCAATAGGTATAATATAATTTGTTGACCTTATAAATCAAATGATCTTGTACAATTCCATCTCTTATAAAACATTTATTACAACTTTATTCGTGAAGAGATCCACCGAGAGAAACAAAAACATCTGTGTTCATCTTTGTTCCTTCACAAAATCCACTCCCCTTCTGTTTTCCTACTCTTTTTCCTTACATACCTCTCTACTGTTTGATCATGTATTGCCTTAACATTAACTCCACACACCCCTATTGGTCTCTTATTAATAAACAAATACGCTTCTAAGTCATAATAAAAATATTAAACAAAGTAATTAAAAATAAATCAAATCAGAATATGCAAATCAACAAAATAAAAAGAGCCAAAGGAAAACCTATAGACACAGTGACACACACACATATTTTAGGAAAAAATAAATAAACTCAAGGTAGACACCCTAACACGGGTGCAGAGAACTTCAACAGTGGGAAAACGGCAACAACAATGAAAGAAAATTAAAACTAAAAAAGAAAATCCTTCCCTGAGTTAGTTCAGGAGACAATGAACCCCGTAACAGACAAGGTTAGTTCTGTCTTGGACATCGATGACTGAACACAAGGGCTACCCTTAAGAGTAGTCTTTTTCCATGGTCAGACTGCCTTAGAAAAAGCTATTTTATTTTTGAATTTACATGTGGGTATCAGTGGCTCTAGCTTGTGGGTTAGTGATAGATGGGTGTGTCTACTTCTCTTTTCAGCTTTAGCACCATCTATTGCAAGTCTTTGCATGCTGGACATGTGCAGACTGTCTCATTTTCTGTATGCTTAAATGGGAACCAATCCTATTGTTTCCCTTGCTGTCTACATATCAGCTGTGGGTATCTGTGTTTGTTCCCATCTGCTACAGGATGATTTTCTGATGATGTCTGCACAAAGCCTGGTTCTATAAGAATAGCAGAATAAAGTTAGTGTTCACTACCCCAACAGTAGTATTTGGTTTTCCCTTAGATCCCTGGCTTATTTAGTCTCAATTTATTGGCACCCAAGTGCATTGATTATGGGTTTTATCTCAGAGGGTGGACCAAAGGTCAAATCAGACATTGAGTGGTTACTCTCACTGATTTTAGTCATGACTTCATCAATATATCTTGCAGGTGGGTTACTCTTGTAGAATGAAGGGTTTGTAGCTGAGTTGCTGAGCATAATTTGAGGTGTTTAAGGGAATTGTTTGGGAAGCTCTTAACCAAAACATAAGCAAACTACCAATGGGTGTAGCATTTAAGGAAAAGATATCTTCTGTTCCAGAAACCTTTGCAAGCTAAGAGTCCTTCAGAATTTTGAATGAATCTCTCTCCTATCCATGATAAAATGTTGAGTCTTTCAGTCTTGTTTAGATCTTGTACAGAACAGCACAGTGATTTCATGAGTAGAAGAACTGTGCAATATCCAGAAGACAGCCACTGCATGTCTGCCCATCCTTTGGTTGTTACTTTCTTTCAGCCTCCTCTTCTGCAGTGTTCTTTGACCCTTGGTGGTTGCACAGATGATCCCTTGAGGGTAGAGAGCCCTAATGCCACTTATTCCCAGCACGTTGATCAGCTACATAATTCCACACAAACCACTATCTGCTGCAGAAGGAATCTCTGATGATGGCCCCACTGGATTTGTAACTCCCCAAAGGAATTTCCATTGTTCCAAGTGGAAATTATATTCTGAGATGATGGAGAAAGGTAACTTTTGCGCTCCTTTTTAGAATGGGACAAACCTAACCAAATAACTACATAGAAAGGAGTGTGACAATCTATTGAGTAAAGGAAGAATAGACAGCATTTCCTCTGTGGTCAAGGCTGAGCTGGAACTCCCTTTGTATCATTACCTGATTTCTAACTAATGGCAATCCCCTTACCTTAGCCTCCTGAATGTTATGTGTGTAAGTAGGAGCAGGATCATTTTTTTCAATTTAACTAAACTTATTTTGATTTTTGTTTTTATACATATTAGCAAAATCAGTACGAGGGACTGCATTTGTAAACACTGAAAAATAACAAAAAGTATACTTCATTGAACTTGATAATACAAAAGATTGAGGAGAACAATAAAAAATTAAGAAAATTTATACTATTATCAGAATTTTCATTAATTTGGAAAAGATTAAAAGTAATCAATTACCATTGATTACTAAGGCACACAAAATATTTTAGATGCAAATGTGAATCTGTTTTTTTAATTCAAGAGGGTTGTAACCTGTGTGCTGTTTGAAGCTCTTAGTTAATGGCAGTGTGGTGGGAGGGGCTGTGAATGTTCATGAGGTTGATTCTGCACTGTAAAGCACTTCACTAGTTTACCGCATCACAGTATTGCTCTTGAGACTTCTCTCCATCATATCACAGTATGCAATTAATGATCTGCAATTAAACATCTGCAAGACAACATTTTCATACTGGGTAAATATTTAAACACAGACTATAATTAAATAATATTTACATACTATGTATTTGGAAGTGATGTGGAAATAAACATGGCATTGCGAGTTTGGTGGACATTACTGTTACTTTTAAAATTGAAATTTTGTGCTTTGTGGTGCAGAGTGCGAGGATGCATTGTGAGGTGCATAATTTTCCTTTCTGGTTCCTCCTCAATAAGGAACCAGGCTGAAACATGAAACTAGTTTGTGAATTTAGTTTAATTCACTTTAAGTTTAATAAGAAAATTGTTTATTTTTTTAAATTCATACATTTAAAAATAAAATTTGGCTCCTCCATTTGTTTATATTCTGGCAGTAATTAGAGAGATTCTAAGACCCTAGAGAGATAGAAGTCAGAGACATAAAATGAAGAATCTGATTTCTTAATCACAAATTGGACAATAGCTGCCTTTGAACATACAATTTATATGGACATTAAATGAAGAAGAAATTAGATTATAGTGAATTAATCCACTGACATCTGGGTGACAGGATCAAAATTATCATCAGGGAGAATGTCATTCTAATGAGATGTGTCAGAACCATCCTCATTAAAAAATATCTGGCAGATTTCAGCCAAGTGGTTACATATTTAGGCTAGATCTACTCATTTATTGAGTGAATTACTCTGCCAACCATTTGGATAAGATACTTATAAATGTAAAATAGTTATAAATTATTAATGCATTTTATAATATTTAAGGTTGCTATTAAGTGGCATAGTAATAAATATATTATATAAAAATGAAAGTAAAATTAACAAATCTCTATCAAATGCAAAAATCTACATTTTGAAATGCAAGTGTAGTTTCTTGGTAGAAGATATTAGACTCAATTATACACATTGAAGCATCCCAGAATGGAAAACTCAGCACTGTACCCCTGAAGTGTGTAATGTGAAACCTGCCATAGAGTATTCATTACTGAAACAAAATGAATCATGAAAGTCATTCATCCTATAAGTCATGAAAATGCTGGGTTAAATATCTCTCTCCTGTTCTTAATATTAGAAAAGTTACATGTCGCTTCTTTCCCCATGAATCCAAAACCACCTAATTTATTTGTAATTTTCTTCATGAAGTCTTTATTGGTATTTCATTTTATGAATTATTTCTAATTGTTTTCTTCACCCAGCTTATAAAAGGATAAAATTCAAATTAAACATATAGACTTTTACTCTCTGAATTGAGCAACTTTAACCCTGCTCAAACTAGATAGCTTTCCATTATAAATGCAAACACTTGGGTAGAATAGATCCCTTGGACAGTGGTAATCTTCAGAGTACTTCATCACTAATGTGTATATGTATAATTGAAAATTAAACTAAGAAGTTATACAACCTCTTATTACATTTTTTTTCACTCTGAAAAACATTCATCTTCCTTCCAAGGTGATTCCCTTTCACTTCTTACTCAAAACCACACAATTATAGTAAAGTGTTCAGCTTTTGTGATTCTAGAACTCATGTGGATGACATGAATTATATTAGTGTATGAATTGGGAAGAGGAAGAGAAAAGGAGCAAGAAAAAGCCTATGATATTAGACTTTTTAAAGTGCCACATAACTCTAATATAATGAGACATTTTGTAGCTCTCTTGAAAGTTTTTTGTTTTATGAATGAACAGTCTTCAAAGGAAAGTTATTAAAAGCCTTTGAACATTGTTAGCATGAGTCTATACTTTGGGGACAAACTTTCCTTTAACAGTAAAAGATTTTGGCATTAAAATTGGATTATGTTATTTCAATTATGTTTTGCATTCAATACTAAAGTGAACAGTATTAACTTAGGTGCAAGGAACTTGGAGATTTGCATTTTCATGTTTCTATATGTTATCGCTGAATAATTTCTAATAAAGACCCAGAGCAATAACTAAGCATGCTAATAATTTAAGCATGTTGACAAAGAAAGAGAGGCCCCAGTATGCTGTCAGAAATATTGCAAAAGTTGAAGGCCAGCGTAGGTAGACTCTGCTATTCTTGATAAGGACATAGGATAATCACAAATGTATCAGTGATGCTTTTGAGTCTTATTTGTAACAGATAAGAGACCAATGTATTTTCCATGTATTTACATGTTAAAAAAAATAAATCTTGTTTTGAAGACAAAAAAATAAAATAAAATAAAATGAATATGAGATTTCAAAAAAAAAAAGATTAAAAAAAAAAAAAACTTAGCTGAAGAAGGGGCGGTGGTGCTGGTAAAAGGATGTACTCCAATGGTTCTATCTAGCTTCACCTGGGAAATTATGAAGGTATAATTTTATAGCGAAGCTAATAATGCTTAATTTTTGAAGTTAGTGTGGCCAGAAAATAACTCATTCATTTTTCAGATGCTACAGGACATGATAAGAATGCACATTTCTAATGAAGAAAGAGATAACAAGGTAAGAGGAATTTTGTTTGGTTTGTAAGATGTCATCATTAATTATAACAATAGAGGTGGACAGATGGATCATATTAAACTAAAGGACAAAACATAATTTATTATTTCTGTTTCTCATTGTAAGTGAATGGTGGATAAGAAGACTCATATTAAAGTAAAATGAGTAAAGATATTTTAAAATACATTGGAGATGAAACATATTAGCATAACAATGGGCAATGATGAAGTCAATTTGAGAGATGAAACAAATTCATGAAGTAAGAAAAGAAGCTGTAATTGTCGATGAAGCCCTTGACCACAGAAGAGACGGCTCTGAGATGTGAGCATAGACAGGGAGAGAAATTCATCTGAAAACTTGAAGACGGTGAACAAGGAAGACCACATATCAGGCAAAACTTTTTTTCTGTTTTCAAACTATATGTGTGTTACATAATAAAAAGAGATAGTTGATTTATTTTCATATCTAAAAGATTAAATTTGACTCTATAATCCAGATGCTTTTTCTATTTTAAATTATAATTACAATTACCTTTAGTTCAGCTTTGTGGGGTAATAAATGAGGCAGAATGATGCATGTATTGAAAGGAGGGGGAAAAAAGCTCAGAGAAAGCACAATTTTGTGAAAAAAAAAATCTTGCTTATATGTGTCTATTTGAAAGTGCTAAGAGTGAATAATTCAAAGTAGAGTTCAATCTATCTTCCCATCATCATCATCTCTCAGTGTTCCAGTGAAGCTACCATGAAAAAGGTTGTTAAATTTTAACCCCAGGAAAGAGCACACCTAAAAATGTTCAAAAAAAAAAAAAAAAAAAAAAAAAAAAAAAAAAAAAAAAAAAAAACTTACTTTCTTTAACTAAGGAAAAGAGAATTCCAGAGACATATTCTGACCTTTAAAAAGTCTTTGGGACATAGAAATAAAATTGTGCTTTCCAAGATTGAGTGTAAAGTGTAATTTAAATTATGATTGACAGAGTCTCTAAAGGAGTAAATAATATTTCCATAATTTGTTTAGTTACTTAGTCTTCAAAGCTTATTGATAAACAATAGGTATGGCAGAAGTTATTTAATTCATATGACTTTGATATAAATTACTTTCCAATGAGTAAAATATTTTAAAAAGTTACTATGAAATGCTTATTTTAAACACAGACATCCAGGAAATCATTAAATAATACATATTTAGAAAGTGGATATAATATACAAATATACATTTGCCAAATAGGTGAATGGGCAAGTAGGGAAGAACAGACTAAAAACACAAGACGCCATTGCACCATCTACTGTAGTGGTTATTGGTTATCACCAATGAAAGAAAGTCAGTGTCATGAATTTTTAAGGAGATAGAGAAACTGAATTCACATGTATGCTTATGGGAATGTGCCATAATATAACCTCCCTGGAAGTCAATTTATTAGTTTCTTTGTAAGTTAAGCACAAAAAAAGGGCCGAGAAAGGGCCGGGTGACAGCCATGAAGACTCCGGACCTGCACTCAGATGGCTGAGCTCCCAAAACTACCTCACAAGTGCTCTCAAACCTGAGCACACAGTGAGTGAGCCATGCATCCCACCAGCTATCCAGGGAGGGAACTCCGAGATTTATCAGAGCGCAGAGAGCATGGTGCACTCATGGATCAGGTCCTTTCCAGCCAAAATAGAGGGCCTGGTGACCGCCCTTAGGACTCAGGGTCTGAACACAGATGGCTGAGCTCCCAGAACAGCCTAACTAGTGCTCTCATACCTGAGCCTACTGAGACAGAACAGAGTCACTACCATCAGAACTGACTGCCTGTCCTCACAGAGCTAAACACCCAGGAGCAATCTTCTTCTGAGCTTATGGGCCCTCAGACACACAGGAGAGACAAGGTCCAGTCAGAGACAACAATATATATAACACCTATAATCACAGGTGACATTATGGCAAAAGGAAAGAGCAAGGACTTAAGCAATAGAAAGCAAGATGACCAGGCAGCATCAGAACCAAGCTCTCCCACCACAGCAAGTAGTGGATTGACAAAGAACCCAGAAAAACAAGATTTAGACTTAAAATCATGCTTCCTGATAATGGTGATGGAGAGCTTCAAGAAGCACATAAATTAAAAATTAAACAATTACAGGAGATTCAGGAAAAGACACATAAATAAATAGAAGCCCTTAGAGGAAGCACAAAAATCACTCAAAGAACATCCAGGAAGCACAAACAAACAAGTGAAGAAGTTGAAAATAGAAATAATAAAGAAATCACGAAGAAACAACCCTGGAGATAGAAAATATTCAAAAAAAATCAAGAGTCATAGGTGCAGTCATTACCAACAGATTAAAAGAGATGGAGGAGAGAAGCCCAGGGGAAGAAGACAACATAGAAAAAAAATGACACAACAGTCAGAGAAAATACAAAAATTAAAAAGCTCCTAACTGAAAAACATCAAAATATACAGGACATAATGAGAAAACCAAACCTAACAGTGAAAGGTGTAGAAGAGGGCAAAGAGTCCCAACTAAAAGGCACAGTAAATATCTTCAACAAAATCAGTGAAGAAAACTCTACCCTTAATAATGAGATAATCATGAACATAAGAAACTGAAAGAACTTCAAATAGATTAGACCAGAATAAAAATTCCTCCTGACACATAATAATCAAAATCCCAAATATTTAACACAAAGAAAGAATCTTAAAAGCTGTAGTGGAAAAAGGACAAGTAACATGTGAAGCCAGACCAATAAGTATTACAGCAGACATTACAAAAGAGATATGAGAGCCAAAAAGTTCCTGCAAAGACATTGTACAAACCCAAAAAGTACACAAATGCCAACTTAGGTTCAAATATCCAGAAAAACTCTCAATTACCATAGATGGAGAAACAAAGATATTTCAGGACAAAACCAAATTTACACAATATCTGTCCACAAATACAGCCCTAAAAAGGATAATAGAAAAATCCAACAGAAAGAGGAAAACCACACCCTCCCAAAAAAGAATGAAAATAATCATGCAAGAAAACCAAAAGAAGAAAAGCAAACAAATATAACTCTACTTATAACAACAAAAAGAACAAGAAACAACAATCACTATTCTTAATATATATTCACATCAATGGAACCAATTTTCCAATAAAAAGACAAACTATCAGACTGGATACATAAACAGAAGAAATCATTTTTCTGCATAAAGGAAACTCATCTCAGAGACAAACACAGACACTACCTCAGATTAAAAGGCTGTGAAAAAAAAATAAATAAAAAGAAGACCTTCCATTCAAATGGTCACAGAAAACAAGCTGGAATAGTCATACTAATATGGAATAAAATATATTTTCCAATCAAAAGTTATTTAAAAAGTTAAGAAAGGACACTTTTTACTCATCTCATAAATGGACAGATCATAGAAGCAGAAACTGAACAGAGACACAGCAAAGCAACCATAGGTTATAAGCCAATTGAAATTAGCAGACACCTACAGAACATTTCAGACTAAAACAAAAGAATATACCTTTTTCTCAGTACCTCATGGTACTTTCTCCAAATTTGACCATATAGTTGGTAACAAAACAGGTTTCAACAGATATAAGAAGATCGACATACTCCCATCCTTCCTATCATATCACCATGAATTAAGGCTGGTTTTAAATAGCAACAAAAACAACAAAAAGCCCACATGCACACAGAAGCTAAAAAATGCTCTATTCAATTATAGCATTGTCAAGAAAGAAATACAGATAGAAAATAAGGATTTTTTTTTAGAATTTTACGAAAATGAAAGCACAAATACCCGAACTTATGGGATGTAATGAAAGCAGTGCTAAGAGGAAAACTCATACCTCTAAGTGCCTCCAAAAATAAAGTTGAGAGACCATACACTAGCAGCTTGACAGAACAGCTGAAAGCTCTAGAACAAAAATTAATAGAAATACTCAAGAGCAGTAAACAGCAGGAAATAATCAAACTCAGAGCAGAAATCAGTCAAATAGAAACAGAAAGACCTATACAATGAATCAACAAAACCAGGAGTTGTTTCTTTGAGAATATGAACAAGATTGATAAACCTGTAAACAAACTAACTAGTGCGCACAGAGAAAGTATCCAAATCAATAAAATCAGAAATGAAAGGGGAGATATTATATCAGAAACTGAGTATATTCAATAAATCATCAGATCCTACTACAAAAGATTATAATCAACAAAACTGGAAAATCTAGAGCAAATTGTTTCTAGACAGATCCCAGTTACCCAATTTAAATCATGATCAGATAAATCATCTAAACAATCCCATAACTCTTAAAGAAATAGAAGCAGTCATCAAAAGCATACCTAGGAAGAAAAGCTTGGGACCAAATGGGTTCAGTTCAGAATTCTATCAGACTTTCATAGAAGACCATTATTTTCCAAACTATTTCACAAAATAGAAAAAGAAGGAATACTACTCAACTCATTCTTTGAATCCACAATTATGCTCACACCTAAACCACACAAAGACACTACAAAGAAAAAGAACTTCAGACCAATTTTTCTCGTGAACACCAATACAAAAATAATCAATAAAGTTCTTGCAAAGCCAATTCAAGAACACATCAAAACAATCATTCACCAGGATGAAGTAAGCTTTATCCCAGGAATGCAGGGATAGCTCAATATATGGAAATCTATCAGTGTAATCCAACATGTAAACAGACTCAAAGAGAAAAAACACATGATCATCTCACTAGATGCTAAGAAAGCATTTAATAAAATTCAATACCACTTCTTGTTAAAAGATTTGAAAAGGTCAGGAATCCAAGTCCCATACCTAAACATAGTGAAATCAATATACAGCAAGCCAGTAGCCAAAATCAAACTAAACAGAGAGTAACTTGAAGCAATGCAACTAAAGTCAGGGCCTAGACAAGGCGGCCACTCTCCCCCTACCTACAAAATAGTACTTTTAACTCCTGGCCAGAGCAATAAGGCAACAAAGAGAAGTCAAAGGAATACAAATTCGAAAGAAAGAACTCAACATTTCACTATTTACAGTTGATATGATAGTGTACTTAAGTGACCCCAAAAATTTCACCCAGAGAACTTTTACAGCTGATAAACAACTTTAGCAAAGAAGCTAGATATAAAATTAACTCAAACTAATCAGTAGCTTTTCTCTACTTAGAGGAAAATCATGCTGTGAAAGAAATTACTGAAAAGGCAGTTTTCACAGTAGCCACAGATAATATAAAATATCTTTGTGTAACCCTAACTAAGCAAGTGAAAGATCTATATGACAAAAACTTCAAATCTCTGGAAAAGGAAATCGGAGAATATCTCAGAAGATGGAAAGATCTCCCATGCTCATGGATAGGAAATATCAACATTGTAAAAATAGTCATCTTGCCAAAAGCTATCTACAGATTCAATGCAAACCCAAACAAAATGCCAACGCAATTCTTTATAGAGCTGAAAGAGCAATCTGCAAATTCATCTGGAATAACATAAAACCTAGATAGCCAAACCTATTCTCAACAATAGAAGAATTTCTATGGGAATCACCACCCTTGACGTAAAGCACAAACATCTTAGGAGGTATCCTTGATTCAAAAATCTCTACTTTCTTTCTTGATTTCAAGCTATTATGAATCAATGAAGTCTATCTATTTTTACACAGAAAGTGTCAGGATGGGCTCTGCTGTTAAGGATATTTATATACTAACTTGAAATTAGTGAGCCCACTTTCATGGAAGCCTCTAATCATAGAAACCCTAACTGCCAAATAACAACAATCCCAGAATGCACTTCTATCCTTCATGATTAATGCAAAAGTCAGCATGTTTTTTTCTAAATATGTAAATATTTTATGGTTTATAGCAAAATATTTTTCTTTGCTTATATTTACTGTTCTTTAATAATTAGAAGTTATTCTTGGTAGATCCATATGCAAAAACCTGGCATTTATTTCTATTTATCTTCAGTAATAAGTTGATGAAGTCCACTTAATGAGGGAATGATATGTCAGGTGCTGGGAAGGAAAATGTTTTATCTTCACCTGTGTTCTTTATTAAAACATGTTATATGACTGATATAATTGGTGTGATACCTCAATCTGTAAGACATTAGCATTATGGACCAGTGCCAGGAATATCCCCTGTTTACCTTTGAGTATACAAGGGAGTATTTTTTATGCTATTATTTCTTTTTTGTTTTTTTTTTTTTGCTCTTACAATTTTATTTTGAAAAAACAGAGATACATGTACAGATTTTAAAGCATTTTGCCATAAAAGTATATGAATATATTTTTGCCAGAACTTGCTTTTTTAAAGGTTTGATGGTATGCATTGAAATCATACTAGTCACAATGAGCATAAAGTACATCTAAAACAAAACATAACATGAAAATAGTCAAAGTTTTCGTGTTGTGTAAAGATTAAACCTAATAATTTTTAAATACCAAAAATTTTCACAAGGCTATATTCTTAGCTCTTGAGTTATTAATGATTTAAAGTCTAGGTGTTTCCCACTCTGAGAGGGTGCTATACACTTAATGTTTTTTTTTTATTTTTTTTCTAAGAAGGACTAAGGCTTCAACACTTTGGCCTTTCCTTTTTTTTTCCTTTTCTTTTTCTCTTTCTTTCTTTCTTTCTTTCTTTCTTTCTTTCTTTCTTTCTTTCTTTCTTTTTTTTTTTGAGCTTCATATGGTCTCTGAGTTGTTTCTTGGGTATTCAGAGCTATCTGGGGCTAGTATCCAATTATCAGTGACTGCATATTATGTCTGTTTTTTTTTTTTTTCTGTGTGTGACTGGGTTTCCTCACTCAGGATGATATTTTCTAGATACATCCATTTTCCTAGGAATATCATAAAGTCATTGTTTATAGTAGCTGAGTAGACTCCATTGTGTAAACTAATGAGTAGTTCTTAAGAAATAACATCCTAAGTTTCTGCATTCTATAGTTACTTTCACTATTTCTGAATTAAAACGAGTTCTCAAAGCAGATATAAAATGACAAAAAACAAAACAAAACAAAACAAAACAAACACCAAACAAATCTAAACTTTTCAGTGGAATTCAGGTGAGAACCTGGGAAAGGAGACACAAAGTAGAGAAGAACTTCCTGTCAATCAGTTGCAATTTATGTATGTCCACAATATAGGACCATAAACTTTCACTGATATTTGGTTTTTGGGATCAAGTCTGGGAGAGTCAGGTCTCATTGAGTTGTAATTGTCTTTGTTTGAGAATTCCCAATATTCTCTCTTTGTTTAAAGTAACTCCAAAGGAAAAGTTTGAAATGCAGGTTGTGCCAGTGGATGGAGAGGCATATAGGAATCCAACACAGCTGTCTTATCCATTGTGCATTCAACAGAAATAGAAAGCTACAACCTGTAACAGTTCATGGAATCTGAGACCCCGTAATGAAATTTGGGTTTCTTACTGCTTTTGGTACATAAAATTAGACATGCTTTATAGTGATTTTTATTCCATATGGCTGTTAGATGTCATTTTTGTATCTATTAATGAGTTGCATTTATTAATAACATTCGAGAAATACATTTTAGCTATATCTTTAATTCAAAAACATGTACATATTTTTATGATGTAAAAAACATATTTCTTCTGATGTATATTTCATTCGAGAATACCAGCCATAAATAAGTAAAAAAAAAAAAAAAAAAAAAAAAAAAAAAAAAAAAAGCCTGGGAGAATCTAAGAAAGATAATAAGTAGACAATAAACTTTCAAAAGGTTAATGAAATTCAAGGGAAAGTTTCTTTATAAAGTAAGTAGATAAAAGACTGCATTTACCTTATTTACCTTATACTTTATGGATGGTAGAATACGGCTCAGTAAAATGAGCAATATTGACATATTTGTAAGAATTTGAAAGGCCATTTCAACACACAAAGTAGTCAACAGGGTTTATCCTGTTCATAAAGGGCAAACTTAGATGAGTTCATTCAGAGAAGGAGAAGGGGGAACACAGAAAATGATTCTTAAGTCTTTAGAGTTCATCTTAAAGCTGTGTTTATTTCTTGAAGAATTATTCCTTGGGCATTTTCTTTAAACTCATATCTTACAAAAAATTCTCAGTAAATATTCTCAATGCTATATTTACAAGACACAAGTTTTTTAGTTAAAATAACTGTTTTTACAACAAATATTATTTGCCCATATAATTATGAGTTTTTACTTCATGCTACACTGTGTATACAATCATTATTTATGATATATCAGAAATAGGCTTAAAATACTGATATTATTTATAGACTTATAATTCTTTCCTTTATATAAATCTACAAAAATAAATAATAAAAATAACTAGAGAATGTAATTAAAATTTTGTCAGCCTCTCCACAAATCATACCTAGGAAAAACTGAACCCTTAATAAAATGAATCCTTTTGTTTATTTTCTTAATTTGATTTCTTTGTTTTTATGTCAAGATTAAGATAGCTCTCTGCTGGAAACTTTGTTTTACAGAGAAAAATACCCTAAGAGGTATTTGCTGATTTGACCTTTCTGGGTTTCAACAATAGAAAACAAATCTTGATGATTTAAGCAATGTTTAATATAAAATCATGAAGCTGGGAAAAGATGCATGGAAATGAATATCACGACCACACAGAACCTGGCAAAGCTTTAAAGGTTGTTGTATAACGATCTCAACACTAATGTAGTTATAGCATTCACTGAGGGCTTGGCATCTGTAACAGGATATCAATGTACCTTAGACCACTCATGATTGAAAACTTAGAAGGACACAGTGGATTTGTAAAGTGATCATTCTGTAACTTTCCAGTTGATCACAAAACAGAAGATCCTGAAGTCTTCTATAAAATGTTACATTGCATCTTTGAGCTTCACTGTATTGAATCATTTTTAAATTACTTATAAGATGCAGAGTAATGTAAATTCCAGACATTTATATGCTGTCCTATATTCTTTATGATGAATATTGACAGAAAGAAGCCTATATTTTTTCAGTATAGGTTGATTTTTTTTGCCTGTATTTGCAATATTTTTCAACTAAAATTAGCTGTCTGCATATAGAGAGCCTTTGTTACAGAGTCCCTAGGAGATCTGAGAGTTCCAGCAAGTTGATACTGTTTTTCTTTCTAACAGTTTACTTTAAAAAATGACAACTCTTGACCACTACGAGAGCAATAATAAAGAAACCACAGATCTAAGGTACCTTGAAGTCTAATGACTCATGCATGTGTAATTGATGTTGTTAAATACTTCAAAACAGAAATAGACTATTGATGGTTAAATTGTAGAGCTTCTGAGAGAAGTTTTACTGACTGAATTAGAATGAACGATAATCAGTGCATCACTTGTCTTAATTGTCTCCTTTCAAATACGAAAGGTCCTCCTAGGTGAATTAAGACAATGATTTATTGGCATTCCATTTTTAGAGCTCAAATTAAAGAAAGTTAGTTGGGAGAGGTTTTTAGATCATGGTGAGGATTATGTTATAGGTATGGAAATAAATAGAAAGGCCACCCAGATTAGAACAACCCACAGCTTATTTTAACAATAAAACCAATTAATATAGCAAATTAGGCAAAGAATCAAATGTTGATTAAGGAGTGCAGAAAAATGGGAAATGTTCAATCTGCTTAGATTTCATAGAATTGATAGGTGTATGGAGACAAGCCAAAAAATGTAATACCTAATTACTTGGATACTATACCAAATAGAATTAGAGATCCTAATTTTGTAGGAAACAATATCAAATATGGATAAATGGATATCTAAAAAATAATGTTCATGCAGTTGTTCATAATACCAGATTAGAGTGATGATTCACGTGGTTTATACTCTATGGTTGAGATCCTACACTTTTCAGAAAAAAAATAATTTTTGCCAATTATTTTATACATGGTCCTGAACTCAAATTTATATATTTTTAGTTTTAAATTAATGATTATGCTAATTCAAATGGATCATTTACTTTCTATTTAGTAATAATATACACGAAATATTTCTCTGTATATTATCAGTGAACTGAATCTAAATATTTCCTCTACCCTCAGCCAATCATGAGTAGTCATGTGATCACACTACTCCACTGGGACAGCTATGAACCATGCTAGTCAAACTGTCTTTGCCTCGTTTCTATTGTCTTCATAACACACTGATTTCATTGGCTACAATTGTATCCATCATGAAGACTTTTATGCTTGAATTTTTTTTCCTTAGTTGGTAGTATTGTGGAGTCTTGAAGGTATGGCAATTTCTTGTCATAAGTTGATCAATATGTGGGTCTTTCAGGGTTATAAACTGGTTCTGCTCTCAGTCTTGCCATTTTTTCCCAGCCTGGCCACCAGCATGTAATTCATTTAACAGAGCCAAGAAAAACTCTCATGCCTTCCCTACCATGATGCACTAAATGTTCTGACACTATGTGGTAAAATTTCATCATGCTTCTTCAGATTGTTAGTCAAGTATTTTTTGCAATCAACAAGAAAAGTAAATAAAGACAGGAAGACTTATTAAGAGTTGTTTTTTCTTCCTATTTTAAATTAATGATAAAGTTGATTTTTTTATTTCTACCTTTGCAGAAAATTATTGGTGTTAGCAGCAAGCAGAATTTTTGTAAGAAATAATCGCTCAGCGAGTCACATTTAATGATGTCCATAAAATGTGTGTCTTGTTCACTTGATGTAAATATTTCATGGTACACTTCAGATGTATAGAAGTAAAGCAGCTATTTTACAATCTAGAGAACAGCATAAAAATCTTTAATCCACTTGAAAACTGATATACATTAATTAAAAACACACATCCGATGAAGGGCAAAAAACAACTGAAAATGTGTTTGAAAATGTCCAGAAATACCTTTAGGATTTGTCTTCTGATGATGGTTAACATTATGATTATTAAGAGTTATATTTTTACAAGGACATGCAAATCCCAAATCTAGAATAACTTCTGATACATTTTTAAGGTTTTCTCATCAAATTCAGTTTAAGATAATAACCACATTTTTTTGTCACCATCAATAGTAGCTTCCAAATAAATTTAGCTACTATTTATTTTCACTACAGTAGAGTAATATAATGTGTGTGTATCTGTGTGTGTGTGTGTGTGTGTGTGTGTGTGTGTGTGTGTGTGTGCATTCTATCACAAATTCTATTGCCTGCTCTGGATATTAGAAGAATGAAATGAAGATATTTATAGAAAAATATTTTTTTTATATTTATGAGGAATAGGTATGTTCCAGATCCCTAGGCTTGGCTTGGTATTGGCTATTTTCTAACTTTGACATTTTTCTCTTCATGGAAGTGTGTACATCTGTCAAACATAAATATTATTTGTGTTGTGTTAGCATCTACACCACTTAATATCAATTTGACGTCATTACCTACACAAATCATGTTTCTTTGGTTATGGCCATATGCTGTGGCACTGGTGATTAGGAAACACCCAAGCTATAGATTTGTCATAGTTGCAAAATTTAACCAACCACAGCAACTTCAGAACAGTGTGTAGAGACAATAAGCATTCATGACTAGATGCTTTTCTATTTTTTATTTATAAAATAAGGAGCTAAATGTTTATCCTTCATAATGGCCATTTTGAATTATCCCATAGACCTTAGGGATTTTATCAACCTTATGACATTAGTTAATATTTCTTGTTTGGTCCATGTTTTAGGTGTTTTTTATTTAAACAACTTTATTTTACAAAACAAAGATAAATGTTCAGATTTTAAACATTTTTTGCTTAAAATTATACATTTTTGTCAGTACTTTTTTCAGATTTCAACTTAGTTTTTACATAAAACTATATGAATATATTTTTTAGTCAGTACTTGATTTTTTTCAAGGTTTGATAGTATGCCTTGAAAACTTAATAGTTACAACAAGCATAAAGTACATGTAAAACAAAATGTAACATGGAAATAGTTAAAGTTTTCTTGTTTTGTAAATATTTTGTTTTGTTTTGTTTTGTTTTCTTTATTTCTTGGACTTCATACAGTCTGTGAGTTGTTTCTGGGGGAGCGCAAGCCTCTGGGGTTAGCATCCCACTATCAGTGACTGCATATTATGTCTGTTCTTTTGTGACTGGGTTATCTCACTCAGGATGATATTTTCTAAGAATTTGGTTAAGTCATTGTTTCTGGTGGCTGAGTAGTATTTGATAGTGTATATGTACAAAAATTTTTGTAACCATTCATCTTCTGAACGACATCTGGGTTCCTTCCAGCTTCTGGCTATTATAAATAGAGCCGCTATGAACATTGTGGTGCATATATCTTTGTTGTGTATTAAAGTGTCTCTGGGGTATATGCCCAGAAGTAGAATACTGGTTCTTTAGGTAGTACTATATCCAGTTTTCTGAGGTATCGCCAGACAGATTTCCAGAGTGGTTGTATTAGCTTGCAACCCCACCAACAGTGGAGAAGTGTTCCTCTTTCTCCGCAGCCTCGCCAGCATCTGCTATCATCTGAGTTTTGGATCTTGGCCAATCTGACTGGTGTGAGGTGGAATCTCAGGGTTGTTTTGATTTGCATTTCCCTGATGGCTAGGGATGTCCAGCACTTCCTCAGATGTTTCTCGGCCATTCAGTGTTCCTCAACTGAAAACGTTTTGTATAGCTCTGTACCCCATCTTTTAATAGGGTTATTTGATTCTCTGGTGTCTAGCTTTTTGAGTTCCTTGTACACCTTGGATATTAGGCCTCTTTCTGATGTGGTGTTGGTAAAGATCTTTTCCCATTCTGTTGGTTGCCGTTTTGTTTTCTTGACGATGTCCTTAGCCTTACAGAAACTTTGCAATCTCATTAAGTCCCATTTGTTAATCTTTGACCTTAGAGCTTTAGCCATTGGTGTTTTGTTCAGAAAATTTTCTCCTGTGCCTATGTGTTCTAAGGTTTTCCCTACTTTCTCATCTAATAGTTTCAGTGAATCTGGTTTAATGTGGAGATCTTTGATCCATTTACACTTGAGCTTTGTACAAGGAGATAAGAAAGGGTCTATTTTCATTCTTTTGCATGCTGAGTGCCAGTTGGACCAGCACCATTTGTTGAATAGGCTGTCCTTTTTCCATTGAATGTTTACTGCTCCTTTGTCAAAAATCAGGTGACCATATACATTTTGGATCTTCTATTCTATTCCATTGATCTACATGCCTGTATCTGTACCAGTACCATGCAGTTTTCAGCACAATTGCCTTGTAATATAGCTTGAGGACAGGGATAGTGATTCCTGCAGATGTTTTTGTGTTGTCGAGGATGGATTTCGCTATTCTAGGTCTTTTGTTGTTCCATATAAAATTGCACATTGATTTTTCCAATTCCATGAAGAACTGGGTTGGAATTTTGATGGGGATTGCATTGAATCTGTAGATTGCTTTTGGTAGGATGGCCATTTTTAAGATGTTGATTTTATCAATCAATGAGCATGGGAGATCTTTCCATTTTCTGAGATCCTCCTCAATTTCTTTCTTTAGAGGTTTGAAGTTCTTGTCATACAGGTCCTTCACTTGCTTAGTTAGAGTCACACCAAGGTATTTCATAGTTTCTGTGACTATTGTGAAGTGTACCTTTTCCCTAATTTCTTTCTCCACATGTTTGTCCTTTGAGTATAGGAAGGCTACTGATTTGTTTGAGTTAATTTTGTTTCCAGCCACTTTGCTGAACTTGTTTATCAGCTGTAGGAGTTCTCTGGTGGAATTTTTGGGGTCACTCAAGTACACTATCATGTCATCGGCAAAGAGTGATGTTTTTATCTTTTCTTTTCCGATTTGTATCCCCTTGATCTCCTTTTGCTGTCTAATTGCTCCAGCCAGGACTTCCAGTACTATGTTGAATAGGTAGGGGGAGAGTGGGCAGCCTTGTCGAGTCCCTGATTTTAGTGGGATTGCTTCAAGTTTCTTGCCATTATGTTTGATGTTCTCTGTTGGTTTGCTGTATATTGCTTTTATTATGTTTAAGTATGGACCTTGGATTCCTATTCTTTCCAGGACTTTTAACATGAAGGGGTGTTGGATTTTGTCGAATGCTTTCTCAGCGTCTAGTGAGATGACCATGTGATTTTGATCTTTGAGTTTGTTTATATGGTGGATTACGTTGATGGATTTCTTTATGTTATACCATCCCTGCATCCCATGGATGAAGCCTACTTGGTCATGATGAATGATGGTTTTGATGTGTTCTTGGATTTGGTTAGCAAGGATTTTGTTGAGTATTTTTGCATCAATGTTCATAAGTGAGATTGGTCTGAAGTTCTCTTTCTTTGTAGGGTCTTTGTGTAGTTTATGTATGAGGGTTATTGTAGCCTCAAAAAATGAGTTGGGTAATATTCTATCTGATTCTATCTTTTGGAATAGTTTGGAGAGTATTGGTGTTATATCCCCAATAAATACCTGATAAAATTCTGCACTGAACCCGTCTGGACCTGGGCTTTTTTTGGTTGGGAAGCTTTTGATGACGTCTTCTATTTCTTTAGGTGTTATAGGGTTATTTAGATGGTTTACTTGGTCCTGGTTTAACTTTCGGATCTTGTATCTGTCTAGGAATTCGTCCATTTCCTCCAGATTTTCCAATTTTGTGGAGTATAAATTTTTGTTGTAGGATCTGATGATTTTTTGAATTTCCTCAGTTTCAGTTGTTATGTCATTAGGTCTTTTTTTTTTTTTCATGTTGCTGAGACAGACATAATGATTAAAAGTAAACTTGGGAGAGAACAGGATTATTTAATCTTATAATTATAGTTAATAATTGGTAGAAGGCAGGGCAGAAATGCTGTTCATTTGATCTTTCACTATGGTTCAGCCATATTACTTAAGCAACTCAAGATTATCTTCTTAAGGATGGCACTACTCACAGTGGCCTATCATCTTCTAAGTAATTAGCAATAAAGAAAAGACCATACAAATACTCCCCAAAGACACACTGATCTAAAAACAATTTTCTACTTAGGACTCCCTCAGATGACTTGGGGACTGTGCTAATTTGATATCTGAAACTAATTAGGAGAGAATGCAGTTCCCTGAGCCTACTCTAGCTCCTAAATTCTTGCCTTTTACATTACTGTAAAGCCACTTCTGTAGGAAAGAATACATTATGTAGTTCCTTACTTTGTGACATTTGGTGGACATTGTAGTTATTATGAGAAAAGTCTTGCTTCCGGTGTCAGTCATTACACCTGCCACTTGAATAAGTTTTTCTTCTCTGCATTTTTATTAGGTGGCAAGGTCTCATAAACCGCTAACTTCTATTACCTGAAATGATTTATATTCAGGCACCTCCATTCCATAAGAATTGTGGATACTTCCTAGAAGCAGGAATAAAATCACATCTTCTTAAGACTATGATCTTTTCTTTCCAACTTATTGATACTTTCAAGGAGCTAGCTGGTCGATCTCACTTTACCTCAAGTCTTCTCCTCCAACACAGACATTGCTACTAACTGAGATTATGCATTTAGCTAGTATATTGACCTCTTATGAAACTTCATTGCTCTAGCTTTCTCATGGACTACTCAAGAATCCAACACCCAGAATCCTTTCTCTCTTACTTTACAATCTCATGCTTGCTCTTCTACCTATGGAGCCTTCTGTATCGTCCTTATATTTAATAATTTCTCAAAATTTGCCATCTCAACTATTATTTGTTTGTAAATAACATAATTAAATTGAAATAAATAAGGATTCAGGAGAAATAAGTTTTTAATTTATACTATTGACTAAGGCTATTGAAGTTACTATTGTTTAAAAGAGCCCTCAAAAATGCAGATTATAATCCATTATTCCACAGAACCACACACTTGACATAAGAAGCTGTGAAGTGGACATTTTTGGTGGTGTCATATGATACTTTCCTGAAGCAGACTTCTGTAATGTTTTGCTGAAGCAAACTCATGTGATGTTTCGATGAAGTAGACTGGTAAGAGGACATGTGATGTTCGGATAGAGTATAAATAAGACCCAACAGAAAGAGTTTGTGCACTTTCATTGCTTGCTGTGCAAAGCTTTGTTGGTTTCACATCTTTGACAGTCTTCACATTGTTGGTAGCAGCACTGCAAAAAACTTCTTGGCATTTCAGCTGGTTCTGGTTTCTCCTGCCAACTCTTGGCAATTTGGCAGAGGCCTCACTGTTTTTGTTGGTTAGTGATGATTTGTGTTTGGTGATACTTTGATCTGGACTGCTTGTATCCTGACAACAGAGATTAGAATTGCCTCAAAAAAGTACTTTTCAAAGGTCCCCATAACTTGTCCTATTAACCATCTTTTCACACCTACCTTTGGATGGTGGGCCAGAAAGTGGGTCCAAGCATTTGAGAACCCATATAAAAGAAGTTTATGTAATATCTCAATCTGTAAAGCTGTGTCTGCATAGACTAAGTAACTGAATAGAATTTCAATACTGCAGAGAGATTAGAATCTTGGAGGTCTAGAGGCTGATTGCCAAATTATGGCCTTCTTCTAATCCTCCGGAAAAACCACTTTTTTACTGTGCCTGAACTCATATCTTGTGACTAGTAGAAAAATTTTGGAATCTATTGGCTTAGCATAGCACTATATTTTACCAAGACAAAAGCTAAGAATATCATAACATAGCATCTTAGGCCTATATCTATAAATCTTAGGCCCTGTCTTGCTGATGCTGCTTCTCTATACCCACCAACTTATTTTAAAGTTAATGTAATCTATGACTATTATTTAAGCTATAAAACAATAAAACTTTATGAAGCTACTTCTACATCATATCATGGACTCTGGAATAGCTAAACCAATGGCCTCTGGCTGTGATCACACAAAATAGCTCCAAAATAATCCATCTTTATTAATTGTATAGTAGAATCTGTGGGTTTTGTGTATGAAGTTAATAATTTTGTTGATTTCCATGGCTATCATGAGATTCATACATCCTTCCCTAGGCCCTCGTTACCAAGTGTTTGGGTTTGTGGGATTGTAGCATGGTTATTCTGCACTTCATGGTTAATTCCAAGTATACATGAGTGCATACTGTGTCTTTATCAGTTACATTGCTTCACTATGACATTCTCAATCTCTATCCAAGAGACTACAAATTTTATGATGTGTTTGTTTTTAATAGCAGAAGAGTATTCCATTGTGTGGATGTACTACATTTTCTTTACACATTCTTCAGTTGAGGGATATCTTGGTTATTTTTAGTTTCTGGCTATTCTGAAAGACCACCAAATTGATTTCCGAAGTGGTTGTACTACTTCATACCCCACCAGCAATGGAGCGGTGTTTCCATTGCTCAATATCCTCACCAGGATGATCTTAGTCATTCTGATGGCTGTCTAATGGCATCTCAAAATTTTTGATTTGCATTGCCCTGATGACAAATGATGTTGAATATTTCTTTAAGTGCTGATTGATTGTTACAGGCTTCTCTGTTGAAAATTATTTGTTTATCTTTCTACTCCAGTTTTTAATTAGGTTATTTATTTATTTATTTATTTATTTATTTATTTATTTATTTAATTTCTTAAGTTCTGCATATATGTACTTTGTCAGATGTAGGATTTGTGAAAATCTTTCCCATTCTGCAGGCTGTCATTTTATCATACTCATTATGTCCTTAGTCTTGCAGAAGATTTACAGTTTTATGAGGTTCCATTTACTAATTGTTGATTTTAGTACCTGAGCTACTGAGATTCTGTTCAGAAATTTGTCTCCTATACTAATGAATTCAAGGTATTTCCCTATTTTCTATTCTATTGGATTTAGTGTTTCTGGATTTATGTCAGTTCTTTGATCCACTGGACGTGGGCACTGTGTATTAAATATAGATCTATTTTCATTCTTCTACATATGGTTATAGTTTCTAGGGGCTCCCAATATTTGAAGTGAGTCTGATTTCTTTTGAACACTCTAGATGCATCTCCTTGTTCACTGTTCTATATTTAATTGTTTTTCTGCTTCTCTCTTACTTGTAAAACCCTGTATATTTCTTAAACTTACCAGAAGAACCCAGTTCCCTATAGTTCAATATCAGGTAAAAGAAATTGATATTCTTCTGTAAGTTTAATTAAACTTAGCTTTGTGACCAAACATGTTAAAAGGACACTCTGAGTAAGAATTAAGAAATATTTCACAAGGGTATTATTCAATGTCTTAAGCCCTTCTGATATGATATCTTATAAATTATAATTTATATTCTAATATAATATCTTAATGTAATATCTAAAAGCCAAAACATGCTTTCTAACCACTGACAGTATAAGGAAAGAAAACAAAAACAACCATGGTTTTCTTGCAAAATTATCTCTTGCTTTGCATGACTGTGTCCATGCAGAGGAGACGTGCACAGTTTTCAGGATGCAGTTAATGTATAGAGAATAATGAAACCTTTCCTTCAGTTGTAGTATTGAGTGAGAGCCAAACAGGAATGTTTTGTTTGTTTCTGTTGTTCAACATTGCTGTTCTTGGTTTTATCAGTAAAAAACCAATGGAAGTACTTTCTCTACATATTTTGGTTTATTTGATCTTTAAGTTTATTTAAAGAAGGACCCTATAGTTTACACAGATTTCACATCCAGCAGTCACCATCTGTAGTTCTTGCAAATAATTCTCCAAATTTATTTTATTAGTCAGTGGATCAGGAGTCATAGGTTCAATAGCATATTCTAAAAGGCATGAACTTGAATTCTTTGTTCAAATTGTGGTTCTTTTTGTGGTGAACATGTTTTAAACACAATAACATGCAACATAAAAGCCCAAGAAAGAATGGAGGTGAAGAGAGGCTAACCCACATTGCTCCACAGAGGATAGCCTACAAGTGAAAGCCAGCAGTAGAGTCTAACAACGAAACCAAGAGCTGTTGCTAAGGAACTCAGTGAAAAAAATGCAGAGTTCAGACTTTTGCTGATTTTTTTTTTTTTACATATGAAATTGACTTTGAAGCCAGAAGCAGTAATTTACAGCATTTTCTGTGGTTACTTCTTTGCTCCCAGGCTGGGGTCTTAGGCAACTTCTGCATAAACATTCTTTTGATGGATTTTACTGGTAACTATATATATATATATATATATATGATCATTGAATAAATAAAACCTATTCAAAGGATGATATAGTAGTTTCTGTTTAACATCCTGGCCTTTGGGAGATAGAGGCAAAAGCACCAGATGCCAGGCCAGCCTGGGCTGAATAGTGAGTGTGTGGGTTCTCTCTGCCACATGGCTGCTTTAGACACTGTCTCATACACACAAATAAACAGATCAAACAGCAATAACACAAAAATTATTTATATTTAGATAAAGCAAGGGAGTCACCCCTACCACAGGAACTTTATAATCAGGCAGATGTGGGCAAATGTTATTCAGGGAGGATAAGCAAAGTCATCTGGTGAGTTTTTATTTGAGGTTCGTTGTTACCTTGAGCTGAACAGAAACACAGCATGCATTTGCTGAATGAGCCATATCTGACTTTCTCAGATTCTCCATAGCTGGAATTGGAGGCAAAATAATAGGGAGAAGACTGGGAAACATTTAATGTCTTTGTTTTTTTTTTTTTTTTTTTTTTTTTGTTTTTTTTGTTTTGGTTTGGTTTTGTTTTTTATAAATTGTTGTGACATAACAATTGTGCTCTATAAATTTATGGTACCATCTATGACTCATTCATCTTTCAGCAAGCAGATATGTTAAATGGGAATATAACACACATTAATGTCCATTCATCATTCATATCTCTAATGATAGCACTTCTTGTAATTGTTGATGAAATTAAAACCTGGGTTGGTTGTTGGAGGCAGAGCAATTTGGTGGTAGTATTGGGGCTTTAATTGTATTCTTTTCACCTGTTTTCCTCATTATGATATTATTCATATCCTCTGAAATTGAAAAGCTTAATTGTATTAATACATTATGTTCTCTCTCTTTAATCTACTAGGTCTGCCCATAGATCCTGATGTTCTCTCTTCTGTAATATTATTAAATATCCAAGAAAATTTAAAAATAGTTTTTGTATGAGCAAACATACCAGTTCAGTAACTCATCCATGTCCGACTCCATATTTTTTACTCTACAAAATGCTCGAGAAGCTTTGTTGTTAACTTTGTTCATTATGCCTATCTTTAAGTCAATGACTTAGTTAGATAAACTAACAAATATTGACACCACTTGTAAAAGATTGTCCACTACAAAATAATTCGTGTAGCCTAGGTGAATGTATCATTACAAATGAATTTGCTTATGCACCCGAGTAGTGGCAGGTAGACTCTTAAAAATACAACTTATAGACCACATTCTCTTCAAGTAGATATTGCTATGCAAGGAGTTTATTTTAATTTAAATTGTATTACAAAAATAAAGAAAAGTTCCAAGATTCGGCTATGACTAAACAATTTATGATATAATATGATATTATTATTATCATAATAATAATAAATCATTAAGACTATGTGGAAATTACATGGTTGTAGCTGCTGTCCAAAGCATTTAAGGTAAATTCAAAGAATCAATGTATGCATATATATTTTGTATGGTATTTTTATTTATTTATAATAATGTCATAGATGAACATAATGTATTTTGTTCAACTTGCATCCTCTCTCCCTTCAACTTCCCCAATAGCCCACAACCACAAAATTTCCTTCTTATCTTTATGTGAATCTCTTTTATAAGTTGTCTTGATCATGGTGTCTTGAGATAGTGAAAAGGTAAAAGAGAGGTCTTTGAAAATATAGGTAGGAGGCATCTGGAACCAGTGAGTTAGGGGCTGTGTCTGATTTAGGGATGCATAAGACATATTTATTATTAAGTATTTACTTAAAAAGGTCAATGTGGTCGATCCAATATTTACAGTAATGAAAATATATCATGCCTCACTGATAAAGTCAGGAACTTTAAGTGTGAGAAAGGAGAATGCTCAGACAAATCTTAAATGCAATTGTAACTTTAGCTACTTGTTTTAATGAGCTGTTTTTAAAGATTTTATTTTATTTTAAATCATGTCTATATGTTAGCGTGTGAAAGCAAGGAAAGGTGCCATTAAAAGAAAGAAGAGGGTGTAAAAGCTCTAGGAGTTTTGAGTGGTTATGAGCTGTACAATGTGAGTGCTCAGAAGTAAACCTAAGCTCTTTTCTAGAGTAGTTTATACTCATAACCACTGAGTAATTTCTCCAGGGTGGAATAAGTATTTTTTCATCTGGTTACACAAATAGCTACATAAATTAGGGAATAAATCAGTGTAGATATATATGATATGCATTCCTATATATACATATATATGCATTTATATACATTTATACAAACACACACATATATACATACATACATACATACATAGAGAGGGAAAGGAAGAAGAAAAGGGAAAGGGAGAGGGAGAGAAAAAAGAGTAAATGGAGAACAAATGTTAATATGCTAGGAACCTTTAATTGATGCTATATAAAACTAATAAATTTGAAAATTTTGGTAAGTCCAAAAATTTAAAAATATATTTAATTTTTGGGTTGGGAAGTGGAAAGTAAATGGCAATCTTTTTGGCTGGTAAATGTCAGTGATAAGTGTTGTAATTCATGTCTTGCTGAGCACTTTAATAATCATTTTTTATGTTACCATTTTTAGCTAAAATGTCAAATAGTATCTTATTAAGAACTTTCATAACTCTGGGGAATTGTGGAAGAATGACAGTAACATTGAACAGTTTGAACTTTGTCATTTCCAGGGATCCATTTCTCTTTCTTTTATTTTATAATGAACTAGGAGACAAAAAACAAGATTTAATAGTAATTTGTCAGGGACACATCCATCCTCCACAGTGACAGTGACTCCAAAAAACAAACCAAAAAACAAACAAACAAAAAAATTCCCAAAACACAAACAAAAATCCCAGAAAACAGAAATGCAAGCAATGCAGAAAACAAACAGGAGAGCAGCAATTTAAAATAACAACCAAATACTCAAATAAACAACAACAACAAACAAAGAAAGAACAAGATAATCGTTAGGAGCAAGGCTTGATTTGAAGTAGCAGTAGTATGTAGTGGTATGTATCAATATCAATCACAGTGAAAGGAATGAAAACAGAGACAAACATAGACCACCACCCAAAAAAAAAAAAAAAAAATGCAGCTTACATTTTAGAACTTTAGCTGGAGTCTATCTTTTGCCAAAAAAAAAAAAAAAAAAAAACAGAAAAATTATGTTGTTTTTTCTCATTTCACCCATAATATGGCAAGGGACTAGATTTCAATCTTGTTGGAAACTAAATAATATTCCATTATGTAAATGTGCCACATTTTTTTTAGCATGCATCAGTTAATGGCCATGAGGCTGTTTCCATTTATTTTATAGATGAGAATAGGGCTGCAAAAAGCTCTGCATTGTAAATGTCTCTTTGGCATGATGGCTTGATTTCCTTTGGATCTATACCCAGGAGCAGAATTGATTAAATATATAGTCCTTCTAATTTTATTTTTTTAAGTATTTTCACACAGTGTCTGAGATTTTAAAAGACAGTTCTGAAAAAAATCTAAGCTGGTGCCAGGCACACTAAGAGCCAAATGCTAATGTCCTCAACCAGAGAGGATAAGATCAACTTCTTTCATCTACCTCTTGTAAGTAGGAGATGATATTTCTCAAAGTACTTTTTAAAGTTTTCTTGTGTGACCAGAGTTTTGTCCAACAGGTAAATCTGCTTCCTCTTAAGCTGCCACTTTGTTTTACATAGGCTCATGACTATCTTGTCCTACAGAAAGGAGGTAAAAAATCCTTTTCTAAACAAACCCTTGACTGTGAATGGACTTTTATTTATGCAGGGAAACTTGATCTTTATCAGTACTATACAGAGGAATATTTATGCCTTTCTTTTATTTTTTAATGAGCTGGAAAAATATGTTAGAGGTCAGTCCACTCAGGAGCACGGCCATCTTCAAACCACAGAGGAGAAACATTATATTCAATTGTTTGCTTTAGATATTCCCAGAAGGACACTCTTCATCTTCTTTTCCTGAGAGGAATTACTCATGGGTGCATCGATTTCTATTGCAGTCTTGATGTAGTTCAAATCATCAAAATAGGTATCAAAGTGAAAGATAGAGTTTGCTCTGATGTTGTCTGACACTCAGTCAACACCAAATTGACACTAATAGATTGTTACCAGGATAGGCAATGTTCACTTCAAAGAATTATGACTCCTTCTTGTCCTTGGCAGAGAAGTAGGTTACTTACCAAGAATTCGGTGTTCACTATATTTTATGCTGTCATTTAAAAGTATCTTACTCTTGCCTTAGATGTGGCACTCACTAATTTTTCAAATTTGTAAAGTAAGCAAAAAGTTAAATTATTGAAATTCATTCAGACAATTAAAACACTTGCACCCCCCAAAAACTAAAAAAAGAACAAACAAACCACTTTTTTTTTTTTTTTTTTTTTTTTTTTAGAGTAGAGGATCTATTACACTATCCAAAGAAAGCAAGTTTAACTTGATCTTATTTGAGGATTTGAATACCCAATTTACTAATCTGCTTTTAGTTTTCATACACTTTTATAATTGAACAACTTTATTTTATAAAACAGAAATAAATGTACAGATTTTAAAAGCATTTTTGCATAAAAGTATATAAATACATTTTTGTCAGTACTTGATTTTTTTAAAGGATGATAGTATACATTAAAATCTTATTCATTACAATGAGCACAAAGTACATGTAAAACAAGATGTAACCTCGAAATAGTCAGTTTCTTGGTGTGTAAAGATTAAGCCTAATGATTTTTTCTTTTTTCCCCCTTTCGCCTTTCTTTCCATCCTCATCAGCATCTGCTGTCATCTGAATTTTTGATCTTAGCCATTCTGACTGGTGTGAGGTGGAATCTCAGGGTTTTTTGACTTTCCTTTCCTTGATGACTAAGGAAGTCTAGCACTTCCTTAGGTGCTTCTCATCTCTTCAATATCCCTCAATTGAGAACTTTTAGTTTTTAATAGGATTGCTTGATTCTCTGGTGTCCAACTTCTTGAGTTTTTGTATATCTTGGATATTAGGCCTCTATCAGATGTGGTATAGGTAAAGAACTTTTCCCACTCTGTTGGCTGCCATTTTGTTTTCTTGACAGTGTCCTTAGCCTTGCAGAAAAATTGAACTTTCATTAAGAGCATGAACCATTGCTGTTCTGTTCAGAAAATTTTCTCCTGTGCCTATGTGTTCTAAGGTTTTCCCTACTTTCTCTTCTAGTAGTTTCAGTGAACCTGGTTTAATGTGGAGATCTTTGATCCACTTGTTTTGAGCTTTGTACAAGGAGATAAGAAAGGGTCTACTTTCATTCTTCTGCATGCTGAATGCCAGCTGGACCAACACCAATTGTTGGAGAGGCTGTCCTTTTTCCACTGAATGTTTACAGCTCCTTTGCCAATAATCAAGTGAATATATATGTGAGGGCTCATTTCTGGGTTTTCTATTCTATTCCATTGATTCACGTGCCTATCTCTGTATGAGTACCATGCCGTTTTTAACACAATTGCTTTTTAAAATAGGTGAGGTCAGGATTGGTGATTCCTTCAGATGTTTTCTTGTTGGATGGATTTCACTATTCTAGGACATTTGTTATTCTAGATGAAATTGCAAATTGCTATTTCCAAAAAGTTGGAATTTTGATGGAGATTGCATTGAATCGGTAGATTGCTTTTGGTATGATGGCCATTTTTACAATGTTGATCCTTCCAAATCATGAGCTTGGGAGATCTTTCCATTTTCTGAGATCTTCCTCAATTTCCTTTTTCAGAGAGTTGATGTTCTTGTCATACAGATCCTTCACTTGCTTAGTTAGAGTTACACCAAGGTATTTCATATTGTTTGTGACTATTGTTAAGCGTATCTATTCCCTAATTTCTTTCTCCATATGTTTGTCCTTTGAGTAGAGGAAGGCTACTGATTTGTTTGAGTTAATTTTCTATCCAGCCACGTTGCTGAACTTGTTTATCAGCTTTAGAAATTCTCTGGTGGAATTTTTTGGGGCACTTACATATACTATTATGTCATGTATAAACAGTGATATTTTTACTTCTTTCTTTCCAATTTGTTTCTCTTTGATTTCCTTTTGCTCTTTAATTGCTCTGGCTAGGACATTCAGTACTATGTTGAATAGGTAGGGGGAAAGTAGGCAGCCTTGTCTAGATCCTGATTTTAGTTGGATTGCTTCAAGTTTCTCACTGTTAAGTTGATGTTGGCTATTGGTTTGCTGTATGTTGTTTTATTATGTTGAGGTATGGGCCTTGGATTCCTGCTTTTTCCAAAACTGTTAACATGAAGGTGTGTTGAAATTTTTAAATGCTTTCTCAGCATCTAGTAAAATGACCATGTAATTTTTTTCTTTGCGTTTCTTTATATGGTGGATTACTTTGATGGATTTCTGTATATTAAAGCATGCCAGCATCCCAGGGATTAAGCCTACTTGATAATGGTCAATGATCGTTTTGATGTGTTCTTGGAGTCGATTTGCAAGTATTTTGTTGAGTATTTTTGCATCATTGTTCATAAGTGAGATTGGTCTGAAGTTCTCTTTCCTTGTAGGGTCTTTGTGTGTCTCAGAAACAAGGGTTATTGTGGCCTCAAAAAATGAGTTAGGTAGTGTTCCATCTGATTCTTTTTTTTTTTTTTTTTGTTTTGGAATAGTTTGGAGAGTATTTGTATTAGGTTTTCAATAAATATCTGATAAATTTCTGCACTGAATTCATCTGGACTTGGGATTTTTTTTGGTTGGGAAGCTTTTGATGACTGATTCTATTTCTTTAGGTGTTATGGAATTATTTAGATAGTTTACTTGGACTTGGTTTAACTTTAGTATCTGGTATATGTCTAGGAATTCATCCATTTCCTCCAGATTTTCCACCTTTGTTGAGTATAGACTTTTATAGTAATATCTGATGATTTTTTTTTTTAATTTCCTCAGTTTCAGTTGTCATGTCCCCACTTTCCTTTCTGATTTTCTTAATTTGTATACTCTCTCTTTGCCCTCTATTTAGTCTAGATAAGGATTTATCAATCTTTTTAATTTTCTCAAAGAACCAGCTATTGGTTTTTTTGATTCTTTCGATGGTTCTTTTTGTTTCTATTTGGTCAAATTCTGCTCTGAATTTGATTATTTCTTATTGTCTACTCCTTTTGGGTGTATCTGCTTCGTTTTGTTCTAGAGCTTTCAAATGTGCTGTCAAGTTGCTAGTGTATGTTCTCTCCTGTTTCTTTTGGAAGTACTAAAAGCTATCAGTTTTTGTCTTTGTGCTGCTTTCATTGTACCCCATAGGTTTGGGTATGTTGTGTTTTCATTTTCTATAAATTCTAGAAAATTCTTAATTTCTTTCTTTATTTCTTCTTTGACCATGCTATCATTTAATAGTGCATTGTTTAATTTCCATGTGTATATTGGATTTTTGTTGACTTTGTTCTTATTAAAAACCAAACTTAGACCATGGTGATCTGATAGAATGCATGCGAATATTTCAATATTCTTATATCTATTGAGGCTTCTTTTGTGACCAAATTTATGGTCAATTTTTGAGAAGGTGCCATGCTGTGCTGAGAAGCAGGTATATTCTTTTGTTTTAGGATGAAATGTTCTGTAGATGTCTATGAATTCCAGTGGGTCATAACCTCTACTAGTTTCAGTGCAAACTTGATCATTTTCTGTTTCCATGATCTGTCAATTGATGAAAGTGGCATGTTGATGTTTTCCCACTAATATTGTGTGGGGTGAAATGTATTTTTTTAACTTTAGTAGTCTTTCTTTTATGATTATTGGTGCTCTTTTATTTGGAGCATATATGTTAAGGATTGAGACTTTCTCCTGATCATTTTTTTTTCTGTAAGGAGTAAAAAGTGTCCTTCCTTGTATTTTTTGATAACTTTTGGCTGAAAGTCTACTTTATCCAATATTAGAATGGCTACTCCAGCTTGTTTCTTCGGGCTGTTTGCTTGGAAGATTTTTCCCCAACATTTTACTCTGAGATAGTGTCTTTCTTTGTATCTCAGATGAGTTTCATGTATGCAGCAAAATGCTGGGATCTGTTTATGTATCCAGTCTGATAGCCTGTGTTTTTTTATTGAGGAATTGAGTCCATTTATGTTAACAGATATTAAGGAATAGTGGTTGCTGTTTCCTGCTATTTTTGTTTTTGGATGTAGAATTGTGCCTGGTCTGTCTTTCTTCTTTTGGTTTTCTTGCTTAGGTATTTTTTGTTTTTAAAAGGATGTGGTTTCCCTCCTTGTATAGGGTTTCCCGCCCATAATTCATTGTAGTGCTGGGTTTTGTTCAGATATTGAGTAAATTTAGTTTTGTCCTGGAATATCATGTTCTCTCCATCTGTGGTGATTGAGAGTTTTTCTGGGTATATCAGCTTGGGCTGACACTTGTGTTCTCTCAGGTTCTATATGATGTCTGTCCAGGTTCTTCTAGCTTTCATAGTCTCTGCTGAGAAATCGTGTGTGATTCTGATTGTTCTGCCTTTATATGTTGCATGAACTTTTTCCCTTACTGCTTTTAGTATTCTTTCTTTGCTTTGGGCACTTGGCGTTTTGAATATTATGTGTTGGGATGAATTTCTTTTCTGGTCCACTCTATTTGGAGTTCCGTAGGCTTCTTTTATGCACATGTTATCTCATTCTTAAGAGTAGGGGAGTGGTTTTTTTTTCCCCCCTAGGACTTTGTTGAAGATATTTACTATGCCTGTTAGTTGATATTATTCACCCTCTTCTATTCCTATTATCCTTAGGTTTGGTCTTCTCATTGTGTCATGGATCTCCTGGACATTTTGGGTTAGGAGCTTTTAGGCTTTTGCATTTTCTCTGATTGTTTTGTCTATGTTTTCAATGTTATCTTTGCCCTGTGAGATTCTCCCTTCCATCTCTTGTAGGCTTTTGAAGATGCTTGCATCTGTAACTCCTAATTTCTTTTTAAGGTTTTCTACCTCCAGGGTTGTCTCTTTTAGTGTTTTCTTTATTGTTTTAATTTAAATTCCTTCTCAATTCTTTTATCTCTTTGGTTCTCTTTTCCTTTAGTTCTTTGATTTCTTTGAGTGTTTTTTTTGCTTCCTCTTTAAAATCTTCTATTTCTTTATGCTTTTCCTTCCTTTCTTGTTTAAAGATCTCCATAATCATCTTGAGGTATAATGATTTCTGGAGTGTTTGGCATTCTACCGTTTGCTTTGATGGGAGAGCTGGGTTCTGATATTGCCATGTTATCTTGGTTTCCATTGGGTAAGTTCTTTTGCTTTCTTCTTTACTTGTTGTCTGTGATTTTAAGTGGTCTTGTTGTCAGTGATTTGTTCCTGTCTCTCCCGTGTACCTGGCCTGTGTCCCTGGATCTCTGCTGTTTTAGGTGGCAAAAGCCTTAAGCGTTTGATCAGCACGCAGGGGCCTTCTGGGTGGATCCAAGTCTCTAAGGCAGAAGTCCTGCTTCCCTGGACGAACCAGAGGCTCGTATCTACTTGGTGCTAGGCCTAGCCCTCTCTGTGCCCCGGCTACTCACAGGGCAGCCCTTGGCAGGCATATGTCCCTGGATGTCTGCTGTTCCCGGTGGCAAATGTCCTGCCCATATGGTCTGCAGGCAAGGGCTCTCCTGGTGGAAACCCAGTTCCTATAGCAGAGTTCCTGCTCCCCTGATCCACTCTGGGGGCCGTGCTTTCTGTGTGCCGGTCTGTGTGTTTGTTCAAGCCACTCACAACACAGTCTTACCAGGCCTGCATCCCTGGTTCTCCTGTTTGATGGTAAATGGCCTGAGCGTTTGGTCCCCATACAGGGCCCTCTGAATCTCCATACATTTTATGAAACAGAAAAGACCATTTTTGAAGAACACACAAGGGGGATTTGGATGTAAAACACTGATAATGCACTTATTTAAATTTCTCCATGTCTACCTTTATCTAGTCAATAAATTTTAAGCACTGAATTTTAAGTTGTGAAATATATACGTTGTTATTTTTCAGAATTATGAATTTACATAGTTAAATTATAGCAAAATACATTAAATTATGATACAATTAGTTTTACTAGCTGACTTTTGTTCATGTAAGTACCAGACAGGTAATATTAGAAAAAATTAAGGGTCCTATAACTTATAGCACAAAACATAAATTAAATGAACATTAATAAAAGTTTGTTTTTGTGATTATACTATCTCAATTTTAGTTCATGTTTTACAGTATTATAATTTATAAAAATTGATCATTTATTTTATAATTAAGGTATAATTCTCTCCATGTTAGACTCTCACAAATTCATAGGTACCAACTTTTAATTGTGCATTTTAAGAATGAATTTATAATAACACAAAAACAATATGTGTGATTGAATATTACTATATTAATATTTTTAAGAAAATACTATCAATTTAACTCCAACACATTCTACATTGTCATATGTAAAGATGATTGTGAACATCTATATATTTCTCTATATGTGGAATATCGATATTTACTTCAAAATCACTAAAAGTGAGGAAGTATAATTTTTCTAAGAAATCTTGGGTAACATTTCATATTATTTTCATATTTTATGAATATCTATAGAAAATCTATAACTATATTATTATATGTATGATGCTTATTTTGAACATAATTATAATTTTAATTTTATTAGAAAATGGAGAACACATCTGCTCCTAAAGAAGTTATTTTGCCATAGACTGGGAAGAATCAGACACAAAAAACTATAATAAATGTTCAAAAAAGAAACAATATTCGCATCATATGTCAACAGCATTTATTGTTTGGAAATAAGAATTACACATTCTGAAATGTCAAGAAATGAAATATATCAAGAAGAAAAAACAGAAACAGAGGAAAGGGTGGGCGGCCTGTGAGAGCTAGGTTAAATATGAACAAAGAACAAAGTGCAACACACCAGGAAAGTTGTGACCTTGGCAGTTTCACAAAGAGAGCCTCTAAAGCAATATACCTAGATGTGCCTCTGGTAGCCTCTGAGGTCAATGCAGGAGGGAAAGGTCAGCAGTAGAGTTCCTGTAATGAAGTCCCCAGAGATGCAGAAATTGAAAGAGAATGGAGAACACCCTACAAGAAACAAAAATTACTTTGAAAGTTGTATTTAGAAATTTCTGCTAAACAAAACAATAAAATACTCCTAAAACTGCTTTGAAAGACTTTCTAAGATTAAGTTCACTATTGATAAATAAAAGTTTAATTAGATAGAATAATATGTAGTACTTTAAACATTTATTGTCTTTCTTTCAAAGTTGATTTTTTTTTCCATATGAGGTAAATTATTACAGATTTTTAATTTAAAATGTTCTTTACAATGATATTCTTACATGTTACAAAATTGTTCCTTTCTCATATTTAGAATTTGGAATTGGAGGATATTTTCATAATTTTCTCAGGGGAAAGATTGTTCAGATATCAGATTTTTGCATTGACCTCTCTCTTATGCTGTCTGCCCTAGACCCATGATTCTGTAAATCTCTCTGCTTTTATTAAGTGAGATCACAGTTCATATATGACTGCCTCTATTTACCTTAGTCCAGAAATCACTTTAGACTTTGATTGAAAAATGTTCCTTGCATTGAACTTTTGATAATTCCCTACATAACTTATTTTGAAAAACTTAAGAATCAAATTCTTTCACCTCAGTTTAATCACTTCATTCATAATATCCCTGACAAATACTTGCTCAAGTTTTTCATGCAAGTTTTTGGAATGACTATTTTTTGTTTTCTTTTTCCTTTTCTTTTTTTTTCTTATTTTTTTTTATTTTTTCTTTCTTTCATTTTTGGCAACATGTTTTGGTTAATTACTATTTGCTAGAATTGTCTCTACTTTTGTTTGGTTTTCTTTTTTGTCATTGTCCTCCACTTTTTGTTTAGGGTTTCATCCTTTCTCAAATGACTAGGCTATCGAATCGCTGTAGGTTCATGGGAAAAAGACATTGGGCTGATGAAAATGTGTACTAGAGGATTGAATGCTGTAAGATAAAAGCCCTAAATAACATGAGTTTCAGGAATCAAATCTCAATGAATAAGTGCATACCACTGTTCTATAACATATAAATCTCTATTAAAGTTAATATTTCTGTGTCTCAGAAAAAAAAAAAAAAAAGACACAAATGATTCTACCAAGCTAACTGCAAGATCAACTCAAGATAAGGAGTAAAGTATGTTGGTAATACTTCCTAGCTGTCAGGTGAATACTACTTGTGAGACATTACAAAACACACCAATATACACCTAGGAGGCCAAAATATAAAACAACTAAAACAAACAAACAAACAAATAAGAAAAGCCAAGGCAGCAGAAGGCCTGACGATATGCATCTGGTGATCTGCTACTCTCAGTGCTTTGTCAATAGTTTCATCATCTCTTGAATCCATCAAAGCTGAGTTAATTTAAGAGATCAGACGCCCTCTACTCTAGTCTTCTTTAGCAAGGCTTACAGATATGTTCAGAAATGTAGTTTTACCAATTGCTTTATTTAGTTATTAGTTTATTTATCTACATCTCAAATACTATTCCCTTTGGTCCTTCCTCACAGAGTCACACTCCTCTCCCTTCTGCTTCTATTCTGAGAAGATGGGGCCCCATGAATGTCTCCCAACCTTGGCTCATCTGGACTCTGAGCGATTAGACAATTCCTCTCCCACTGATGCCAGAGAATGTGACCCTTTTAAGAAAATGATACCACAGGCAGGCTACAGATTTAAGGACAGCCTCTTTTCTGTTTGTTGGGGAAAAAATATGTAGCCTGCGCTGAACGTGTACTAAATATGTGTCCAGGACCTCATTAGAGTACATGTGTGTTTGTTGTTTGGTGATTCACTCTCTGAAAGCTCCAAAATATCTAGGTTAATTGACTTCTATGAGGTTCCCACCCCCTTCATGGCTTTCTTTCAATCCTTCTCTCAACTGTTTAATAAGAGCACCTCATTTCTGTTCAATGTTTGGCTGTGGGCAACTGCATCTGCTTCAGACAGCTGCTGGGTAGACGTTCTCAGAAGACAGTTACACTAGGCTCCTCTCCAGAAGCATAATAGAGTATCACTTACAGTTTTAGGGATCATGACATGGGTATCAAGTTGGGTTGGTTATTGGTTGGCCATTACTTCAGTTTCTGCTCCATTTTGCCCAGGCATTTCTTTTAGACAGGACAAATCTGGGGTCAACATTTTGTATGTGGGTTGCTATCTTCATACCTTCACTTAGGAACTTATCTGGCTGTCTGAGGTAGCCTCTTCAGGTTCCATACCATTTGTTAGGCTTCTAGGCTAAGATTTATTCTTTCTTTCACTGAGAGACATCTAGGTTGTTCTCAGATTCTGGCTAATAAACAAGGCTGCCTATTTAATTTATAAGCATATTTATGAACATAGTGGAGCATGTGTCCTTGTTACATGTTGGATCATCTTTTGGATATATGCCCAATAGTGGTATAGCTGGGTCTTCTGGTAGAACTGTATTCAATATTCTAACTAACTGTCAGATTGATTTCCAAAGTGGTTATACTAGCTTGTCAGCAATAAATGGAGGAATGTTCCTCTTTATTCATATTCTAGGCAGCATCTACTCTTGCTTGAATTTTTTAATCTTAGCCATTCTGATTGGTAGAAAGTGGAATCTCAACGTTATTTTGCATTTTTCCCTTTTTTAAATCTTAAATTTTGAATTTATTAAAAATTTTATTTGTTTACATTTCAAATATTATCCTCCTTCCAGTTAAACACTTCACAAACTTCCTACTGCTTCCCCTTCACTTTGCCTCTAAGATGGTACTCCTCTACCTAGCAACCCACTCCTCCCTCAACCCTCTAACATCCCCCTTCTCTGGGGTATCAAGTCTCTGTAGGACCAAGTGTCTCCCCTCCCTCTGATGCCAGAAGAGACAGTCCTCTGTTACACATGTAGTAGGAGCCATGGCCTGGCACATGTAAAGTCTTTCCTTGGTGGTTTCACCCCTGGTAGCTCTGGGCTGTCCAGTTAACTGATACTGTTGTTCTTCTTATGGTGTTGGAATCCCCTTCAGTTCTTTCTTCCATGGGAGTCACAAGAGTCAGTTTAATGGTTGGCTATATCTGCATCTCTCTTAGTCAGGTACTAGCAGACCCTCTCAAAAGACAGTCATACAAGACACCTGTCTGTATGTAAATCTTGGCATCAGTCAAAAGTGTCAAGGTTTGGTGTCTGTGGATGGAAAGGATCTCTGGATGACTGTTCTTTCAGCCTTGCTCCATTTTCGTTTTTGCATATCCTTTAGATAGGGACAATCTAAAGTAGTTAGTTCAGGATACCAGGCCTAAATGACTTTGCAAGAACTGGTCAAATTCACAGAAGTCCAGGAAAGTCAGTTACTGAAAAGGCCAGGCCAAAAGCAGCCAGTCAGAAAATGCCCTGCCATCAGAACCTTTCCTACCACCTGGCCAGAAGCAAGGATTGGGTTAAAAATTTTTAGATGAGGGGGGTGGGTCCATCCCTCCACTGGGGGATATTTCTACCTACTATCAACAGGACAAAATGGAAACTGACAGGTTGGGATAAGAACTTAACCAACCCAACAACTGATAGGGAGCTAATATTCAAAATATTCAAAGACTTCAAGAAGGTAGACTCCAGAGAAACAAATAACCCAATTAAAATTAGGGTACAGAGTTAAACAGATAATGGTCAACTGAGAAATCTTGCAAGGCTGAGAAATACTTAAAGAAATGTTCAACTTTCTTAGTCATCAGGAAAATGCACAACAAAATAATGCTGAGATTCCACCTTACACCAATTAAAATGGCTATGATCAAAAACTGAGTTGGTAGCAGATACTGGCAAGGATGTGGAGAATGATGAACACTCTTCCATTGTTGGTGGAATTGAAAGCTGGTACAACCAGTTTGGAAATCAATCTGGCAGTTCCTGAGGAAATTTGAAATAGCCCTACTAAAAGACCCAGCTATGCTTCTACCCAAAAGATGCTCTAATATACAACAAGGACATGTGCTGCATTATGATCATAACAGCCTTATTTATAATAGTCAGAAGCTAGAAAAAACCTAGATGTCCCTCAACAGAAGAATGGAGAGAGGAATGTGGTATATTTACACAATGGAATACAACTCGCCTATTAAATGATGACTTCACAAAATTTGTTGGCAAATGGATGGAACTAGAAAATAGCATTCTTAGTGATGAAACCCAGAACCAAAGGAACATATATGTGATGTACTCACTAATAAGTAGATATTAGGCTTAGAATACAAGACAACTCAAAGATCATAAGAAGCTCAATGAGATAAAAGTCCAAAGTGTGGATTCTTCAAATCTACTTACAAGGAAAAACAAAATGATCAGAGAAGGAAGATGAAAGCAGGGAATTGGGTGGGGGATGGGAAGAAAGGAATAAACAGGGATGGGACAAAGTATAGGAAGATACAGATAAGAAGTCCAGAGGGCCAAGTGAAAGAATAGAAATAAAGCACAGTAGGGATGGGAAACGTGGAGGAACCATTAGAAAATTCATGATGTCATCAATGTGGATGTGAGAGGCTTTCAGGATCCATTGGCAATAGCATTAGATATTCTGCATTTTTAATGACTAACGATGTTGAATATTTATTTTTATTATTTTTTATTACTCTCTGTATTTACATTTGAAATATTAGCCCCTTCCCCACACTGCTCCCTTCCCCCTCTCCCTCCACTTGTCTCCATGAAGGTGCATTTACTCCTAATCACCTTCTTCACATCAATGCCTTGGCATTCCCCTGTATTGGGAAAAGTGCCCTCACTGGACTCTTCGCATATTTTGATGCCAGACACTGCACTCTTCTGATACATATGCAACTGTAGCCATTGGTCTCGCAGTATGTGCTCAGTGGTTGGAGTTTTAGTTCATGGGAGTTTTGGAGGGTTTTGTTGGATGATAATGTTGTTCTTCCCATGAAGTTGCAACTCCATTCAGCTCCTTCAGTCCTTTTTTTTTTTTTTTTATCACCTTTATTGTGTTTCCAGTGTTCTGTACCAAGGTTAGCTACAAGCTAATATTCTGACTGGTGTGAGGTGGAATTTCAAGGTAGTTTTGATTTGCATTTCACTGTTTACTAGGATGTTTAGAATTCTTTGTTTAGCTCTGTACCCCATTTTTAATGGGATTCTTTGATTTTCAGGATCTGATTTCTTATGTTCTTTGTATTTATTAGATATTAGCCCTATATCAAATGTATTATTGGTAAAGATCATGAACACATCAAAATGATCATTCATCATGATCAAGTAGGTTTCATTATAGGAATGCAAATATTGTTCAATATATGAAAATCTGTCAATATAATCCATCATATAAACAAACTCAAAGAAAAAAATGATCATTTTACTAGATACTGAGAAATCATTTGATAACATTTAACATCCCTTCATGTTAAAAGCCTTGAAAACATCAGAAATTCAAGGCCCATACCTAAACATAGTAAAAATAATATAGAGCAAACCAGTAGCAAACATGAAACTAAATGGTGAGAAACTTGAAGCAATCCCACTAAAATCAGGGACTGGACAAGGCTGCCCATTTCCCCCCTACCTATTCAATACAGTATTGGAAGTTCTGGCTAGAGCAATTAGACAACAAAAGAATACATGTTGGGAAAGAATAAGTCAAAATATCACTATTTGATTATGATTTGATAGTATAATTAAGTGACCACAAAAAGTTCACCAGAGAACTTTTAAAGCTGATAAACACCTTCAGCAAAGTGGCTCATTATTAAATTAACTCAAACAAATCTTTTCTCTACTCAAAGGATAAACATGCTTAGAAAGAAATTAGGAAAAAGATATCCTTCATAATAGTCACAAATAATATGAAACAATATGAAATACCTTGATGTGACATAAGTAAGCAAGTGAAAGATCTTCAAATCTCTGAGGAACAAAATTGAAGAAAACCTCAGAAGATGGAAAGATGTTCCATGCTCATGGACAACCTCATGTTGTACTACTGTAATAGTGATAAAATCTGAATGATATTGGTACAGAAACTGACAGGATGATCAATGGAATAGAATAGAATATCCAGAAGAAATTAACCCACATAACTCTGGAAACTTGAGTTTTGACAAGGAATGTAAAAGCATACAATATGGAGCCAAAAACATCTTTAACAAATGGTGCTAGTCTAACTGCACATCTTCTATAGAAGAATGCAAATAGATTCAAATTTATCAACTTCCACAGAACTCAATTCCAAATCGGTCAAGGACCTCAACATAAATCTGGATACACTAACTCTCATTAGAGATCAAAGCAGAAAATAGCCTTTATCATACTGGTACAGGAGTCAATCTCCTGAATAGAACACCAATGGCTCAGTATCTCTAAGATCAAAGGTTGATAAATGGTACCTTAAGTGTTATTTCTTCACATAATATACATAGCATTAAAGATTAGTCATCAACCAAAGAATACTAGGGTAAAAGATTTGAATAAATTAAATGTAGTTACTGCCTTCAAAGAGATAAAGGTTTAGGGGAACAATAAGGAATTAAATAAACATACAGAGAAATAACTGTATTCTAAATTGTGTCATGAGTCTCCATGACACCTAAGGTACACTAGACTTGAGCCACATCTCATGCCACAGGAAGGCATCCAGAATTTTCTTCTAGGTTATTGGATATTGCTGGAGACTTTATATCATAGGATAGTTTAGACCAATAATTCTCCTACAGTATCCTCTTCTATGCCTTTGTTATAAACAAAATAAAAAGAAATAACAGACAATAACAACAACAGCAAGCATTCTATGTATTACACAGAAACCTAAAATGATGGAACATAAAGTTTTAGTAAATGACTTAGAGATTTAAAAAAAAAACTGGGTTTAAGGAAGAATCTAGAATATTTCAACACCTAGCCTCTTCTTACATAAATACCTACCCGTAGCTGACTTTTGTGGATTTGTTCTTTTCCTAATTTTCTGAACATAATTTAATTCCCTATTCCCTTGATGATTTTGTCTCTTTAGCTATAGTTGAAATATATTTTAAAAGATGTTTTTAAATTAATAATTAATTTATATCAGTTCATTTTGTGATAGGTCACACACACACACTATACTACTCAGAAAATTTTAATGAATTCATTTCTCCATTTATCATCTTCAAATCACTGTGACTGCGTTCACTTTTCTTTCCTGATGTGCCTTTACACAAGAAATCAACCAGAATTATCTTGGAGTCATTCTACAGCTCTCTGTCCTTTTTATTTGTAAACTTCTATTGTTTATTAACTGTCAACTTAACATATCTTAGGGCCAATTAGCTCTCACGAACCCCATAGCTAAGACTTTTTAGCCCACAGCTTTTAGGCCTATAGCAAAGCTTCATCTACAAGGAAACTGTAAATTGAAAGAGTATTCAAAGAAATGACCTGTGTCTATTCTACAAATTTGATACATACATGGACTACATACATCCAAGATGATTGAACTCCACAGCTGGAAAGTCAAAGTGATGTTTACAAAGACAGAGTGTAGTTAAACTTTTGACAATTATAATGAAAAGTCTAAAAAAATACTTCTAAAACAGTTCACAGGATAATGATTTTCTTCTAAGAAACGATGCAGGCCAGAGGAAATGACAATTTTTTCAAATGCTGAAAGCAAAAATTGACTAAGAATGATATTCTCTAGATATATACATTTTCTTAAGAATTTCATAAAGTCATTGTTTCTGATAGCTGAGTAGTATTCCATTTTGTAAATATACCACAATTATTGTATCTATTCATCTACTGAAAGACACTCCAGAAAAAGAAGACTCAGACCTGAAATTATACCTCAAGATGATGAAGGAGATCTTTGAGAAGAGCATGAATAACTCACTTAAACAAGAATGGGAGTAAAAGCATAAAGAAATAGAAGCTTTTAAAAAGAAAACACGAAAAACACTCAAAGAAATCAAAGAACTAGAGGAAAACAGAACCAAAGAGATAAAATAATTGAAGAAGGAATTTAAAATGGAAATGGAAACAGTAAAGAAAACACTAAAAAAGACAACCCTGGAGCTAGAAAACCTAAAAAAGAAATCAGGAGTCACAGATGCAAGTATCTCCAACAGACTACAAGAGATGGAAGAGAGAATCTCAGGGGCCGAAAACATTGAAAACATGTACAAAACGATCATGGAAGATGCAAAAGCCAAAAAGCTCTTAACCAGAAATGTCCAGAAGATCCAGGACACAATGAGAAGATCAAACCTAAGGATAATAGGAATAGTAGAGGTCAAGGAATATCAACTAAGAGGCACAGTAAATATCTTCAACAAAAACGTTGAAGAAAACTTCCCTACTCTTAAGAATGAGATGACCGTGATCATAAAAGAAGCCTACAGAACTCCAAATAGAATGGGCCATGGATATGGTTTTTATTGTTAGGCCTCTAGGGATTTCTGCAAGGGAATATCTTGATTGCCAGTTGATGTTAAAAAAATCCAGGCTACTGTGGATGGTACTAATTCATAAGTATGCAGCCCTAGACTCTAGAAGGATACTAGCTGAGCCTGACTTAGAGTCTCAGTGAGACAGCTAGCAGCATTCCTTCTTCCATGTTAGTGGCTTCAAGCTTTCACTTCATTTTCTTCCTGATATTGCTCAGTGATGGACTATGAACTAGATTATAAGCTAAGTAAGTCTTTTATTCTGTGCAGTTGGGTTGGTCATGATGCTTACCACAGCAAGAGAATCATAGAATATGAGTAAAAGTAAATTTCACTTTTTGACGAATAAATACCTTTGCATGAGTTATCATTAAATATCTGTTCCAGCCACACCCTAAAGACTCCTATTATCCAGGAGCAACTTAGGTCCTTCCTTCCTCATCAGAAAATAAAACAAAGTATTCTCCCAGTTAATACCGAGAAAATTTATGAAAATAATAAAATTGTACTTTACATATTCATCCACATATTGAACACTATTAAAATTACTATGAACTCAGTGAGGAAAAAATCAATATGACAATATATACTTGTTCAAATCTGTGACTAATGAGTAGCATGTACAATGAACTAAAGTTTTGTGCACCCAATCCCACATGCAGAGGTTAAGTGCTTAATCACAAAAGTAAAAATACGCTATTATGGATGTCAAGGAGTACTTGCTGTCAGGTGCTTGATTTGGATGTCTCCGAGACAGCTTGCAGATATAGCAGAGGATGACCTTATCTGGCATCAATGGGAGAGGAGGCCCTTGATCCTGTGAAGGCTCTATGACCCAGTGTAGGGGAATGCCAGAGCAGGAGGATGTGGGTGGGTAGATGGAAGGTGGAATGTCTACCATAGAAGCAGGGGAGAAGGGTGATATAGAGTGTTTGTGGAGGGAAAACCAGGAAAGGGTATCCAATTTAAAAAAAAAATAAAGAAAAGAAAAGAAAAACGCAAACGTAAATTTAAGAGAATTTGAGAATTTTAACAGATAACATCTCAATGTGAATACAGTTGTGAATGGGATTGTGAGAGGTCCCAAAGGTTCACTAACACACCACCACCACCACCACACACACTTCCTTTTCCTTTTCCTTCCTTCCTTCCTTCCTTCCTTCCTTCCTTCTTTGTTTCTTTCTTTGTTTCTTTCTTTCTTTCTTTCCTTCCTTTCTTCCTTCCTTCCTTTTCTTCATTCCTTCCTTCCTCCTTCCTTCTCTTTCTTTCTTTCTTTTTAGTATACCTGCTCTTTATTTTTTTTTAATTGGGTATTTCATTTATTTTAATTTTAAATCTTATTCCATTTCCTGGTTTCCCAGCCAGAAACACTCTATCTCATCCCCCATTTCCTGTTTCTATGAGAGTGCTCTTCAAACAACCCAACCACTCCCACCTTGTTGCCTTGGCACTCTCCTACACTGGGGCATCTATCCTTCACAGGACCACGTGCTTCTCCTCCCACTGATGCCTGATAAGGCTATCCTCTGATGCATATGCAGCTGGAGCCTTGGGTAGCTACATGTCTACTCTTTGTTTGGTGGTTTAATTGCTGGGAGCTCTGGGTGGTCTGGTTGGTTGATATTTTTGTTCTTCCTATGGGTTGCAAGCCCCTTCAGCTCCTTCAGTCCTTTCTCTAACTCCTCCAATAGGGTCCCTGAGCTGTATCCAATGCTTGGATGTAAAGATCTTCCTCTGTACCTGCAGAGCTTCTCAGGAGACAGCTATATCAGGCTGCTCTAAGGAAAGACTTCTTGGCATTAACAATAATGACTGGGTTTAATGTCTACATGTGGGATGGATCTCCAGGTGGGGCAGTCTCTGGATGACTTTTACTTCGATCTGTGCTCTACACTTTGACTCCATATCTTCTTTAGACAGGAGGAATTCTGGGTTAAATATTTGGAGATGAACTGGGGGTGGGGGACTTGCCTAACTTTTGGATATGGTTTCTACAGGTTCTCCCTCCCCTTTGAAATGTTGGGCATTTCATCTAATCTCATCTCTGTTGGGTCCTGGTAGCCTCTTCCTTCCCTGACCAGTACCTGAACTTTGAACTCTTGCTCTAAAAATTGAAAACCCCACTATATTGTTATAACCCATTCAAATCTACGGGATTTCACAATACTAACTATAACAAGAAAGGCAGTGTGCTTATGTGGTTTCTACATGTGACACAACTATCCCGTGAATATTCATGATTGCCTTGCCTGATTTATTTTATGAAATCCGTGCAGACCTCTTACGATCTCTCTTTAATTGCTAATTTTTCCCAACCATTTAAAATGAAACAGGCTCATCAGCATGGAGATTACAAAGTGCAATATTTCTGCATAAGTGACAACTTCAGAATTATATTCAGTAGTTTACATTTAAAACACCCAGTTCATTTTCCCTTTTTATTATGCATAGATTATCTTCTCACACAGTATAATCCAAACACCATTTCCACTTCTTTTACTGCTGACAGTTCCTTCCTACCTCCTCTTTCATCCTGATGTAGTCCCTATCCATCTCTTTGAAGAAAAGAAGAGGTTTCTAAATGTTAACGACAAAACATAACAAAATAAATTATAAAATGAAACAAAATCAACATATCAAAATTGGACACAATAAGCCAACAGGAACATCAGAGAGAAGGCATAAGAACCACAGACCCACTCTTAGTTTCACTGATTCCATGTATGGTTCTCTTTATTTCAATTTTATTGCGTTCAACCTTTACTTTGATTTGTTTCTTGCCATCCACTCCTCTTTGGCATGCTTGATTCTTTCTGTTGTAGAGGTTTTGAGTGTGTAGTTAAGTTGCTAGTTGGTGTTTTCTTTTTCTTTTATATTTAATTTATAAATGAAGACACTTAGTGTTATTATTTTTTCTTTTAAGACTACTTTCACTGTGTCCCAAAAGAATGGGTATGCTGTGTATTATATTTTTATTGAATTGTGTAGTTAGAAAATATCTTTTTTTCTGTCATGACTAATTTTTCATTCAGTTTAGAAGGTTTCAGATTTTATGAGTTCGTAACCTTTCTGTTGGTTTTGATCTCCAGTTTTCTTATGTGATAGACATGGATATAAAGAGTTATTTCAGTTCTCTTTTATCTGTCGAGACTTGCTTTGTGTCTGAGTATGTGGTCAATTTTGAAGTTCCACAAGTTGCTGAAGAGAAGGTGTTTGGGTGAACTATTCTGTAAATATCTATTAGGTCTATTCTGTTTTTCATGTCTGTTAATTCCTGTATTTCTCTTTAGTTTTCATCTGGAAACAGGTCCTTTGGTGAGAGTAGGGTATCAAAAACTGCTTCTATCAGTATTTAAATGTCAAATGATTAAACTACAGTAGTGTTTTTTGTATAAATGTGGCTACCTTTGAGTTCGGGCATAAATATTAAGAATTAAAAATACCATCTTGGTAAATTTTTCCAATGATTATGAAGTAACATTCCCATTTTTTTGGTTGTTCTTTAGTTTTGGTTTGGCATCTGTGTTAATAGCTATGAACGTGACTACACCAGCTTCCTCTGAGGGTTCCTTTGCTCAGAATATCTTTTTTCTACCTTTTACTGTAAGGTAATTCTTACCTATCCTTGAGGTTGAGGCATGTTTCTTGGATCCCAAAGAATGGAAAAACCTGTTAGTCTAGTCCTTTTATTAGGGGATTGAAGCAATATTGAAAGATATCAATGATTAATGATATTTGATTCCATTATTCTGCTGTTGTTAATGATGATGATGATGGTGGGGGTGGTAGGGTGATGGCAGCAGTGATCCTGTATGCATATGAGCAGTGTGTGTGTGTGTGTGTGTGTGTGTGTGTGAGTATGTGTGTGTATGTTTGTATGTGTGTACATGTATGTGAGTGTGTGTGTACGTGTATGTGTATGTATATGTATGTGTGTGTGAGTGTGTGTGCATGCACACTTCACTTCTTTTTTTATTCTGGTGTAATATTTATTTCTTGTATTCTCTTGGGTATAGTTAACCTCAGTAGACTGAAGTTTTCCTTCTAGCAATTTCTATATGCCTTGATTTATAGATAGATATTGTTTATATTGACTTTTACCTGACATATATTATTTTTTTAAATCTGTGGTGAATGAAAGGTTTTCTGGCTTTATGGATTGGCATCAGTGGACTCTTAGAATCTGCAGCTCATCTATCCAGGCCATTCAGGCATTTATAGTGTCAGCTGAGAAATCAGCTGTAAGTCTGATAAGTCTGCCTTTATAGCATCTCAGTTTTCAAGTAGGAAACTTTTTCTACAATGACTTTGTAAATATATTCCTGGCCTTTTGTCTTGGATTTTTCTATTTTCTCTATTCCTATAATTCTTAGGTGTGTTTGTGTGTTTGTGTGTGTGTGTGTGTGTGTGTGTGAGAGAGAGAGAGAGAGAGAGAGAGAGAGAGAGAGAGAGAGAGAGAGAGAGAGAGAGAGAGAGAGAGAGAGAGGAGGGAGGAGAGGGAGAGAGGTCCAGGTTGCTTTGTGACAGGAGTTTTGATTTTTGTTTTGTTTTGGATTTCTTCATTTTCTTTGACAAAGGTATCATTTCTTCTGTGCTATATTCAATGCCTTTTTTCCCTCTTTTTTGGTAAGTTTGGTAAATGATTCTGTTTTTCTTGTTTAAATTTCTAATTTTTTATTTCCCAAATTCCCTCAGTTTGTGTTTTTATTATTCCTTCTATTTCCATTTTGAGGCTTGAATAGTTTTATATCTTTCCTTCAACTGTTTGTTTTATCTTAGTTGTCTTTGAGTGGTTTATTCATTTCCTCCAGTGGTTTGTATTTTACTGGCTTTATTTAAGGAAGTGTGCTGTTAACATCATCGTCATCATCATCATCATCATCATCATCATCATCATCATCATCATCATCATCATTATTATTTGTTCCAAGTGTTTGTTTTTGTTTTACTATTTTTCTGTAAGGAATTTATTCTTTCTTCCTTAAGAACCTCTATCACTGTTAAAATGTTGGTTTTAAGATTTTGTGTGTGTGTGTGTGTGTGTGTGTGTGTGTGTGTGTGTGTGTGTGTGTGTGTTTGTATGTGTGTTTGTGTATGTTTCAATTATGATGGAAGACTCAAGACCTCTTGTGGTAAAAAAGCTGGACTCCAGTGAAGAAATAATTCTCTGTCATTGGATGTGTTACTATTTTGGCATCTAGACATTTTGGTTTAAGTGATATAGTCTAAGTGCCAATTGCTCTGTTTGTCTTTGTTAGGTGGGTATTTTGTTTCTTCATTTCCATTCCTTTGTTGTTCCTTTGATTTTCAGAGAGTTTAATGTGTCTGTGTTGACTGCATTACTGACATTCTTATTGTGTTTACAGAGAATATCTTCTGGATTTAGAGGCTGGGATGCAGCATGGTGTATAAGGGGGTACAGGGGAAATAGACTATAGGATTCACTGGAGCCATGGAGAGGAGCAAGGGAGACTATGACTGGTTCTGTTCTAGCATTATGAAGTATTGGATCTGCTGGGGAAATAGAGAGTAAGCTCTCTTTTAGTTTTACTTTTCATCTGTTATATCTCCCTGTGTATTAATTTAAGCTGCCCTTTTTTAATAATGAGAGTACTTAATATAGCTTTCATTGCTATTTTAAAATAATTCCCCTAAGGTTCTGGCAGCTGAGTCATATCTGTCTCTGACACTATGGATTGACTGCTTGTCATGTCCAGTGCACAGAGATTTGGAAACCAGGAATGATTTAACAAAAGAGGATGAGTCACTTGAGAGTTGGCTTAAATTTGAGTTTGGCTTTCTTTGCTTACATGAAAAGTTTTTTCAAGCACACTGAGACAACCTTGCCCTTAGAATAGGGAATATTCTATGGGGAGGAACTAGTTCAATAGGCAGGCACTGGCTTTATAGGTTCTGTGGATAAGATATGGTTCTGTGGGCAGGGACTGGTTATATGAATAGGGGGTACTTCTGTGAATGCAGAATGGTTCTGTGATAAGGGCTAGTTCTATGGATCAGGACTGGTTCTGTTGGTAGATATTGGACTTATGGGAAGGTACTAGTTCTGTTGGTAGGGGCTATTTCTGTGGATATGGACTGGTTGTTTTGTCAGCTTTTAACAGTGTATCACTTTCTCTCAGTTTTTTGCTTCTCCTAATTGTGAGTCTTAAATGTGGAAATATCCCTGTTCTATTGCAGATACTACTTGCGATTTCGTGCTACCAAGCCTGGAACTAGAGCACAGGTTATTTTTTGTCCACAGGCCGGACCTCAGAGCTACACAGTAGTTAGGACTGACTGAAAAGGGGGGCATTATCTTTCTGTTATTTTATTAAGCAACTCATTTAGCTATTTATCTAGTTGCCCTTGAATCATGGACTTATTTTTTCAGTTTATTTTTATTTTATTATTTACTATTTATTCATTTAGAGATATAGTTTCTTTGTATAGCCATGGGTGTCCTGGAACTAGTTCTGTAGATTACACAGACCTTGAATTCACAGATATCCATTTGCTTCTGCTTTCCTAATTCTGAGATCAAAGGCATGTACCACCACAATGAAATGGCCCTTTATTCATGTAGCTGAAATGTTAGTCAATTCTTTCCGGATTTTTCTGGTTCATACCTATGCAACTCCATATCCATTGTTTTTTTTTCTTTCTTTCTTTTTTTTTTTTTTTAACAAAATTAGTTTTGAGGGGATGGGGTTAATGTCCCTCTCTTAACACTGCAAATTCTGCCTGGCTATATGGGATGGTCACTTTAGTCTTAAATTCCTGCTGGTTGCAATCACAGTTTCAGTCACTCCCATGGACTTTCCAGAGCCTCCTCCATCCCAGGTCTCCAGCTAATCTCAGAGTGCCTCTCCTATTTTCATTCTCACTCCCAGCTCTCTCTGATGTCCCTTGTCCCTTTCCATGACACCTAATTAACGTTTCCTGCCCCTCCTCAGCCCCTCTCCCAACTGCTTCTCTCTCACCATCCACCTCTAACGTCTATTTTATTTCCCCTTCTGAGTGAGATTCACAGATCCTCTGTTAGGATATAGTCATTACCCAGTTTCTTTGGGTCTGTGGTTTGTAGTATGTTTTTCCTGCAATTTATAGCTAATGTCTAATTATAAGTGAGGATGTGTCATTTGTATCTTTCTGAGTCTGCGTTACTTCACTCAGTATGATATTCTTGTTCTACCCATTAACCTGGAAATATCATGAAATCTTTGTTCTTAATAGCTGAATACTGTTCCATTGTGTAGATATGCCATATTTTTTTTGTTTAGTTTTTCACATGAGAAATATCAAGGTTACTTCCAGTTTTGAGTATTATAAATAAAGCTGCTATGAACATAATTGAGCAAGTGTCCTGTGGTATAGTGGAGCATGAATTGGATTTATGTCCAAGAGTGGTAATAGTTGGATCTTGAAACAGAACTCTTCAATTCTCTGAGAAACAACCAAACTGATTTTCAAATTGGTTGTACAAGTTTGCACTCCAACTAGTAATGAAAGCATGTTCTGCTTGACTTTGTCCAGCAGTAGATAGAAACAAATTCAGAGACCCATAGCCAAATATGAGGTGGAGCTTGAAGAGTCTCTTAGGAGACTGCAGGAGAGAAGTGAAGGGAACCTGGAGGGATAAAGACGCCCTAAGAAGACCTGAAGAGACAACTAATCTGGACCCATGTGGTTAACCAGTCCAGCCAATAAAAAGTCTAGCAGTCCTCTGAGGGGCTGTGAGGATAATTATAGAAAATTGGAAAAGAAAACCCAGAGACAATGGTTCAAAATTGGGAGGGTTGTCCAGTCAATCATGTGGCAGCCTCAAATTTAATTCTCTTAGGCTTTATGTACTTTACAGTATTGTGGGAAACAAGGTTGTAAGCCAGCAAAAAAAATGGCTGATGTACAGCTAATATATATACTCATCCTGAGGCTTCCCTATTTCTCGCTGTTTCTTCCTCCACCAAGATTAACAGACCATTCAGCTCCTCTCCTTTTGCTTTAAGTGTATCTCTTATTGTTGACATTACCAGGAAATCTGCCAGTAGACCCTGGTATGACTTGACTCTGCCTGATATGTAGGCTTTCCCAGAAATAAGCAAAATAGTTCCCACAAATGGGGGCTCACAGAGACTGGACCTTCAAACAAAGAGCATACAATACCTAGACCTAGGCCACTTACATATTTGTGCAGCTTGTTCTTTATCTAGGTCCCCGAACCATTAAAGTGTAGGCTGTCTCTGACTCTGTTGTCTGTCATTAGTTCCCTATTCTCCTATCTGTACTGACTGGTTGGGCCTCTTAGTTCTACTGGGACTAGAGATTCCAGGTTAGGTTGGTTCCTAAGGTGATGGATTCCTATTCTCTGAGAAAGAGGGGTTTATTGTAGGGGGAGGGTTGGGGGTTGTAAGGGTGGGACTGGCAGGAAAAGAGGGATGCCTGAGATTGAGATGTAATGTGAAAGAAAACTAAAGTCTGAAATACATCAGAAAACAGTGCGTCCAAAAAGTGTTGGCCAAATTCCACTAAGTATTAGACCCACCATAGGGTAAAATGAATAGTCTCAGTGTTATTTCATTGAAAACAAAAAGATTTATTCCTCTCCCAGCAGCTGTCAATTGAGACTAGCTTCTTGGTTAGAGTTGAAATTTTGTGCATACTTGACCACTTTTGTATTGTGCTTTTCTTTGACTTGAGCTTGTGCAAGTCTTGTGGGTATTATTGAAAGCTTCTGTAATTAAATATTTTTGCACAACAATTAAAAGAAGTAAAAATTAATTCGATCTTTATTTAAAGGCTTAAATGAACAAAATCAGTTTATACATACTAGATACTTAGCCCTGAAATAGAAAATAAAATAATGAACATTTTTTTTAATGCCTGTCTTATAGGACGTCCTTAATTTGCACCTCATTGCTATTGATGAGATCCAACTTCTGTCCAGTGTATGAAAACTAACCATATCTACTATCTTGATAACTTTATACTGGAGAATGTAATTATACATGATGTTACACCTTATTCAGGCTATCATGTATAATTAACTTACTATTGGTATTTTAGACTCCTGATTCACACTATAAGTCATTCCTCAATATTTCTCCATTCATCCCCAAAGGCATCAAAATTTGACTACTTCAATTTTATCCTTCTTTATTTACTAAAATTTCTTCTCAGAAATTAAGTTTTAGAAAAAAATATTATCAATCAAATCAATAGAAGCTGGAATCCAAAGTTAAATGTGAGTGCAAGTGGACATCTTAGAAAAACAAGTTTCTCACACAATAATGGTTATTTATCTGTGACAGGCAAGGTACTGAGGGGTTTGTCAGTTTCCTTCCCATTAGAAATAATAAAAGACATTTCCCTGTTAATATAAAACATTGAAGTAGAAATTTTCAGACTTTGTGTCAATGTTGTCAAAACAGAACATACTCCAAACTATACAACTTATTTTAAGAATTTTTTTTAATATGGAACAAATTTTAATTGAATTTTTACATAATATATAGACATTTCTTTTTTAAAAATTAATTTTGGATACTCTCTGTATTTACATTTCAATAGTTATCCCCTTCTGCCTCCTCCTGCTCCTAACTCCCTTTTCCTTCCCCATCAAAGTATCTCCAAAAAGGTGTGCCCTCTCCCAATCACCCCCTCTACCCCAGTGCCTTGGCGTTCTCCTACATTGGAGAAAACACTCCCTCACTGGACAACAGGCTTCTTCTCACCTTGATGCCAGACAGTGCTCTCTTCTGATACATATTCAGCTGGAGCCATGGGTCTCTCAGTGTGTGCTTAGTGGTTGGTGTTTTAGTCCATGGTGGTTGTGGAGGGTTTGGATGGTTGATAATTTTGTTCTTCCCATGAAGTGTCAAACCCCTTCTGCTATTTTAGTCCTTTCTCTAGCACCTTAATTGGGGTCCCGTGTTAAGTCTGATGACTAGCTGCCAGCATGCTCAGCTGTATCTATATGTATCTGGCAGAGCCTCTGAGGAGGTGTTCATATATGCTTTCTGGCAGTAAGTACTTCTGGACTACAGCAGTAGTGCTTGGTTTTGGTGGCTGCATATAGGGTGGATCTCCAGGTGGTACAGAATCTGAATGATCTTTCTTTAATCCCTGCTCCTCTATTTGATCTTGTATTTCCTGCTGTGAGTGTTTTGTTCTACTTTCTACAAAGGACTGAGAAAATGGTAAACCTTGAACACATGGTAACAGGAAACATTTTCTAGAACAGAACACTAAGGATTTATGCTCTAAGATCAACAACTGACAAACGGGACTTCAAAAATTCGAAAGCTTCTGTAGGGTAAAGGACGTGGTCAATATGAAAAAATATCAATGAGCATGTTGGGAAAAAAAATCCTACATCCAAGAGAGGGCTAATATCTAATATATACAAAGAATTCAAGAATTTCAAATCCAGAGAACCAAATAACCCTATTTTTAAAATTGGGTACAAGACTAAATAAAGTATTCTCTACTGAGGAATCTTGAATGGCCTCAAAGTATCTAAGGACATATTCAACAATCTTGGTCATGAGAGAAATGCAAAACAAAATGAAACTGAGATTTCAGCACACACCAGTCAAAATGGCTACAATCAAACACAGGAGACAGCAGATGCTGGCAAAGATGTGCAGAAAGAGGAACACTTATCCATTGCTGGTGGACCCAGAATCTGGTACAACCACTATGGAAATTAGGCTGGTATTCCTTTAGAAAATTGGACATAGTATTACCTGAAGAGACAGCTCCTGGTTATATACCAAAAAGATGCTCCAAGATAAAACAAAGATCCATGCTCCACTATGTTCATAGCAGCCTTATTTATAGTAGCCAGAAGCTGGAAACAAACCAAATCTCCCTCAACAGAGAAATGATTACAGAAAATGTGGTACATCTCTACAATGGAATACTATTCAGCTATTAAAAACAACGACTTCATGAAATTCTTAGGCCAATCAAATTAGAAAATACTGTGACTAAGGTAACCCAATCACAAAACAATACACATGGTATGAATTCCCTGGTAAGTGGATATTAGCCGCAAGGCTCAGAATACCATTGATACATCTCACAGACAATATTAAGCTTAACAGTAAGAAGGTCCAAAGTATGGGTGCTTCAAATCCACTTAGAAAAGGAAGCAAAAATTCATGAGAAGAAGATCTATGGAGAAACCTGGGTGGAATATTGGAGGGGACTAAAAAAAGGGTGCAGGACCTTGTATCAGAAGAGATGGGAGAGATATACAGAGGGCTATGAAATTGAAGAGAGGCATATAGCAATGGGAGATGGGGAACTTGGGGTATCTACCAGAAAGTCCCAGGTTCCAGGAATACAAGAGGATCTGAGGACCCAACAGGCATGACATTAGCTGAAGTATCCAACACAAGGGAGAGAAAACCTATAGAGACCATATCCACAGGTTAGGCATGGGCCTTGGTTGAGGGATGGGGCCACCCATTTATCTTCAATATTTTAACCCAGAATTGTTCCCATCTAAAGGCAATACAATGATAAAGATTAGAGTGATGACTGAATCAAAAGTTATCCAGGGACTGACCTACCTGGGGATTCATCCACCAAACACAGTCACTATTGATGATACTAAGAAGTACTTGCTATAAATAGCCTGACATTTCTATCTCCTGAGAGGCTCTGCCAGAGTCTGATTAATACAGATGGGGATGTTCTCTGTGAACCATCAGATGAGCACAGGGACCCCAATGAAGGAGTTAGTGAAAGGACTGAAGGGACTGATGGAGTTTGTACCACCATAGGAAAAACAATTCCAACCAACCAGACACCCCAGAGCTCAGTGTGTCTAACCCAAAAACCAAAGAGTGCACATGGAAGGACCCATGGATCCACCTGCATATGTAACAGAGGATGGCCTTATATGGCATCAAAAGGAGAAAAGGGCCTTTCTCCTGTGAAGGTGCAATTCCCAGAGTAGGGGAATGCCAGGTTGATAAGGCAGGAGTAGTTGTGTGGGTAGGGGAGCACCCTAAAAAATCATGGGGAAAGAGATTAGATAGGGCATTTATGAAGGGGAAATCAGAAAAGGATATAACATTTAAAATGTAAATAAATAAAATATCAAATATGAAATAAAAAGGAAATATTCACTTAAGGAGCTCCTTTATCAAGCAATAAAAAATAATTAGTTAAAGTTTGAAAAAAAAGAAAGAAAACTATTTTGTTCTGTGCCCCTGGAAACCAACCATGATAGAAGTTGGTAGAAGTGTTGGATCCTAACCAACCACCCAACAGTAGTTCCTTCACCTGTGTATAAGCTTTAACGGAATAAATAGCCCCTAGGATAGTCACCATCATGAAAGAGACACCTGCACCAAAATAAAAATACTATTTGAAGTAAGACTTCCATTTTGAGTAGCAGTCCAATAAAGTTCCCACAATCTCCCTGGATACTGACATTGCACTTGGCATAAAGAGACTTTTATGTGGATAAGTGACATTCTTGTTCACAAGTTGAGACATAAATGTTAGATAAGTCTCATCCTGGTACATGAGCAAATTAATGACTTACTAAAAGGCAAATCTGCTGTCACAGTTGAATACCCCAACCAATGGGAGCAGGATAAACATATAGTAATGACATTTTCCTAAAAAAAAAAAAAAAAAAAATCTGTCTCTAAATCCTGACTTGTGACTTCACATGACACAGTTGTATGTGGATCTTGGGCTTAAAAATCCTGTAGGATATAAACTCATGGTCATGGTTTAGTTCTCAAGTCTGGACCATGGCCTTGGTCAACCAGTTCTGAGGCATGTGTTCAATAAACTCTCCATGCCTGACTGAGATCATTGTCTGTGTGGTTTGTGAGTCAATTCCTGCACCACAACAGTAAGATTTTTTGAAACCTCAAAACCTACCCATAGTAGCACACTTTCTTCAATAAGGTCACATTCATTTGTCACATTCATTTCTATAAAGCCAAGTCTAGTCCCTACCAAAGAGTTCCACTCACCATGAAACAGGCATTGAAATGTATGAGATAATGGGTGGCATCCTTATTAAATCTCTGCAAAGATCAAACACTCTGAGTGGTAGCATAAATAATATTGTCCCGTCCCGCAGGACCCAGTTATTCGTGGGGTCAACTGTACCAAGCCTGGAAGAGAAACGGGTGAAAAAGAGGAGTGAGACTAAGCAGAGACTTGTCAAGGTCTGTTTAATATTTCTCGGGGCGCGTGTTTTAAGCAAGGAAGTGGAATGAAGGTGTGGCGCACACAGACAAAGATATCTTTTCAGTTGTTTGCTAGGACATTCCGAGATTAGGGTTCAGTTTGCTCTCAGAACACCTGGGCACAATCATTTATGGAAATCTAGAGAATGGCTAATCTTATGTAATAGGGGCCTGGGTAAAATTTATGTTCTCACATAGAGGGGATGGGGGAGGAGATCATTGTGTGGACTCCGGCTCCCAACATAATATGGTACTAAGTATTATTAGTTATAGGTAGGTAAGAGATACTGTTCTCTTTGCTCTTCCATGAAGCCATAAAACATTTTATGATACTGTTGTACTGATGTATATATAAAAGTCCTGTAAGTGGCATAAGAACTCCCCACCTCAATCTTGCTAATCCATAAATGTTCCTATCCAAGGAAAACTCATAAATTTTTTAAAGTTGAGCAGTTTGATACATGGTAAAGAGCAAAAGTAGGATAAGATTGAAAGGTTTTGCTTTCTATAATCAAAATAAAGGAAATCAAAAAAAAGTTTATAGTATAGGTTACAGCATGAAAGTAGTTGGATCATAGGATCTGTACTTGATCCTTGACTAAGTTCTTTTATTTGACTAAAACACAGGGACCTATTGGGTGAATCATAGTTACCTTCTGCCATTGTACAAAACATATTCCTAGCCAAAAGCATACATACATATGTAATGAATTAAGCAGGAGAAAGCTTGGCTTATTTGGCAAACTTTACAAATGGGAGGCTGGAATAGTCATTAAAAACAGAAGATTAAATAAATAGTTAGGAACAAGTATAAAAGAAATAAATAAAAGAGAAGGTGAATAGCGTGTTTCTTATTTCAAGAGCACTGAAAAAACATTAAAGAGACTTAAGTCAATGAAAACATAGCTTGGCTGGCATTTTATAAAGATCATTCTCATTGTGTGGAGTCTGAAATAGAGATGAAAACTCAAACACAGAGTAGCATTAAACATACTATATTATATTTCATATGTTATATACTATATATTATATAGTATCTTATATACTATATAAAACCTTTACTTTGTTCTTAACTACGCTCTGGGTTAATAAGATTGTGACTATAGTCCACATTTACAGAAGTCAATAAAAGCCCTAATGAAATCTCTTGTAGCAATAATATAGAATACAGATTAAATATCAATAAAATATTTATTCCTTGCTCAATTTAAAACAGAAGAGGACCATGGCAGAAAGTAAAAATCAAAAGCAAACAAGAGAGGAAGGGTCTTTACTGAATATTATATTGATATTTCTTAGCCTTACTTGCATAAGCTGCTATTTAAAGAGCAATCAATAAAACAATAAGCATTTAATCAAGGTTTTTTTTTTTTTTTTTTTTTTTTTTTTTTTTTTTTTATACAAAACACATTACTGATAAGAAAATTCAACCACAAAGTTGCTGCCAGTGCATGGGTATGCAACAACAATTTACACAAAATACATATGTATTTGTCATGCTTCAGTGTGAGATTAATAAATCCTTACTCTTTCAGGTGGAGAAAAATAATTAGTATAAGCATCTCATTACAATATAGGATCTAAATACAGTTTGGTAAATTTTGTGTGAGAAATGAACTAAGAAAACTAAATTAATTCCCAAAATCCGTGGAATGGCTGCCAAATAAATTTGACTTTTGGAAAAATCATAATGGTCTGATTGTCTAATTATATAGGAATTATTGTGTATAATTTATTCTTCTGATTGTCTTGGTGTTCTAATATTTGTACGGTGTTTCTTACCAGTCAGGATGAATAACCCATTATCCAGATCATTATTAAAACTATGGAACACATTACTTTGTAGATCAAGAATATATTCACAGAATATGGGAGGCTGAGGCAGGAGCATATAAGATTTGAGATGGTTTGAGTACCACTGCAAGCCCAAATGAGAACAATCCTCAGCAGGGACAGGGGAGTTAAGCAGAACTGCTGTCCTTGGCTAAGGCATGATCAGCAGTTCTTACCTGCCAAAGACCAATTTCCTCTACAATGCCTGAAAAGTCTACCATGCTCCAGGGGAAGGACCTAGATCCAATAATGTCTGAAACAAATACAGGATGTAAAATTGGATAGGAAGAGAAGGAGGCTAGGTATGATGGGAGTTGTGTGGGATATAGTGGCTATTAGCAGAATATGCTATAGAAACTGTTTCAGAGAACTATTATTTTATGTATACATCTCAGTTCTCATCATCTCTCACCAGCTAAGATTAAAAATGGCTTTTCTTTTTTGCTAGTAGTGCAATGTGACCAAGCATTTTGACATCCTCCTGCCTCAGCCTTCCCAATTCTTTGGTAAACTTCATGATGGATGAAGTAGGATGCCAGAACTGTGTCAATGACATGCTCTAATATGTGTATACAATTTGAAGGTAATTATTTTACTGATATATATGAATATATATATATATATTTATATACACACACATGTTTGTGTGTATGTGTAGTATACACAATATTAATTTACTAATTTTCATATTACATTCATCCTGAAAAAAGAAAAAGTAAATGTATTAAGGACATTAACATAACTCTAGGGTGGAGGCTGTGGCATCTAGAGCAGCTCCCAGTGAAGCATGTTGCAACAGACACTGGTGGTGACTTTGGCAGCAACAGCTAGAGGAGCAGCGACAGCTGAGGTACCCACAGGTAGGTTGAAACAGTGGATTTCAAGGAGTTGAGGGATATGGTTTCTAGTTTTACAGTTTCTGAAGTACAAGTTTACTGGACTTTGCTGGACAGTAAAAGTGGGTGTTAGCATAGCCTCCTGATAAGGGAGTTGCATTTATTGAAGAGTGGCTGCAACCCTGTGGTTCAGATTAAAATTTGAGAATTATGTATATGCTGATTGATAACCAAGTACACTACAATATGCTTACACAAGAAACAAAAATATTCTTTTGACAAAATGTAGGGGGTTTTAAAAGGATAGTGACATGGAGTTTATGAATAAACCTCTTACAGAATGGGACACTTGTTCTTTTATGTCTCTGTCAAGGACATGGGATACAAAAAAATGACTAATATGAATTATACCACCACAGAGTCAAATAAAACAATAGAAAAATCAGTTAACCATTGGGCATTAACTTTGTCTAGTGTTGGGTTGGCTAATTCAGGAATCATCCTACTTATTCTAGATCTAAGGCAACACTCAAACTCCAATCCAAGGATAACAAAATATTCTTTTAAGGAGTGTAGCTATTTTTAGGTGTACCTTGCTACAGTAGATGGATCGACATCTATACATAGTTTGGTAGCACTTATTAAACTTAAGTGAGACATTGTGTAAAGTATATGAAATTGGAATCAGGGTGTGTTGTGAGAATCTAGACGAATGTGAACAGGAGTGATGGGGATAAATATAAATATATTTTATTTTTCTACATGTACTCAATTTTCAAGAGTAAACTTAACTTGTATAAGGGATTGCATAAATTAGTTTCTGTTTTATTGGATATTTTATGTATTTTCATTTTGGTGCCTACAGACCATACTCAGCAGAATGAAAGCCTAGTCTGTTCAACAGTCTGAATTGTCATAAATAAGAATAAACTTTTTTTTTATTTTACAACTTCATTTTACAAAACAAAGATAAATGTACAGATTTTAAGCATTTTTGCATAAAATTATACAATACATTTTTGTCAGTACTTGTTTTTCAGATTTTAAGATAATTTTTACATGAAACTATATGAATATATATTTTTAGTCAGTACTTGATTTTTTTTAAAGGTTTGATAATATGTATTGAAAACGTAGTAGTTACAATGAGCATCAAGTACATGTAAAACAAAATGTAACATGGAAATAGTCAGAGTTTTCTTGTTGTGTAAAGATTTTTTTTTTTGTATTTCTTGGACTTCATACACTCTGTGAGTTGTTTCTGGGGGAGTGCAAGCCTCTGGGGTTAGCATCCCAATATCAGTGACTGCATATTATGTCTGTTCTTTTGGGACTGGGTTATCTCACTCAGGATGATATTCTCTAGATGCAGCCATTTTCTTAAGAATTTGGTCAAGTCATTGTTTCTGGTGGCTGAGTAGAATTACATTGTGTAAATGTACCACAATTTTTGTATCCATTCATCTTCTGAAGGACATCTGGGTTCTTTCCAACTTCTGGCTATTATAAATAGAGCTGCTATGAACATTGTGGTGCATATATCTTTGTTGTGTATTAAAGTGTTTCTGGGGTATATGCCCAGAAGTGGAATAACTGGGTCTTCAGGTAGTACTATATTCAATTTTCTGAGGTATTGTCAGACTGATTTACAGAGTGGTTGTATTAGTTTGCAACCCCACCAACAGTGGAGAAGTGTTCCTCTTTCTCTGCAGCCTCGCCAACATCTGCTGTCATCTGAGATTTGGATCTTGGCCAATCTGACTGGTGTGAGGTGGAATCTCAGGGTTGTTTTGATTTGCATTTCCCTGATGGCTAAGCATTTCGAGCACTTCCTCAGATGTTTCTCGGCCATTTGATATTCCTCAATTGAGAACATTTTGTTTACCTCTGTACCCCATTTTTAATAGGGTTATTTGATTTTTGCTGTCTAGTTTTTTGAGTTCTTTGTATACCTTGGATATTAGGCCTCTCTGATGTGGAGTTGGTAAAGATCTTTTTCCATTCTGTTGGTTGCCGGTTTGTTTTCTTGACAATGTCCTTAGCCTTACAGAAACTTTCCAATCTCATTAAGTCCCATTTGTTAATCTTTGACCTTAGAGCTTGAGCCATTGGTGTTTTGTTCAGAAAATTTTCTCCTGTGCCTATGTGTTCTAAGGTTTTCCCTACTTTCTCATCTAATAGTTTCAGTGTATCTGGTTTAATGTGGAGATCTTTGATCCACTTACACTTGAGATTTGTACAAGGAGATAAGAAAGGGTCTATTTTCATTCTTTTGCATGCTGAGTGCCAGTTGGACCAGCACCATTTGTTGAATAGGCTGTTTTTTTTCCATTGAATGTTTAAGGCTCCTTTGTCAAAAATCAGGTGACCATATACATGAGGGCTCATTTCTGGATCTTCTATTCTATTCCATTGATCCACATGCCCTTTTCTGTACCAGTACCATGCAGTTTTCCGCACAATTGCCTTGTAATATAGCTTGAGGTCAGGGATAGTGATTGCCGCAGATGTTTTCTTGTTGTTGAGGATGGATTTCGCTAGAATAAATTTAATATACAAATTTTTGTAATAGCAAAGCATAATTGAGATTTTATTGTTCTTGTTAGTTACGTAGATATGAAGCTCTTCCTTAAACCTAAGTCCTGTTCTTTCTTAAAATTCTTATAGAAAGCCTCATAGAATAAGAAACACAGTTCCATTTATAATATAGTCATAGGATGTCTCTTAAAATAAGCTAATCTACAGTAAACAGACTGTACAGTCATAAATTACATGCTTAGGCTAAAACTATGTTTTGTTAAAGGCACTTTATTTCTGGATAGGAAAACATTCTACATTTTATGGCTATGCTTAGGATACAAACCACAAGATTAAACAAGAAAAAAGTTGCAAGTGTTGCATTAATATTTAATTTGTAAAAATTAAGGATGTAGATATTTGGGTAGTCCTGTGATCTTGTATTGACCTTAATCAATTTATACTCAATAAAAATTACTCCTAATACAGTAGTGTATAAAACATGAGTTGGATTCTCTCCAACTATAATAAATTGTGGACTATCACCACCCATTCATAGAAATTATATGATCTTATTTTACAAAACTCAAATAATTTAAGAAACAAATTAATCAATAAAAAACTTAACCATTGGACCCATCTGACAAACATCATTTTTGTTTCAAATATTTTTGACCTACAATATTCTTAACTATGTATAAAATTATGTAAATGAACTGTTAGTCATTCCAGAAATAATACCTATATACATTCTAGATTGTTTTCACCTTTTTATGACTTCACATCCAGAAGGAAAAACGTTGGACTAAATGACATAAAACCAATCAAGCTGATCATTTGTTTATGTGTTTTCTCTTTGAAAATTAGAAGTATCAAGAGATATATATATGTATATATATATATATATATATATATATATATATATATATATATATATATATATAAAATGCAACTGATAAAATTATTTCAATCAAATTTAAATTTTGTGCCTTCCAGGTCCCATTGTGTGACCAGGGGCTGACCTTTGCTACAGCTATCCAGACCCCAGTGTACCCCAAACCCCATTGCCACACAGAGAGAGCAGGTCTCCAGGATAAATAACACTTCAAAGATCACAGGTGAGATCACTACTGCTGCCTAAATACTGGGTCCAAATGGGATATGCCTGGAAACCACAGGAGCCAGGAGCCAGGGAGCATACAGGAGCAAGAATTTTGCTGTTTCCATCTGTGCTCCAGGGATGACTCTGAACTACTGTTATCCACAACCCAGTCCTGACCCGCATCATACTCCTGCCCAGATAGAGCAATCTCCCAGCACTGCTGACACACAAATATCACAAGAGTGTTAACACACCTAAAAACCCAAGCTCAGAGGCTCACGGGAGGGACAAGCTCCAGTCAGAGACAGAAAAACCAACTAACACCTGAGAGTATCAGATGATAAGAGGCAAGCACAAGAATATAAACAACAGAAATCAGAAATTAAAGCTAGATGCCATCATCAGAACCCAGTTCTCCCACCACAGTAAGCCCTAGATACACCAACACACCTGTTTTTTATTTATTTATTTATTTTTTAAACGACTTTATTTTGCAAAACAAAGATAAATGTACAGATTTTAAACATTTTTTGCTTAAAATTATACATTTTTGTCAGTACTGTTTTTTCAGACATTAAAATAAATTTTACATAAAACCATGTGAATATGTTTTTTAGTCAGCACTTGATTTTTTTCAAGGGCTTGACAGTATGCATTGAAAACCTACTAGTTGCAATAAGCGTAAAGTACATGCAAAACAAAACGCAACATGGAAATAGTCAAAGTCTTCTTGTTTTGTGAATATATGTATATTTTTTGTTTTCTTTATTTCTTGGACTTCATACAGTCTGTGAGTTGTTTCTGGGGGAGTGCAAGCCTCTGGGGTTAGCATCCCACTATCAGTGACTGCATATTATGTCTGTTCTTTTGTGACTGGGTTATCTCACTCAGGATGATCTTCTCTAGATGCAGCCATTTTCTTAAGAATTTGGTTAAGTCATTGTTTCTGGTGGCTGAGTAGTATTCCATTGTGTATATGTACCACAATTTCTGTATCCATTCGTCTTCTGAAGGACATGTGGGTTCCTTCCAGTTTCTGGCTATTATAAATAGAGCCGCTATGAACATTGTGGTGCATATATCTTTGTTGTGTATTAAAGTGTTTCTGGGGTATATGCCCAGAAGTGGAATAGCTGGGTCTTCAGGTAGTACTATATCCAATTTTCTGAGGTATCGCCAGACAGATTTCCTTATCTCCTTGTACAAAGCTCAAGTGTAAGTGGATTAAAGATCTCCACATTAAACCAGATACACTGAAACTATTAGATGAGAAAGTAGGGAAAACCTTAGAACACATAGGCACAGGAGAAAATTTCCTGAACAAAACACCAATGGCTCAAGCTCTAAGGTCAAAGATTAACAAATGGGACTTAATGAGATTGCAAAGTTTCTGTAAGGCTAAGGACATCGTCAAGAAAACAAGACGGCAACCAACAGAATTGGAAAAGATCTTTACCAACACCACATCAGATAGAGGCCTAATATCCAAGGTGTACAAGGAACTCAAAAAGCTAGACACCAGAGAATCAAATAACTCTATTAAAAAATGGGGTACAGAGCTAAACAAATCATTTTCAGTTGAGGAACACCGAATGGCCGAGAAACATCTGAGGAAATGCTCGACATCCTTAGCCATCAGGGAAATGCAAATCAAAACAACCCTAAGATTCCACCTCACACCAGTCAGATTGGCCAAGATCCAAAACTCAGATGACAGCAGATGCTGGCGAGGCTGCGGAGAAAGAGGAACACTTCTCCACTGTTGGGGTTGCAAGCTAATACAACCACCCAACACACCTGTTAAGCAAGATTCTAATTTAAAATCTCATCTCATAATAATGATAGAGGATGTGAAGTATATAAATAACTCCCTTAGAAAAAACACAGGAAAGCAAAGGTTAAAAAAGGGAGAATCTCTTAAAGACGAAACACATAGGTCCTTTAATTCAACACAGGAAAGCACAACCACATAAATAAAGGAATTGGACAAAACCAATCTGGATCTAAACATGGAAATAGAAAAATAAATAAATAAATCACACATGGAGACATCCATAAAGATAAAAACCTAGGAAAGAGATGAGGAGTCATAAGCAAGAGATTAGATGCAAGCATCACAAAAAGAATACAGGAGCTAGAAAAACAAATCTCAGGTGCAGAAATACCATAGAAAACATTGACCCAGCAGTCAAGGAAAATGCGAAATGCAAAAAGCACCTAACCCAAAACAACCATGACATCTAGGACACAATGAGAAGACCAAACCTGAAGATAATGGCATAGAAGAGAGCAGAAATTCCAACTCAAACTTTCAGTAAACATCTTCAACAAAATTATAAAAAAAAAAAAAAAAAAAAAAAACTTCTCTAACCTAAAGAAAGAGACGCCCATGAACATACAAGAAGCCTATGGAACTACAAATAGATTGAACCAATAAAGAAATTTTTCCCGTCACATAATGATCAAAACAACAAATCCACAAAACAAAGATAGAATATGAAAATCAGTAAGGGAAAAAGATCAAGTAACATATGAAGTCAGACATATCAGAATTATACCAAGTTTCTCAACTGAGACACTAAGTGCCTGAAGACCCTGGACAGATGTCATGTAGATGATAAGAGACTAAAATACCAGGTTAGTCCACTATACCTAGAAAAACTCTCAATTACTATCAATGGTGAAGCCAAGATATTCCATGACAAAACCTGCTTTAAACTGTAGCTTTTCATAAATCCAGCCCTATGAGGGATAATAAGGGGAAAACTCCAACAAAAGGAGAAAAACTACTCCCCTCCAAAAACCAATAAATTAATCTTCTTTCAACAAACCAAAAGGAAGATAACAACACAAACTTAATTCCACTTCTCACAACAAAAGTAACAGGAAAACCAATAACTTTTCCTTCATATATCTTAACATCAATGGACTCAATGCCCCAATGTAAAGATATAGAGTAACAAACTGGACATGTAAACAAGCCCAGTATTTTGCTGCATACAGGAAAGTCTCCTCAGAGAAGTCAGATACTACCTCAGAAGAAAAAATGAACAAATGATTTTCAATAAAATGGTCCCCAAAAAATCAAGCAGGGGCAGCCATTATAATATCAAATAAAATAGATTTTTAACCAAATGTTATCAAAAATATAAGGAAGGACATTTCATACACATCAAAATAAAACTCTGCTAAGATAAACTCTCAATCCATACATCTATGCTTCAAATGCTAGGGCACCCACATTCATAAAAGAAACCTTACTAAAGCTCACACAATAATAGTGGGAGATTCAACACTCCACTCTCACCAATAGAAAGTTCATGGAAACAGACACTAAACAGAGACACATTGAAACTAAAAGAAGTGATGAACCAAATGTATTTAAGATATATCTATAGACGATTTCATCCTAAAACAAAAGAATATACCTACTTCCCAAATTCTCCTCATACCCTCTCCAAAACTGACCACACAATTTTTCACAAAACAAGCCTCAACCGATACAAAAAGATCGAAATAGTTCCATGCATCCTATCAAATCACCCAGGACTAAAGTTGGTTATCAATAACAATACAAACATCAGAAAGCCCACATACACATGGAAGCTGAACAGCTCTCAACTCTATGATAATTGGGTATGAAAAAAAGAAAAAGCCTTCTTAGAATTTAATGAAGATGAAAGCACAACATTCCTAAAATTATGGGACACAATGAAAATAATGTTAATAGGATAACTCACAGCTCAGAGTGCTTCCAAAAAGAGAGAACATGCACTAGGAGCTTAAAAGAAAGTATGAAAACTATAGAAAAGAATGAGGCTAATACACCGAAGAGGAGTAGATGGCAGGAAATAAACATAGAGCTGTAGCCAACCAAGAAGAAACATAGAGAATTATTCACAGAATCAGTAAAGCCAGGAGCTGTTTCTTTTGAGAAAATATAAAAATAGAAAAAAAAAAAAACCCTTATCCAAACTAACCAGAGGGTACAGAAACTGTATCCAAATTAACAAAATCAGAATAAAAAATGAAGACATAACAACAGAAACTGAAGAAATTCAAGAAATTACTAAATTATATTATAAAAGCCTATACTCAACAAAACAGGAAAATCTAGATGAAACGGACAATTTTCTAGATAGATATAAGGTACCAAACTTAAATTAGGATTAGATAAATAATCTAAAGAGCCTGATAACCCCCAAGAAAATAGAAGGAGTCATTAGAAGTGACCCAACCAGGCCAGGACCAGATAGTTTTAGCTCAGAATTCTATCAGAATTGCAAAGAAGACCTAATTTTAATTTGCTCTGTGGAGCAACAGTTATATCGGTACCAAAACCCCACAAATACTCAACCAAGAAAGAGAGCTTCAAACCAAATACTCTGTGAACATTGATGCAAATATATTCAATAATATTCTCAAAAACCAAATCCAAGAAGACATCAAAGCAATCATTCACCATGATCAAGTAGGCTTCATTCTAGGAATTCAGGGAAGTTGCAATACATGGAAATCCACCAATGTAATCTAATATTTAAACAAACTTAAATTAATATATATATATATATATATATATATATATATATATATATATATATATATATATAATCATCTCATTACATGCTGTAAAAGCACTTGACAATGATAATACCCTTTCATGCCAAAAGTATTGAAGGGAATAAGACTTTAAGTTAAATTTCAAAAAAAAAAAAAATTTGAAAAGTTAAATTTTAGAAAGGCAAATAACCATACTAAATATGGCGTATGTAGTTAAACAGAAAAGTCTCAGCCTAGGAATCTCACAAGGCTGTGAAGCACCTAAAAATATATTCAACATCCTTAGTCAGCAGGAAAATGTGTATCAAAATGACCCTGAGATTCTACCTCACACCAGTCACAATGGCTAAGATAAAAAAAAAAAAAAAAAAAAAAAAAAAAAAAAAACTCAGGTGACAGCAGGTGCTGGCAAGGATGTGGAGAAAGAGAAACACTCCTCCATTGTTGGTGTGATTGCAAGCTGGTACAACAACTCTGATAATCAGTCTGGCAGTTCCTCATAAAATTGGACATAGTATTACCTAAGGACCCAGGTGTAGTACTCTTTGGCATATACCCAAATGATATTCTAACAAATAAGAAGGATACATGATCCAGTACATTCATAGCAGCCTTATTTATAATAACCAAAAGCTAGAAACAACCCAGATATTCCTCAACAGATAAATGGATACAACAAATATGGTACCTTTGCACAATGGAGTACTACTTAGCCATTAAAAACAATGACTTCATGGACTTTGGGGACAAATGGAACTAGAAAATATCATCCTGATTAAGGTAACCCAGTCAGCAAAGAACACATGTGGAATGTACTCACTGATAAGTGGATATTAGTTTTAAAAAAAAAAATGTTTGGAATACACATGCAACTTACAGACCATATGTAGGTCATGAAAACAAAGAAAAAAGTATGGATGCTTCTGTCCTATGTAGAAGGGGGAACAATAATCACAGGAGGTAGAGGTTGGGTGGGACTTGAGAGGAAAAAAGGATGGGAAGAGGAAAAAAATGTGGGCAGGATCAGGTGTGGAAGGAGACAGAAGAGATATACAGAGGGTCAGTATATTGAACATAGGTCTGTAGCAATGGAGTATGTGCAACAGGGAATAGCCGCCAGAGAGTTCAAGATACATAAAGCAAGAGGATCCCAGAAAACAATGGGAATGACATAGCAGAAATATCCAACAAATGGAGACAGAACCTGTTCTGTAGAAACCATATCCAGAGGTGAGGCACAGCCCCTGGTTGAGGGATAGTGCCACCAACACTTTTCAATATTTTATCCCTGAATTTCTCCTGTCTAAAAAAATGAATAAACAAAGAGTGGAGCAGAGACTGAATGAATGGTCATCTTGATACTACCCTAGCTGGGCATCCATCCTATACGCAGCCACCCAACCCCTATTGTTTAGGCCAAGAAGTGCTTGCAGACAGAAGCATGATATAGATGTTTTCTGAGAGGCTCAGCTAGAGCCTTACTGTTACAGATTGGATGCTTGCAGCCAACCATCAGACTGAGCAGGGGGGGTTGTGATGGAGGAGTTAGGGGAAGAACAGAAGGAGCTGAAGGCATTTGAAAGTCTATATGAAGAACAATGATATCAACCAACCAGTTCTTCTGAGGTTCCCAGGGACTAAGCCATCAACCAAAGAATACACATGAAAGGATCCATGACTCCAGCTGCTTAGGTAGCAGAGGATGGCCTTATCAGCCATCAAATAGTTGGGAGGCCCTTGGTCCTGTGAAGGCTTATTGCCCCAGTGAAGGGGAATACAAGGGTTGTGGGTTGGGAGTGGGTTAGTGGGTGGGGGAGCACATTTGTGGAAGCAGTGTTGAGTTGGTTGGATGGGGTGTTTTTAGAGGTGAAGCCTGGAACAGGCATAACATTTAAAATGGAAATAAACAAAATAATTCACAAAACTTTAAACATTTTTAAATTATTTATTTGTATACTACATATGAATAAAATATGATTCATTTGTAATATGTGTTAAGGTCAACAGATTTATATTTCGATTGGAGAAAAATAGATCAAATCTAAATTAAATTACATTTGGCTTTAATAGTTGTTAATAAACCTCCCAATTAAAATAAATTTAATCATTCAGAAATAAAAGTACTTGGTATCATTATGATTACTGAGCTGTTACGAGGAGTTAATTCAATACATGTTAGCATTTAACTCAACAAAAATAAGTACTATAAAATAAATGGTTTTGATCTAAGAAGAATTTATTTTAGTTGACATTGCAGAGTTCTACAATTTTTGAAACCTTTTATTTTTTTAATAAAGTTAAGTTCAATGACTAATTAATATACTAATAAAAACTGAAAAATCAAAGCATGAGTTTGAAACTTTACTGCATTGACAATGTATCTCTATTTGTGAATTCTTCACACTTCTTTATCATTACTCTTGAACTGAAACCTTAATCTCAAGTTAAAGCAAAAAAACCAGGAAGTATTTGGTCTGATATCTGCCTCACCTAAATCAATAGTGGAATTTCCGTTCAAATTACTGCACAGCAAAGAGCACCCTCCAATACCACCACCAGGAAAGAAATCCATGTTATATTAGATAATCTCAAGTGGTCAGTTTTAAACACAGAGACATGAAGTCCAACCTAAATGGAATGAGTAGGTTGTGTGTGTACCAGATTGATGATGAATAGTGTGAAACACAGGAGCTCTTGGTGAGGAGAAGGGGAAATGATATAAACACTACATATATGAAATTCTCAAAATTTAATCAGAAAGAAATACAAAGTTAATACACATCTGGACAAGTATAGAGATAACAAACCAGTGAAGTACTACAGTATCATCTTCTTGTATTTACGTGAGTAATGGATATTTCACCATTTGACTATATAATCTAATAAATACATGTTTTAGGATGTGTGTAGAAGCTTCTTTTAATTGCAGGAATATAGCTTACATTTACTGAACTTCATAAGGCAAAAATCTAAAAAAAGTACAGATCTTATAATAACCTTTTTTTGTGCACTAAGTGGTTTCCACTCTATTATGTTTCTGTTTCATTCGTAAAATATTTGAATACAACTACTCTAATTTCCTTAGAAACATTGATGATACTTATGAATGAGTGTCAGATTTGAACATCTTGGTTTCAGATTTTATAATGAGACATAAACCTTGATAGAGTCACCAGTGTGTCTATAATTCTTTAGAAGTCCCAGGTTTGTTATAGCATACATATGTGTTATGGTTTACATATGCTTGGCCTTTCTTCATCTGAACAAAGCCCAGAATACACCAAGCATACCCAGGCAGCTTGGAGGAGTGTCCCCAAGCCCATCGCCAGAGTGACAGACTTCCTCCAACAAGGCCATACCTTCTAATAGCGCCACTCCCTGGGCCAAGTATATGCAAACCATCACAATATGCTACAGTCATTTTTGATATGGCATCTACTATGGTTTTCCTCAGTTTTTATAGCTTAATATTAAGAAAATATCACCTAGTAATAAAAGTTTAAGATGGTCAAACACTCATTATAAATGTAAGACACTGTACAATACAACTATATTTGGACAACAAAGATTTAATGTGTTAGGGTTATTTAATACATAATGAAAGTTTACATGTCTAAATTTAAAAAAAATGTATACTTGATAACATCAAATCCAAATAATCTCGTAGCTGATTTTTCAAAAGAAGTTTAATAGAAACAATAACTTTTTTGTCTGAACAACTTTATAGTAGATTCTTCTCCGTAGAAAATTGAAGACTTATGATGTTATTGGTAGGTTGGGAGATAATTTTGAAGATAATGATCATGACAATATGTGTACAACATATATGTAAAAATGAAGAACTAAGATAGATAAAAGCATGGGCATATTTCTAATTTAAATTTTGGGAAGATGAATGGGAGATGTTGTTGATGAGACAGTGCATGCAAAAATAACTTGAACTTGAGAACTGATAAAGGACACTACCTACAAGTATAACAAGTTGAATGTGAGGTCATCCGAATTAGAGAAACTCACCCAAATGACTGCATTTCAGAGTGAAATGCCAAATTATGAATGTCAGGAAAAGCTTTGAAAAAAGGTAACAAAAAGTGACAATTATAAAATGAATGACTGACAAGACATATCTCAGAAGCAACAATAAAAATATCTTAAGAGTATAAAGATGAACATAACCCAGCTGAGGATACAGACTCCAGTAATTGTAGACTTATAAAATCTAGGGTAGCAAAAAGCACAGCCAATTAAAAATAAAAAATGAAAAATTAGCCACTAACTTATTTTCACTAAACCAATGTTCAAGCATGTTGACTAAGAAATTGTTATCAATAAGTACATGTACCTCATAGTGTTTATTAATTTAAAAGGTTGAGAGAAATATGAAATATTTTGATGTATAATATCCAAGATGGATAAAATATGAGGGCTGGAGATTAATAGTACTATAGAAGATTGACCATAATTCTATAAAGTTAGAATTCTTCATCAGGCCCTCAGAGTGACAAATGTATTAAATAACAATGAGGAAACCTCAAAATATTACAAAGATTTATTCAACATAATCAATTTGCATTAATGAACAGATACTAAATGTACTAATAGTATCAGGAAAAATCATCCAAGTGCCTTTAGTTAAAACGTCCCTGAGGAAGTTTCAGTGTGAACACAACTTTATTAACTTAATTAAGTTAAAATCAACTATGAACACTTATATTTCTAAGTTAAATACTTCATATTTAAGAATGTAAAATGTTAAGATTTCAATATGGTTAAAATGTTTGTACATTGAAATCTATAGAATGTCCCAATATCATACTCACTGATATTGGCTACAATTTATGAAAAAAAAAGCCTAATAGAGAAATTATATGCATTTCTATATGAAATAGTAAAAGAAGAGAATAAATCTAAAATAGAATTAAGATCAAATAAAGAACAGAGTTTCATACATTAGGAATAGAAACAAGATCAAAATTTGGCAAATAAAGTCACTATACTTTAAAGTTCTGCATAGATAGATCAAGAAAAAATACAATAAGTACAATAAAAAATTTATAATAGGAATCCTATGGAATCTATAAATATTGTCATTGCTGCAGCCCAGGTACAATAAGGTCTAATATTGGTAAGGATGGGGACTTGATGCAGGACTATAGTGAGAAACACCCATGCACTTACAGCTTGAATCCACAGAAGTAAAATGAGAATAGTTCTACAGCAGGTGTCCAGGTCTCATGTTAGTGCAGAGAAAAGGGGGTTTCATTAGAAACTCAAAAAAGAAAACTTATAATAAGAACAAAAAAGGGTTCAGAATCCCTTCTAGAGGGCTCAGGCTGAGTCTCCCTTCCAAGTGAAGTAAGTATATATATGTAGAGGATGGGACCACAGTAAACATAAATTTTCAAGGAACTATCATTTCACTAGTGTGTAAAATATACCCAAAGCTGAGGAAACAAAAACATTTTCAAAATATTCTTATGTACTGAGTAGAAAGTTGAAACTAACTTCTGTAAGGATGTGGAGAAAGGGGAACACTCCTCTATTGCTGGTGGGATTACACATCGTTAGAACCACCCTGGAAATCAGTTTTGTGGTTCCTCAGGGAATTAGAAATAGTATTACCCAAAGACTTAGATAACACTCCTAAGCATGTACCCCGAAACATGCTTCAACATAACACAGACACATGCACCACTATGTTTATAGCAGCCTTATATGTAATAGTAAGATCCCAGAATAATAGGAAATAATCCAGATGTTTCTCAAAAGAGGAAGGGATACAGAAATTGTATATTTACTCAATGGAGTACTACTGAGCAATAGAAAACAATTACTTCATGTAATTTGCAGGGAAATAAACAGAACTAGAAAATATCATACTGAGTGAGGAAACTCAGTCATAAAAAAATCACATATGGTATGTACTACTGATAAGTGGACATTAGGTGAAACAAAGATCAGAATACCCACAATACAACTCACAGGCCATATGAAACACAAGATGAGAGAAGACCAAAGTGTGGATGCTTCAGTCCTACTCTGAAAGATGAAGAAAATAATCACAGGAGGTAGAGGGAGGGAAGGACCTGGGAGGGAAAGAGGAGTAAAAAGGTGAGCAGAATCAGGTGTGGGAGGAGACAATGGGGGAAGGGAGTAAGGACAGGTAATTGAAAGAAGAGTTGAATTTGAGGGAGAACTCTAGAAAGTCCCAGATGCCAGGGACCCAAGAGCTTCTCGGGACACAACAAGTAGGATATTACCCAAAATATCCAACAAAGGGGAAAGATAGATGGTAGAAACCATATTCAGAGGTTGGGCATAGCCTGCAGTTGAGAAATGGGGGAACCATCTCAAAAATATTAAGCCAGAATTGCTCCTGTCTAAAGGAAATGCCAGGACAAAGAGTGGAGCAGAGACAGAAGGAAAGGCCATCCTGGAGATCCATGCAATATACAGAAGCCAAACCCAGATGCTATTGTTGATGCCAAGAAGAGCTTGTTGACAGGAATGACCATTCCAGAGCCTGAAAAATTCAAACATGGATGCTCACAACCAACCACTGCAGTGAACAGGGTGATCTAGGTGGAGAAGTTAGAGATAGGACTAAAGAGGTTGACAAGGGTTACAAGCTCATGGGAAGAACAACAATATTAACCAACCAGATCTAAGATCTCCCAGGGACTAAAGCACCAACCAAAGAATACACATAGAGGGACTAATGGCTCCTGCTGCTTATATAGCAAAAGATATGGGAAGGGATCCACTTGGTCCTGTGGAGTTTCTATGACCCAGCATTGGAGAATTCTAGGGCGCTAAGTCAGGAGGGTTTGGGTGGATTGGTTAGCATGCTTCTAGACATACAAAGAATGGGGGAGAGAATGGGGAACTGAAAAGGGGATAACATTTAAAATATAAATAAATAAAATAACCAATAAAATAAAAAATATGCAAGTGCTGGTAAGGGAATTTTTTCAGTAAAGAACACAGGGATAAGCCACTTTTCCCTGTGATGATGGAGGTATTCTGTTTTATATTGCACTAAATAAATAACACTTTGGGTAAGAGAAAAAAGGAATATCTAGCAAAATGTGTCACACTAACATAGGTAGTATTTACAGCAGATAATAACCAATGTAAAACTTGGACCAAATATCAATACTTTTTATAACCGTATTAAATAACATTTGTTTAATATAAAACCCACTTTACTAAATAACAATATATAACCATTAGATAAAACCAAAATCAAGATGGGTGAAATTAATCACTCTTAAGCCTTAATATATTTTAACTCCTTACTGTTATTTTCTTATTCAAATCTTCATTCTTCTGACAGCAAATTTGACAAGGCAAGTAGTCAGGGTTCTCTCTAGATCTGATTAATTGATTAATTATCTCATATCTCTTTAAATGATTCTCAGAAAAATAAACTCTTAGCACACATGAACAGAAAGTCTATTTGTAGTTCTTACTAACATTGTTGATGTTTTGTTTCTTCAGCTAAAAATAGAGACTATGACTCCTGCTGTTCACAGAATCACAGAACCATAGGCCAAAACCAGCAGGATAACAGTCTGAGGGAAAAAAAAAAATCATTGGAAGATAACAAATCCATCTGAAATTTCACTCAGAGTAACAGAAAGTAATGGAAAGGAAACTTTTATAACAGTTAAGGGATAAACTTAATATCTAGATATTTACATAAAGTTTTAGATATCTGAAAAAAACAGAGAAACAGCAATAAACAGGAAACCTGAAAACAAGACCAGTTTTAACGCACATGCTAAAGGTGCTCAACCCTATGCTTACCATCATAGTACCAGACATGGAATTCACACTGAGAAAAAAACTTACTTTGAATGTTTTCTATGATTTCCAGAGGCAAACATACCCCACATCCATTTACATACTAAAGTAAATATAAATGTGTGAAAATTAAAACACAATACCAGAATAAATGTACACATTTTATATTGCTGAACACCAACTTCTTACTTATATATAGTGGTATTTTATTAGGCATAGAAAATCTTTTTTCTAATATACCAATAAACAAATATCATTCAACTCTGAAGAGAAGATCTATTCAAAAGTAGAATCAAATGCAAATCACAAAGAATCTTTTAAAGTTTGAAGTAACAGCAATGAGAAAATAATTCTTGGTTGTCAATCATCCGCAGATTATGACAGAGAAAAATGTGCTGTAAAAAAGCCCTTTTGAAGAATCACTGGGTTCTCTGTATTTACAAAAAATTTCACAATAGTGTTGTCCCTTTCCACAATTATATTAACAAATTAAATAACATTCAATACTGTTTCACAGGAGAGATTAGTAAATACTTGTTTACACCAAACTTGTTTCTTAGTTACCCATCTTGGGAAACAGTCTTTATATAGGTATTTGTTCCTAGGCCAAAAGATGCTCTACTATCCCAAAAAGATACTTGCTCAACTATGTTCATAGCACCATTATTCATGTCTAAGTCAGGGTTTCTATTCCTGCACAAACATCATGACCAAGAAGCAAGTTGGGGAGGAAGAGGTTTATAAAGCTTACACTTCCATATCACTGTTCATCACCAAAGTAAGTCAGGACTGGAACTCAAGCAGGTCAGGAAGCAGGAGCTGATGCTGAGGCCATGGAGGGATGTCACTTACTGGCTTGCTTCCCCTGGCTTGCTCAGCCTGCTTTCTTATAGAACCCAGGCCTACCAGCCCAGGGATGGCACTACCCACAATGGGCTGGGCCCTACCCCCTTGATCACTAGTGGAGAAAATGCCTTACAGCTGGATCTCATGGAGGCATTTCCTCAGATGAGGCTCCTTTATCTGTGATAACTCTAGCTTGTGTCAAGTTAACACAAAACCAGCCAGTACAATTCATAAACGCCAATAACCAGAAACAATCTAGATGTCCTCCAACTGAATAATGAATAAAAAATGAGGTACATCTAAACAATGGAATAACACTCAGCTATGAAAAACAGACAACATGAATTATAAAATTAAATGAATGGATCTTGTGAATATAATTCTGAGTGAAGTAACCCAGTCTTAAAAGTGTATGCACGGTATGTATTAACTTACAAGTGGTATCATCCATAAAATACAGGATATCCATACTGTACTGTACAGATCCCATGAATGCTGAACTGGAAAGAAAGCATAAGCAAGGATGGTGAAATCTCACTTGGAATGGAATGGTTGTGGAAGTCAGATGGAGGGAGGGAACTGAGTGGGAGAGGAGATCTATAAGGAAATAGAGATTCAGTCAGATGTGGGGAGGGGAAGGGGGCATGACCATATATATGGCCAAGAGAATGAATTGAAATCTGTACACTGACTAGGATAAGAAGAATAGACAGTGTGTACAGAAAGAAATAGAGATCTTGGATAGGGAGGTGCCCAAGAATCAATGGGGGTGTCCTTAGCTGTAGCTCACAGTTTGGGGATATGGAGCCTGCAAAGGTTGCTCCTTGTGTCCAGGTAGAAACTCTGGTGGAGTAATAGTGACACTAATCTACCCACAAAACCTTTTCAACCAAACTTATCCGGGATATATAAGAAATTCAGGGATAGGAGATGGAGCAGACTGAGAAAATTGGCAACCAATTACCAACCCAATTTGAGACCCTTCACATAGGAAAGCATCAATTCCTGACACTATTAATGATACTCTGTTATGCTTGTAAAAAGGAGTCTAGCATGGCTGTCCTCCGAGAGGCTCCACCCAGTTAGTGGCTACCTCCGACAGATGTGGACACCCATAGCCAAATGGGATGGAGCTTTGGGATTCTTATGGAGGAAAAGGGGGGGGTCTGTAAGGGGATAGGGCTGTACAGGAAAACCAAAGAATCAACTATCATAAACACTTGGGGCTCTCAGAGACTGAATCAGCACACAAAAAACATACAGGGGTTGGACCATGGCCTCCCTGCTTGTATGTTAAATAGCAGATGTGCAACTTGATCATCAAATTGGTCCTGAACAACTGGGAGTGGAGGCTATTTCAAAAGCTGTTATGTATATGTGGGCTGCCTTGATTGGCCTCAGTGGTAGAGGAAGCACCTAACATTGTACATTTTTAAAGTGCTAGGCTGGGGAGATATCCAAGGATCCCTCAAATGCTCAGAGAAAAATGGGAAGAGTGACAGGGTAAAGGTTGTGGGAAGGAGGACTGGGAGGGAGGCAGTGAGTGACATGTAATGTAAATAAGTAAAAGGTAAATAACATAAAATTATAAAGGGATGATGTCTCTAATATGTATATATATTCCTATATTTATTTCTTTATATGTCAGTATTCCATATTAGCTCTACTTAATGGCATATTAAAATAAAATTTCTCTTTTATATATAATTTAAGAGATATAATATATGTTTATGTCTAAATCATTATATATACTTGCTAAAATTATCAGTTTTCTACAAAAATGATAATGATTTCTTAACTATTATAATACTATAATTTTTAATATTGGATTGCTTATTGTAAAATGATTTACTCAGCTCCCATTTTTAAGAAAAATGAATGAGTAATTAAAATTCTAATTAGAACATTACAAATGGAAGCATGGTAAAGATAAATCCAATTTCTTGTGGAATATGACTGAATATTGACAACTGAAGAAGTGAAATACTATACCTATCAATGTCTATTTCTAGCAATTGTTTGAATACCATGTCGGCATCTTTTAGTTATGACTTTTCTATTTCCTCTTATGCTTTAAACTTTGAACAGATCCACAAGTACCCTGGGGAGATGGCTTGAAATTTCTTCTTTTTTAATGTTGTATCTCTCTCTCTCTCTTTCTCTTTCATGTGTGTGTGTGTGTGTGTGTGTGTGTGTGTGTGAATGTGTGTACCAATGTAGAGGAATTTTAATCCAGCAACATGGATGCTCTGGCAAGGGGTGACATTCAAAGAACCTCTAGGTCTGTGTGGTCCAGCTGGAATACAAACATGCCACACACCTTTAATCCTTTTGACTGGACTACACATATACCTTTAGTACACACGTTTAATTCTAAACAATGAAGTCTAACTGAGGAGTAGGCAAAGTGGCAAATCATAGAACCAGTGAGTCAAATGTATGATATGCCTGTCTTTGAGAGAACAGACTGGAAGGAGAAGCTAAAGGTGAAACAGAGTGAGTCAGGAGGGGCAGGCAGTTAAGTAAGTGCATTTCAGTTTGGTTCATGCAGTTCCATTCAGTTCAGTCAGTACAGTTCACTTTATAGAAATCAGAAGATGGTTTTCCAAGTAGAGCAAATCAGTGAGAAATTTAGAGAAGCCAGTTTGAATCACGAGAGAGTTTTGAACCTAAACAGCTGAGTTGAACCACCAAGATAAAGTTCAGAAAGAACTAGAAAAGGTGAGCTTATTTAGCAGTAAACTTCTGAGATGACAGTTTTATCTGGTAAATAGAAGTTACTTTTATAAGCCATGAAATTAAAAGAGAAAAGACAGATATATGACAGAGTGAGAATATGAGATGATGTAATTACATTATAATTTCAAAATTAATTTGAAAATTCCATGCAGTAAACATACCTAATTACAATGCTAAGAAGTAAAATGTAGAATATTCCTGATGCTGGTAGGTTGGCCTGTCAGGAACAAATAGAAATTGTCCTCCCACAATTTTATATCACTCTTTTTTTCTTTTGCATTTTTATTTGATATTTTATGTATTTGCATTTCAAGTATTACCCCCCTTTCCAAATTACCCCTTTCCCATCCCTTCTCTCCTTGCTGCTTTGAGGATGATCCCTCCTCCCAACCACCTATTTCCACCTCTCATTTTCCTACACTGGAGAAATGAGCATTCACAGCATCACGGTCTCATCCTATTGATGCCAAACAATGACATCTTCTGACACATATGAAATTGGAGCCATGGGTAGCTCCATGTGTACTCATTGATTGGTGATTTAGTCCCTGGGTGCTCTGGGGCATTTGGTTGGTTGATATTGTTTTTGTTCTTGTGGGGTTGCAAACCTCTTCAGCACCTTCAATCCTATCTTTAACTCCTTTTGCTGAGGTCCCTGTGTTCAGTCCAGTGATTAGATACAAGCATCCTCATCTGTATTAGTAAGGCTCTCACAGAGCCTCTCAGGAGACCTCCATATTTTCGTCACTTGATGGGATTTTTTTCTTTTGAATGATGATTTGTTAAATTTCTTGTGGCTTTATGTTATGCTTTTGTATCACAGTTGTTTACCTTTTATTTTATCATTTTATGTATATGAAGATTTTGCTTGTAGATTTCTATATCTATGCCCCACATACACACAGTGTCCCCAGAATCCAGAAGTAGAAACCAGATCCTCTGGAACTAGAGACAGTCATTTTGAAATAATATGTGGGACCAGGGGATATATTTCATGTTCTCCCAAACAGAAATTCTTAAACTCTGTGTTCAGTGAAATACCCTTTCTGAAATAAAAACCAACCAACCAGCCATCCAATGAGCCAATAAGAATCAAAAATCAGAAACACAAAATAAAACAAAGGAGCACCTGAAATCGCATAGCGGGAACATTAGATGTCAGCTTCTGGATAAACTGGATAAATACACCCACATACAAACATATGCATGCATAGACACATGCAAACTTACATAGGCACTTACTTTGTAGATTATTATAAATTTAAGATGGCAGCGTTCTTTATACATAACAAAATACATCAGTCGGTCTACCAATTGATAACGTAAAATTGTTGCAGTATATATTAAAAGGAAGTCTTAATCTTTTATCAGCCCCTGCAGTCTCACTCTTCAGACACCACTCTAATGTGGAGCTGAGTACATGGACTCTGTCCTATGGTCAGCAAACTGCCCTCTCCACAAGATACCCTTCCCAGGTGGTTCACTACAACTGCCCTGAATTTTCTGCCCCAGGTGGATACAACCCCCCTGGTCTGTTTCTTTCCTCCACTGCCAGCAGGAGCATGACTTCAAAGCCCAGTAGCATATCAAGCAGGTTTATATAGTAAATTCTCAATCCACAGACTCTCTATACATACACTCGCATCCAATGGACAAAGATACAAACTGCCCTCCTATATGGAATAAAAGGAACTATAGATAACCCTTAACATATTCATATCTACCTATCACCAATTAAGGCCACCTAGATCTAGATCCTCCTTCTCCAGTTCAATCTAGATTCCTCAAAAAATCTTCCTTTCTCTCCTCCTCTCCTGTTTCCCTAGCCTATTTCCTGCCTACCTCTTCTCTGTATAATCGTATATCACCTTAACATCAACCCAAATAAAATGAGAAAGGAAAGGATTAATAAACTCACAATAAATATTTGTTATGACAAATAGTAAAAAGCACTTAAGGGTTTCTCAAACAATCCCTCCAGTAGCCATAGTTGTTATACATAATTTATATATTGATGTGGGTGGGCAGCAGATAAAGCATTTGCATAAGAAGGAACATCTTTTCAAATCTTCTGACTTTGTAGCTATGTGGTTATTAAAAAATCATTATTACATCCATTTTCCTGGCTTTTGAGAATTCATACATTGCAACTGCATTTAAATAATGTCTACTTTTTTGCCTGCTTTTTTTCTCTCCTTGTGTTGTTTTCATTCCCTCTCCATTTCATGACTTTGTGTGTGTGTGTGTGTCTGTGTGTGTTTGTGTAAAAAAAAGTGGGTCCTTTTGTTATATTTTCCTGTCTATGTGCATTAAGGACTATCGATTTAGGATTGGATAAGCTTTTAAGGGCTTTTCTCTAGGAAAAACCAATTTCTTCTCCTGCCTTAGCCATTAATTAGCTATAGGTCTTTGTGGTGGTTTGAATAGGTTTGACCCCCAAAGATTCCTGTGTTTGAATGCTTGGTCCATGGGGAGTGACACTTTTACAATGTTTGGCCTTGTTGGAGAAAGTGTGTTCCCCTGGGGTGGGCTTTGAAGTCTTTTATGCTGTATCTCTGCCCAAATGAAATCCAGTTTCCTCCTAGCTGTCTTAGGATCAGAACCTCCACCAGCACATGATTGTCTGCATGTGCCATGCTTCCCCCATGATGATAATACCTTTAAAAAGGTAAACCAGCATCAATAAAGTTGTTTTTTTTTAATAAAGAGATTTCTTGGTCATGGTGTCTCTTCACAGCATTAAAATACTAAATAGAACACTCTTTATTAAGAAGTGAGGGCTTATGAGCTTCCCCATTTACCTTGATATGTTATTTGATATTCTCATTGTGCAGGTTGTAGTTGATTTTAGCTGCAAATTAGTAACCGCATGAAGGAAATAGTAAAAAGGCTTTAGAATCTAGCAGGCCTCCTATGGCTCTCTATTAGATGGTGCCTTATAGTGAGGTATCTGTAGAAGAGTATGATAATATATTAAGAAGAGAAAGTATTTAAGCTGCTTATCCTGAAACTCATCTAAACTTTGTGAAACACTTTAAATTCTAATTCATAAAACAGAAACTTTAGCTTTCTGCTTTGTTTTCATCTTAGATGATGCCATTTTCTCTTGCTCTCTTTGTGGTTGGAGAATGAGTTGCTTTATGGCAAAAATGATGTCAGATTATAGTTATCAGAGCCAGACAGTAACTATTGAAACACAGTTAGTGTTTCCGTAATTTGCACATGCTTTTGTCATTCTGCAAATCATTTTATTAGTGTGAACCAAGTCTACAGTGACGCATGCTCTTGCATCTGCCTATCTTATTTTATGCCACACCCTTGGGCAGTGTTAATGTTGGACCTTGATGAACCTCACCCAGATTTTCTGTGAGTCATGAAAATTGGAGGCAGTAAAGTTGGATACAGAGGTACAGTTATCCTGTGACTATTTCTCTTTATAGCTTCCAGTTGTCAAGCCCAGCATTTCAATGGGACTTCTGGTTCTGATGTCCTACATTGAATTTAGACAAACCATAAACATGTGCAAAATAACCTCTTCTAGATACTCTCATCAGCTGTGTCATCTGATTTTCTAATGATGATTTTTCCACACCACATACCATAGTCTGCTTTTTTTTTTTTTTAACTTTTCTCCAAATATAAAAGAGGTTACACAACCAATATCACAAAACATAGGGTCACTGGGTACATAAATTGTGAAATAATTGCGCATACATACTGATGTATATAGAAACAAAGTCTACATTTATTTTGTTCCATTTACACATACCTTACACAGAATGTGCTACATTTGTTTCAAGACTGTTTTAGTTCACAAATATTTTGACAGTGATCCATCATCACCTGAAGTCAAATACAACATGTAGTTCTATGCTGGAACTAGAAATACTTTGGATTTTGGAGCAGTTTACATTTTAGGATTATAGGTTTTGACAATATAACTGCACTTGTTAACATATTTTCAAATGAAACATACTGCGGTTCAATCAGACTATTTGTGTACTGACCATTATGAGAAAGTGTGAGGCAGATCATTTTAAAAGTAAACCTTCCTTTAATTTTCTATGTATGAAAGAACCAACTGAAATATAAGAATAGCTATAGTCTGCTACTGGACCACTGTACACTCAGCATTCTAAATATCCCTATAAGTTTATACATAATATATAGATATATACATAGAGAGAGATAGGTAATAGAATTTTTTTGTTATATTTCTATCTGGACTAAGACATCTTATTCTCTGTCATTCATTATAGTATTGCTTTTTCATATTAAATTATATTGTGGTTGAAAATATTCATCTTACCTAAATGTACTTTTGTGGCTATAATCTATCTGCTTTTCAGTGATTCTGGTTTTTTGGAATGATTGAGAAACTTGCTCACTGTACAGTTAGTCATATTTATGATCTGAGTGATCAATTTGTGTGTTACATTACCTGCATAATATTCCCATTGTACATAATGTATTTTTGATTTAACAGCTATAATCTCACCAAAATGCTCTTTCTCAGTCAAGTGTTTTCATGGACTTCAGTACTTAGAGAGAAGCTTCTCGGTTCTTCAGCCAATATTCATCCAAAGGTGCTATATTTGCTATAAAGTGTCCTCACCTACAATCAATGCTCACTCTATCAATTTTTCACATTTCTGTGAACTTTTTAGGTGAGTGATGTGGAATGTTAACAAGTAAATTTGCTGGTTACATAATTTCAATTTTTAGCCACAGATAGATGTTTTCTTATATTACTTAATAATTAACACTTCCTTTAAGATCAATTCCATGTGTATTTTCAACATTAGAGATAAAAGAATCATGCTATAGACTCAGTGTATTACTTCTTTTTAGTGATTAAAGTATAATATGGTGAATTGCTCACATTGACTCTCTTAACAAACTAAGGTGACCTAAATATTAGATATCTTCACTGAAAAGTATCTTCAATATTGAAGACTTTCTGCTTATGTTTCTGACAATAGTCTTATTTAGTTCTCAAGTATTCAATATTATTTACTTTTTCATAACCTGGTACAAATCACATCAAACTATACATTCAAATGTTTATATATAAATCTTATGTTTCTCCAAAAATTTTCTAAATTACTTTTATATGTTTGATACATGCTTTATAGAAACTAATGAGTAAATAAGAAAGAATCACCAGAAAAAATGGTAATTTTGCCTTAAATGTTTTCCCCAAACAAATTTCCATTCAACAGAATTAAAAGCCCTGTGTAAAACTCTGAGGCATATGTGTGACACATATCGTTCTGCTGGTTATTTAAGTTAATGTTTTGTAATTATGATGTCATAAGGGATATCATAGACCTGTGGTTTTATATTATGGGTGATCATCTTATAACATACTAAGGCAAGTCATGCAGAGTCAGTCATTTTGTCCCCATGCCCTGTTTGTTCCTCTTTAAAAACATTTTTATTTTCAAAATTGAAAATAAATCCTTTTTTCTTACTATAAATCTCTATCACAGTTTCTATTCCCTCCAAATCTCCAAATTCTGCTACCTCTTCTCTCCCTGCAATCCATCTCCTCTGTTTCCTCCTTCTCTTCTAAGCGCAGGCCTCTAAGAGCCTACAGAAAAACTTGTAAAACAAGATTCAATAAGAAAAAGCAAAAGTCTTCCCATTGACACTGAATAAGACAAGCCAACAGAAAAATAAGAGTCCTATAAGCAGCCAAAAGAGTCAGAGATACACCTGTTTCTCCTTTAGGAGACTCACCAAAGCACCATGCTAACAGCTATAACATGTATGCAAAGGATATGGCACAGACCCCTGCAGACCTATGCTTGCTGCTTCAATCTCTGTGAGCCCATGTGAGCCCTGATTAGGTAATTCTGTGGGACTTGTACTCCTGGTATCCTCTACCCCCATTTGAATCCTATAATGCTTCTCCTATCTCGCTTAACCTAAAATTTCCTTCTGATGGATTCACTGTTTCTCTGAACCTTGCTATTCATCAGTAATATGTACTTCAGCTTTCACTTGGTATCTCAGACAGTGCATTTAGTACAAATCTTCATCTTTTTCCTCTTCTTGTCTTCTGCCAACTGTAGTGTGGATGATTTCATCCTGGTACATCATGATAAGAAGAGCCAAGATCCCCATCTCTGTGTCTCTACAGGAAGAACAGCACCCTATACAGTATCATTATTTTATTTTAGGATTCAGAGAATATGTTTTCTACCTAATATACACTAAGGAACAATAATTAACTTAAGAAAAATATAAATTACTGTATAGGAGGAACTATAGGCTTCACATGTGTGCAAAGAGTCTGCATTTTTGCATAATATATCCTTAAGTGTTTACCTCATGTTCCAGTAGACAGCTTTGTATTCAGTTCTCAGGGAAGAAACTATAATTAAACCCAGGAAGACAAAAATCTAAAAAAAGCCATAAAAATAGTTATGGATTTGTGGAAAAAATAAATATTTCAGTGAGATGAAAGATAATGAATATGTAAAATTATCAACATTCAGTAAAATTGATATTAATATGCTTAAATTGATAATGACTAAACAGTAAACTGCTATCTAACATATATACTAAAGCCACAAATTCTGCAAAGCTAGGGTTCATGGACTTTCAGAAGAAAAATATACTGCATTTAAGCTATATGTAAAACAGTAAATTATTCTTATGATTAAAAAAATTAAACAGGTTAGAGTAGACTCAATTTAGATTTAGTATTCTCAAACCAAATCTTAGCAATAATATTTCCAAGGATCCCTGAAATCAATTAAGTATTAATTTTGAAAATAGCTAATATGTAATACATATATTGTGAGATAGAATTTTTTAAAGGTTAACTCTATAGATACATTTAATATAATATGTTTTAAGAAAATGGAAGTGACAATCCTATCTCAAGGTTGCTGATGTTCCTTTTATCAAATGTAAGGATTTGACAAAGACTTGTGAAGCAGTTTCTTGTCCAAACTAAGTATTTGGGGGAAGGCAAAGTATATTACACTAATTGCAATACTTTTTATAAAGCATCGTTAGTATTCACTCCTGAAGTAGAAAAAAGCAAACACAAAGTCTCCTGATTGTCTTATTGAAATTTCCCATCAATCCTTCTATTTTCTTTGCATTCAATTATTGATTATCAACTTAGATTTTTAGCATACTTAGATTTTTCTGACTCCTTGCTTTTTGTAACTGTAGACATACAGACTATCAAACATTATCATCATCTACTACACCAGTATAAATTCTCTTAGGGATGTTGGGTAAAAAGGTAGGACTTTTAACTCATGATAGTTTCTGGCATAAAATTCTAATTTATTTTGTCCAGTATTTAAAGATCCAGTCCAATGCTTAAACACCAAGATGGCTGTCTAAAAGAGGCCTTATCAAATGCTTGTAGTTCCAGGATGAAAATATTAACTAATCCACAGTCTTATGTTACATGTTATATGACTTTAACACTCTCCCTTCAACAGCAAATTGAAATCCTAAAGAGGAAACCATCCAACACAATGAAATAAAAGAACCTAATTGACACATGTAGAGTACTTCATCAAAAGGAATCATTACAATAGAAAAAGCTCAAGCAAGATTGAAAAGATGTGCAATAGAAGAGACCAAAAGAAAATCAATTATATGAATGCCAGAGGATATGCCTATATAGATACTGCATCCAATTACAAACAAGTTGGAGAAATCTCACAATGTCTCAGTTTTAGGTGAAATGCAATTAATTTCTGCTGTAATAGCTACTCAGATTTCTTTCTTCTTTCCATCTCACCTCTTCCACCCATGCCCTTCTGTCCTACTGCCTCCCATGACTGTTTTCTTTCTTTTTATAAGTAGGATTGAAGCATCCTCCCTTGAGTTTTTTTGATTGTTACACTCCTTAAGGTATATAGGTTTTATCTAGGTATTCTGTACTTTTTGGCTAGTATCCACATAATAGTTAGTACATACTATGCATGTCCTTTTGGGTCTGGTTTACCTCATCCATGATGATATTTTCTAGTTCTGTTCATATGCCGGCAAAACTCAAGATGTACTATTAGCTGAATAGTACTCCATTTTATGAACGATCCAGATTTTTTTGTATCTATACTTTGAATGAAAGATATCTGGGTTGTTTGGAGCTTTTGACTGTTACAAATAAGACCACTATGAATATAGTGGAGCATGTGTTTGGGTATATGTACATGAGTAATATAGCTGGATCTTCAGCTATTTTCAATTTTCTGAGAAACAATCAGATTGATATTTAGAGTGGTTGTATCAGTTTGCAATCCCACCAGAAATGAGAGAGTGTTCTCACAACAAAAGCGACCATTAAATGCAAGTAAGTCGTAAACTACTAACACAGAAAACCTGGGTTTAAAAATTAAGGGAGTAGTTAATGACCCGAGACATCTATCACATAGAAGCTGAAACTAGTGGATAGGCCTGTAAATGATAATAATTGAAAGATAGCAAAAGCCACCATATTTATCTTACTTTTAAGTTCTGCCTTTTCTTTACTATAACCTATAGATTTTTGTACTACATAAAAACAAAACAAAAATCCCTGAACATAATGGCCTACAATTATACAATTTTATTTCCATGATTCTTTGAAAGTACTGATGAATTTTCATTTTATATGAAATAATAGTACTGTCTATAGATGTGCAAATTTTTGATTGTCAAGAATCACTACTCACTTTGCTGACAAGTAAATTGGTTGTTGCTTGTAGATTCATGGGTGTAAAAACATGCTGAGTATATACATTTCATAGGAACAAATTCCCCAAGCTTGACACTTCCTTAGTGTTGACTAGAAACTTCTTATCATTTATATTTTGAGTCTCACATAGTATTAATACAACCACAACCTGCAAATCCCAACTGATACTGTTGGGTCAAACTCAAAAGAATAGAAATAAACTTTATGCTTATGTATCTGGCTGAAAGAAGAATTGGTTTCTATTATTAATCTAACACCCTTAAGATAGTCAGTGTTTCAAAGACAACGACTTATATAAATGGGAATGAGAATTTCAGAAAAGAAAAATTAAAATCAAATAGTGATTACTTCACATTCTTAGGCTTTAGGTCTTAATTTTTGAAAACCTATTTTTAATATTAATTTTAACTTTTATATGTATAAATGTTTTGCTTAAATGTATCTCTGTGTACCATCTGCTTGCCTGGTTGTCACAAAGGACAGATGAGGGCATAAAATCCACTGGAAATAAGTTTTCAATAGTTTATAGCCACATATGGATATGGGAAACTAAATCTAAGTACTCTGGAAGAGTACCTAGAGTTCTTAATGGTTTAGCCATCTTTCCAATCTTTAATGTTTTCTTGCATCAACTTTTGATTACTCAAGTTCAGCATAATGGAGGAAAAACCAGGCAGTTTCTTAGTGAAACACTGGATTCCATTTCTAACAATATCTCACTAAGTTCTAACTACACTTGTCTTTAATTAACAACAGTAGTGATGTTCAAATAAGTGTTTTTGGTTTTTGATATAAAGCCAAACTAGTATTTTTGCTTAAATGAGTAATTGCAAAAAAAAAATAATAAAGTTAATTTTTTTAATGGTAAAAGACCTTCAGGGAAGAATTCACAGTCTCAATTAAAATATGCCAAAATTGCAAATCTTAATTGTGTTTTATCAAAAATCAAAACATTAGGAAATAATGAAGACATTTAATTTGAGATCTTCACTCTTTGATCTAAGCTTGCGTTCACATGGAGGAATGTTATAGAAAGGGTATGCAGCATTTTACTCACAGGCATAATTTCTTCTTTAGGTATTTATAATGTGAAACAGTGAAATTAAAGACAATTTTACATGGAATATAAACCATCTATTAGGAAATATAAGCTTTATTTGATGGATTTAATTCCATCATAAGAACTTGCATGGGATCAGTGTATTTCCCCCAAAATGCCAAAAACTATTTAACACCTAAAATTGTTAAAAATATGCACAGTAACATTAGCAAAATTGAAAAGTTAAAAGCTAAAACGTTGCAGACAACTTCTTAGTTCTACCTAAAATACAAAGATAGAGGTGGGGTCACATGTGGAAAAGGTGAGGCTGCACTTCAATTACTAACCTACTCTAGGATGAAAAACCATGAGAACAATGAGATGAATTGGTACTCAAATTTTCAGACCACGACAATAAATAATTTATTCTTGAACCTTTGAAATACATAAGAGGAAATCAATAAACAAGAGTTGCTTAAGTTCTGTGTATGGAAAACAAAGCTTTTATTTTATTTGAAATGACTACATATTTTTTCATATCCAAACACATTTATCTCTGTCTCACATGTGTGTGGATCACATTCATCAAGCTCAGGCACAGATGTGAGGCAGAGGCACAACGCAGGCACCAGGTGGTGATTGACTTAAGCAAAGGGCTTCCCACGGCACTTGACTGACACTTTAAAAATCTTTGTGGGTTTATATCTGTTTCTTTTTCCCTGATTACAAATATGCACTGCAGTTTTATATAGAAAGTGCTAAAGAATGTAAGTGTTCTAAGAAAGCAAAATATATGAGAAAGATGCAAGCACCAATAGCCTATAAACTGTAAAGCTTTGCATTTTCTGTGTTTTATTTAAATACCAGTGACTGACTAGAAAGAAAAAGAATTCATGGCCCTATGATATTTAAACTTTAGGTTCATTACTATGCACAATATCTCCTATTTAAAAACCTGTTTTGAGACCTGAGAATATGGCATATACTACACATGTGAAAAAAATTGTGAGTTTGATCTGTAGCACATAAAGAATTAATTACAGAAAACAAATGACTAAATAAGTAAATAAATGAAGAAAACCAGTCTTTTAGATGAAGGATTATTTTGTAGAATTTTTTTATTAAATTATTTATTTTCATTCCAAATCTTGCCACTTTCTGGTCCCCACTCCCTTCTTCTCTCCTTCCCCTCCTCTGCTATAAAAGAATGTTCCCCTGCCTACCAACCCCCATATCACCCCCATCAGCATCCCCCTTCCCTGGTACATCACTTTTTCACAGTATTAAGTACATTATCTCCCACTGACGCCATACAAAGGAGTTCTCTGTTACACGTGTGTCTGGGGCCAATGACTAGCCCATATATGGTCTTGGTTGTTGGCTTAGTCTCTGAAAATTCTTAGGGTCTGTGATCCTTCCTCCTGAGAATATTTTAAACTAGATAAAGCATGAAGGTTATTATATGAGAGTTCTGGAGATCAAAGGTAATATACAAAATAAAACTCTGTCTCAATGTCTGCTTTGACGTTGTTCTTCCTTTATAGTTGCAATCCGCTTCAGCTTCTTTCATCCATTCTCTAACTCTTTTATATTGGTCCTCAACCTCAGTCTGATGGTTGGCTGTGTGTATCTGCATGAGTCTCCGTCACTTGATTGAAGAGCCTCTCAGAGGACAGCCATGCCAGGCTCCTGTCTGCACGCATGATATGGCATCTGTAATAGTTCCAGGATTTCATGTCACACATGGGATATATCCCAAGTTGGGCCTGTTTCTAGGTGGGCTTTCTTTCCATCTTTTCTCCATTTTATCTCTGCATTACCTTTAGAGAGAAACAATTCTGTATTAAAAAATTTGAAGGTGGGTGGGTAGTCCCCTGCCTCAAATGGGGGCCATGTCTACCTAATAGAGGTGGTATCTTCCGGTTCCATCTCCCCACAGTTGGGCATTTTTTTCTAATGTCATTCCCAGTGAGTCCTGTAGTCTCTCACATTCCAGGCCTCTGGGACTTCCTATAGGTTACCACAGGACCCTAATACCTAGTGCTGCATATTTCAATTCATTCTGGTGGACCTCTGAGTGTCTCTTCCCATACCTGCCACTGTCCCTACTTTTCCTCTCTTTCCTCCTGGGGATGTTTTAAACTATGATTAAACATTAAGTTTATTATATATGAGTTTTGGAGATAAAAGGTAATATGTACAAGAAAACACTGTCTAATTTTTATGAAGTAAATAGAAATATATATTAAATTAAATTAATGAAGTAAAGTTACATAACCATAGTATTTTAGAGTAATTATTATTATGCATTTTATTATTTTTAAATGACTTTTATTTACTTTTAACTATTAAGTCATTGCCCCCCTCCAGGTCTGCCCTGCCATAGTTCCTCAACATATTCCTCCTACCCTGTCCCTAAGAGGAAGTTCTCCTACCGCCTGCTAGGCTTCCCCACTCCCTGGAGACTCATGTCTCTCCAGGATTAGGCACATCTCTCACCGAGGACAGACCAGATAGTATTTTTCTGTATATGTATTAGGGGACCTCTAAGCAGTTGATGTATGATGCCTGGGTAGTAGATCACTGTCAGAGATATAAGGAGTCCGGGTTATGTGGGACTGCTTGTCTTCCTAGAGAGTTACTCTCTTCCTCAGCTTCTTCCAGCCTTTGTCTAATTCAACCACAAGAGTCCCCATCTTTAACCGAATGTTTGGGTGCAAGTATCTGTTTCTGTGTCAGTCAGCTACTTTCTAGGCCTCTCAGAGGATAGCCATGCTTGGTTCCTGTCTGGAAATAAACCATAGTATCGGTAATAATGTCATGCTTTGAAGTCTCCCTTACAGATGTATCCCAATATGGGCTAGTCACTGAACCTCATTTCCCTTAGTGTCTTCTCCATTTTTGTCCTTGCAGTTCTAACCTCCAAGAATCCAAACAACGTGTTTAAGAAATAGGGTATTTTCTAGAAGGTTCTCCCTCCTACCACCTCTGGCTGTTATGTATTTTCCATTCATTCTGCCAAGTGGTCCTCAAGGTTCACTCCTGTTCCACAATACCTGATCATGTTCCCATTTTCCCTACCCACTTTCTATCCCTATTCCTTTTCCCACCCAGTTCCCTCTTTCTGCCATCTGCTTTCTTCTCCCTCCAAAGTAGGATTGGAACATCCTTACTGCTTATTAACCTTCTGTGTTCTGTGAATTGTAACCAGGTATTTCATAATATTTTATTTAATATCTAGTATTAGTGAATACATAAAATAGTCCTTTGGGTCTGAAATACCTCATTCAGGATGATATTCTCTTGTTTATCCATTTGTCTACAAATATTATGATGTCCTTGTAGCTGAATAACATTCCTTTGTGTAAATACACCACAGTTATTACATCCATGCTTCAGTTGAGAGACAACTGGATTGTTTCCAGCTTCTTGCTATCACAAATATGGCTGCTATGAACATAGTGGTGCATGTGTTTTGGGAAATAGTGAGGCATCTTTTGGGTATATGCCCAGGAGTGGTATAGTTGGATCTTCTGGTAGATCTATTTTTAATTTTCTAAGAAGCCTCCAGAATGATTTCCAGAATGGTTGCACCAGTTTGCAATCTCATCAGCAATTGAAGAGTTTTCTTCCTTGTCCACATTCTTGCCAATAGGTGCTGTTACCTGAGCTTTTGATATTAGCCATTCTAACTGACATAAGATAGACCTTCAGGGACATTTGATTTGCATTTACCTGATGACTAAGGACTTTGAACATTTCTTTAAGAGCTTTATGGCCATTCCAGGTTCCTCTGTTGAGAATTCTCTGTTTAGTTCTATACCTCATTTTTTGTTTGGTTTGTTTAGATTTTTGGAGGTTAGCTTCTTGAGTTCTTTACATATTTTGGATATTTGCCCTCTGTCAGAGGTATGGCTTGTGCATATTTTTTTCCTAGTCTGTAGCTTCCCGATTTGTCCTATTGACTACTTCCTTTGCCTTACTGAAGCTTTTCAGCATCAAGAGGTCAGATTTATTAAATCTTTATCTTAAAGCCTGAGCCATTGGAGTTCTACTGAGAAAGCACTCCCCACCCTCACCTGATGCTAATGAGTTCAAGGCTCTTTCCTACTTCCTCTTCTATAAGATTAAGAGTATCTGATTTTATGCTGATGTTCTTATCCACTTGGACATGTGCTTTGTGCAAGGTGACATATATGAAAATATTTTTTTTTCATTTTCCTACATACAGACTGTCAGTTAGACCAGTATCAATTATTGAAGATGCTTCCTTTTTTTCCATGTATACTTTTGGTTTCTTTGTCAAAGATCAAGTTTCCATTATTGTGTGGGTTTATTTCATGGTCTTCAGTTCTATCCCATTGATCAGCCTGTCCATCACTGTACCAATATCATGTGGTATGTTTTACCATTATTGCTCAGTAGTACACATTACAGTCAAGCCTAATGATTCCCCCAGAAGTTCTTTTACTGTTAATAATTATTTTTTCTACAGGCCCAGTGATGTCACTCAGAGTACAGAGAATGCTTTGCTGTGCTGTCTAGAAAAGTGTACTTTTTGGCCCACAGTGAGGGCCTGGCCTCTGTCAGTGGGAGTTAGGTTCTGCCTTAAATGGCTGTGCTTGTGGACCAGAAGCACAGACTCTTTTACACTGAGACCTTCAGAGATCCTGGGAAACAGAACCGGTGAGATCACACTGTGAGGTCTCAGAGCATAGAGAGTGCTTTGCTGTGTTCTCTGGATAAGGTTCCTGTCCAGCAAACAGTGAGTGTTGACCTGAATGGTTGTGCTTAGAAAACACCCACACAGGCTCTTTTCCACTTTGACCAGCAGAGAACTTGGGGCACAGGCTCAGAGAGGTCACAAAGGGAGTTCTCAGAGAGCAGAGAATGCTGTGCTCTCTAGAAAAGGGTACTTTTTGATATAGGGAAGGAGCCAGGTATCTGCCAGTAGGACTCAGGACCTGTGGGCAGAGGATTGAGCTCCCAGAACAGCCTCATAAGAGCTCTGACACCTAAGCCCACAAAGGCAGAACTGAGTCACTGCCATCAGAACTCACTGCTTACATACAAAAAGCTGAAGCATCAGAAGCAATTTTCTTCCTTAGCTCATGTGCCCTCAGATCCACAGGAGAGACAGGTGCCAGTCAATGACATAAAGATTACCTATAATCAAAGATAAGAAGATAGAAAGAGGAAAGTGAAAGAACTTAAGCAATGGAACCCAGATAACCTGGCAACATCAGAAATCAAGTCTCCCACCACAGCAAGTAGTGGATTGATAAAACTCTTAAAAAAACCAAGACTTAGTTGTGAGATCATTCCTCATGATGATCATGGAGATCTTCAAGAAGCACACAAATAACTCCCTTAAGCAATTACAGAAGAACGACGAGAAATCACTCAAAGAACTACAGGAAAACATAACTAAACAGATGATGGGATTGAAAACAGAAATAGAAACAATAGAAAATATACAAAAAGAGACATCCTTGGAGAAAGAAAACCTAAAAAAGTAATCAGGAGTCATAGATACAAGAATCACCAACAAACTACAAGAGATGGAAGAGAGGATCTGAGGAGCCGAAGACAACATAGGAAACATATACAAAACAGTAAGAGAAGATGCAAAAACCAAAAAACTCCTAATCCAATATGTCCAGGTGATTCAGGACACAATGAGAAGACCAAACCTAAGTACAATAGATATAAAAGAGGGCAAGATATATCAATTAAAAGGCACAGTAAATATCTTCAACAAAATTATAGAAGAAAACATCCCTACCCTTAAGAATGAGATGACCATGAGCATAAAAAAAGACTACAGAATTTCAAATAGATTGGACCAGAAAAGAAATTCTTCCTGATACATAATAGTAAAAACATCCAAAAGTTCAAAACAAAGAAAGAATACTAAAAGCTGTAAGGGAAAAAGGATATGTAACATGTAAAGCCAGACCAATCAGAATTACACCCAACTTATCAACAGAAACTATGGAAGCTAGAAGATCTTGGTCAGACATCATATGCAGTCTAAGAGAACACAAAAGCCAGCCCAGATTACTATATCCAGCTAAACTCTCAATTATAAAAGATGGAGAGACAAAGATATTCCATGTCAAAAATAAACTTACTCAATATTTGACCACAAATCCAGCCCTATAAAGATAATTGGAGGAAAATCCAACACAAAGAGGGAAACTACACTCTAGAAAAAGCAAGAAAATAATGAATAAAGAAAACCATAAGAAAGACACACAGATAAAATTCTACCTCTAACAACAAAAATAACAGGAAAGAACAATCACTATTCTTTAATATCTGTTAACATAAATGGACTCAATTCCCCAATAAAGAGACGAAGTCTATAAGACAGGATACATAAACAGGATCCAGCATTTTGCTGAAAACACGAAACTCATCTCAGAGACAAAGACAGACACTAGTAAATGGCTGAGGAAAAACATTCCAAGCAAATGGCCCCAAGAAATAAGCTGGAGTAGCCATTCTAATATTGAATAGACTTTCAACCAAAAGTTGTCAAAAAAGAGAAGGAAGGACAATTTTTACTCATTACAGAAAAAATTTATCAGGAGGACCCCTCAATCCTAAACATCTCTGGTCCAAATACAAGAGCACCATATTCATAAAACAAATGTTACAAAAGCTCAAAACATATATTGCACCATATACAATAACAGCAGGAGAATTCAACACCCCACTTTTATCAATGGACAGATCATGGAAGCATAAACTGAACACAGACACAGTGAAACTAGCAGAGGTTATGAAACAATTGTAATTAACAGATATCTACAGAATATTTCATTCTAAAACAAAATAATACACTTTTTTTTCAGCATCTCACAGCACCTTTTTCAAAATTCATCATATAGTTGGTCTCAAAAAAAGCTTCAATAGGTACAAGAAAATTGAAACACTCCCCTACATCCTATTAGATAACCATGGACTCAGGCTGGTCTTTAATATCAACAAAGACAACAAAAACTCACACATGGAAGCTGAATAATGCTCTACTCAAGGATAAAATGGTCAATGAAGAAATTTAAAAAATTAAAGTGGTTTTGTAATTTAATGAAAATGAAAGTTCAGCAAACCTAAACCTATGAGATGAATAGAAAGAAGTACTTAGAGGAAAACGCATAGCTCTGAGTGCCTCCTAAAGGAAACTGTAGGGAATATACACTAGAAGCTTGACAGCAAAACTGAAAGCTCTAGAACAAAAAGAAGCAGATACACAAAAGAGGAATGCCCGGCAGAAAATAATCAAACACAGAGCAGAAATCAACCAAGTAGAAACAAAAAAGAAAAATACAAAGTATCAACAAAATCAGGAGCTGTTTCTTTGAGCAAATCAACAAGATTGATAAACCCTTAGCCAGACTAATTAGAGGGCACAGAGTGAGTATCCAAATTAACAAAAATCAAAAATGAAATGGGAGACATGAAAACAAAATCTGAGGAAATTTAATAAATCATCAGATCCTACTACAAAAGTTGTGGTTTAGGTACCAGCATAACTGTGGATTCATAGAATGAACTAGGTAGTGTTCCTCCTCTTTCAATTTTATGCAATAATTTGAGGAGTGTTGTTATTAGCTCTTCTTTGAACATCTGGTAGAATTCTACACAAAAGGCATTGCCCTGGAAATTCTTTGTTCAGGAAGTTTTTAATGACTTCTATTTTCTTGGGAGATAAAGACCTGTTTATATAGTTCACCCACTCTTGGTATCTGTCTGGAAACTCATCCATTTGATCTATATTTTGAAATTTTATTGAGTATAGTCTTTTGTAGTAGGATCTGATGATTTTTTTTAAGTTACTCATTTTCAGGTTTTATGTCTTCCCTCTCATTTCCTATTTCGTTAATTTGGATACTGTACCTGTTCCCTTTAATTACTTTGGCTAGGGATTTATCTATCTTTTTGATAGTCTCAAATATCCAGCTTTTGCCTTGTTGATACTTTATATCATTCTCTTTCTCTTGTTTCTGTTTGCTTGATTTCTGCCCCAAGTTTGACTATTTAATTCTCTCTATTCCTCTTGGTTATGTTTGCTATTTTTCCCCTAGGTCTTTCAGGTGTACTGTTAAGTTACTAGTGTAGGATTTCTTCAATTTATTTACAAGGGCCCTTAGTGCTATGAATTTTTCTCTCAACACTGCTTTCTTTGTATTCCACAGTTTTGGATATGCTATGTTACAATTTTCATTAAGTTTCAGGAAGTCTTTAATTTATTTTTTTTATTTCTTCTCTACAGAAATTATTATTGAGTAAGAATTTGTTTAGTTTCCATGGGTAGGCTGTTTTATTATTATGTTTTTGGTAATAAAGTTCATCCTTAGTTTGTAGCGATCTGATATGGTATATGGAATTATGTTAATCTTCTTATATCTGTTGAGTGTTATTTTGTGACAAATTATATGATAGTTTTGGAGAAAGTACCATGAGGTGCTAAGAAGAAGAAATATTTTTCTGTTTTAGGGTGAATTATTCTATACATATTTGTTAAATTCATTTGATTTATAACCTTTATTAGTTCCAATGTGTCTCTGTTTAGTTCTTGTTTCAATGACATGAATATTGTTATGAGTGGGGTGTTGCAGTTTCCCACTATTACTGTGTTGGCTACAATATGTGTTTCTAGGTTTGGTAAAGTTTCTGTTATAAATGTGTGTGTTCTTGCATTTGGTGCATATATGTTCAGAATTGAGGTATTATTTTCATGGATTATTTTCCTTTGATAAATATGAAGTGTCTTTCTTTATCTTATTTAATAAGATTTGGTTGAAAGCTTATCTTATTGGTTAATAAAATGGCAACTCCGATTTGGTTCTTGGGACCATTTACTTGGAAGACTTTTTTCATTCTTTACTCTGAAGTACTGACTGTCTTTGCCAATGAGGTTTGTTTCTTATATTCAGTAAAATTCTGAATCCTGCTTGAGTATCCAGCCTGTTACCTTATGCCTTTTATTAAGGAATTGAGTTTCTTGTTATTGAAAAAAATTAATGACAGATGATTGTTAGTTCCTGTTATATTTGTTGCTGTAGATATCATTATGTGTATGTGATTTTGTCCTTTATGTCTTGTTGTAAGATTATTAATTTCTTGTTTTTCTTTCGTGTAGATATTGTCCTTGTACTTGAATTTTTCTTCTAGAATCCTCTTTAAGGCTGGATTTGTAGATAAATATTATTTGAATTTTTTTGCCCAGGAATATTTTGTTTCCTACATCTATGATGCTTGAGCGTTTTGGTGGGTATACTAGCCTGGGTGGCATTTGTTGTCTCTGAGTGTCTACATGACTGCTGTCCAGGATCTTCAAGCTTTTAGGTTCTCTGTTGAGAAGTATAGTGTAATTCTCATAGAGTGCCTTCATGTTACTTAGCCTTTTTTCCTAGACTTTATGATACTCTTTTTTTTTCTGTGTATTTAGTATTTTGGTTATTATAGTATGAAAGGATTTTCTTTTGTGGCCCAACATGTTTGATATTATATAGGCTTTTTCTACATTTACATCCACCTCTTTCTTTAGGTTGGGGAAGTTTTCTTCTATGATTTTGTTGAAAATGCTTTCGGGTTTTTTGAACTCTGTTTGCTTTCTTCTATTTCTTTTATTTGTTAGCTCTGGTCTTTTGATTGTGCCCTGGATTTCCTGGTTATTTTTGGTTAGGAGTTTTTATATTTTGTATTTTCTTTGACCATTTGGTCAGTATCTTCTGGGGAATACTCTACGTCTGAGATTCTCTTTTCTATCTCCTGTATTCTGTTGTTGATGCTTGCATTTGTAGATCCTGACCTTTTAACTAGGTGTTTTATTTCTATAGTTGCCTCCATTTGTGATTTCTTAATGTTTTAACTTCAATTTATAGGTCTTGTACTGCTTAGTTTGTTTTTACTTTAATGGCTTTTACCTGTTGAACCGTGTGTTTTCCTCTATTTCTTTCAGTGAGTGACATATATATATATATATATATATATTTTTTTTTTCAGTGAGTTTATAGCCTTCTTAATAGACACTATTATTGTCATGAGATAAGATTTAAGTTTAGGTATGTTTGGGTGTCCAAGGTGTGCTGTGTTGGAAGAACTAGTTTCTGATGGTACCAAATTATATTAGCTAATGTTGTTTGTGGTCTTGTGCTTCCCTCTCACCATTGGAACATCTCTGCTGTTAACTTGCTTGGATGTCTTGGTTGGACCCTGTCTCTTGTGACCATGTGTTCCTCCAGGTCTCCTGAGAGACCTTTGGCTTTTGCTCTAGCATAATTCATTAGATGTCTTCAGACTGTGGGGTCTGTTGCTCTGGGTACAGCAGACCTACTGGGAGACCTTCAGACTGTGGGGTTTTCAGAGGAACAGACAGGTTGATGATCAGAATGTTCAGGCCTGAAAGAAGTTCAACCAGGAAGGATGTATTTCCAAGTCCTCTGGGCTCCCAGGAGGTCCCAGCTGCTGTGGTTATTTGGGTGGGTTTCTTATCTTTTTTTCTGTGTGCAGCAGATATTCTCAAAGGCCTTCAGACTGTGGGGTCTTCAAAGGACAAGACATACTAATGACCTGCCTCGACAGAAGATACAGGTTGGAAAGTTTGTACTAATAGCTCTGTCAGGTATCATTTGGCCATGAATGTTTCACTCACATAGTACATTTCATGCACCTGTGTATTGTCTCATAATTCTGAAATAATTCTTATGTTTTTGTTTATTGTCTATTTTGCAAGTTTGAGAAAAGAATAATTAAATTTATCATGTTATTTTACTTTTTGTTTATCACAGTCCTGTGAGATAGAGATATGTTATTGTGAATATCAGTATTCTAATCTTTCTAATGATGTCAGTTTCTATTGGTTGATGTATGTCAGTTATTTTTCATTCACTTACTGATAAAATTTTGGTCAGTCTCATGTTGAACAACAGGTCCAAAAAGATATATATAACATATAATATATATATATATATATATATATATATATATATATATATGTATATTAGAAATTTACCCTAATGATTATATTAAAGTAAACTCTGTAGTCTAAAAAGGACAAAATGACAAAATACAAGACTATGAAAGATTATGTGTATATAACTCATTTTCATGGTTAAAAAACAGCAGATTGATGAAATATGGTTATTTACCCAACTTTAATTACTTTAAAGTTATTAAAATAAAACTGTGTTTCATATATATTGAAAGAATCCCAAGTGGTCCATATCTTAGCATTTATCCTGCCAATGTTTAAATGTAAGTTTCTCTCATTACAGATGATTTTAATTTTCCTGCTAAGATCTCCTACTTAAGATGAATAATTTTGTCTATTATACAGTATTATTCTTTCTGAGATGCATATTTATTATTGATGTCTGCTAGCCACATATCATTATGTAAATAAACTATAACTGATTTTTTTTGCTTCTTTTAGTTAAAAAGGCTTTTACTGTGAAAAATCATAGCCCATATATGTAATTAAATAATGCAATTAGAGGTAGTCATAGTACTTAGATTAAGGATGGGGTCATAGCACACACAGTAATCTATATTAAGATTTTATAAAAAAAACCAAGTTCAGTTAAGTTTGAACAAATTCACTAATGTTACTAAAAAGCAGAAACGTGTTTATATTTGTAATACAGGATATATCTGACTTTTAAGAAGTTGGAAAACGAGAATATTTGGTAGTCAGTGAATTCATATTATCTTAGTTCTCTCTGGGTTTGTACATAATTATAAAATTTCTCATTACTCCATTATCTTCATATAGTGGACTCTTAGGCTATTAGTTTTAATGGGGACTGATGATGTTTTGTTAAAAAAATCCTACTGTCTAAGAATGGTGAAGACATTCCTAGACTACTTCCTTCTCAAATTATTTGCAGGTTTTAGGTTGAAAGGTTTACATTTTGATTGACAAACATGTGAACTCAGAAAGTGTTCTGCATAGAGGTGGCTGGATGGGTAGGAGTGTTCCAGTGGCATGTGTACTGGATAAGGTGTGGTAGACAGAGGTCACATCTGTTAAGATAGTTGAAAAGAAAAAATAACTCAAGCCACCATTATATTATCCATGAGACATGATTTATTCAAAAATATTCTTCAAATCTATATCAGTCTTTCTATTTGGAGACACTTTTATCTCTTTTAAGCACTTGAATTAACCACCTTCATAAGGTTGACCTGTGTCTATTAGACCATAACCAACCAACGCACACAATACCTGCCCATCTGGTTTAACTAGCCTGTGCTCTTGCCAACCTCTTGTGTTTATCTTCTCATCCACAAGGCTACAACCCTAAAATCAGTCCTTAGTGGAGCCAGATGTTACACCCAGTTTTCTAACTTTGTCTGAGGAGCACCAACCATAAATTTTCAACATCCTGGTTTGAGAAAAGATACACATTTCTTACACAAATCATCCTGCTCAGTTCCCATCAGGAACGGAACAACAGGAACAACAAAATTATTCATGTGATTTCTAAAGACACATCCTAAAATCACAAACAGTATTAGAGTTCAGAACAGTCTTAACTCCATCAAAATCCATTAGACTCATAGAAATACTCCCCAAGGGATGGAGAGATGGCTCAGTGGTAAAGGGCTCTTACTGCTCTTCCAGAGGACTTGGTTCAAATGCCAGCCCTCTCAGGGAGCTTACAACTGTCTCTAAGTCCAAGATCAGATACACTTACATTGACATACATGCAAGCAAAACACATATGCACATAAAGTAAAGGTAAATACATTTAAAATGATAAAAAGTAAATAAAAAATAAAATAAATTAAACATTACAACCATCAACAAAACAATCATTTTCTCACATACATACAACATTAAAAAATACTTCAATTATAATTGCTAAGTTGAACCCAAACAGAGACCTTATTTAAAACAAACTCAAAGCATGTTCCAACAATTTAGGGAATTCAAAGAAGACACAAATAAGCAACTCGCTAAAGTTAAGGAGAAGGAAGACTTCAGTGGAGCCCAAGAAAACACAAGTGTAAGGCCGAACAAGGTAGCAAAAGGTGTGAAAGATCTGAAAACACCATCCAAAGAAAGGAAAGAAACATTAACAAGAGGTCAACCTGAAATGAATAAAAAACCAAACAGATAATACAGAGATATAATGAAATAGAATTAAATAAGTCTTAAACTGTGGTTCCTACCAGATCAAATTTTCCTGAAATTAGTAATTTTGAAAAAAGTTTCATGAGAATATTTACAAAACTTTGTCTCACAATTTAAGAAACTGTGTTGTTCCCATAGTATAGTGGATATAACATTTGCCTTCCACAATTTAAGGAACAGAGTTATAGAGACAACATGTAGAAATTTCTCTATGAATGTCTACCGACAGACCTGTCTATATTATAAAAAATGAACAGAGAATTATTTAGGAAGCAGGTCTAATGTTTCTACTTCCAAATATTTTTAATTGAACAACATTATTTGAAAAAACAGAGATAAATGTATACATTTTAAAAGCATTTTTGCATAAAAGTATATGAATATATTTTTGTGAGTAAATGATTTTTTTAAAGTTTTGATATTATGCCTTAAATTCTTACTAGTAACAATGAGCATAAAGTACATGTAAAACAAAATGTAACCTGGAAATAGTCAAAGTATTCTTGGTGTGTAAAGATTAACCATAATAATTTTTCATTTTTTTGCTTGTTTTGCTTGAACATCATATAATCTGTGAGTTGTTTATGAAGTGTTCATAGCTTTCTGGGGTTAGAATCCAATTATCAGTGACTGCATATTATGTCTGTTCTTTTGTGACTGGGTTACCACACTCAGGATGATATTCTCTAGATGCATCCATGTTCTTAAGAATTTCATAAAGTCATTTTTTTTGATAGCTGAGTAGTACTCCATTGTGAAATATACCACAATTTTTGTATCCATTCACCTACCGAAGGACATCATGGTCTTTTCAAGCTTCTGGATATTACAGATAGGGCTGCTATGAACATTGTGGTGCATAAGTCTGGGTTGTACATTGGAGCATCTCAGGTGTATATGCCCAGAAGTGGAATAACTGGGTATTCAGGTAGTACTATGTCTAGTTTTCTGAGGAACCACCAGACTGATTTCCAGAGTGGTTGTACCAGTTTACAGCCCCACCAAGAGTGGAGAAGTGTTCCTCTTTCTCGGCATCCTCAACAGGATCTGCTGTCATCTGAATATTTTACCTATTTTTTAGCCATTCTGACTGGTGTGAGGTAGAAACTTAGGGTTGTTTTAATTTTCATTTCCATGGTGGCTAATGATGTCGAGCACATCCTTAGATGCTTCGCAGCCATTCAATATTCCTCAATTGAGAACTTTTTGTTTAGCTATGTACCCCATTTTTAATAGGGTTTTTGATTCGTTGTTGTCTAGCTTCTTGAGTTCTTTGTAAACCTTGGATAATAGGGCTCTTTCTGATGTATGGTGGGTAAAGATCTTTTCTCACTCTGTTTATTGCCCTTTTGTTTTCTTGACAGTATCCTTAGCCTTACAAAAACTTTGCATTCTCATTAATTGCCATTTGTCAATATTTGACATTAGAGCATGAGCCATTGTTGTTCTGTTCAGGAAATTTTCTCCTATATCCATGTGTTCTAAGGTTTTCCCTAATTTCTTTTTTTTTTCTTTAGGTTTTCTTTTTCTTTTAACTTTATTTTAAAAAAACAAAGATAAAAGAAAAACATTTTAAACATTATTGCATAAATGTATACAAATACAATTGTGTCAGTGCTTGGCTTTTTTTTTTTTTTTTTTTTTTTTTTTTTTTTTTTTTTTTTAAGGTTTGATAATCTACATTAATGTCTTACTATTTACAATGAGCAAAAAGTACATGTAAAACAGGGTGCAACCCGGAATTAGTCAAAATGTACTTGGTGTGTAAGTTTGGAGCATGATTTTTTTTTTTTTCTGTTCTGTTGCGTTTTGTTTTCTTTTGTTCTTGAACTTCACACAATCTGTGAGTTGTTTCTGGGACAGTCCGAGACTCTTGGGTTAGCATCACACTATCAGTGACTGCATATTATGTCTGTTCTTTTGTGACTGGGTTATCTCACTCAAAATGATATTCTCTCAAGGCAGCCATTTTTTCAGAAATTGGTTAAGTCATTGTTTCTGATGGCTGAGTAGTATTCCATTGTGAAAATGTACCACAATTTTTGTATCCATTTAATTACTGAAGGACATCTGGGTTCTTTCCAGCTTCTGGCTATTATAAATAGAGCCGCTATGAACATTGTGGTGCACATATCATTGTTGTATACTAAAGTGTTTCTGGGGTATATGCCCAGAAGTGGTAGAGCTGGATCTTCAGGTAGTCCAATTTTCTGAGGAACTGCCAGACTGATTTCCAGAGTGGTTGTATCATTTTACAACCCAACAGAGGAAAAGTGTTCCTCTTTCTCTGAAGCCACGCCAGCATCTGCTGTCATCTGAATTTTGGATCATGGCCAATCTGAGTGGTGAGAGGTGGAATCATGTGGTTGTTTTGATTTGCATTTCCCTGATGGCTAAGGATGTCTAGCACTTCTTACATTTTACTCAGTCACTTGATATTCCTCAATTGAAAATGTTTTGTTTCACTCTGTACTCCATTTTTAAATAGGGTTTTTTGATTCTCTGGCGTCTAGCTTATTGAGTTCTTTTTACACCTTGAATATGAAGACTCTATCTGATGTGGAGTTGGTAAAGATCTTTTCCCATCCTGTTGGCTGCTGTTTTGTTTTCTTGACGATGTCCTTAGCCTTACAGAAACTTTGCAATCTCATTAAGTCCCATTTGTTAATATTTGACCTTAGAGCTTGATCCATTGGTGTTTTGTTCAGAAAATTTTCTCCTGTGCCTATGTGTTCTAAGGTTTTTCCTACTTTCTCATCTAATAGTTTCAGTGTTTCTGGTTTAATGTGGAGATCTTTGATCCACTTACACTTGAGCTTTGTACAATAAGATAAGTAAGGGTCTTTTTTCATTCTTTTGGATTCTGAGTACCAGTTGGACCAGCATCATTTGTTGAATAGGCTGTCCTTTTTCCGTTGAATATTTACAGCTCTTTTGTCAAAAATCAGGTGACCATATACATGAGGGCTCATTTCTGGGTCTTCTATTCTATTCCATTGATCCACATGCCTATTTCTGTACCAGTACCATGCAGTTTTCAGCACAATTGCCTTGTAATATAGCTTGAGGTCAGGGATAGTGATTCCTGAAGATGTTTTCTTGTTGTTGAGGATGGATTTCACTATTCTAAGTCTTTAGTTATTCCATATGAAATTGCACATTGATCTTTCCAACTCAATGAAGAACTGGGTTGGAATTTTGATGGGGATTGCATTGAATCTGTAGATTGCTTTTGTTAGGATGGCTATTTTTAAAATGTTGAGCCTTCCAATCCATGAGCATGGGAGATCTTTCCATTTTCTGAGATCTTCCTCAATTTTCTTCTTTAGAGGTTTGAAGTTTTTTTCATACAGGTCCTTCCCTTGCTTAGTTATAGTCACACCAAGGTATTTCAAAGTTTTTGTGATGATTGTGAAGGGTACGTTTTCCCTAATTTCTTTCTCCACATGTTTGTCCTTTGAATATAGGAAAGCTACTGATTTGTTTAATTTAATTTTGTATCCAGCCAGTTTGCTGAACTTGTTTATCAGCTGTAGGAGTTCTCTGGTAGAATCTTTGGAGTCACTTAAGTACAGTCTCATATCATCTGCAACAAGTGTGTTTTTACCTCTTCCTTTCCGATTTGTATCTCCTTGATCTCCTTTTGCTCTCTAATTGCTCCAGCCAGGATTTCCAGTACTATGTTGAATAGGTAGGGGGAGAGTGGGCATCCTTATCAAGTCTCTAATTTTAGTGGGATTGCTTCAAGTTTCACATCCTTAAGTTTGTTTTTGGCTGTTCATTTGCTGTATATTGCTTATATTATGTTTAGATATGGACCTTGGCTTCCTTTTCTTTCCAAAACTTTTAACATGAAGGGTTGTGGAATTTTGTTAAATGCTTTCTCAGCATCTAGTGTGATGACCATGTGATTTTGTTCTTTTAGTTTGTTTATATGGTGGATTACATTGATTGATTTCCTTATATTAAACCATCCCTGCATCCCAGGGATGAAGCCTACTTGGTCATGATGAATGATCGTTTTGATGTGTTCTTGGATTCGGTTTGCAAGGATTTTGTTGAGTATTTTTGCATCAATGTTCATAAGTGACATTGGTCTGAAGTTCTCTTTCCTTGTAGGGTCTTTGTGTGTTTTAGGAATGAGGGTTATTGTAGCCTCAAAAAATAAGTTAGGTAGTATTCCATCTGATTCTATCTTGTAGAATAGTTTGGAGAGTATTGGTGTTATGTTCAAAATAAATGTCTGATAAAATTCTTCACTGAACCTGTGCTTTTTTTGGTTGGGAGGTTTTTGATTACTTCTTCTATTTCTTTAAGTTTTATGGGATTATTTAGATGGTTTACCTGATCCTGGTTTAATTTTAGGATCTCATATCTGTCTAGGAATTCGTCCATTTCCTCCAGATTTTCCAACTTCGTGGAGTATAGGTTTTTGTAGTAGGATCTGTTGATTTCTTGAATTTCCTCAGTTTCAGTTGTTATTTTCCTGCTTTCCTTTCAGATTTCATTTATTTGGATACTTTCTCTCTGCCCTCTAGTTAGTCTGACTAAGTGATTATGAATCGTGTTAATTTTCTTAAAGAACCAGCTCTTGTTTTTGTTGATTCTTTGAATGGTTCTTTTGTTTCTATTTGTTTAATTTCTGCTCTGAGTTTGATTATTTCTTGCCTTCTACTCCTCTTGGGTTTATCTGCTTCCTTTTATTCTTGAGTGTTCAACTGGTTTGTCAAGTTGCACATGTATGCTCTCTCCAGTTTCATTTTGGAAGCACTAAGAGCTATGAGTTATTTTCTTAGTGCTGGTTTCAGTGCATCTCATAGGTTTGGGAATGATGTGTTTTAGTTTCATTAAATTCTAGAAAATCCTTAATTTCTTCATTTTTTCTTTGACCATGCTATTGTTTAATAGAGCATTGTTTAGTTTCCATGTGTATATGGATATTTGTTGTCTTTTTTGTTGTTAAAGATCAGCCTTATAGCATGGTTATCTGGTAGGATGCATGGAAATATTTCAATCTTCTTATTTTTCTAAAGGCTTGTTTTTTGACCAATTTTATAATCAACTTTGGAGAAGGTGCCCTAAGGTGATGAGAAAAAGGTGTACTCTTTTGTTTTAGAATGATAGGTTTTGTAGATGTGTTTTAATTCCAGTTGGTTCATAAACTCTGCTAGTTTCACTGTGTCCTTGTTCAGTTTCTGTTTCCATGATCTGTCCACTGATGAGAGGGGGGTGCTGAGGTCTTTTTATGATTATTGTGTGGGGTGCAATATAGTTTTTGAGTTTTAATAGTGTTTCTTATATGAATATAGATGCTCTTGTGATTGGAGAATATATATTAAGGATTAAGAGTTTCTCCTGAAAAAATTTCCCTGTAATGAGGAAAAAGTGTCCTTACTTGTCTTTTTTGATACCTATTTGTAGGGAGCCGTTTGTGCGGCACCCAAACATGGCGCCGGCTTCCCGCAGAGAGCTCAGCAAACAGAGCTGCTGCCCAGCCAAGAGACTTAATGCGCATGTGCCACATAAGTCATTAGCCCGCTCTCGGGGCATACTATTGAGTTACTGGAGGGCGCACCAATCAGGTAGTGACACAAGTCTCCTAGGCATAAATAGCAGTGCATTTCTTCCCCCAAGAGGATAGGAAGACAGGAGAAGAGGAAGACAGAGAGAGAAAAACCACGTGGAGGGATGGCAGAGAGATATCACGTGGAGAGAAGCTCGATAGGAGAGGTTGTGGGAGATCCCACGTGGAGAGAGACATGGTAATAGTGATTGCGGGAGGTCCCGCGTGGAAAGAGACTGGACAGAGAGATTGTTCTTGGGGGACTGTGCGTGAGAGGCCGTCTAGACAGTAGAACTCGGTAAGGAGTCCCCGACTCAGAGACAAGTTTCCTGCTCATGAAGCCCCTGCTCAAAGTGCTGTTCAATAAAGGTTATCCGCAGAAGAAGCTGTTCGTTTTGTTGCACGCCTGTTCCTAGCGGCGGAAAGTGTGGGCGCGTGACACCTATTGCTTGTAAATCTTCATTCGATATTAGAATGGCCACTCCAGCTTGTTCCTTGGGGATGTTTGCTTAGAAGTTTTTTTCCCAACCATTTACTCTGAGACAGTGTCTGTCTTTGTCTCTGAGATTAGTTTCAAGTATGGGGCAAAATACAGGATTCTGTTAATGTATCCAGTCTGATAGCCTATGTCTTTTTATTGAGGAATTGAGTCCATTTAAGTTAAAAGATATTAAGGAATAGTGGTTCCTGTTTCCTGCTATTTTTGTTTTTAGAGTCAGTATTGTCTTTGTGTGTCTTTCTTCTTTTGGTTTTCTTGCTTAGGTATTTTCTTGTTTTTACTAAGATATAGTTTCCCTTCTTGTATTGGGTTTTCCATCTATAATTCATTGTAGTGCTGGGTTCGTGGACAGATATTGTGAAAATTTTTCTTTTTCTTTTTCCTGGAATATCTCATTCTCTCCATCTATGGTGATAGATTGTTTAGATGGGTATAGCAGCTTTGGCTGGCACTTGTGCTCTCTTAGGGTCTGTGCTCTCTTAAGATCTGACCAGGATCTTCTAGCTTTCATAGCCTCTGTTGAGAAATCAGATGTGATTCTAATTTTTTTTCCTTTATATGTTACATAACCTTGTGCCTTTACTGATTTTAGTATTCTTTCTTTGCTTTGGTTACTTGGCATTTTGAGTATTATTTGTCTTGTGGAATTTCTTTTCCGGTCCAACCTATTTGGAGTTCTGTAGGCTTCTTTTATGTCTCATGGTCATCTCATTCTTAAGGGTAGGGAAGTTTTCTTTTATGAATTTTTGAAGATATTTACTGTACCTCTTAGATGGTATTCTTTACCCTCTTCTATTCCAATTATCCTTAGATTTGGTCTTCTCATTGTGTCCTGGATCTCCTGGACATTTTGGGTTAGGAGGTTTTTGGTTTTTGCATCTTCTCTGACTGTTTTGTCTATATTTTCAAAGTTGCCTTTGGCACATGAGATTCTTTCTCCCATCACTTGTAGTTTGTGAAGATGCTTGCATCTGTGACTCCTGATTTGTTTTCTAGGTTTCTACCTTCAGGTTTGTCTCTTTTAGCGTTTTCTTCATTTTTTCAATTTCCATTTTAAATTCCTTCTTCAATTCTTTCATCTTTTTCGTTCTGATTTCCTCTAGTTCTTTGATTATTTTGAGTGTTTTACATGTTTCCTCATTTAAAGCTTCTAATTCTTTATACTTTTTCTCCCATTCTTGTTTAAAGATCTCCATTAACATCTTGAGGTACGATTTCAGGTTTGAGTCTTTTTTTCTGGAGAAAATTTTCTGAACAAAACATCAATGGCTCAAGCTCTAAGGTCAAAGATTAACAAATGGGACTTAATTAGATTGCAAAGTTTCTGTAAGGCTAAGGACATTGTTATAAAAACAAAAGGGCAGTCAACAGAAAGGGAAAAGATGTTTAACAACTCCACATCAGATAGAGGCCTAATATCTAAGGTATACAAAGAACTCAAAAAGCTAGACACCAGAGAATCAAACAACCCTATTAAAAATGGGGTACAGAGCTAAACAAAACGTTCTCAATTGAGGAATATCAAATGGCTGAGAAACATCTGAGGAAGTGCTTGAAATCCTTAGCCATCAGGGAAATGCAAATCAAAACAACCCTGAGATTCCACCTCACACCAGTCAGATTGGCCAAGATCCAAAACTCAGACAGCAGATGCTGGCGAGGTTGCAGAGAAAGAGGAACACTTTTCCTCTGTTGGTGGGGTTGTAAACTGATACAACCGCTCTGGAAATCAGTCTGGCATTTCCTTATAAAATTGGACATAGTACTACCTGAAGACCCAGCTATTCCACTTCTGGGCATATACCCCAGAGACACTTTAATATACAACAAAGATAAATGCACCACAATGTTCATAGCAGCTCTATTTATAATAGCCAGAAGCTGGAAAGAACCCAGATGTCCTTCAGTAGGTGAATGGATACAAAAATTGTGGTACATTTACACAATAGAGTGCTACTCAGCTATCAGAAACAATGACTTATCCAAATTCTTAAGAAAATGGCTGTATCTAGAGAATATCATCCTGTGAGAGATAACCCAGTCACAAAAGAACAGACATAATGTGCAGTCACTGATAATGTGATGCTAACCCCAGAGGCTGGGACTGCCCCAGAAACAACTCACAGACTTTGTGAAGTTCAAGAACAAAACAAAACAAAACAAAACAAAACAAAAAAACATTATGCTCAATCCTTACACACCAAAAATATGTTGAATAATTCCGGGTTACACACTGTTTTACATGTATGATTTGCTCATTGTAACTAGTATCAAACCTTAAAAAAAAAAGAAAAAAAGAAAAAAAAAGCCAAGCTCTGACAAAAATGTATTTGTATACATTTATGCAAAAATGTTTAAAATTGTTTCTTTTATGTTTGTTTTTTAAAATAAAGTTTAAAAAATAAAATAAGAAATGGGAAGCATTTCAGTTCTATGAGGTAACCTTTATTAATTGCTGATCTTAGTGCCTGGGCTACTGGTGTTCTGAATAGAAAGGTGTCTCCTGTGCCATTGCATTTAAGTATATGCTTAATTTTATCTTCTATCAGATTTAATATATTTTTTATTTTGAGATCATTGATTCACTTGGACTTACATTGTACACAAGGTAATAAAAATGAATTGACTTGCTTTCTTCTGCATACTGACACCCAGTTACCGTCTCTTGAGGATTGTTTCAATTGTCTTTTTGTTACATCTGGCTTTTTTTTTTAATCAAAAATGAGGTGTTTATAAGAGTGAATTTATGTCTGGGTCTTTTACTTTATTCCATTTTTCAACATATATATATATATATATATATATATATATATATATATATATATATATATATATATATATATATATATATATATATGTCTTTTACTTGTTTGGTTAGAGCTTCTGCAAGATATTTTGTTTTTATTTGTGGCTATCATGAAGGGTGTAACTATTCTTATGTCTGTCTCAGCCCATTTGGCATTTGTATATAAGATAGGTACCAATTTGTTTGAATCAATTGGTATCTTGTCAACGGGGTAAAGTTGTTTATCATATGGAGGACTTCTCTGGTGGCATATTTGAACTGTTTTGTGTATATGCTTATATCATCTGCAAATAGCGATACTTCATATCTTATTCCCAAGAACACTTGTCTGATCTTCAGCATTGAAATGTTCTATTTTCTAAAAATGTGATTTAAAAGTATATGGAATAAAGAAAAAAAAAAAACAAACAACAAAATCTCACTGTGTACACAGGAAGGAAATTTAGTCACTATATATATATATACATATATATATATATACATATATATACATATACATATATATACATATACATATGTATATGTATATGTATATGTATATGTATATGTATATGTATATGTATATGTATATGAATATGTATATGTATATGTATATGTATATGTATATGTATATGTATATGTATATGTATATGTATATGTGTATGTGTATTTCTATGTATATGTATATGTATATGAATATGTATATGTATATGTATATATATACATACATATTAGGATTAGGTATTTTTTACTTTAGATGCAAAATAAATTTTAAATTACCATGCATAACAAAATGATGAAAATTTAGTTCTATGTGAAACATCACTCTGAATTTATGAAATTACACAAAATAATTAAAAATGGTAGTCATGATACCATCAGAGACAAATCACACTGCTTTAGAATAACTCTGGATACTATCTCTGTGAGTGCCATTAATTTCAAAATGTCATACTTTGCATCTGAAAGATAAATCATAATTATCTTAGAATTACTTTCCATAGTATCTTTTTTAGAGAAAAGCATCCATATTCTCATTTACAAACATATTTTCCTATATAAAAACCATGGGATAATAAAGTTTCATGCAAAAGTTTGCTAGTTAATTAAAACTTTACTGTTACAATTTGTTAAAGTCCTGTGGGGGAATCTCTTGACATCATGGAACATTCTGAATACTGACAATAAAATGAAAGGGGAGGCTCCAGAAACAGCTACCAGTTGAGTGCCTAAAAATAAAATCAAATAAAATAGTAAGCCAGAGCTCCGAGCCTATGAGATTCATATATAAGATAAGGATTTGAATTTTATTATTTGGTTTTACTGTGGAGGGAAAGTTTAAATAACCTATGGCTTTTATTGCAAAACAAATTCCTCCTCTCTGCAAACAAATAATTTTTTAAAAATGTATTATAAATCAATGGTGCAACATCCCTCTAGTTATTCTACCCATTACATGTTTTACAAAAGTACAAAAGAATAGATTGAAGTTTCTTATTGCCTAATAAATCTGGAACAAACTTAAGGTGTTAATTGGAAGTCAACCTTTGTTACTTGCTCACATGCTTTCTGACATTAGTTTCATTTGATAAAAGTACACCCTAAAGAATATGTGAAGTACTTATAATACTTACTAGCTTATAGTTAAAATGAGTTTTATCTCCATTAAAATATAAATATTCACAGCACAGTAAAGAATCATTTACCTTTAAGAAAAATGTTGGTCACCAGGTTAAGGGGAGAAAGAACTTTGACATAGGGACTTGGTTTCCAACTAGTGGGCCCATGCATGTGGACCAAACTCTCGGTACATATGCCCCTGAGAACTGCAGAGATGCAGGAACAGGAGCAAGATACACAAGAGAGAGGGAACCAATCACTGACAACAAGACCACATATAATTACAGACAAAAAGGTGGCAAGAAAGTGAAAGAACTTACACAATGGACACCATGACTACCTGGCAACACCAGAACCCAGCACTTCCATCACAGCAAACTGTGGAATATCAAACACTGCAGAAAATTAAGACTCAGACTCGAAAATCATACCACAAGATGATGATAGAGATCCTAAAAAAAGAAGGGGAGGAAAAGCTTAAAGAAATAGAAGCTTTTAAAGAGAAAACAAGAGAAACACTTAAAGAAATCAAAGAACTAGAAGGAAAGAGAAACAAAGAGATGAAGGAATTGAAGAAGGTATATAAAATGGAAATGGAAAAATAAAGAAAACAATAAAAAAGACAACCCTACAGGAAGAAAACCTGAAGAAAAAAGAAAAAACAAAAAGTCACAGATGCAGGCATCTCCAAACGACTACAAGAGATGGAAGAATCTCAGGGGCGAAAGACAACATGGAAAACATAGACGAAACAGTCAGAGATGATGCAAAAGTCAAAAAAGTCGTAACCAAAAATATCCAGGAGATCCAGGACACAATGAGAAGACCAAACCTAAGAATAATGGGAATAGAAGAGGGTGAGAAATATCAACTAAGTGGCACAGTAACTATCTTCAACAAAATCATAGAAGAAAACTTCCCCATGCTTAAGAATGAGATGACCATGAGCATAAAAGAAGCCTACAGAACTCCAAACAGAGAGGACCAGAAAAGACATTCCTCCTGAAGCATAATAGTCAAGATGCTATGTGCCCGAAGCAAAGAAAGAATACTAAAAGGAGTAAGGAAAAAAGGTCATTAACATATAAATGCAGACAAATCAGAATCACACCTGATTTCTCAACAGAGACTATGAAAGCTAGAAGAGCCTGGACAGACATCATGCAGACCCTAAGAGAACACCAGTGTCAGCCCAAGCTGCTATACCCAGGAAAATTTTCAATCACCATAGATGCAGAGACCAAGATTCCTGTACAGAACTAAATTTCCACAATATCTAAACAGAAACCCTGCACTACCACAAATTATAGGTGGAAAACCCAATACAAGGAGGGAAACTACATCCTAGTAAGAACAAGAAAAAACCTAAGCAAGAAAACCAAAAGGAGAAAGTCACACAGGTACATTTCTACCTATAAAATCAAAAATAGTAGAAAACTGCAAGCAGTGTTCCTTAATATCTGTTAAAATAAATTGACTCAATTCCCCAATAAAAAGAAATAGGGTATCAGATTGGATACATAATCAGAATTCAGCACTTTGCTCCATATAAGAAACTCATCTCAGAGACAAAACAGACACTATTGCAGAGTAAAAGTTTGGGAAAACACCTTCCAAGCAAATGGCCCCAAGAAGCAAGCTGGAGGGGCCGTTCTAATATCGAATAGAGTAGAGTTTCAAGCAAAAGTTATCAGAAAAGATAAGGAAGTACACTTTTTAATCATTACAAGAAAAATTAGTCAGGAGGAACTCTCAATTCTTAACATATATGCTCCAAACACAAGAACACCCATATTCATAAAAGAAACTCTACTAAAGCTAAAAATATACATTGCACTCCAGATAATAATAGTGTTACACCGCAACCCTTCCCTCTCATCAATGGACAGTTCATGGAATCAAAAACTGAACAAGAATGCAGTGAAACTAGCAGAGGTTATGAATCAATTGGAATTCATAAACATCTAAAAAATTTCATTCTGAAACAAAGGAATACACATTCTTCTTATTACCTCAAGGCACCTTCTCTGAAATTGACCATATGATCGTTCAGTGAAAAAAAAAAAAAAAAAAAAAAAAAAAAAAAAAAAAAAAAAAACCTCAATAGATATAAGAAGGTTGAAGTACTGCCATGCATCCTATCAGATCACTATGGTCTAAGGCTGGTCTTTAATCACAATAAAGACATCAAAAAGCCTATATACACATGAAAACTAAACAATGCTCTAGTTAATGATAGCATGGTCAAAGAAATATAGAAAGAAATTAAGGATTTTCTAGAATTTAATGAAAAAGAAAACACAACATAAGCAAAACTGTGGGATACAATGAAAGCAGCACTAAGAGGAAAATTCATAGCTCTGGGTGCTTCCAAAAAGAAACTGGAGAACACATATACTAGCAAATTGACAGCACATTTGAAAGCACTGGAACAAAGGAAGCAGATAAAACCAAGAAGAGTAGAAGGCAAGAAATAGTCAAACTCAGAGCAGAAATTAACCAAATAGAAAAAAAAAAAGAACCATTTAAAGAATCAACAAAAACAAGAGCTGGTTCTTTGAGAAAATTAACAAGATTGATAAACCCTTAGCCTGTCTAACTAGAGGTCATAGAGAGAGTATACAAATTAACAAAATCAGAGGAAAGTGGAGACATAACAACTGAAACTGATGAAATTCAAGAAATCATCAGATCCTACTACAAAGCCTATACTCAACAAAGCTGGAAAATCAGGATGAAATGGATGAATTCCCAGACTGATACCTGATACTAAAGTTAAACCATGACCAGATAAACCACCTGATAATTCCATAACATATAAAGAAACAGAAGCAGTCATCAACCCTCCCAACCATAAAAGCCCAGGTCCAGATGGGTTCAGTTCAGAATTTTATCAGATATTTATTGATGACCTAATACCAATACTCTCCAAACTTTTTCACAAAATAGAGTCAGATGGAACACTACCTAACTCATTTTTACTGGCCACAGAAACCCTCATTACTAAACCACACAAAGACCCTAAGTGGAAAGAGAACTTCAGACCAATCTGACTTATGAACACTGATGCAAAATTAATCAACAAAATCCTTGCAAACTGAATCCAATAACATATCCAAAGCATCATTCACCAAGAACAAGTAGGGTTCATCTCTGGGTTGCAGGGATGTTTTAATGTATGGAAATCCATCAACATAATCCACCAAATAAACAAACTCAAAGAAAAAAAACTACATCTTTATCTCACTAAGTGCTGAGAAAGCATTTGACGAATTCAACACATTTTCATGTTAAAAGTCTTGGAACGAAGAGGAATCCAAGGAAGATATATACACATAGTAAAAGAAATATATAGCAAACCAATAGCCAACATCAAACTTAACAGAGAGAAACTTGAAGCCATCCCACTAAAGTCAGGGACTAGACAAGGCTGCCCAATATCCTTCTACCTATTCAACATAGTACTGAAAGTCCTGGCCAGAGCAATAAGAAAGCAAAAGTAAATTAAATGGATGAATATTTGAAAGGAAGAACTAAAAACATTACCTTTTGCAAATAACATGATAGTGTACAGAAGTGACCCTAAAAATTCCACCAGGGAACTTCTACAGCTGATAAATGAGTTCAGCAAAGTGTCTGGATATAATTTCAACTCAATCAGTAGAATTCCTCTACTCAAAGGACAAACATGAAGAGAAAAAAATTAGGGAAAAGATACTCTTCATGATAGTCCCAAACAATATGAAATACATTAGTGTAACTCTAACTAAGCAAGTGAAGGACCTGTAGAACAAAAACTTCAAACCTCTGAAGAAGGATATCAAGGAAGATCTCAGAAAATGGAAATGAGCACTGAAACTATAAGAAGAGAAAGTAGGAAAAACCTTAGAACACATAGGCACAGGAGAAAATTTCCTGACAAGAACACCAATGGCTTGTGCTCTAAGGTAAAATATCGAGAAATGGGACTTAATGAGATTGCAAAGTTTCTATGAGGCAAAGGCCACTGTCAAGAAAAAAAAAAAGCAGCCAATAGATTAGGAAAAGATCTTTATCAACCTCAAATCAGATAGAGGCCTAGATGCAGGCATTTTCTTAAGAATTTGGATAAGTCATTGTTTCTGGTGGCTGAGTAGTATTCCATTGCGTAAATATACCACAATTTTTGTATCCATTCATCTACTGAAGGACATCTGGGTTCTTTCCAGCTTCTGGCTATTAGAAATAAAGCTGCTATGAACATTGTGGTGCATGTATCTTTGTTGTATATTAAAGTGTCTCTGGGGTATATGCCCAGAAGTGGAATAGCTGGGTCTTCAGGTAGTACTATGTCCAATATTCTGAGGTATCGCCAGACTGATTTCCAGAGTGGTTGTATCAGTTTACAACCCCACCAACAGTGGAGAAGTGTTCCTCTTGCTCTGCAACATCGCCAGCATCTGCTGTCATCTGAGTTTTGGATCTTGGCCAATCTGACTGGTATGAGGTAGAATTTTTGGATTTGCATTTCTCTGATGGCTAAGGATGTGGAGCACTTCCTCAGATGTTTCTCAGCCATTTGATATTCCTTGATTGAGAACGTTTTGTTTAGCTCTATACTCCATTTTTCATAGAGTTGTTTGATTCTCTACTGTCTAGCCTTTTGAGTTCTTTGTATACCTTGGATATTAGACCTCTATCTGATGTGGAGTTGGTAAAGATCTTTTCCCATTCTGTTGACTGCCATTTTAATTCTTAACAATGTCCTTAGCCTTACAGAAACTTTGCAATCTAATTAAGTCCCATTTGTTAATCTTTGACCTTAAAGCTTGAGACATTGATGTTGTGTTCAGTAAATTTTCTCCTGTGCCTATATGTTCTAAGGTTTTCCCTACTTTCTCATTTGATAACTTCAGTATATCTGGTTTAATGTGGAGATCTTTGATCCACTTATACTTGAGCTTTGTACAAGGAGATAAAAAAGGGTCTATTTTCATTATTTTACATTCTGAGTGCCAGTTGGTCTAGCACCATTTGTTGAATAGGCTGTCCTTTTTTCATTGAATATTTATGGCTCCTCTGTGAAAAATCAGGTAACCATATATGTGAGGGCTCATTTCTGAATATTCTATTCTATTCCATTGATCCACATGCCTATTTCTGTACAAGTATCATGCAGTTTTCAGCACAATTGCCTTGTAATATAGCTTGAAGTCAGAGATAGTGATTCCTGCAGATATTTTCTTGTTGTTGAGGATGGATTTCGCTATTCTAGGTCTTTTGTTATTCCATATTTATTGCACATTGATCTTTCCAACTCAATGAAGACCTGGGTTGGAATTTTGATGGGGATTGCATTGAATCTGTAGATTTTTTTTTGGTAGGATGGCCATTTTTAAAATGTTTATTCTTCCAATCCATGAGCATGGGAGATCTTTCTATTTTCTGAGATCTTCCTTGATTAACTTCTTTAGAGGTTTGAAGTTCTTGTCATACAGGTCCTTCACTTGCTTAGTTAGAGTCACACCAAGGTATTTCATAAATTTGTGACTATTGTGAAGGGTATCTTTTCCCTAATTTTTTTCTCCACGTGTTTGGCCTTTGAGTATAGGAAGGCTACTTATTTGTTTGAGTTAATTTTGTATCCAGCCAGTTTCCTGAACTTGTTATCAGCTGTAGGAATTCTCAGGTGGAATATTTGGGGTCACTTAAGTACACTATCATGTCATCTGCAAAGAGTGATATTCTTGCCTCTTCCTTTCCGATTTGTATCCCCTTGATCTCATTTTGCTGTCCAATTCTTCCAGCCAGGACTTCCAGTACTATGTTGAATAGGTAGGGGGAGATTGGGCAGCCTTGTCGAGTCCCTGATTTTAGTGGAATTCTTCAAGTTTCCCACTGTTAAGTTTGATGTTAGCTATTGGTTTGCTGTATATTGCTTTTATTATGTTTAGGTATGGGCCTTGCATTCCAGTTCTTTCCAGGACTTTGAACATGAAGGGGTGTTGAATTTTGTCAAATGCTTTCTCAGCAGCTAGTGAGATGACCATGTGATTTTGTACTTTGAGTTTGTTTATATGGTTGATTACATTGATGGATTTCCTTATATTAAACCATCCCTCCATCCCAGGGATAAAGCCTACTTGATCATGGTGAATGATCTTTTTGATGTGTTCTTGGATTCGGATTACAAAGATTATTTTGAGTATTTTTGCGTCAATGTTCATAAGTGAGATTTGTCTGAAGTTCTCTTTCCTTGTATGGTCTTTGTGTGGTTTAGGAACGAAGGTTATTGTAGCCTAAAAAAATGAGTTCGGTAGTGTTCCATCTGATTCTATCTTGTGTTATAATTTGGAGAGTATTGGTGTTATGTCCGCAATAAATGTCTGATAAAATTCTGCACTGAACCTGTCTGGTCCTGGGCTTCTTTTAGTTGGGAGGCTTTTGATGACTTCTTCTATTTCTTTAGGTGTTATGGGATTATTTAGATTGTTTACTTGGTCCTGGTTTAACTTTAGGATCTTGTATCTGTCTAGGATTCATTCATTTCCTACAGATTTTCCAACTTAGTGGAGTATAGGTTTTTGTAGTAGGATCTGATGATTTCTTTAATTTCCTCAATGTCTGTTGTTATGTCCCCACTTTCCTTTTTTGACTTTGTTAATTAGTATACTCTCTCTTTGCCCTCTAGATAGGCTGTCTAGGGGTTTATCAATCTGATTGATTTTCTCAAAGAACCAGCTCTTTGTTTTGTTGAATTTTTCAATGGTTCTTTTTGTTTATAGTTGGTCTATTTCTGCCCTAATTTTGATTATTTCTTGCTGTCTACTCTTTTTGAGTATATCTGCTTCCTTTTGTTCTAGGGCATTTAGCTGTGCTGTCAAGTTGCTGATATATGCTCTCTCCAGTTTCTTTTTGGAAGCACTTAAAGCTATGAGTTTTTCTCTCAGTACTGCTTTCATTGCATCCCATAGGTTTGGGTATGTGGTGTTTTCATTTTCACTGAATTCTAGAAAATTCTTAATTTGTTTCTTTACTTCTTCTTTGACCCTGTTATTGTTTAAGAGAGTGTTGTCTGGTTTCCATATGTATGTGGGCTTTTTGTTGTCTTTGGTGTTGTTAAAGACCAGCCGTAGACAATGGTGATCTGAGAGGATGCATGGGAGTATTTCAATCTTCTTATATCGATTGAGGCTCATTCTGTGTACACTTATGTGGTCAATTTTTGAGAAGGTTCCATGCGGTGTAGAGAAGAAGACGTATTTTTTTACTTTAGGCTGATATGTTTTGTAGATATCTATTAATTCTAGTTGGTTCAAAGTCTCTGCTAGTTTTACAGTGTCCTTGTTCAGTTTCTGTTTCCATGATCTGTCCATTGGAGAGAGTGGGGTATTAAAGTCTCCCACTATTATTGTGTGGGGTGAAATGTATTTTATGCTTTAGTAGGGTTTCTTTTATGAATGTGGTTGCTTTTTTATTTGGAGCATATATGTTAAAGATTGAGAGTTCCTTCTGACACATTTCCCTGGTAATGAGTAAAAAGTGTCCTTCCTTATCTTTTTTGATAACTTTTTGTAGGAAATTTTCTTTATTTGATATTAGAATAGCCACTCAGCCTTCTTCTTGGGGCGGTTTGCTTGGAAGTTTTTTTACCACCTTTTTACTCTGAGATAGTGTCTGCCTTTGTGTCTGAGATGAGTTTCCTGTATGCAGCAAAATGCTGGATTTTGTTTATGTATCCAGTCTGATAGACTATGTCTCTTTATTGGGGAGTTAAGTTCATTTATTTTAATAGATATTAAGGAATAGTTGTTTCTGTTTCCTGCTATTATTGCTTTTGTAGGTTGAGTTGTGTCTTTGAGTGAGATAACCCAGTCACAAAAGAACAGACATAATATGTAGTCACTGATAGTGGGATGCTAACCCCAGAGGCTCGCACTGCCCCAGAAATAACTCACAGACTGTGTGAAATCCAAGAAAAAAAAAAGAAATCAAAAAATTGTTGAATTAATAAACCTATAATAATTTTGGTCATATGTAGAAATATGTATTTTCGATTCATTAGTTTAAATTTCATTTCTATTTATTTGTTTCTTCTTTGCAATATTCATTCATTAAAGGTCATTATATCATGTTTTAAAAAAAGAAAACAACAACAAGAACAAATGTATAACACCCACTCAGAGTGTAGTACACCTAGACCTTAAGTCATTAATAACTCGAGAGCTAAGAAGATAGCCTTGTGGCAATTTTTGGTATTTAAAAATCATTATGTTTAATATATACACACCAGGAAAATTTTTACTATTTCCATGTTACGTTTAGTTTTAGTTGTACTTTATGCTTATGGTAACTAGTAAAATTTCAATGCATACTATCAAATACAATTTATTTAAAAATAATAAAGTACTGACTAAAATATTCATATAGTGTTATATCAAAATACTTTAAAAAATCTGTACATGTATCTCTTTTTAAAAAAATAAAGGTGTAAGGGAAAGAAAAAAAAGATAGAGGCCTAATATCCAAATTATGCAAAAAACTGAAGAAGTTAGACACCAGAGAATCAAACAACCCTATGAAAACTGGCTACAGAGGTAAACAAAAAAGTTCTCAATTGGGGAATATAAAGTGGTAGATATACAACTAAGGTAGTTTTTTACCTCCTTAGCCTTCAAGGAAATGCAAATCAAAATAACACTGAGATTCTACCTCCCAACAGTCAGAATGGCTAAGATCAAAAATTCAGATGACTGCAGGTATTGGGGAGGATGCTGAGAAACAGGAACACTACTGCACTGTTGTTAGGGTTGTAAACTGGTACAATAACTCTGGAAATCAGTGTGGTGGTTCTTCAGAAAATTGGATATAATAATAACTAAAGACCCAGTTATTCCACTTCTGGGCATATACCTCTGAGAAACTTCCACATACCACAAAGACTCATGCACCACAATGTTCATAGCAGCCCTATTTATAATATCTAGAAGCTGGAAAGGACCCAGATGTCCTTCAGTAGATGAATGGATACAAAAACTATTGTATATTTACACAATGGCATACTACTCAGATATTAGAAACAATGATTTTATGAAATTCCTAGGAAATTCAATGTATCTAGAGAATATCATTCTGACTGAAGTAACCCAGTCACCGAAGAACAGACATAATATTCAGTCACTGATTATTGGATACTAACCCCAGAAAGCTCTGAACACCCTGGAAACAATTCACAGGACATAGGAAGCTTAAGAGAAACAAAGGTCAAAAAATGAATGCCTCAGTCCTTCTTAGGAAAAAAAAAAGTATAGCACCCTCTCAGAGTGTCGTATACCTAGACCTTAAATCATTAATAATCCAAGAGCTAAGAATATAGCCTTTTGGTAATTTTTGGTATTCACACTTCATTATGCTTAATCTATACCCAGCAAGGAAACCATTTCCATGTTATGTTCTCCCCTACATGAATTTTATGCTTATGGTAACTTGTGGGATTTCAATGCATGCTATTATACCTCTAAAAAAATTGAGTACTGACAAAAATATTCATATAGTATTATTCCAAAATGCCTTTAAAATCTGTATATGTATTCTTCTTTTTAAAAATATAAAGTTGTAATAGTGAAAAAATTAAAAATTAAATATCACACCAAAAACTAAAACAGACCTGACAAATTTTGAGACATAGTATTACATTTAAATATGTAAGTAGAAAAAAAGTAGTTTAGGTGAGACGTTTCAAACACTCTCATGATCTCTTACTTTGTATTAATAATATATTCTTGTTCTATGCTGTTCAATAAATGTTATGTAATTTTGTGAAAGCCTTGGTACATCTGCATCAAAAACTATTCCATCTTTTCAATTTCTATTTATGCAAAATAAATGAATTTTATAAGGAATAATCATTCTGGTAAGATCAAGTTTTTCCTTGTAGACTACAGCACAGCCTAAAATGTTGAAGAGACCAACTGTGATGGTTTGTACATGGTCAGCCCAATGAGTGGCAGTGTTAGAAGTTCTGGCCCTGTTTGAGTATGTGTGACCTTGTTGGTGTATATGTACCACTGGGTGAAACCTTTAAGAGCCTCATCCTAGCTGCCTAGAAGTCCAGTCTTCCACTTTAGACAAAGATGTGGAACTCTCAGATCTATCTCTACCATATACACCTGGTTGCTGCCATGACCTTGCCCTGTTAACACTGGCCTCAGCCTTCGAACCTGTAAGTCAGCCCCAATTAAATGTTGTTCTTTATAAAATTTTCCTTGGTCATGGTGTCTCTTCATAGCAATAAAACTATAAGACATGAGCTGTTTAAAAATTATTATACAAATGTGAAGTAGGCAGAAGGAAGACAGCTATAAATAAATCAAATGATTCCTAACTATAGAGTAAGATTTGCATGGGATCATTAAAATTTACATTTGGGTTTAAAGGTTACAACATGCTGAGAGAAGAAAAACATGGTCTTACCCACGGAAAGACACCCAATTAGTACACATTATGATAAGGTCATTCCTGAAATTATACAATAAATATTATACATAAAGAACAGGTACATGTACTTTATATTCATTGTAACTAGTAAGATTTTAATGCATACTATCAAATCTTTCAAAAAAATCAAGTACCTTGTATCTGTCTAGGAATTCATCCATTTCCTCCAGATTTTCCAGATTTGTTGAGTATAGGCTTTTGTAGTAGGATCTGATGATTTCTTGAATTTTCTCAGTTTCAGTTGTTATTTTTCCACTTTCCTTTCTGATTTGGTTAATTTGGATATTCTCTCTTTGCCCTCTAGTTAGTCTAGCCAAGGGTTTTGTTAATTTTGTCAAAGAACCAGCTATTGTTTTTTTTTTTTTTTTTTTTTTTTTTTTTTTTTTTTGAATTTTTTTTTCTTTTGTTTCTATTTGGTCTATTTCTGCCCTAAGTTTGAGTATTTCTTGACATCTACTCCTCTTGGTTGTATCTGCTTCCTTTTGTTCTAGAGCTTTCAGCTATGCTGTCAAGTTGTTGGTGTATGCTTTCTCCACTTTCTTTTTGGAAGCATTCAGCGCTATGAGTTTTCCTCTCAGTACTACTTTACTTGCATCCCATAGGTTTGAGTATGTTGTGTTTTCATTTTCTTTGAATTCTAGAAAATCCTTAATTCCTTTATTTATTTCTTCTTTGACCCTGCTATTGTTTAATAGAGCATTGTTTAGTTTACATGTGTATATGGGTTTTTTGTTATCTTTGTTGTTATTAAAGACCAGCCTTAGACCATGGTGAACTGAAAGGGTGCATTGGAATATTTCAATCTTATATCAATTGAGGCTCTTTTTCTGACCAAATATGTGGTCAACTTTCAAGAAGGTACCATGAGGTGCTGAGACGGTGTATTCTTTTGTTTTAGGATGCTATGTTCTGTAGATATCTATTAATTCCAGTTGGTTCATAACCTTAGCTTGTTTTACAGTGTCCTTGTTCAGTTTTTGATTCCATGATGAGAGTGGGGTATTGAGGACTCCCACTGTTATTGTGTGGGGTGCAATGTATTTTTGAGCTTTAGTAGGGTTTCTTTTATGAATGTGGGTGCTTTTGTATTTGGAGCATATATGTAAATGATTGAGAGTTCCTCCTGAAAAATTTTCCCTGATATGAGTAAAAAGTGTCCTTCCTTATCTTTTTTGATAAGTTTTGGTTGAAAATCTAGTTTATTTGATATGAGAATGGCCACTCCAGATTGCTTCTTGGGGCCCTTTGCTTGGAAGGTTTTTTCCCACCCTTTTACTCTAAGATAGTGTCTGTCTCTGTCTCTGAGATGAGTTTCCTGTATGCATCAAAATGCTGGGTTTTGTTTATGTATCCAGTTTGATAGCCTATATCTTTTTATTGGGGAATTGAGTCCATTTATGTTAACAGATATCAAAGAATAATGGTTGCTGTTTCCTGCTGTTTTTGCTTTTGGAATTTGAATTGTGCCTTTATGTTTTTCTTCTTTTGGTTTTCCTGCTTAGGTGTTTTCATATTTTTATGAGGATGTAGTTTCCCTCATTGTATTGGTTTTTCCACATACAATGTGTTGTAGTCTTGGGTTTGTTGTCAGATATTGTGTAAATTTACTTTTGTCTTGAAATATCTTAGTTTCTTCATTTATTGTGAATGAGGGTTTTGCTGGATATAGCAGCTTTGCCTGTCACCTGTGCTCTCTTATTGTCTGCATGATATCTGTCCAGGCTCTTCTACCTTTCATACTCTCTGTTAAGAAGTCAGGTGTGATTCTGATTGGTCTACATTTATATGTTTCTTGGCCTTTTTCCCTTAGTGCTTTAAAATTTTTTTCTTTGCTTTGGGCACTTGGCATTTTGACTATTATGTGTCGGGAAGAATTTCTTTTCTGGTCCAACCTATTTGGAGTTCTGTTGGCTTCTTTTATGCTCAGCTCATTGTCATCTCATTTTAAGGGTAGAGAAGTTTTTCCAGGATTTTGTTTAAGATATTTACTGTGCCTCTTAGATGATATTCTTCTCCCTCTTCTATTCCTGTTATCCATAGGTTTGGTCTTCTCATTGTGTCCTGGATTTCCTGGACATTTTGGGTTCAGAGGTTTTTGGTTTTGTATCTTCTCTGACTGTTTTGTCTATGGTTTCAGTGTTGGCCTTGCTTCCCGAGATTTTCTCTTCCATCTCTGTATTCTGTTGGAAATGCTTGCATTTCTGACTCCTGATTTCTTTTTTAAGTTCTCTACCTCTAGGGTGTTCTCTTTAACTATTTTCTTTATTGTGTCAATATTTATTTATTGTGTCAATTGTTTTAAATTCCTTCCTCTATTCCTTCTTCTCATTGGTTCTGTTTTCTTCTAGTGCTTTGAGTTCTTTTAGTGTTTTTTCTTGTTTTCTGTTTAAAACCCTCTATTTCTTTATTCTTTTCCTCCCGTTCTTGTTTAAGTATCTCTATCAGCATCTTGAGGTAGGATTTCAGGTCTGAATCTTCTTTTTCTGGTGTGTGTGTCATTTTGCTGATTGCTCTGATGGGAGTGCTTGGTTTTGGTGTTGCCAGGTTGTCTTGGTTTCCCTGGGGTACGTTCTTTCACTTTCCTCTTGCCATCTTGTTTTCTGTGATCATATATGCTCTTGTCAGTGATTTGTTCTTGCCTCGCCCTTGTACCTGGCCAGTGTCCTTGGATCTCCTGCTCCCCGGCTAGTCAGAACACCTTCTCATCAGGCCTGTGTCCCTGGATCTTTGCTGTTCCTGGTGGCTGATGATCTGAGTGCCTGTTCTGCACAAAGAGTCCTCCGGCTTATATGGATGCATGTAGAGAATATCATCCTGAGTGAGATAACCCAGTCACAAAAGAAAAAACATATTATGCAGTCACTGGTAATTGGATACTATCCCCAGAATGCTCTGAACACCCCAAAAACAACTCAAAGACTGTGTGAAGTTCAAGAAAATAAAAGAAAGGAAAGAAAAAAAATTATGTTTACTTTTTACACACAAAGAAATCTTTGACTAAATCCAGGTTACATCCTGTTTTACATATACTTTATGCTCTTTATAACTAGTAAAATCTTAATGAACACATTCAAAATTTAAAAAAAAAAAACAAGCAATGACAAAAATGTATTTGCATATATTTTCAAAAATGCTTAAAATTTGTATATTTAACTTTTTAAAATAAAGTTCTTAACTAAAAAAAATAAATTAAAAAAAAGAAATTGTGATGGTGTCCCATAATATTTTTACCATTTTTTATTATATTATCTCTTCGTATATCCCATTTTCAATTATTTTGAAGATTCAAAGATATGAAAGTTGGATTATTCAAGAATACAATAAATTTACCTTTACTTACAGATTTCATTGCTATCATGGAAATTGAGATGGTTTTTTCAAATCTGCCTCCATATATTTCCTTCTGCCTTTTCCTGAAACCAGAAAAGACTGCTATGGTTGAGGAATAAAATATTGCTTTGATATAAGCACAGATGTAATAATCTTTTAGATTTAAATGTCTAGTTGTTAGCAACATATTACAATTCCTTTTATATTATGCTTCCTCTTGAATTTTAAATTGGAGCCCATCTTTTAAAACTTAAATGGCAGCGCACTGCATGCTTTTGCTCATCTTTACATAAGAAATAAGAATAGAGTACAAAATCATTTAGACACAACAAAAGGATCAAGTACTATATTGACAAAAATATATGTGTACACAATCCCATATTGAAGATAAACATTGCACTTTACTTCAATACTGGTTAATTTTAATTTCAAGAATAAATATCTACGATTAAAAGTACCAATGTGAACATTTCTTTTAAACACAGAAAGAAGTATTAGAAATCTATCAAGTTCAAGCAATGTCCTTGACTAAGAAGACTTCCTGAGGCACAAATAAATCACTGAAGTAACAAAAGAAAATCAAGTACTGACAAAAAATGTATTCGCATACTTTTATGCCTAAATGCTTAAAATCTGTACTTTTATCATTGTTTTCTAAAATAAACTTGTAAAAAATGAACAGGTTCTCTACTTATAATTATAATTAGTAATACATGTATATGCTTTACTATTATTTGTGTGTATGTATGTATTGTGTGTGTGTGTTTGTGTGTGTGCATATGTATTATATGTTGCATGCAAGCCTGTTACCATTGAGACTAGATAAAAGCATAGTCTCTGTGACTAGAGTTACCATGGGTTGTCAGCTACTATGTTGGAGTAAGACTGAAGTCTTCTGGAAGAACAACTGGTATACTTAATCACTGAGTAATCTCTCTAGCCCCTGTATTGTCATCTTAATGAATTTTCCTTTGAGCATCAAGTCACTTTTATCTCCTCAATAATCTTTGGTCCTAAAGCCATTTTGTCACAAGACAAAATACTCACTTCTGCTTGCTTTTTGCTTTAATATGGCTAAAATTCCTTTGCCACTGTTTCACAATGAGTTGGTTTTTAGCTCTGATAATGAAATATGTTTCTTAGAAACAACTTAAAGACCGATCCTTCTAAAAAATCTATCTTTTGATTTGAGAACTGGGCCTGTTGATGATTAATCTTAATATTAAAATTTAGATAGACTCTTGCTGATTTTTTTTTGATTCAATGATATTTTTCAATTCATTTTTATTTATTCACAAACATAGTATAGTAATTTTTCACTGTCATCTCTTGTGTACCTCCTCCTCCTCCATCTCCTTCACCTTCTCTTTCTTTGTCTTCTTCCTGAAATGATTTTTTCAGTATCTCTGTATGTACTGACTGGATTTTAAAAAATCCTTTAACATATTTAAATGTGGGAAATATTTCTTTGCCTTTTGACTATAGTATACAGTTTTGTTGGATAGAGAGGCCTCATGGACATCAAACTTAATGTATGTTTTATAAGCTCTTCTGGCTTTTAAAATTTACAGTGAACAATTATTAATTTTTTTATTTTGACTTGCATCTGTAACTTGATCTAAGAACAGTGGATGAAGAAAAGAATCTCAGATTAAAGGTGCAGAAAATATTTTTGACAAAATTATAAAAGAACATTAATATAACTTAATAAAAGGAGAAACTTATAAAGGTAAAAGAAGAATATAGAAATCAAATAGACTGAACCAGAAAATAAATTTTCTTCTTGATACAATAATAATAAAACAATAATCATACAGAACAAAGTATTAATATTAAAGTGAAAAGTTGAATTAATATAAAAAGTGGATCTAAGAGATTAACACTTGTCTTCTTAGTAGATAATCTAGTATCCAGAAAGTCATAGACAGATATTTGACAGATTATTAGAGATTAAAAATGCCAACTGACAACACTATAAAATATAAATTTCAATTAAAATAGATAGGAGAAATTAATTTTAATTACTTAATGTAATTTATATAAGAGATATTATATAATAAGACCATTTTATAGCCAGATGTATCTAAGCACTATGGAAGGTAATAGAACGAAAGCACCAACCTAAAGTGGTAAATCACACCTCAGAAAACACAAAGAACAAATAATTCCAGGAAATCAAAAGAGGGAACCACACACACACACACACACACACACACACACACACACACACACACACACCAGCACCACCACCACCACCACTACCACAATTACAACAATGAAATAACAGGAATCAGTAAATACTGCTCATGGATCATTACCTCAGTTTGCTCTTAAAAAACATGAAGTAACAGAAAGGGAGCCAAAACATAAGCCATCTTTCTGTTGTATTCAAGAAACATATCTTAACTTTAAGAATATACATTGCTTCAGAATAAAAGAAAGACATTCTAAGAAAAACCAACAACAACAAAAAAATCTAAGACACAAGCCAGTGTAGTGGTATCTGCCAAAGTAGACTGCAAACCCAATTTAATCAGAAGAGATAGTGAAGGACAGTACATATGCTTTAAAAACAAGCAGCAAAGCTCCACTAAGACAACACGTCAATTGTTAACATCTATGTACTAAACACAAGTGTACCTAATTTCACAAAAGAAGTACTACTACTATACCTTAAATGACATATTCATTCTCACACAAAACGTGGAAGACTAGTACTCCACGATGAACTATAGAAATATCATCTAAACAAAAACGAAACATAATTTCTAGGACTAACAGATGCTGTAAATAACAGAAGCTCACAGATATTTATAGACCATTTGCACTGAAACACTGAGGAATATATCTTCTAAGCATCTCATGCAGGTTTTTTTTCATGATTGAACATATACTTGCATATAAAATAAGTCCAAAGATATATTAGAAAGTTGAAATAACTTCCTTCACCCTATCTGCCTGCCACAGATTAAAACTGTGTTTAAACAACAATAGAAGGAACAAAAAGTTTTCAAACTTATAAAAACTAAAAAAAAAAAAAGCAAAGATTGAAGTAAAAAAGTGTCAATACTGAATTTAACGACTTTCTAGAATTGATTGAAGTCAATAAGAAAAATAAATCTTATGGGGCACAAGAAGTTGATTCTAAGAGAGAAGGTCACAGCACTTAGAACTCACATATAGAAATGGGAGAAATATCCTATTCGTAACTTAGAAGAATACCTGAAACTTTAGGGAAAAATAAAGAGATCACCCCACCATTAGTAAATATCAAGAAACAGACAATTCCAGAACTCAATAAAATAAAATGGAAACAAACAAACAAAAACAAAAAATCATTGAAACAAAGAGTTGTTTCTTGGAAAAGTCAATAAGATTGACAAACCTTATAAAGAGCTCTGTTTTGGAGAAATCAATAAGATTGACAAACCTTATACAAATGAACTAAAAGGCACAGAATCCAAATAAACAAAAATATAGATGAAAATGGAGATATAACAATCACATTAAATAAATCTATAGTATCATAAGAATGTACTTAAAAAATGTGCAATCCAACAAATTTGAAAATCTAAAAGAAAAGGATCATTTGTTTTGTTGTTGTTGCATATCACCTAGCAAATTTAAAGCAAAAGCAGATATGCAATAAAAACAGATCAATAACACATAGTTAAATAGAAGCAGACATTAAATGCTTCCTAATCAAAAGAAAAGCCCAGGGCCAGAAAGTTTTAGTACAGAACCCTAAGAGACTTTTAAAGAAGGGAAAATGTCAATACTCAGCAATTTCACAGAATAGAATCAGAAGGATCCTCCTCCAATTTATTTAATTAGGTGGCAGTCACTCTGATGCTTAAACTACTAGAATGCCGCCCAAAAGATATTACAGGCTAATTTCCTTCATAAATATAGATACAAATATTCAAGAAGATATTTACAAAAATATATGAAGAATATATCAAAAGGATGAGCCATTGTGGTTAAGTATTCCTCATAATGCAGGAAAGGTTTAACATGTATAGTCAGAAATGTAGCCCATTATATAAAAATACTGAATGACAAAACATGTCATTATCTCAGCATATGACTAAAAGTCTGTTTACATAATTCGACACCCCTCCAAGATAAAAGTACCAGAGATATCAGTGATATAATAGACATACATCAGCATAATAAAGGCAGTTTACAGTAAGTCCATAGCCAACATCAAATTAAATATAGAGGAAACACAAAGCAATTTCACTAAAATCGGGAAAAAGACATGGTCTTCTAATCTTTCCACACTGATTTGATATAATACTTGAAATCTTAGCTATATCTATAGTATCAATACACAACGAATACTTATCCACAATAAAATGGAAAGAAAGAAGTCAAAGCATCATATATAATATGATCATATAATTCTCTGGTGCTAAAATTTTTTACCAGAAAACTTCTATATCTAATTGAACACATTGATCAATGTAAGTGCAGAAACAAATTTACTTACAAAAATCCTTAGCCTTCCCATTTGGAAATGGACTGAGAAAGAAATCACAGAGACAACATCTTTCACAATTGCCTCAAATGCTATATAATATAGTGAGGTAATTTTAATCAAACAAGAGAGAGACTTGTAAGATAAAAACTTTAAGACATTGGAAAGGGAAACTGATCAAAGGTATTAGGAGATTATAAGAACTTTTGTGCTCATGAATTGGTGGGACTGACATAGTAAAAATGCCCATCTTACTAAAAGCAATCTAAATAGTCAATGTAATCATCATTAAAATCCCAAAAAATTTTATACCAATCCTGAAATGACATCCTTCAGCTTCACATGGAAACACAAACAAACACACACACACAAATACACATACACACACATGAAAAAATAACATGGTAGATAAAATAATTCAGAATCATAAAAGATATACTGTATGTATCACAAACCCCAATTTCAAGTTGTATAAGAAATAGTAATTAAAAGAATGTTGTGGGCAAAAACACATGTTTGCCAATAGAATTGGATTAAGGAAGAGGAAATAAAATTATACCCATGGACATCAGATGTTCTATAAAGAATCCAAAAAAAAAAAAAAAAAAAAGCTGGAATAAAAGGCAGTATCTTCAACAACAAATGTTAGTGGTCAAGAAACTGTCTGCACATAGAAGGATGCAAATATATCCACATTTATCATCCTGCACAAATCTCACCTCCAAATTGATCAAAGACTCTATAAAAGCACGACATAACTCAACACAATATAGAAGAGCGCTGAGAATAGCCTTTCCTTATTGTCTCAGCAAAAACGTTTTTTAATCCAATTCCATTAGGACAGGCACACAGATTAACATTAGATAGCCATCATAAAACTGAGAATCTTCACATCAAAGGTTACCATCATGGGTCCATTGCAACCGCCTGCACAATGAGATGGTATTTTAATAAGTATTCATCCAATAAAGGGCTAAATATAAAACATATAAGGGATACAGAAAAATAGATATCAAGAAAACACATTAAGAAGGAGTCATCCATTTAAACAGTTAATTTTCAACAGGAATTTGAAATGACTGAAAACACTTAAAGAATTTTCCTGCATTCTTAGTCATCAGGGAAACGCAAAGCAAATCTATTTTCAGATTTTATCTTATACCTATATGAATGGCTAAAATCAATAAATCAAATGTCTGCTCATTCTGAATAGAATACAGAATAATGTAAACAGAGGTTAATTGCCGGTTTAAGTGACTTGTAAAGCCACTATGAAATACAGTGTGGCAGTTGCTCGGGATGAATCTCTCTCAAGATCCAGGTATTTCACTCTTGAGATTATATCCAAAGGACCCTTCATCCTACCACTGACAAACTTGTCCAAACATCTATTGCCCCCTAGTCACAATAACAAGAAATTAGAAAATATATCTCTAAATGTCCCTCAACATATGAAAGGATTAAAAATGTAATAAATTTCTGTAATGGTATCTTATTGAGTGGGTAAAAAACAAAATTCACAAGTAATTGGATGGAATCAGAACATCATTACAAAATCAGGATGAATGAGACAACACAGACACAGATGCATAGTATGGTTGTACTCTTCCATAGATGAATATTACCTGTTAGGTGAATAAGAACCAGAGTACACTCATAGAGCTATAGAGGCTAGGGATACAGTAAAGAAATAGAGACAAATATAGGTCTCCCTAGGAAAGGGAAATAGGGAGACTTCCTTCCTGATTTGGAGCATGTTGTTACTTTTATTCTCTTTTTGTTTGCTCTCATATTAATTACACCACAAATAGGAAACAAAAATGATACCAATTTTAAATTAAGTAAAGTTTAGATTTTAAACTAGGTATATAGAAAGCTTCAAGCATCAGGAACTACAATGAAAACACGGAGCAACGATCTTTAGAGAGTCCCCACATAGTACTATTTTTATTATTCAAATGCTTTTCTAATGACAATTTTGATGCTCATCAAGTAATGATACAGGAAGTAGCCAGTACACTGCTGAGCTTTCCTGATCAAAGCCTGGTATTGAATGTTGTTGACTATGCCTGACACATCCAAACAGCTCCACCAAGGAGCAGATGTTACAGTCATACTGGGGTAGGGATGTGGATGAGCGATCTGATTGACCTACTTGGTCTGAGTTATTTGTCTGCCAAAACCAATTTGAAGTAGGTTTTAAATATGATTTAAATGTCAAACTATAATACTAAAAGTTACTTATTTATGGATCAAAGTTATTTAGTATGATAACTAGTAACACATCAACACATGAAATGTTCACTAAGTATATATTAGCAGCTTAGGGACATTCTATCTTCTTATCCGGGGTTTTTCCATATTTCCATTGCCTTATTCTGGGACAAACTATTTTAATACATTAGCTGCTGCATATACTTGATGTCTGTCATTTAGAAAGATTTAAACTGAGAATAACACAGATGGCAAAGTTTCTGAAAACATCATTTTAAGATAGCCATTTTGCATATTTTAATAAAAAACACTTGAAACTTTGGAAACATAACATTAACACAGTTAAATAAAAGAAAAGCAGTGGTCATAAACTATAATTGTACTATACAATTATGATGCTAAAAGGCTGCCCTAAAGAGCAGAACAATAGATTACAAAGAACTAAACTTTTAAATGTTATAAACAAATAAGAATAAAGTAATGAGAAATGAATACACATGTGAGATAGAAGAATCATAGAGTTCAGTTTTGTATTTTTGAACAGTGAATAGTGGATATAGGAAGTATTTGAAGAAATAATGCATGAAAGTTTTCATATTGTAAAGATTACAAGTCTCCACATATAAGGATGGCCTAGTGAAACTCTGTGATTGTCAAGCAGAACAAACTCACAAATATCTTAATTCATTAGCACCCACACCTTCAACTTTCTAAAAAACTAGTACTTTATTTTATATTAATTTATGTTTGTGTATATTTTTCTTTTTATTATGCTTTCATACAATATATACAAATCATCGTCCCCAAACCCTCCACTTCTCCCAGTTCCTCCCCAGCATTCCCTCTTCCCTGTAGCCATTCCTTGACTGTTTTCCTTCAGAAAAAGAGCAGGCCTCCCAGGAATATCAGCAGAACATGGGATCACAAGTTACAATAGGCCTTGGCACAGACTTTTGTATTAGGGCTAAGGAGGAAGAAAAGGGTCCCATGATCAGGAAAATGAGCCATAGACACCTTTACTCCTACTGTTAGGAGCTCCACACATACTCCAAGCTAAACAAATGACTGATGTTGGAATATAGCTTTGTTGTCCAAATGCTTATTTAACATATTCTAAGCCCAGGATTCAACTCCTAAGTGTAGTGATGCTCCCATTTAATTCTAGCACTTGGAACCTTGAAGCATGAGGATCCAAAGCTCAAATTCATCATTAGCTACATACAAAGTTGGAGACTAGAGAGCTGGACATGAGATTGGAATACAGTAGACTTGGCTCCCTAGCCCTTCCTCCCCAAAAATAAAAATAAAAAGTGAGAAAAGAAGGAAAGAAACAAACAAAATATGACAATTGTATATTTACCCCAGGAAGATTGTGTACAAACTACAAAATACCTTTATGTGGCATTTACCATATCTATAGTCATAACATTTTGGAAAGTTCTTACTTTGTTCAGTTCGTGAAAATTATAATACATGCAGTGCCATGAATATTGTGTAGAAAAATAAAACAGTGAACTTATGATGAATGCAACACCTGAGTGAAGTCAGTGACAATAGGCTGAATTCGAAACTAAGTCTTATAGTTAGAGTGGATTAATTACAAAGCCGGAAAAAAAAAAAGGAAAGAAAAGAAAAAAGAAATGACTAAATGGTAGGAGTTAAAGCAAATTTTATCCATGACATTTGGGCAATAAGATGGGATTACCAAGCGACAGCAGACATATTACAGGTTAATCATAAGTCTAGTTATACATGCTTATCAAGATTGCATTAATGTAGATAATTTAATGATATTGGTTTCTAAGCGTTACAAAACAATCTATGCAGACTATAATTCAAATAAAAGCCTCATAAAAGTCAATTAAACACTTAATATATCTCATAATATGTATAAACTTATTTTGTAACATTGAAAACACATAAGGAATTATTACCACTATCAAGTGTTGTATACTATATAGTTTTGAATATCAACCTTCTTAATACTGGCAGGTTGGACAGGCTTTTTACACCAGTAAATGTATAAATATTGATGAATTACTTATATATTTCTTTGAGAAATCCACATTCTTCACTTGTATTACATTAATTAAGGATCAGCTTTGTCATTTTTATAACTATGTATAATACATATGCAACATAGTGCCCTGAATTAGATGCCACAGCTAGGTATTTACTATGACTGGAATTTTTAATGATGGGTAGCCTTTGGATTGACTGGAATGCACATGAAGCGTTATGACTGTGGTCAGTGTTTTAGAGGGCTGCAGCCATGGGTTTCGTAATCTGCAGGTCTCTTTTCACCTTGCAACCTTCATTGTAAGGAATCACTGCCTGACAATTTGGACTTTCTTATTCTCACTCTTAAGTCATCCTCCTTGCCATAGGGTTTCTTGAACACTATGTGGATGATCTTCATATTTGCTTATATTAAAAATATGATTTTTTTGTATTTTTCCAATTGTTTTTATATTTAATTCTGTCTTCCCTACTCCTTGTCTGAGAAGCTGCTGACATTTGCCACACTGATGCTATTTTTAAGTTTTAACATTATTAGTTTTAAACTTCTTCAGTTATTATTATTATCTTTACATATTATTCTAAATGTATTTTTCTCTAGTTTAAATTCTGACCATTTATATATCCTTCTTTCTTGTATTTCTTATATACATAAGTGTGTTAAGTCATAAAGAAAACACAGATGAATGTCCTGTTCCATTTTTATAAGGACATTTAATTTTCTCATTGCACTCTTCCCACTTTACTCTTTTCTTCTGGATATAATGAAGTGGTCCAGTACCATACTGATTATGGCAATACCACAATCTTAGTGCAGAGCGAGGTTAAACAACCCAGCTAATGTCTAATTAGCCAGACATTGTCAATAAGAAACTTTCTGCCTATAAAATTTAATTGCTCATAGAAGCATAAAATGTTCTTTGTTACTATAATATTTAGTCTTGTACTTTCTTTAGTTTCATTATCTAATGAGATAATATGGTAAATATTGATAAATGCATAACCTTTACATCTACTATATACTTTAATATTGTTTAAACTTATGGAAAATTTATGAGCATAAGATATTTGAATATCACTGAACTAGTAATATCATTTTTGAAAGTGAGGTTTGACTTTATGTTACTATTAATAAATAATATAATAAATAAATGTATTATTATATCTTGTGAACTAATAACTTTCTATTTTAAATAAAAACAACTATCATATATATATATATATATATATATGTATCATATATATATATATGATATATATAATTTCTTAAAAGATTTTTGAGGGTGGATGGGGTTGTACAAAAGGGATAACACCTGAAATGTAAATGCAAAAAATATTAAAAAAAAAAGCTTTTGCTTTTTTGATAAAAGTGCAAATGACTATAGTTTAATTACTAATCAGATATTCCAGTCACATTATTATCTTTTCATTAAATGGATTCTCTACTTTCACTACTTTTTTTACATTCAATGGGGATCATTTATTCATTATTTTTCAAAACAAGTGATAAACAATGCTTATACATATTATAATTGCGTTGTTTCCCACAAACTATAAACACATATGAAACTTAACAGTGAAGTTTAATATCATGTCTTTTTATTACAATGCATTTATAATTCAAACATTTTATATTTCCTGTCTTGACAAGAATGAACATTAGTATATCTGCATGTGTGTTATGAGGATAAGCCTTCTGAAAATATGAGAAAATTTTTTATATGTTTTCATGCCACTCCATGTTTTCTTGTTGTTGTAACTTTAAATGAAGCCTTAAAAAACTCAAAGGCTGATTGACCCTCAACAGCTTCTTTTGAGCTTCTATATATCTTCAAAATCTCAACTCTAAGGCCCCCTTTTTAACTCTTACCCTTGCCATGGCCTTCAGAACTGTGGTTCTACACACCCCTCCCTCTACACTCAGTACAGCTTTGTGAAATAAACCATTTTTTTTCACAGTAGGGAACATCTGGGAATTTTGCCTAAAATTTGGGAAACTATTGATTTTAATCTTGGAATATTGGGCTGCCAGCTGATTCTGAAATCATTTTATTTAGGTGGGTGCATAGGCGAATGCTTCAATATGGTTGAACTGCCACTTTGTGAGTGAGCTCACAGAGGCTGTGTGATACAAGTCTTGCTGGTGGCAGGAGATGGGACAGGATATAAAGAATCTTCCACAACCCTTCCAACCTAGGGGTCAATATTTTAGACCTAAATTTTGTCTTTTCCTAAGACCCCACAAGATGGTAGATAAGAACAGACTCCAGGAAATGGTCCTCTGACCTCCACAGGTGTGCCATGCCTGCGTATGTCCTAGCCTAATAAAGAAATTAATGAAATTTAAAAACAACAACAACAAAACCCCTCAAAAGTATCAAAACTACAGTGGAAGAAATATTAGACTCAGTATTCTCACATCTCTTCATTGATCAATTTGTGTGAGAAAAAAATGGGAAGCTGAGCTACTAGACAGGAAACATCTGTGAATGCAGAACAGGTGGAGGGAACATGGTGTGCAAAGAAGGGGTCTTCACCTTGTAGAGGTTGGCTTTCTACTTCATTTTCTATTTTTAGTGCATGCATAGATTATTATTTATTTTAAAGCGCATGATATTAGACTGCCTCCTGTCTGTAAATATGATGTGGTGAGTTAAGTATTCAGAATTATGTGGATGTAAAATTGGAATTGTTTTCTAGCACCTGAAATTTGCCTTCACAGTGAAAACTACAACAAGCCAACACAGAAAGTTTATTTCTCACAGCTAGAGACAGAACAGCAGTATACCACAGGCTGGAACTTTCATACATCTTCAAAACTGGTTTCAAAAACAATTCATTTGAAATAACTAGTCAGAAAAAAGGAGGAAATATATATATGCCAAGTATTTAGATATTTTTCAAGAGAGTTTTTATGGATCGTAAAGGTAATAAATTATACATTCTGGAAAGAATTATTCTTTTAAAAATCTGATTATATAAAATTCACTTGCAATTTCTTTTAACTGAGAAGTGGATAATGAATTTGAGTGCATGGTAAATATAGTGCATTTTAATATTCAGGTAAATTTAAAAGTATGTTCTTTGTAACTGTACTTAGACTACAGTTGCTTCACAGTATTGTCTCAGGATTTAGTTGCTCTTCCTGACAAATGCTGTGATTTGCAACCATACTTTCAATCAATTCCAGATAGACTCAGTTAGCACAGAACTGAGTCCTAGCTTATTAATTCTTGGAAAACAGTTATGAAACCATAACTTTTCTATTCTTTTCATTTTCTAGGTAACAACATTCTTAAGAAAAAGAAAATGTTATTTATTTTGAAATTTGTTTAAATGCTGTAGAACACAGCATTATTAGTTGGTTGTTCACGTTCACTTGGGGCTTCTAAAGATCTCATAGAGGGCTTCTTCCTTGTCACTAGTACACACTCAGACCCAATAGATGTACCTGTTACACTGCTCTAATCATTACACATTGTCTGCATAGGATAATCATTTTCACTGCTGCTGTAAGTATACATATATACATACATACATACATACATACATACATACATATATACATATACATACATACATGTGTGTGTTATATTCCAGTTGAAATAAAATATATTGAACATATATAACACCAAAGGACTACAGAACAGATGTTAGGAAATTTTACTATAGCCAATGCCACCCGGTAGGATGTAATGCATGACAGAAAACCAAAGCAAAAAGAAGATTGTGTTTATCTTGTAGCTTCACCAGTATTTACAAAGATTTAAGTGCCATAAAAGTAGGTGAGTTGAGCCCTACATATTACAGTACCTGTCAGCCATTTGATGAGAAGAATACTGAAATGGAAACTCATAAGTTAGCTGTGAACCTCAAAACAGAGGAGAGATTTCATGTTTTTTTTTCCCCTATGGTCCAGCAGGAGGCTCCTGGCAGACTCCTGCCTGAATGATAGACAGCATATTTGAGCAGTCTCAATGGCACAACATAGGCACACAGTGAGAGATATAATAAGATCTTTACCTCATTGATCATCAATTGACCAAAACCCAGACTTTTTTTTATGAACTTGAAGAGAGAGTGCCAATGCATGTGTTCTGTGCAGCTCTGTGCAGCAACTTACTGTCAATAAACAGCCATTAAGACTGAGAAGCAAGTGTGTCTGCCAGCAGACCTTTAAACTGCCACAATATGGCACATGAATCTTAGGTTTGAGACCACCTAGAAGAATGCTGCAAAATCAGAAGGGATACAGGTCTCAATTAATCTCATAGAGTTTCAAACACAAACATACATTTAAAATATAGTTTCAAAATCATAGTCAAATTAGTTTCCCCATTAATATAGATACAACAAAAAGTAATATGGGAAAGAAAACTTAATACCAAAAAAGAAAAAAAAATGGTAAGAATTGAATAAGTATAAGGTACAAATCATACTTTTTGATTCTGAGAATAGAATTAGTGTTTTACATATACACAAATGAAGAAAGAACTCTATCACTAAACATAATATCAAATTCTAATTTTAGTGTTTAGTGACCTGATGGTTTTTGTGGCCTTTGTAGGCAATACTGACATATTGTGCACAGACCTACTGAATATGGAATATCTTTAATAACATATTCAGTGCCTGGCTCAATTTTTTAAACTGTCTACACAATTCTCTTAGAATGAAAGATAGTGGAGATCCAGAGAAACAGGCCTGGTGAGAAGGCTTTCCAAGTAGCCGGGGAAAGAGAGAGATTTCTGCCCAGCATGCAGAAAGTGCACCTCTCCCTGCTGCTTTGTTCAGGGAAGCAGCAACCCTGTTTTGGGCTGTCTGTTGTTAGCCAGCAGTCTGTGCCTACACAATAGATGTTCAGGCCATCTGCCACCAGGAACACCAAGAGATCCAGGGACACAAGCCAGTTACAAAAGAGAGCCAAGAACCAATCACTGAAAACAAGATCACGTATAAACACAGACAACAAGATGGCAAGAGGAAAACAAAAGAACTTACCAAGGGAAACCAAGACAACCTGGCAACATCAGAACCCAGCTTTTCCATCACAACAAAGAGTGGAATGCCAAACACTCCAGAAAAAGAAGACTCAGAACCGAAATCATATAGCAAGATGCTGATAAAGATCCTTAAGCAAGAACAAGAGGAAAATCATAAAGAATTAGAAGCTTTTAAAGAGGAAACAAGAAAAACACTCAAATAACTCAAAGAAATAGAGGAAAACAGAACCAAAGAGATGAAGGAGATCTGCCACCCGGACCAGCAGTTCCTAAAGGTTTTAAGACTAGGGAGTAGGAGATCTAGGCAGCCAGGGAGCAGAGAGATCTCTGAGGAGTGCCCACGGAAAGCACATCCCTGCCCTGCCTGATATAGGCTCCAGGAACACAACATTGGAACTTCTGTTCCCAACCAGCGACTCTGAGGAACAGAACAGGGCTTGGCCCATCTGCCACTTGGACCAGTGGAGATCCAGGGACAGAGACCAGATACAAGAGAAAGGCAAGAACATATCACTGACAACAAAATGGCCAAATGAAAGTGAAAGAGTATATCCCAAGGAAACCAAGACAACCTGGCAACACCAGAACCCAGCTCTCCCATAACAGCAAACATTGGAATGCCAAACACTCCAGAAAAAGAAGACACAGACCTGAAATCATACCTCAAGATGCTGATGAGATACTTAAACAAGAACGGGAAAAAAAGCAAAAAGATTCAGAAGCTTTTAAAGAGGAAACTAGAAAAACACTCAAAGAACTCAAAGAACAAGAAGAAAACAGAACCAAAGAGATGAAGGAATGGAAGAGGGAATTTAAAACAGAAATTGACACAATAAAGAAAACACTAAGAGATAACCCTAGAGGTAGAACACCTAAAAAAGAAATCAGGAGTCACAGAAGCAAGGATTTCCAATAGATTACAAGAGATGGAAGAGAAAACCTCGGGGGCAAAAGAAAATATTGTAAACATAGACAAAACAGCCAGAGAAGAAGCAAAAAACAAAAAGCTCCTAAACCAAAATGTCCAGGAAATCCAGGACACAATGAGAAGACTGAACCTAAGGATAATAGGAATAGAAGAGGGAGAAGAGTATCAACTAAAAGGCACAGTAAATATCTTCAACAAAATCGTAGAAGAAAACTTCCCTACCCTTAAGAATGAGATGACCACGAGCATAAAAGAAGCCAACAGAACTCCAAATAGGTTGGACCAGAAAAGAAATACCTCCCAACACATAATAGACAAAATACCAAGTGCCCAAAGCAAAGAAAGAATACTAAAAGCAGTAAGGGAAAAAACTCAGATAACATATAAAGGCAGACCAATCAGAATCACACTCAATTTCTCAACAGAGACTATAAAAGCTAGAAGAGCCTGAACAGACATCATGCACAACCTAAGAAAGCACAAGTGCCAGCCCACGCTGCTATACCCAGCAAAACTATCAATCACCATAGAAGGAGAGATGAAGATATTTCAAGGCAAATCAAAATTTAAACAATATCTGACCACAAACCCAGCACTACAACGAATTATAGGTGGAAAACCCCCCCAAAAAAATGAGAGAAAATGCATCCTAGTAAAAGAAAGAAAACTCCTAAACAAGAAAACAAAAGAAGCAAAAGACACAGATACAACTCAACCCACAAAAAGCAATATTAGCAGGGAACAGAATTAATTATTCCTGGATATCTATTAACATAAATGGACTCAACTCTCCAATAAAGAAACATAGGCTATCAGACTGGATACATAAACAAAATCCAGCATTTTGCTGCATACAGTAAACTCATCTCAGAGAGAAAGACAGACACTATCTCAGAGTAAAAGGATGGGAAAAAACTTCCAAGCAAACAGCCAGAAAAAGCAAGCTGGAGTGGCTATTCTAATATCGAATAAAGTAAATTTTAACTAAAAGTTATCAAAAAAGATAAGGAAGGACACTTTTTACACATTACCGGGAAAATCTGTCAGGAGGAACTCTCAATCCTTAACATATACGCTCCAAATAAAAAAGCACCCACATTCATAGAAGAAATGCTACTAAAGCTCAAAAAATACATTTCACTCCACACAGTAATAGTTGGAGACTTTAATACCCCACTCTCACCAATGGACAAATCATGGAAACAGAAACTGCAAAACTAGCAGAGACTTTGAACCAACTGGGATTAATAGATATCTACAGAACATATCATACTAAAGTAAAAGAATACACCTTCTTCTCAGCACCTAATGGCACCTTCTCGAAAACTGACCACATAATTGGACACAGAACGAGCCTCAATCTATATAAGAAGATTGAAATACTCCCATGCATCCTCTCAGATCACCATGGTCTATGGCTGGTCTTTAACAACAACAAAGATAACAAAAAGCCCATATACACATGAAAACTAAACAATGCTCTGTTAAACGATAGCAGGGCCAAAGAAGAAATAAAGAAAGAAATTAAGGATTCTCTAGAATTCAACAAATACGAAAACACAACATACACAAACCTATGGGATGCAATGAAAGCAGTACTGAGAGGAAAACTCATAGCCCTAAGTGCTTCCAAAAAGAAACTGGAGAGAGCTTGTATCAGCAACCTGACAGGACAGCTAAAAGCCCTAGAACAGAAGGAAGCAGATATACCCAAGAAGAGTCGACGGCAAGAAATAATCAAAATTAGGGCAGAAATAGACCAAATAGGAACAAAAAGATCCATTGAAAAAATCAACAACAACAACAAAAAACGTGGAGAGAGCATACACCAGCAACTTGAAAGCACAGTTGAAAATTCAAGAACAAAAGAAAGCATATACACCCAAGAAGAATAGACAGCAAGAAATATTCAAACTTACAGCAGAAATAGGCCTAATAGAAACAAAAAGAACCATTTAAAAAATAAACAAAACCAAGAGCTGGTTCTTTGAAAAAATTAACAAGATTGATAAACCCTTAGCCAGACAAACTAGAGGGCAAAGAGAGTTTCCACATTAACAAAATCAGAAATGAACTTGGAGACATAATAACTGAAACTGAGGAAATTCAAGAAATCATCAGATACTACTATAAATGCCTATACTCAACAAAGCTGGAAAATTTCCAAGAATGGGATGAATTCCTACACAGATACCAAATCCTGAAGTTAAATCAGGACCATATAAACCATCTATATAATCCCCTAACACATAAAGAAATAAAAGCAGTCATCAAAAAGATGACTCTCAACCAAAAAGAGCCCAGGTCCAGATGGGTTCATTGCAGAATTTTATCAGACATTTATTGATGACCTAATACCAATACTCTCCAAACTATTCCACAAAATAGAATCAGAAGGAACACTACCTACCTCATTTTTTGAGGCTCCAATAACCCTCATTCCTAAACCACACAAAAACTCTACAAGAAATGAGAACTTCAGACTAATCACACTTATAAACACTGATGCAAAATACTGAGCAAGTTCTTTACAAACCTACTCTGAGAACACATCAAAACAATCATTCTCCATGATCAAGTAGGCTTCATCTCTTGGATGCAGGCATGGTTTAATATACAGAAATCCATCAATGTAATTCACTATATAAACAAACTCAAAGAAAAACGACATGGTCATCTCACTAGATGCTGAGAAAGCATTTGTCAAAATTCAAAACCCCCTCATGTTAAAAGTCTTGGAAAGAACAGGAATCCAAGGCCCATAACTAAACATAATAAAAGCAATATACAGCAAACCAACAGCCAACATCATATTTGATGTTGGGAAACTTGAAGCAATCCCATTAAAATCAGGGACTCAATATGGCTGCCCACTCTCCCCCTACCTATTCAACATAGTACTGGATGTCCTGGCTGGAGCAATAAGACAGCAAATGGAAATCAAAGGGATACAAATTGGAAAGGAAGAAGTAAAAACATCACTATTTGCAGATGACATGATAGTGTATTTATGTGACCCCACAAATTTACCAGAGAACATGTATAGCTGAAAAACAAGTTCAGCACAGTGGCTGGATATAAAATTAACTGTAACAAATCAGTAGCCTTCCTCTACTTAAAGGACAATCATGTAGAGAAATAAATTAGGAAAGAGAAACCCTTCACAATATTCACAAAAATATAAAATGCCTTGGTGTGACTCTAACTAAGCAAGTGAAGGATCTATATGACAAGAACTTCAAAGGTCTAAAGAAGGAAATCAAAGAAGATCTCAGAAAATGAAAAGAACTCCCATGCTTATGGATTGGAAAGATAAACATTGTAAAAGTAGCCATTTTATCAAAATCAATCTACTGATTCAATGCAATCCCCATCAAAATACCAACCCAATTCTTCATTGAGTTTAATAGAGCAATGTGCAATTTCATCTGGAATAAGAAAAGACTGAAAATAGTGAAATTCATTCTAAACATTGAAAAAGCCACAGAGATCACTATCACTGATCTCAAGATATATTATAAGGCAACTATGCTAAAAGCTACATTGCACTGGTACAGATATGGGCACATTGATAAATGGAATAGAATAGAAAATCCAGAAATGAGCCCTCACATATATGGTCACCTGATTTTTCACAAATGAGCTGTAAACAATCCATGTAAAAAGGACAGCCTCTTCAATAAATTGTGTTGGTCTAACTGGTTCTCAACGTGCAGAAGAATGAAAATAGACACTTTCTTGTCTCCTTGTATAAAGGTCAAGTTTAAGTGGATCAAAGATATCCACATTAAACCAGGTATACTGAAACTATTAGATGAGAAAGTATCGAAAAACTTAGAACACATAGGCAGAGGAGAAAATTTCCCGAAGAGAACACCAATGGCTTGTGCTCTAAGGCCAAATATGGACAAATGGGAATTAATGAGTTCGCAAAGATTTTGAAAATGTAAGGACACTGTCATAAAAACAAAACATTAGCCAACAGATTGGGGAAAGATCTTTACCAACCACACATCAAATATAGGTCTAATATCCAAGGTATACAATTAACTCAAGAAGCTAGATACCAGAGAACCAAAAAACCCTATTAAAAATGGGGTACAGAGCTAAACAAAAAGTTCTCAATTGAGGAATATTGAATGGCTGAGAAACATCTAAGGAAGTGCTCGACATCATTAGCCATCAGGGAAATGCAAATGAAAACAACCCTGAGATTCCACCTAATACCAAAAAGATTAGCCAAGATTAAAAATTCAGATGACAGCATATGCTGGTGAGGATATCCAGAAAGAGGAACACTTCTCTACTGTTGGTGGGGGTTGTAAACTGTTACAACCACTCTGGAAATCAGTCTGGCGATTCCTCAGAAAATTGGATATAGTACTACTTGAAGAACCAGTTATTCCACTTCTGGTCATATACCCCAGAGTATCTCCAACATAAAACAAAGACACATGCACCACAATGTTCATAGCACCTCTGTTTTTAATGGCCAGAAGCTGGAAGAACCCCGATGTCCTTAATTAGATGAATGGATTCAAAAAATTTGGTATATATACCCAGTAGAGTACTACTCAGCTATCAGAAACAATGACTTTATGAAATTCTTCAGAAAATGGAAGCATCTACAGAATATCATCCTGAGTGAGATAACCCAGTCACAAAAAACAGACATTATATGCAGTCACTATTAATTGGATACTAACACCAGAAAGCTCTGGACACCCCAGAAAAAACTCACAGACTATAAGAAGTTGAAGAAAAGTAAAAAATAAATAAATTAAAGACCATTAAGCTTAATCTTTACATACCAAGAAAACTTTGACTAATTCCTGGTTACATCCTGTTTTACATGTACTTTAAGTTCATTGTAACTAGGAAGATCTTAATGCACACTATCAAACTTTTAGAAAATGTCAAATACTGACGAAAATGTATTTCTATACTCTAATACAAAAATGCTTAAAATTTGTATATTTATCTTTGTTTTTTAATATAAAGTTGTACAATAAAAGAAAAAGAATCAAATATAGTGATAACACAGATTGTCTGGTAGCTCACTTCCCCTTGTTTCCAAATATAAATGAGGGAGTCAAGGGACACTTGTTATTAAGACTCTGAGAATATTTTCTTGGAAACTCCTGTAGTTGAAGTGTAATGCTTATGATTTAAAAGGTAAGGTGACTTAATAAAGCAAAAATCTGCTTGGAAAAGATATACAAAAGAGATAAAAGAAAGGAGAGAGAGGGAAGGACAGCTGAGTCTTTATTATTCATTTTTATTAAAACAGGATGAATAACTAGTGTTCTCAGTATTTCAGAAAGTTAAATTGTACATTCTGTTGTGAAAGAGTATCTCATTTAACTGACAAGCCTCTGACCAGAACTCCATCAACCACCGTCTTCAAAACACTACTCCAATCACACACAAAATATTGGAAATTATAAATACTGTCATTTTTATTAAAGTTAAGACAGTTCCTTAGCATATTTTAAATATGAGATCTATTTCAGCAACTTCAGTTGATGACAGTTTTTCTATTTTATGTTCTTCTGCTCTGAATTCTAGCCTCCAAAAGCTCTTTTATCTGCTCTTCATGTAATTTACTTAAGAGCTTTGAATGGCCTGTTCACTCAGAAATGCATTTTTTTAAGTGATGGAGTTTTGGGCAAGCTTTTTGTTTCACTTCTAGTGATAAATATGAACATATTGGCTAAAATTTTTATTTTAAATAACTAGTAATAAATTCTATGTTCTTTTGAATCACTGAGTTATTCCCCATTTTCTGATGATTGGGATTGGCTGGTTCTGTCGTTATTTCCAGATTCTACATGTTGGCTTCTTTTCTGGATATCTTTATTTCTGCTGTGCCCATTAGAGTTTGCCTTCTGGGAACATCTTTGGACCTCCAAAAAAAAAAAAAAAAGTAAAACAAGCAAACAAAAACAATAACCAAACAGAACAAAAAACCTCCCAAACATTCTGTTGGATTATTAAATACCAATTTAAAATATATGAAGATATATTTATAAAATATACCTATATTATGACATTGAAATAAGTCAGTCCTTAAACTCTCACCAGAACCTGCCATGACCCAGGGTTTGGAGCACAAGTTATCAAGTGTTTGTGAAGTTCAGAGGGCATGGAGAATACCTGAGCATTTTTTTTATCTTTCTATTCAAATTCAAGCAACTATTAAGACATAATGTAAGTGGGCATCATGGTTTTCCTTTTGTAGTATAGACGCTTATAAAAGCAAATGTTTCAATTACATAAGTAAGTTGTATTGAATAAATTAGAAAATTTCTTTCAACATGACTTCTATCAGGTGTTTGAAGCCATTTACATATGCAACTTTCATCACAATAATTTTATCTGAAGCAATCATTTAATTTTCTGGGTTAATGTTCACAAAGTGTGTAGTTCTGTTAAATTCTTGTCATCTCTAGCATGCTGAGAGCAGAGAGTTGTTGCGAAAAAGATGTGCTACTTTGGGCAGTGCATGTTCAATCACACCTTCCAGCCTCCAGTGTGTCTTTACTGTTATTGTAATATTACATTTCTCACATCCTATGGAGATTTTACACACACACACACACAAACACACACACAATGTCCCCAAACTGCAGCCCTTCTTTCTCTGTCTTTTCATCTGAAGATCTCCCTTCTCATGGAACAGATATGTCAATAACATGAAAGTCATTTGTAAGTTTTTACCATCACATTTATCTAATAAATTCGTGCCTTTATCTTTGTTTGGAAAGAATATTAAGGATGAATTTCACAAATTCTATTTCTTATCCTTCACTTCTTATGTTCCACTCATTCTAGCAGCTTCTTTTTATGTTGATATTTTTAAATTTATTTTTCTCTTTTTTTATTAGATACTCTGTCTGAGTGAGGTAACCTAGTCATAAAGCACACATACAGTACACACTCACTGATAAGCGGATACTAACCCCAGAAAGCTCTGAATACCCTAGAGACAATTCACAGACATTATGAAGCTCAAAAAGAAGGAAGAACAGAATGGGGATTCTAGCAGCTTCTTACCTTTTCTCTCTCCTATACCATAAAGATTTCTCATAATAGAATAGTAAACATAGGTCTCCTGAAAAGGAAACAAGCAATAGTAATTTAAACATGTCTCTGAGCTTGTTTTTCTTCTTTATTAGTATTGTTTTGGTAATACTGTAAATTGTGTGTTTTCAGGAGTTTGCTTTCTTCCCTGTATATATGTCTTTGTAACACCTATGTGCAAGGTCCATGGAGGCATGAAAGGGACATTGAAATTGTCGTATTGGATTACAGACAGTTGGAAGGAGAATTGGGATGGAAGAAATTGAGCCAAGGTCTTCTTAAAGAGCAGATGTGCTCTCTACAACCAATCCCTGGCCTGCATACCTGACTGTCCTCTTGCTACAGCTATCTCAACCCAGCTGTATGAAAGTTGGGTAGAAAAGATTTATTTTGCTTACACTTGCATGTCACAATCAATCATTAAAGGAGATCAGAGCTAGAACTCAGGAAACCCAATATAGGGTTGATGGAATGATTATTGGCATGTTGACCACAGCATGCTCAGTCTGTTTTCCCTCCTTCCCTCCCTCTCTCCCTCCTTTCCTCTCTCTCCCTCCCTCACTCCCTCCTCACCTCTCCTCTGTCCTCACACCATTGCAATATTTGCCATTTTGCCATTCAGCAAATATTCCATACAAGTTTTCACATGTTTTTGTATGCTTTTTATGCAAAAATGCTTAAAATATGTAGATTTATATTTGTTTTTTTTTTTTTAAATAAAGTTGTTCAATTAAAAAAAAAAGAATTTTGTCCTAGCTCCCTGGATACCAGTATTCTAGTGGCCTTCAGATATAGAACTCTAAACTCCTTCCACATCATGCCTGCCAGGATGCTGCTATGTTTCAGCCTTAATGATAATGGACTGAACCTGTAAGCCAGCTCCAATTAAATGTTGTTTTTATATCAAAAAAAAAAAAAGAAAAAAAGAAAAGAAACCTTATAGTTGCAGTGGATTTTTGTTTTTACACGTGTTTCTTTTAAATAGAACAAGAAACATATGCATTTAATCCTTTATTCCCTTTCTTATGACAGTGGATTGCCACATAAATCTTCATTTTACTAAGTACTATCTCATGATGTATGTAAAACCCTTAACACACAGTAATCTGGCAAAAAGAACAGTATACTTAAAAGGAAAAACTGAACTTGTATCTGCTTTACTTTTTACATTATTATTTTTTTTAATTTTGTGTGGCTTTTCCTCTGAGATACTTTCAGGTGAACACCAGTTATACATTTTTGGGAGGAGACAATAGGATTTTATGGAGCCTAGCATCCTTCCCTCAGGACTTCCAAAGTTCTGTGCATAATTGTAATATGTTATATACTTTATATTCATATTAGTAATTTTTACATCTTCATTCCTATGCACTGCCTCATGCACATAGATTATTAATGTACTTGTTCATATATAAGTATAAAAAACTCCTAATACCTTCAACAATTATATTCCATAAACTGGTGATAAAATTCCACATTCATGAGAATATGCAAAGGAAATACAAATTTCTCCAACTTCTGAAAGTTTTCTATAAGCTACAGGTACAATATTCAGTGGTAAAACAATATTCATGGCCCATTCATTGTATTCATTTATAAGGATTATAGTTCTTTTCTTTCTCCATAGGCCAGAGGGAACATTTGTGCCATTTCCTGTAACAAAATACACTCTGTTAAATTAAACTAAACTTTTAACAAGCAATATTTTACATCTTAAATCATAGTATCATGTTTTAAAAATGTCTTTTAGATTTAGAATAAAAACGTCCACTCACTGTTAACATATAGAATCCAATGAAACATTCTGTTTCATTTTTCTTGTTATATATCTTTCTGATATGAGAAATTGCTCCTTGTTATTATGAAAATCCCTGTATGTTCCCCCTATATCTAAGCCTCCACAAATTGCATCAAGAATAAAGTAATATAATTTGGGCTTTCCAAAGCAAATTTACAGAAACTATGCCATTAAGATGAAATTCCACCCCAATATGCACTTTTGACTTTTGCTACTGTATATTCTTGAAAGCACTGCAAAACACACTGTGGAGTGAGATAGTGGGAGGTCTTACACGACTTGCACAGTTGTATTTTTCTGTAATAACGTAGCGGGGGGGGGGGATACAGGCTGAGCAGCTTCCCTGAATTTCTTTTCACATACTGCTGTCAAGATATTATCTTCTGTACAACTTTATCTTTCCTCTCTGCATCTGACCCCTCCTGCACTCGTACCTGAGGAACTATTAGACACTGATTTCTGTGGAAAAATTGAGACCTACTATTTTCAGGGGGATGCCAACAGTACATTGCCCAGTGGCTAAATCCACACCTATGTGCATATGGGCAGGAAGCACTAATTCCATTCATGGTGTTATGAAAAAACAAAAATAGGAGTGGCTGAAGTTCCCTAAGCTCATTGTCTAGATCTGGGATTGTTCTCCAGTCCAATCAGCCTTGTGGGAACTAAGAGTGTTGTCTCTCCACTAGAAACATTTTGGGGCTCCAAACTAACCAGTTTGGAACCCTGCCCAACCAGTATCATCCTAGTCTGACCTGTCTGGCATCCCAGTTTTTCTGCCTGGGACATAGCCTGCAGCCATGAGTTGCATGCAGCCTCTGGAGCCCTGTTGTCTAGCTCTGTCTTTGGTGTGGAAGACCCTTGAGGGAACTCGATAGCATCCTAATTTATTATGGAAACCTTCTATGTCCCTAGGAATGACCAGTATCGAACCTTACTCCACCAGTCACATCTTCTCGCCATCCTCATTCAGTCTGAATGGGACACAGCCTATAAAGTAGGGTCCACCCAAAACACAGCCGATATTGAGGGGTCAGGCTGAGGGACAGCCTGCAAAATCAGGTACTTTGAAATCCATTGTCTGGCCCCCAGCTTCTCCTACCTTCCCAAGAAGTCCTGCTGCTGCCATCAGGATCATCTAGACACCACTACGAAATTCAGATGCCGAAATGACAGCATAAAAACACATTTAACAAGTCCCAGGGTAATGAGGTACTACCAAAGCCCAGCTATCCTGCTACAACAAACTCTGGATGTCATAATGAACCTAAAGTACAAGGAGAAGATCTTAAAAAATCTTATGAAGGTGCTAGAGAACTTTAAAGGTGACATGAAAAAAATCTCTTAAGCGGATCAAGGAAAATACATTCAAACAGGCAGAGGGATTAAAAGAGGAAGAAAAATACATGAAAAGATGTAAAAGAGAATACAATCAAGCTGGTGAAGATTCTGAATACAACTATCTAAGACCTGTAAAGAGAAATAGAAGCCATAAGAAATAAATACACAGAGGCAATTCTGGAGATGATCAAGAGAATCTAGGAAAGTGAACAGGAGAACACAAAATACAGGAGACAGAAGAGAGAATCTCAGGTTTGAAAGATATGATGGAAATAAATCAATACACAAATGAGTCAAAGAAAAAGGCAAAATTTCTAAATATCATGTTATAAATCATACAGGAAATTTGAGACACCATGAAAAGACCAAACCTAAGAATAATAGGATTAGAAGAAAAAGATTCCTAGCTCAAATGCCCAGAAAATATCTTCAGCAAAAGTCATAGAAAATTTCTCTAACCCAATGTAAGAGATGTCTATAAACTTTCCAAAAGCTTACAGAACATCAAACAGATTGGAATAGAAAAGAAAATTATCTTACCACATAGTGATCAAAATACTAATTATAAATAAGAAAGAATTTTAAAACTGCAAGCAGAAAAATAGGCCAAGAAACATATAAAGAAATATATTGGAATTACATGTAATTTCTTATCTGTGACTCTAAAAGCTAGAAATGCCTGTGCAGATGTCTCACAGATCCTAAGAGACCAGAGATATTTACCCAAACTATGATAAGCTGCAAAACTTTCAATCATCACAGATGGACAAACCAACATATTACATGACAAAAGCAAATTTGAAACACAACTTTTGACCAAACCAGGCCTAGAGGGGATACTAGAAGGAAAACCCTAACCCAACGAAGCTCACTATACTCATCCTCCACAGACTTATGACCATATCCATTCCTCATTCCCCAGAGCTGCATTTATTTCATTTATTATATTGTGATTAGCTCTGAGTAATGAGGGAAGCATTTTCCGCCAAAAGAGATTGAAAAAAAAAAAAAAAAAAAAAAAAAAAGAGCAGAAGATACAACAGATCAGCCTCAGGCAACAGTAGTCATCAGCCCAATCATGGATCAATGGCCTGGTTATGCTTCAAAAGTCAAACTGTCATCACACCTCCTCTTATGCAGCCATTTTGGATGAGGCACTCTAGGAAAAAAAAAAAAAACTGTCCTTATGCAGCCATTTAGGATGAGGCACTCTAGAAAAAAAAGAATAAAAAGCAAAACACTCAGGAGGAGTAGGTGGCAGGAGATAACCAAACTCAGGCTGAAACTGATCAATTAGAAACAAAAATAACAGTACAAAGAATCAATGAAACCTAGAGCTTGTTGTCTGAGAAAATCGATAAGATAGTCAAATTCTTTAGCCAAACTAACTTAAAGGAAAAAAAGTGACCAAGTTAACAAAATAAGAAATGGAAAGGGAGACATAGCAATTGACTCTGAGAAAATTCAAAAAATCATTAGATATTGCTTCAAAAGACTGTACTCAGAAAATTGAAAGATTTAACTGGGGTGAATAATTTTCTAGACAGACACCAAATTACCAAAACTCAATCTCAATAGTCCCCAAGGATATAGAAGCAGTCATTAAAAACCTCACAACCAAGAACAGCCTTAAGACAGAGGGTTTTAGTGCAGAATTCTAACAGAATTTAAAAGAAGAGCTAATGCCAACACTCCTCGAACTATTGTACAATACAGAAACAGAAGGAACCCTGCCAAACCCATTCTATGAGGACATGTTTACCATGAAATATAAACCAAAACTTGACTCAACAAAGAAACAGAATTTCTAAATGATTTCCCTTAAGAACATTGATATAATCAAATCAAATATTCACAAACTGAATCCAAAAATACTACAAAGTCATTGTCCATTATGATCAATGGTGAGGCTGCAGAAGAAGAAAAACACTACTCCACTGCTTGTAGTAGTTCAAACTTGTACAACTGCCAAAGGAATTAATTTAGTAGCTTCTCAGATTTGGAATAGTTCTACCTCAATACCCACCTATAACATTCCTGGGCATACTTCCAAAGGATGTTCTAGTATCCCACAAGGAAACTCTATATTCATTTATAAAGTACAAGACAAACATCCTATAATAAACATACCTAAAAAATCCAGGTAACAAGGAGAAAACCAAATAGATATCACAGGTCAATGAAAAATGGAACTGGGTAGAAGAGGGGATCAGGGAACACTATGTAGCTGATCATATGTAGACAGAAGAGAAGAAAAAAGATTGATAGGGTGGGGCAGGGAAGAGATCTCTAGGACATACATATCAGAGACCTAGCTAGGATGGGGAGAGACCCGATTGCATCTATGGTGTTGACTTTAGCATTAGAACCAAAGGTGGCTCCCAGGCAGCATTCTTGTTGGAGGGATAAGGATACCAACCCACTTGCAAAATCTTTGACTCAAAATGTGTCCTCCCAGTAAGAGATGCAGAAACAAAAATAGAGCAGACACTGGGGGAAATGTCAACCAATCACTGTCACAGTTTCAGACTAATCTCATATACAATCACCAATCCCTGGCATTGTCAATCATACTCTGTTATGCTTGCAGAAAAGAACCTAGCATAACTGTCCTATGAGATGCTCCATCGAGCAGATATCAAACAGATACATAGTTAGTCCCAGCCAAACATTATTTAGAGATTGGAGAGTCTAAGGGAACAGTTGAGAAAAGAATTGACGAACTCATAGAACACAGGCACTCCACAGGAAGGACTGACAGTGTCAACTAACTTGGACTTTTAGAGGCTCACAGATACTGAATCGCCAACCAAAGAGCAAGTACAGGCTAGACATAGACCCCTTGCACATCTGGTAGATGAGCAACTTGGTCTTCCTGTGGTCTAAAACAACTGGAGCAGGAGCTGTCCCTGAGCTTATTGGCTGCCTGCTTGTGGATCCTGAGACACTAAATGGACTTCATTTTCTAGCCTTAGTGGGAGAGGATGCACTCAGTTAGACCCAACACAACTTGATATGTTTCTGTGTTAGGGGGTGGGATTGTTATTAAAGAGGATAAAACTCAGAGAATGGGAAGGTGAAATGGGGGAGGAGCTCCTGTGAAGGGCTACCAGAAGGAGAGGAAACAAATAAAATTTGAAAATAAAAAATAATACTTAAAAAAATGAAGCTGTAAGGGAGATATATCAGAAATGTGGAGAATAATGGAAGTTGTATTGTAGGAAAGGAGTGCAAGATGTGATTTTAAAAAATTAGTCCACATCTGCCAACAGGAAGAGCAGAGACCCAGACACACTGGACTGGCAAGAACCAAGTGAAAACACATTCCGACTAGCCAGGAGCAGAGAGATCACAGCAGAGCACGAGGAAAGTGTGTGCCTGGAATGTTGGATCCAGGGACCCAGGAAGCCCGCAGCATTGGGCCCTCTGTTCCCAGACAGGAGCTAATGGGTTGCACAACAGATGCTCAGACCATCTGCCACCAGGAACAGCAGAGATACAGAGACACAGACCAGGTACAAGGGAAAGGCAGGGAACCAATCGCTCACAGCAAGATGGCAAGAGGAAAGTGAAAGAAATTACCCCAGAAAACCAAGACAACCTGGCAATAGTAGAACCCAGCTCTCCCATCACAACAAAGAGCAGAATGCCAAACACTCCAGAAAAAGAAGACTCAGATTCAAAATCATACCTCAAGATGATGATAGAGATCCTTAAACAAGAAAAGCATAAAGAATTAGAAGCTTTTAAAAAAGAAACAAGAAAAACACTCAAAGAACTCAAAGAACTAGAGGGAAACAGAACCAAAGAGATTAAGGAATGGAAGAAGGAGTTTAAAACGGAAATGGACACAATAAAGAAAACACTAAAAGAGACAAGCCTAGAGGTAGAAATCCTAAAAAAGAAACCAGGAGTCACAGATGCAAGCATTTCCAACAGACTACAAGAGATGGAAGAGAGAATCTCGGGAGCCGAAGACAACATTGAAAACATAGACAAAAGAGTCAGAGAAGATGCAAAACCCAAAAATCTCCCAACCCTAAATGTGCAGGAGATCCAGGACACAATGAGAGGAACAAACCTAAAGATAATAGGAATAGAAGAGGACGAAGAATATGAACTAAGAGGTGCAGTAAATATATTCAACAAAATCCTGGAAGAAAACTTCCCTCCCCTTAATAATGAGATGACCAGGATCATAAAAGAAGCCTACAGAACTCCAAATAGTTTGGACCAGAAAAGAAATTCTTCCCGACATATAATAGTCAAAACACCAAGTGCCCAAAGCAAAGAAAGAATACTAAAAGCAGTAAGGGAAAAATGTCATATAACATATAAAGGCAGTCCAATCAGAATCACAATTGATTTCTCAACAGAGACTATGAAAGCTACAAGAGCCTGGACAGACAACATGCAGTCCCTAAGAGAGCACAAGTGTCAGCCCAAGCTGCTATACCCAGCAAAACTATCAATCACCATAGATGGCGAAACAATGATACTCCAAGCCAAAACCAAATCCAGACAATATATGACCTCAAACCCAGCACTACAACAAATTATAGGTCGAAAACCCTATACAATTAGGGGAAACACCTCACAGTAAAAACAAGAAAATTTCTAAGCAAGAAAATCAATAGAAGAAACACACACAGGCACAATGCAACCTACCAAAGCAACTACAGCAGGACACAGCAACAACTATGACTTGATATCTCTTCACATAAATGGACTCAACTCCTCAAAAAAGATATAGGTTATCAGACTGGATACATAAACAAACCCCAGCATTTTGCTGCATAGAGGAAACTCATCTCAGTGACAAAGACAGACACAATCTGAGACTAAAAGGTTGGGAGAACGGGACTTAATGAGATTGCAAAGTTTCTGTAAAACTAAGTACATTGTCAAGGAAACAAAATGGCAGCCAATGGAGTGGGAGAGATCTTTACCAACCCCACTTCAGATAGAGGCCTAATAGCCAAGGTATACAAAGAACTCAAAAAGCTAGACACCAGAGAATCCATCAACCCCATTAATAAATGGGGTACAGAGGTAAACAAAAAGTTTTCAACTGAGGAATATGGAATGGCTGAGAAACATCTAGGAAGTGTTCCACATCCTTAGCCATCAGGGAAATGCAAATCAAAACAACCCTGAGATTTACCTCACACATGTCAGATTGGCCAAGATCCAAAACTCAGATGACAACAGATGCTGGTGAGTATGTGGAGAAAGAGGAACACTTCTCCACTGCTGGTGGGGTTGTAAATTGATACAACCACTCTGGAAATCAGTCTGGCAGTTCCTCAAAAAAAATGGACATAGTATTACCTGAAGACCCAGTTATTCCACTTCAGGGCATATACCCCAGAGACGTTCTAACATACAGCAAAGATACATGCATCACAATGTTCGTTGCAGCTCTATTCATGATAGCCAGAAGCTGGAAAGAACCCAGATGTCCTTCAGAAGATGAATGGATACAAAATTTGTTGTACATTCACACAACGGAGTACTACTCAGCTATCAGAAACAATGACTTAACAAAATTCTTAAGAAAATGGATGCATCTAGAGAATATCATCCTGAGTGAGATAACCCAGTCACAAAAGAACAGACATAATATGTAGTCACTGATAATGGGATACTAACTCCAGAAAGCTCTGAACACCCCAGAAACAATTCACAGACTGTGTGAATTTCAACAAAAAAAGAATATATTTTAATAAAATAGAACTGTATCACATCCCCCCTTCTTCCATAGAGCTCCTCCTAGTCACTGTCCTATCCCCTCAAATTAATAGACTCTTATCATATATTGTTGTTATATATATATATATATATATATATATATATATATATATATATATATATATATACATATACATATACATATACATATACATATGTGTATGTATATGTACCCACAAATACTTAATTACAACCTTAAAAATGTGTATTCGTTTACTTTTATGCAAAAATGCTGAAAATTTGTACATTTATCTTTGTTTTTTAAAATAAAATAAAAAAATTAGTTTGTTGATTCAAAGGGAATGCTCAGCATTAGGAGCATGGACTGCTCTTACAAAGATTCACTGTTCAGCTCTCAACCACCTCTAATTACATTTCCAGAGTATCTAATGCCCAGTTTTGACTTTTTTTTAAAACACATATTCATATTTAAAATAAATATTTTAACATATTTAAAATAACATAAATCTAAATCTATCCATTTAATACATTTACTCATTATAAAATAATAAGAAGAATATAATATTCACTTTATGCTAATTTAGTTTTTTAAATGGACCAGTGTTTTCTTTAAGGAAACTAAAGATTTAAAGTTAAATATCTATATAAATTGTGAGATAGATAAGTGTATTTGAGTACTTGAGGCATAGAATCACTACACAGTTTCGAATGAGGAATAATGATTTTGGGAAAAATCCAGAGTATCTATTAGGAGGGCTAAATTACCATTAATAAATGGAATGTAAGATGAGATTTAATGCACAGTAATTTTTTGACATTTTGTTGAAGTCTGAAAGTAATTCAGGATAATATCTATGACAATTGTTCTTGGTTTTCAAAAATAATGAGTCTGATGATCTTAGATTATATGCTTCAGTGATATATCATGCAAAACATAAAATAGAAACACAGAGATATTATAGGTGGCATAAGCCATGTTAATGTAATGTTTTCTAGAGCAAAGTAGTTTTAATGGTTAAGGATGTATGTTTGTGTGTGTGTGTATGTGTGTGTTTGTGTGTGTGTGTGTGTGTGTGTGTGTGTGTGTGTTTACTAAGCCCATGGTATAGTTTTGTTCATGTCTCAGATGGCTTTCTATCTACAGTGCAGTCTCCCAGAAAAAACCTCACTGACATTCACAGAGGCATTTCTTCTACATGATTCTACATCCCATCAAGTTGATAAGATCAATGATCAGACTTACTTAATCACTTATTTCTTTGAATATAATCAAGTATATTGTTAAGCTCTATAATTTATTTCCATGTTCTTTATAACCTTTTCTTATCAGGTTAAATTCTAGACTAACTTTTCCTTGGCTCTTATGTCAGGACATACCCTTGTCATCTTAAAATATTCTTTGGATTTCATGCACCAAAAATATGTGAAAGTGTCTGTATGACATTTAATATATCATAGTCAACACTATAATAATTTTTCTGAAATATCTTTGATACCAAAATTTACTTGAAGTATGGATTATAATGTCTACCCCTGCTTATCAATTTACTATATCTGGAATAAATTATATTCCAGAGTTGAAGCATTCACATATAATCCAGTTTTTTTTATTAAATTGAACAAAGTTATTTTAAAAAAAATGATAAATGTACAAATTTTAAGCATTTTTGCAAAAAGTATATGAAAAAAATTTTCTAAGTACTTGATTTGTTAAAGGTTTAATAGTATGCATTAAAATCTTATTAGTCACAATGAGCATAATAAATAACATGTACAACAAGATGTAACCTGAAAATAGTCGATGTTTTATTGGTGTGCAAAAAGTAAGCATAATGGTTTCTCATTTTCTTCTTTTTTTTTGGCCTTTGTTTTTCTTTTTTTTAACAACTTTATTTTACAACACAAAGATAAATGTACAGATTTTAAGCATAAAATTATACAATACATATTTGTCAGTACTTTTTTCAGATTTTTAAATAATTTTTACATAAAAGTGTATGAATATATTTTGTAGTCAGTACTTGATATTTTTAAAGGTTTGATAGTATGCATTGAAAGTGTAATACTTACAATGCATAAAGTACATGTAAAACAAAATGTAACAAAGAAATAGTCAAAGTTTTCTTATTGTATAGAGATTTTTTTGTTTGTTTTGTTTTGTTTTCTTTATTTCTTTGACTTCATACAGTCTGTGAGTTGTTTCTGGGGCAGTGCGAGCCTCTGGGGTTAGCATACTATTATCAGTGACTGCATATTATGTCTGTTCTTTTGTGACTGCTTTATCTCACTCAGAATGTTATTCTCTAGATGCAGCCATTTTCTTAAGAATTTGGTCAAGTCATTGTTTCTGGTGGCTGAGTAGTATTCCATTGTGTAAATGTACCACAATTTTTGTATCCATTCACCTTCTGAAGGACATCTGGGTTCTTTCCAGCTTCTGGCTATTATGAAAAGAGCTGCTATGAACATTGTGGTGCATATATCTTTGTTATGTACTAAGGTGTCTCTGGGGTATATGCCCAGAAGTGGAATAGCTGGGTCTTCAGGTAGTATTATGTCCAATTTTCTGAGGTATTGCCAGACTGATTTTCAGAGTGGTTGTATTAGTTTGCAACCCCACCAACAGTGGAGAAGGGTTCCTCTTTCTCCTCAACCTCGCCAGCATCTGTTGTCATCTGAGTTTTGGATCTTGGCCAATCTGACTGATGTGAGGTGGAATCTCAGGGTTGTTTTGATTTGCATTTCCCTGATGGCTAAGGACATGGAGCACTTCCTCAGATATTTCTCAGCCATTCAATATTCCTCAACTGAGAACGTTTTGTTTAGCTCTGTACCCCATTTTTAATAGGGTTATTTGATTCTCTGGTGGCTAGCTTTTTGAGTTCTTTGTATACCTTAGATATTAGGCCTCTATCTGATGTGGAGTTGGTAAGAATCTTTTCACATTCTGTTGGCTGCCTTTTTGTTTTCTTGATAATGTCCTTAGCCTTACAAAAACTTTGCAATCTCATTAAGTCCCATTTGTTAATCTTTGACCTTAGAGCTTGAGCCATTGGTGTTTTGTTCAGAAAATTTCTCCTGTGCCTATATGTTCTAAGGTTTTCTCTACTTTCTCATCTAATAGTTTCAGTGTATCAGGTTTAATGTGGAGATCTTTGATCCACTTACACTTGAGCTTTGTACAAAGAGATAAGAAAGGGTCTATTTTCATTCTTTTGCATGTTGAGTGCCAGTTGGACCAGCAAAATTTGTTGAATAGGGTATCCTTTTTCCATTGAATGTTTACAGCTCCTTTGTCAAAAATCAGGTGACCATATATGTGAGGGCTTATTTCTGGATCTTCTATTCTATTCCATTGATCCACATGCCTATTTCTGTACCAGTACCATGCAGTTTTCAGCACAATTGCCTTGTAGTATAGCTTGAGGTCAGGGATAGTGATTCCCAAAGATGTTTGCTTGTTTTTGAGGATGGATTGAGCTATTCTAGGTCTTTTGTTGTTCCATATGAAATTGCACATTGATTTTTCCAATTCCATGAAGAACTGTGTTGGAATTTTGATGGAGATTGCGTTGAATCTGTTGATTGCTTTTGGTAGGATGGTCATTTTTAAAATGTTGATCTTTCCATTCCATGAGCATGGGAGATCTTTTCATTTTCTGAGATCCTTTTCAATTTCCTTCTTTAGAGGTTGGAAGTTCTTGTTGTACAGGTCCTTCACTTGTTTAGTTAGAGACACATCAAGGTATTTCATAGATTTTGTGACTATTGTGAAGGGTACCTTTTCCCTAATATCTTTCTCCACATGTTTGTCCTTTGAGTATAGTAAGGCTACTGATTTGTTTGAATTGATTTTGTATCCAGCCACTTTGCTGATCTTGTTTATCAACCCTAGGAGTTCTCTGTTGGGGTTTTTGGGGTCACTTAAATACACTATCATGTCATCGGCAAAGAGTGATTTTTTTTTCTCTTTCTTTGCGATTTGTGTCCCCTTGATTTCCTTTTGCTGTCTAATTGCTCCAGCCAGGACTTCCAGTACTATGTTGAATAGGTAGGGGGAGAGTGGGCAGCCTTGTTGAGTCCCTGATTTTAGTGGGATTGCTTCAAGTTTCCCACCTTTAAGTTTGTTGTTGGCTGTTGGTTTGCTGTATATTGCTTTTATTATGTTTAAGTATGGACATTGGATTCTTGTTCTTTCCAGGACTTTAAACATGAAGGGGTGTTGAATTTTGTCAAATGCTTTCTCAGCATCTAGTGAGATGACCATGTGATTATGTTCTTTGAGTTTGTTTATATGGTGGATTACGTTGATGGATTTCCTTATATTAAATCATCCCTGCATCCCAGGGATGAAGCCTACTTGGTCATGATGAATGATCGTTTTGATGTGTTCTTGGATTCGGTTTGGAAGGATTTTGTTGAGTATTTTTGCATCAATGTTCATAAGTGAGAATGGTCTGAAGTTCTCTTTCCTTGTAGGGTCTTTGTGTAGTTTAGGTATGAGGATTATGGTAGCCTCAAAAAATGAGTTGGGTAGCATTGTATTTGATTCTATATTTTTGAATAGTTTGGAGAGTATTGGTGTTATATCCACAATAAATATCTGATAAAATTCTGCACTGAACCAGTCTGGACCTGGGCTTTTTTTGGTTGGGAGGCTTTTGATAACTTCTTCTATTTCTTTAGGTGTTATAGGGTTATTTAGATGGTTTACTTGAAACTGGTTTATCTTTGGGATCATGTATTTGTCTAGAAATTTGTCCATTTCTTCCAGATTTTCCAATTTTGAGAGTCCTCCTGACAGATTTACCCGGTAATGAGTAAAAAGTGTCCTTCCTTATCTTTTTTGATAACTTTTGGTTGGAAATTTACTTTATTTGATATTAGAATAGCCACTGAAGGTTGCTTCTTGGGGGTGTTTGCTTGGAAGTTTTTTTCCCACCCTTTTACTCTGAGATAGTGTCTGTCTCTGTCTCTGAGATGAGTTTCCTGTATGCAGCAAAAGGCTGGATTTTGTTTATGTATCCAGTCTGATAGCCTATGTCTCTTTATTGGGGAGTTGAGTCCATTTATGTTAATAGATATCAAGGAATAGTTGTTTCTGTTTCCTGCCATTATTGCTTTTGTGGGTTGAGTTGTGTCTGTGTCTTTTTCTTCTTTAAGTTTTCTTGTTTAGGAGTTTTCTTGTTTTTACTAGGCTGTATTTTCCCTCATTGTATTGGGTTTTCCACCTATAATTCGTTGTAGTGCTGGGTTTGTGGTCAGATATTTTGTAAATTTTGATTTGTCTTGAAATATCTTCATCTCTCCATCGATGGTGATTGATAGTTTTTCTGGGTATAGCAGCTTGGGCTGGCACTTTTGCTCTCTTAGGGTGTACATGATGTCTGTCCAGGCTTTTATAGCTTTCATAGTCTCTGTTGAGAAATCGGGTGTGAGTCTGATTGGCCTGCCTTTATATGTTACCTGACCTTTTTCCCTTACTGCTTTTAGTATTCTTTCTTTGCTTTGGGCACTTGATGTTTTTACTATTATGTGTCGGGAGGTCTTTCTTTTCTGGTCCAACCTATTTGGAGTTCTGAAGGCTTCTTTTATGCTCGTGGTCATCTCACTCTTGAGGGTAGGAAGTTTTCTTCTACTATTTTGTTGAAGATATTTACTGTGCCTCTTATTTGATACTCTTCTCCCTCTTCTATTCCTATTATCCTTAGGTTCGGTCTTCTCATTGTGTCTTGTATTTCCTGGACATTTTGGGTTAGGAGCTTTTTGTTTTTTGCATCTTCTCTGGCTCTTTTGTCTATGTTTGCAATGTTGTCTTTTGCCCCTGAGATTCTCTCTTTGATCTCTTGTAATCTATTGGAAATGCTTGCTTCTGTGACTCCTGATTTCTTTTTTTTTTTTTTTTTTTTTTTTTTTGTGTGTGTGTGTGTGTGTTCTGCCTCTAGGGTTATCTCTTTTAGTGTTTTCTTTGTTGTGTCAATTTCTGTTTTAATTTCCGTCTTCCATTTCTTTATTTCTTTGGTTCTATTTTCCTCTAGTTCTTTGAGTTCTTTGAGTGTTTTTCTTGTTTCCTCTTTAAAAGCTTCTGAATGTTTTTTGATTTTCCTCCAGTTCTTGTTTAAGTATCTCTATCAGCATCTTGAGGTATGATTTCAGGTCTTTGTCTTCTTTTTCTGGAGTGTTTGGAATTCTGATGTTTTCTGTTATGGGAGAGCTGGGTTCTGGTGTTGCCAGGTTGTCTTGATTTCATTGGGATATACTCTTTCTCTTTCCTCTTGCCATTTTGTTGTCAGTGATATGTTCTTGCCTTTCCCTTGTCTCTGGTCTGTGTTCCTGGATCTCCACTTGTCCAGGTGGCAGATGTGCCCAGCCCTGTTCTATGCCTCAGTTTAGCCGGGTGGGAACAGAGGTTCCAAAGTTATGTTCCTGGTCTCCGGATCAGGCACGTCAGAGGGTGCACCCCGGGTGTGCACTCCGCAGAGATCTCTCTGCTCCCCGACTGCCCAGATCTCCCACTCACCAGTCTTTCAGCCTTAGGAGCTGTGGTTTGCGCTGCAGATGGTCTGGGCTCTGTTCTGTGCCCTGAATTCGCTGCCGGGTGAAACAGAAGTTCCAAAGTTCTGTTCCTGGTCCCAGTTTTTCAGCCCTAGGAGCTGGCGGTCTGTGTGGCAGATGGTCAGGGCTCTGTTCTGGCCTTTGTTTTTCTTGAACTTCAAATTGTCTGTGAGTTGTTTCTGGGGTGTTCGGAGCTTTCTGGGGTTAGTATCAAGTTATCAGTGACTGCATATTAAGTCTGTTCTTTTGTGACTGGGTTATCTCACTCAGCATGATATACTCTAGATGCATCCATTTTCTTAAGAATTTCATAAAAAACATTGTTTCTGATATGTGAGTAGTACTCCATTGTGTAAATATACCACAATTTTTGAATCCATTCATCTACTCAATGATATCTGCGTTCTTTCCAGATTCTGGCTATTACAAATAGAGCTTTTAAAACATTGTGGTGCATGTGTCTTTGTTGTATGTTGGAGCTTCTATGGGGTATATGCCCAGAAGTGGAATAAATGGGTCTTCAGGTAGTACTATGTGCAATATTCTGAGGAATGGCCAGACAGATTACCAGAGTGGGTGTACCAGTTTACAACCCCACCAGCATTGGAGAAGTGTTCCTCTTTCTTCACATCCTCACCAGCATGTGCTGTCATCTGAATCTTTGATCTTAGCCATTCTTTTTGGTATTAGGTAGAATCTCAGGATTGTTTGATTTGCATTCCCTTGTTGACTAAGGATGTCTAGCACTTTCTTAGATGCTTCTCCACCATTCATTATTTCTCAGTTGAGAACTTTTTGTTTAGCTCTGTACTCCAATTTTTAATAGAGTTGTTTGATTCTTTGGTGTGTAACTTCTTGACTTCTTTGTATACATTCGATATTAGGCCTCTATCAGATGTGGGGTTGGTAAAGATCTTTTCCAAATCTGTTGGCTGCCATTTTGTTTTCTTGACGATGTCCTCAGCTTTATAGAAACTTTGCAATCTCTTTCAGTCCCATTTGTCAATCTTTGACCTTAGAGCATAAGCCATTGTTATTCTGTTCAGGAAATTTTCTTCTATGCCTATGTTTTCTAAGGTTTTCCCTAATTTCTCATCTAATAGTTTCAGTGTACCTGGTTTAATGTGGATAGATTTGATCTACTTGCACTTTAGTTTTGTACTACGAGTTAAGAAAGGGTCTATTTTCATTCTTCTGCATGCTGAATGCCAGTTGGACCAACACCATTTGTTGAAGAGGCTGTCCTTTCTCCATTCAATGTTTATTGCTCCTTTCTCAAAAATCAAGTGACCATATATGTGAGGGCTCGTTTCTGGATCTTCTATTCTATTCCATTGTGTGATCCAGATCTTGAGGTTTGTAGGCACAATTGTCTGACCTGTATCCTGGAATGGAGATCTTAAGGCATATTGTCTATAAAAATGTTTTGCCCAGACAATTTAGGAATACAACTTTTATCTCAGGAGAGTGAGGCAAAAACATCTCTGAGTACAAGGTCAGCCTGGGACAAAGGAACTTTCAAATTCAGGCATGGTGGTACATCACTTTATTCTGGGTCACACCTTCTCCTAGAGCTCTATGTAAAGACATTGAAAGAAGGAAGATTCACTTTTCTTCACCTGTTTGCACTAAGTTGTTGCATATATGTTGGAACCAACTTTTATAGAAGACCAGCTGAAACCACTAGCCTCCTGGGACTGTGCAATTGCTAGATTCTTGGACTTCCCATTCATATCTCACCATTGTTGAGTTAGTTGGACTACAGACTGTAAGTTATCACAATAAATCTTTTCAATATAGAGAGACATTCCATAACTTTTGTGTCTCTAGACAACCCTTATTAATTCATGGACCTACCATTTAATAGCTGAGCCATATATACCATTCATAGACTCTAAAGAGCTAAGTAACAAGGATGGTTCCAAGGGACCACAAGAATCTTATTAGGTAGTGAACATAAATTAGATATCATGGGTTGGCTGGTGGGGTGTAAGGATGTGGACAGAAGAAATCAGGTAGGAGATTAAAGGGAGAAGGTAATAGGAAAGAGCATTGGAATTGGGGGAATGAGATAAAAACTTAGCAGAATGGAAACTTCTAAGAATCTATGAGGATGATCCTAGCAAAGATTTATAGTAACATATAGAGTCTGAAGTGGCCATCTCCTGTAACAAATCAAGACTGCTAGGAGTGGTATTAGGGCACTAATATAGAATCTTTAACCTACACTTTTTTTTTTCTTGCTTGAATGTTGTGTCAAGTTTGAGGAAGCCTAGCAATTATGGGAGTGGCAACAATTGTGTGAATTGTGGAGCTGTAGAAACATGGCATGAGAGGAAGACCATTCCTGACGTTACCTGGAGAGCCAAGACCTAGAGGCTGAATAGATATAGGATAAAACATAACACAAATGACAGAAAGACAAACTTAATGAAATGATTACTTATAATGTTCTGCTATATTTACAGATTGGTAGATTAGTGCCTAGCCCTATTGTCATTAGAGGAACTTCATCAGGCCTTTCTTGGAAACAGATGCAAGGACACACAGCCAAACTTTAGGGGCTCTGTGAATCCTTTGGAAGAGTGGGAAGAAAGGACACACACACACACACACACACACACACACACACACACACACACACCACACACATACATACATACACACACACACACACACATACAGAATCAACCAACCTTGGCTCCAAGGGTGTTATGAAGAATAAACTTCCAATCACGTTCCCTGCCTGCATCTGACAGGCCTTCTGCACAAATATAACAGTTATTTACTTTGCTCTTCATGTGGGACTCCTCACAATTGTAGCAGATCCTATCTTTGACTCTTTAACCTGTCAGAAGACATGTACATTGTTTCTATTTTGTGTAGTTTTTAATAAACCTGCTATATACATTTTTATCAAATTCCTGAGGAATGTTAAAATATGATTTTATTTTGTAGGTTGGCTAATTATTATAATCCTTTAATTAAGAAATAATAGAAATCTTTTTCTCTGTTATAACCCAATTTCTTTAAGTGATAAACATAAAATTAGAGCAAAAATAAACTCTTTAATAGAAGAACAATTTTACTGATTATTAAAAATATATATGTATATTTATTAAAATCAATGTATGAAGGATTTTCAAATGCATTGATCATTATTTATTATGTTAACCTCACAAAGATTCTTATGAAATATGTTTACACCAAAAGAAATTCCAAGCTCATTTTAATATGAATGGGTTTCCGCCTTGTGTGCAAATAAATATTAGTGCAACATATTTGAAATATATTTTTTCCAGAAGTTTAATGATCTGCTCACAATTACATTCTTGCACTGACAAGGCCATGCACATTTTCATCACCTGAACATAGTTTACAGTTCAGTAACATATGTATCATAAAAAGCTGACACATACAGAGTTAAACTGAGTAGCCATTTAATGTGTTGAAGGTTTTCAAAAAATTATTGTTTCTGATTTACTGTGTTCTGAAAGATTTTGTACTTAAACTCAACTACCAAAATAAAGAATGCACTTTACGTTTGAATTTGAAACACTATCTGTCTCATATGATTTCTTCACAAAGTATAAAACTTTAGTGGTGACATTTATGATAACCAACGTCCAAGGCAAAAGAAATTTCTGAACATCAGCATTATGTGTGTTAAATTCTCTATTCCAAACATGATAAGGGATCACTTACAGATATTATATATATTTAAATTTACTATCGTATGCAGTTGAACTGTTTTGACTTTTCCTGAACTACCTTTTACAACTTGAAAATTCCCAAATAATGCTCAAAATACCACTGGGACGTGAATAACTGGGGTTACATTATAATGTGTTATAAAATTGTGTTTTATATATAACTACTAATGAATTTTTGTTTTGAATTTTGATCATTATTTGGTGCAGACTTTGACTGTGGATATATGAATCTTATTCACAGATGGGATTTCTTTGAAATAGCCCTTTAAGGACACAGTAGAGCCACATTAAAAATCATTTCTAAATAGGATTAGTGAGTTTGTTTTTAAAAGAGAAGTCTCAAATACTCAAAAAACCCAAAATTTAAAATAATTTCATATTACAAGTTAGTATTAGGGTGAGTAACTAATTGAAGTATTGTTTATAACTTTAGAATCAGTGAAATACACATTGAAGATGTATATAATGTATTTGTCAAATCAAAACATGGAATCTACAACAATAAGAAACAATAAGTGATAGTTAGAAATTTAGTATTATAACAGTATCTCTTTGCTATTGGCTATAGATCAGGACAATAATTTAGTTCACAAAGGTAAATGATTGCCTATTTCATGACAACAGTGATCTTTCTCTGTTTAGACAGCATAAATTTTTCTAAAAACCACATTAATGGAACAATTTTCATATTGCCCTTTTATTTAAGCTTTTATATACCTAAACTGCATATGCTAACACTATCCATGTGGTAAAAAACAGATGCAAGGTCCCTATCAATTTTTTAGTGTGACAGGATATGAATGCATAGCATTTGTCCTCTCCATACATTTGATACTATCTTGAAAATTAAATGAGTTGCAAAGGGGATCAGAGGGGAGTGTACCTTTGTGAGACAACTGGAGGAGGAAGGAGGATAGGAGCAAGGTGGGGTAAAGAGATAACATCTCAAATGTACATACAAAGTATCTAATAAAAAAGAGAAATATATCAACTGCTTTAATAAATGTCTTTAAAATTTTATATTAAATTAATGATATCTATATTTTAAATACTGGCCTTTGCAGTAACTTATATTCACCTTTGAATATTACAAGATAGTTGATCTTTATGTCTTTTTGATAAATTGATCAACTTTATTAAAAAAACAAAGATAAATGTACAGATTTTAAGCATTTTTGCATAAAAGTATATGAATACACTTTTTGTCATTACTTGATTTTTTTAAAGGTTTAATAGTGTGCACTAAAATCTTACTAGTTAAAATGAGGATAAAGTGCATGTAAAACAAGATGTAACCTGGAAATAGTCAAAGTTTTCTTGGCATGTAAAGATTAAGCATAATGGTTTTTAATTTTCTTTTTCTTTTTATTTGGCCTTGGTTTTTATTTAACTTCATATAGTCTTTCATTTTTCCTGGGGTGTTGAGTTTTCTGGGGTTAGGATCCAATTATCAGTGACTACATATTATATATGTTCTTTTGTGACTGGGTTTTCTCACTCAGGATGATATTCTCTATATGCATCCATTTTCTTAGAAATTTCATGAAGTCATTGTTTCTGATAGCTGAGTAGTACTCCATTGGGTTAATATACCACAATTTTTGTATCTATTCATCTACTGAAGGACATCTGGGTTCTTTCCAGCTTCTGGCTATTATAAATAGGGATGCTATGAACATTGTGGTATATGTGTCTTTGTTGTATGTTGGAGCTTCTCTGGGGTATATGCCCAGAAGTGGAATAACTAAGTTTTCAGGTAGTACTATGTCTAATTTTCTGAGGAATCACCATACTGATTTACAGAGTGGTTGTACCAGTTTACAACCCCACCAACAGTGGAGAAGTGTTCCTCTTTCTCCACATCCTCACCTGCATCTTCAGTCATCTGAATTTTTGATCTTAGCCATTCTGGTGGGTATGAGGTGGAATCTCAGGGTTGTTTTTATTTGCATTTCCGTAATGGCTAATGATACTGAGCACTTCCTTAGATAATTTTCAGCCATTCAATATTCCTCAATTGAGAACTTTTTGTTTTACTCTGTACCCTATTTTTAATAGGGTTGTTTGATTCTCTGGTGTTTAACTTCTTGAGTTCTTTGTATACCTTGGATATTAGGCCTCTAACTGGTGTGGAGTTGGTAAAGATTTTTTCCCAATATGTTGGCTGCTGTTTTCTTTTCTTGTCAGTGTCCTTAGCTTTACAGAAACTTTGCAATCTCATTAAGTACCATTTGTCTATATTTGACCTTAGAGCACAAGCCATTGGTATTCTGTTCAGGAAATTTTCTCCTGTGCCTATGTGTTCTAAGGTTTCCCCTACTTTCTCATCTAATAGTTTCAGTATACCTGATTGAAGGTGGAGATCATTGATCCACTTGCACTTGAGCTTTGTACAAGGAGATAAGACAGGGTCAATTTTCATTCTTCTGCACACTGAGTGCCAGTTGAACCTACACCATTTGTTGAATAGGCTGTCCTTTTTCCATTGAATGTTTACAGCTCCTTTGTCAAAAATCAAGTGACCATATATGTGGTGGCTCATTTCTGAATCTTCTATTCTATTCCATTGGTCCACGTGCCTATTTCTGTATCAGTACCATGCAGTTTTTAGCACTATTGCCTTGTAATATTGCTTGAGTTCAGGTATAGTGATTCCTGCAGAAAGTTTTCTTGTTTTTGAGGATAGATTTTGCTCTTTATGTCTGTTTTATTTTCAATATATAAATAGTAGGTTCTGAACTTCATGACATCTTGTTATTCCTTTATCTTTACATTTCATTGCACCATGCATGCCACTAGCTCTTTATGATTTTCATTTGGACTTTCAGCATAGTGTTTTGAACTCTGGTTTTCTGTTTTTAGGTGAGATGTCAAACCCTTTCTCTAATTCTATTGGGAAAATTTACAAAATTTGACATTTGGAAGCTTTGTTTATTCAGAATTCAAATTATGTATTTCAGAAGTAGTTTCCATTCTGTGTTGTGTCTCTATATTTTTTCAGTATAAATATAAATTATTTTTATTTTGATATTTGTATTTTATAAGCTTAACTTTCAGTGATTTATTACAAATTTTATATTTTTCTTATTTTATTTTTTGGAAGAAATTCTGTCATTATGATTATGTTTGAACAAACTATTAAAGAGAAACAATTCATAAGGTTGATCTAGGTGTGTTTAGAATTTGAAGATATCTCAGTGTTTAAAAATATGTTGACTGTTAAAATATCTTTTTTCTCCCTTGAGAAAAAAAGTAGATGCCAAATATTGTTGCATGTACATTTGAATTTTTTAATGATAAAGTTATTAACAATTGAAAAATAAAGGTTTCACAATTCCAATAAAAAGAATTTTCATTATTTTAATCATTAATTAAATAAATAATTAATTAATTAATTAATTTTTATTGTTGCACATTAACATTAGTGGGAAAGACCATTCAATGTTTGATCTTTCTACTCCACTCTGACTTGATTCTAATGCATCCTCTGAACAAAAGTTAAAATATCCATACAACCTGTACTGAGGTAATGTTATCAATTTTTTAGTCTATAATTTTAGTATAACCAGTTATGATATAATGCATGGTGAAGTTTTGCTATTGTGAGTTCAATGTATGATGGTTGTTTCTGGGTAAATAGGTATGATAAAAATCTGTCAAGTTGCATTGACTTTTTAACATTTCCTAAGGGAAGGCACTGTCAAAGCAAAGGGAATTTGTAGGTAATTACATTGTCTTGGCTACTAGAACAGACTAACTATGAAGCCTGGAAAACATGGTTGCAGGTGATCTTACTTCATTATGTGCCTGTGTCATCTGAGGTTCAGTCTAGTAATAAGAAAAGTAAAAACAAAAATGTTTTGTACCTCTTTGATTACACAATACTAAGTGTGTAAAGCAAGAGTTTGTAGAGTCTTTCTTTGTGTAAGATAATCAGCATATGGTGGGTTAGCTAACAGATGTCAATGCATTCTTTCTCCCCAAAAAAATGAAAAAAAAATCTTCCCTTTAAAAGTTTACAAGGTAGAGAGGGAGTTAATAAAGAATAAGCACATCAGTAAATATATTAAATACTGTATAAAAAAAGAGAAACACTATAGACAAAGGAAATAGTATAGCAGGGTATGGATTGTCAGACTTAAATTAATTAATTAAAGGCCATATAATACAGAGTATATATTAAGGTTGCGAATGCTTCTAAACTTTTTGTATTGTTTTAGTATTATATAAAAGATGAACGGCTTTATATTACTGCAATGAATATATTTCAAATCATCCCCAAATAAAATAAATTTAAAATAATGTAATACGAATAGTTACCTCCTTATTTACTCTAATTGAATCCAAAATAGTGATTTTACCTATGAATTCCCAGACAGAATGGTAAGAAATTGAATAGTACTTTACGTTTCATTTGAATCCACTGATAAAATTTCTAAGGGTATTAAATTCAAACTAATATACTTTCTATTTTAAAGACACTATAATTTTAAGTCTAAGAATAATAGAGAAGACAATGATAATAAAAGAAGAGCTTTCAAAATCATTAAATACACACACTAAATATGTCATCCCTTCTAAAACCTAATCTATGAGAAAATAGGTTTATTGGATAAATACTCAAATTATGTTTAACAGTACCATAAAATGAAGTCTAGGTAATGTTTATGTTTTCTACTATATAAAGTAAAAAGAAACATTAAAAAATGATTTTCTATACTTCTAAGGCAATTCAGTTTAAAAAAAACTATTCTCTTTGATATATTTTATAAAATAGCTGAATTTAGTAAACACCTTTGAAGAAAATCTGAGACAAATGAGGGGTCACATTAATATTTCACTACTAAAATATTATAACTATATATTATGACCATTTGCTAGCATCTAATTCACAGCATGGATTTTACTGTGACTTTGAATCAACTGTAATTTTACTCACATACTTACATGAATATGAGAATAAATCTGGAAAGTTACTGAGCAAAAGAATCTATGCATTTAGAGTATTTTACTTTTAGAGAATTACTTTAATTTAGTGAGTATTTAATAGTTCAAGATGATAGTAATTTTATTTATCTATTCAAACCATACTTTAAAAATCTGTACCTGTGTGCTTGTTTGCAAAGGATATTATGCATCTTAAAATCCTAAGAATCAGGCAAAAATATTTTAACTGTAAAATACAATTTAAAATTAATATAATTATAGTTAAATGAAAGTAACAAATGTATTTATATGAAGCCTTTCATTTAATAAAGATGATGATGATATTGTTCTTCCCAAGATGGTACAAACATTTTAGCTATTTCAGCCCTTTCTCTAGCTCTTTCATTGCAGTCCCCTGTGTTCAGTCTAATGTTTAGCTTCAAGCATCCTTATCTGTATTTGTATGACTCTGGGAGAGCCTCTGAAGAGAAAACCGTGTATGGTTCCTGCCAGCAAATACTTCTTGGCATCAGCAATAGTATTTGGGTTTGGTGGCTGCATATGCTGTGGTTCTCCATGTGAGGCAGTCTCTGTAGATCTTTTCACTTCCTGGACCTCTATTTAACGTTGTATTTCCTCCCCTGTTTTGTTCTCTCTTCTAAGAAGGACTGAAGCATCCACATTCATATTAACTGACATATACCAGTTTCGTCATCATCTACATCTACTGTCTGGTTTAATGTAGCTTCTCTATGACCACACTATAGATGTCTTTCATCTCTACTCTCTAGTTTCATGTAGCTGTGCTATAATCACACTACAGTTGTCAACAGTATTTTGATTTGGTAGGGCAACATGTCCATGTATGTAGCTTAGGATATTACATATTCCATATAAAAAATAAGCTATTAAAGTTGGATTTGTTTACAAATTTGTCTCCAAAATTATACAATACAAAAAGATGCAGTTTTTAGAACTCAAGATTGTAGTTAAAATATGTATTATATGCATTACAGAGAAGACCTATGAAGATATGAGTCAATTTGGGTAAGGTGTGTACTCAGAATGCCCTTATCAGGCTATTTGATTCAAGTTTTTTCTCAATTATGTCACTAAATTAAATTTTCATTTGGGAGAGTTTTATTATATACAGAACAACATAAAGTAGTTCTCTTTAAATAAATCACTTTATAACAATAATGATGCTAGTTTTCACATTAATTGAAATATAATGTAAATTCTAGATTTTAAATTTACATAATCTTATTGTGAGCATTATTTCTATAACAAGTTCATAAATTTAAGATGGTCTCATCACTGAAACTATTAGATGAGAAAGTAAGAAAAACCTTAGAACTCATAGTCACAGGAGAAAATTTCCTAAACAGAACACCAATAGGTCGAGCTCTAAGGTCAAAGATTGACAAATGGGACTTAATGAGATTGCAAAGTTTCTGTAAGGCAAAAGATACTACCATGAAAACAAAACGGCAGCCAACAGAGTGGGAAAAGATATTTACCAACCCCACATCACATAGAGGCCTAAAATCCAAGGTATACAAAGAACTCAAAAAGCAAGATACCAGAGAATCAAACAACCCTATTAAAAATGGGGTACAGACTTAAACAAAAAATTCTCAATTGAGGAATATGGAATGGCTGAGAAACATCTAAGGAAGTGCTCAACATCCTTAGCCATCAGGGAAATGCAAATCAAAACAACCCTGAGATTCCACCTCATACCAGTCAGATTGGCCAAGATCCAAAACTCAGATGACAATAGATGCTGGCGAGCATGTGGAGAAAGAGGAACACTTCTCCACTGATGGTGGGGATGTAAACTGATACAACCACTCTGGAAATCAGTCTGTAGGTTCCTCAGAAAAATGGACATAGTATTACCTGAAGACCCAGTTATTCCACTTCTGGGAGTTTACCCCAGAGATACTCGAACATACAACAAAGAAACATGCACCACAATGTTCTTAGCAGCTCTATTTATAATAGCCAGAAGCTGAAAAGAACCCAGATGTCCTTCAGAAGATGAATGGATACAAAAATTATGGTACATTTACACAATGGAGTACTACTCAGCTATCAGAAACAATGGCCTAATGAAATTCTCAAGAAAATGGATGCATCTAGAGAATATCATCCTTAGTGAGATAACCCAGTCACAAAAGAACAGACATAATATGCAGTCACTGATAATGGGATACTAACCCCAGAAAACTCTGAACACCCCAGAAATAACCCACATATTTTGTGAAGATTAAGAAAAAAAGAAAAAAAGAGTATATTTTAATTAAAATAGAACTGTATCACATCCCCCTCTCCTTCCTACAGCCCCTCCCAGTTTCTCTCCTATCTCCACAAATTAATAACCTCTTTTCCTATATTATTGTTACATATATACATATGTGTATGTATATGTACCCACAAATACTTAATTAAAACCTTATAAAAATGTATTTGTATACTTTTATGCAAAAATGCTTAAAAATCTGTACATTTATCTTTGTTTTTTAAAATAAAGTTAAAAAAACAAAACAAAACAAGGAAGGAAGGAAGGAAGGAAGGAAGTAAGGAAGGAAGGAAGGAAGGTAGGAAAAAAAAGAAGGTCCCATCACATCACATTGTAATCAAACATTCAAAATCTCAGAGTTGAACTGGACAAATGGGGGATGACTTATTTACAGTTGTATTAATCATGCATTATATGTTAATTAAATATTAACTAGTTTTATAAACCACAAGCAGTTTTTATTATTAATGTGTGCTATATTCCAACAAGTCTAAATGAAGCATGTGAGACATAGTTTTGTGCAAAGCTGTAACTAACTGACCTTCGCATTCATATTGCACTTTTGTTTTAGTTGTCAGAACAAGAGACTTTCATGGTAATCTCGTGAAACATTGTCCTACAGATTAAGAGCACTTAAAATTAAATAAAAAAATTTACTCTCAATAAAATTTTGCCATTATATGTGTTAAATGTATATATTTGTATACATATATAAATTAACAAAGTACATGAACACATGCATACATATACATATACATCATTTACATATACATAATGTACACATACAAATACATATATATATATATACATAAACATAAGTACACACTCATATATACACATATATACACACATATATGTTTGTACACATGTAGTTTTCCATTGTGGCAATAGTATCAGTAGTTCTAAAGTCAGTCTTGAACTCAGTCTTGAATACCTTCATGAAGATATAAGAACCATGGAGATGTGAAAAACTGAAAAATAACTGGAATGTACCTTATAAATTCATACTTTTCCATATAGCAGAAATGCCAACAAAGTATAAAATATTGGCAACATAAAATAAAGAAGATGTCAAAAATATGAAACAATCACTGACTGTAGGGTTTTACAGATATGTGTTTTTTATTCAATTTATACTTATTAAATGTATAGTTAAATGATGGTAAAGTCATATATGACATTTTTATTGAATATTTTATTTATCTACATTTCAAATGTATCTACTTTCCCAGTTTCTACACTGCAAACCCCTTATACTATCCCCCTCCCCTGCTTCTCTGTGGGTGCTTCCCCCCACCACTACCACCTCACTATGCTGGCATTCCCCTACAATGGAGTATCCAGCCTTCACAGGAACAAGGGCCTCTCCTCCATATTTGCCAGATTAGACCATCCTCTGATATATATGCAGTTGGAGACACGGGTCCCTCCACGTGTTCTCTGGTTGGTGGTTTAGTTCCCGGAAGCTCTGGGGGATTTGGTTGGTTGATGCTATTGTTCTTATTATTGTCTTGTTATGGGGTTGCAAACCCTTCAACTCCTTCATTTCTTTCCTTGAATCCTCCATTTGGGTCTCTGAGGTCAGTCCAGTGGTTTCCTGTGAACATCCACAACTGTATTTTTTAGTTTCTGGCAGAGACTCTCAGGAGACTGATAAAACAGGTTCCTGTCAGCAAGCACTTCAGCAATAGAGTCTCAGCTTGGTGTCTGTATATGAGATAGATTTTCAGGTAAGACAATCGGTGAATGGCCTTTCTTTCAGTCTCTGCTCCACACTTTGTTCCTGTATTTCATTTAGACAGGAGCAATTTTGGGTTAAAAATTTGGAGATTAGTGAGTGGCCCCGCCTCTAAACAGGTGCCTTGCCTAACCTCTGCATAAGGTCTCTACAAATTCTACCTTCTCTTTGTTGAGCATTTCAGCTAATTTCATCCTGGTGAGTCCTTGAAGACTCTTACTTTCCTGGCATCTGGAAATTTCTGGTGGCTGCTCCCCATTCCCCCTCCCCCATTGCTGCAAACCTCTGTTCAATTACCTGAGCCTCTGTGTATCATACACTTCTGTGTCCATACTTTATCTTGCCCTGTCCTTTATTTCCCCTCTCTTTACTCTCTTCTTTCCAAGTTTCTCCAACCCTCTACCTCCTGTGAGTATTTTCTTTCTCCTTCTAAAAAGAACTGAAGTATCTAGACTTTGGTCTTCCTTTTTGAGTTTCATATATTCTGTGAGTTGTATCATAGGCATTCTGAGTAAATACCATGTGTGTTCTTTTTGTGACTGGATAACCTTACTCAGGGTGACATTTTCTAATTCAATCCATATGCCTAAGAATTTCATGAAGTCATTGTTTTTAATGGATAAGTAATATTCCATTGTGTAAATGTAACACATTTTCTGTATCAATTTCTCTATTGAGGGACATCTAGGTTGTTTCAAACTTGTGACTATTATAATTAATGGTGCTAAGAACATAGTGGAGCATGTGTCCTTATCATATGTTAGAGCATCTTTTGGGTATATGCTCAGGAATGTTATAGCTCAGTCCTCAGGTAATACTATGTCCAAATTTCTAAAGAACCATCAGACTGATATCCAGAATGGTTGTACCAGCTTGCAATCCCACCAACAATGGAGAAGTGTATCTTTCTCCACATCCTCGCCAGCATCTGTTGTCAGCTGAGTTTTTTATCTTAGCTTGTCTGTCTGGTATGCGGTGGAATGTTAAACATTTCTTTAGTTGCTTCTCGACTATTCAAAGATAGAGAATTCTTTGCTTAGCTCTATACCCCATTTTTAATAAGGTTATTTGGTTATCTTGAGTCTAACTTCTTGAGTTCCTTGTATAGATAAAGATATTTTCCCCAACTGTTGTTAGCTCTTTTATGTAGAGGGACATAGATGAGGGGGAAAATATCATTAAAATAAATTTAAATTTCAAAATTGTCTAAAATAATGAAAAGGTAATATTAAAGTATGAAAAATGAAAAGTTAAAAGAATGTTTGATCCAAAATTTGTTTATCATGGGCATGATGAAGTTTCTATTCTTAAATATTTCTTACTTCAAGATTACAGAACTGAAGGTCTTATTTTTACATAGAATGGATCACAAATATTGAAGATGCACAAGAAACCAATCAGCTCTTGATTCCCAAATAGAGTCTTCTTCAATATCTCAAAACCTCAGTTAAAAGGTGATGCTGTGTAGGCTATATACACAGATAGAAAACAAATAAACAACAAAAAATAAGGATAGCAACTTTATTCCAAAGACAGATATAAAGAACATATTAACAATAAATGAAAGCTCAAAGGAGCAATGTAAAGTTTAAAACAAAACTTTCGGGTTGATTCAAAATGGAGTAAGTGAAAGCTAACCAGGGTCTGATCATATAAAGGCAGAAATAATTTCATTTTATCCATTTCATGAAACCATATTTAGCCACATGCTGTCTTCCAATGACTTTAATTTGTGTACCACTTTAATGAGAATGAAATCATGATTTCTCAATTAATTGCATTTAGCAGTTTCAAAGCAGATAAATAGTGTATTGAAAAATTGGAAAGATAAAATATGGAAGAGGTTTTTTTTTCTCAAATTTTGTGCACCACTTTGGGCCTTGTCTTATTTCATGCATATAATAGATCAAATTTATCAAAATAAATTTAGGTGGCAGAGAAATAAGATTACCCTAAGAAATGACTATTCTTACTTATTCATTTTTAATAAAGTCTATTGTGCATCCATGAATTATAGAAATACCTTTGTATGTCTTATTAAATTCTTCTTCTCTTTCATATATATTAGAATGTGACAATTTTTTTATAAAATCTTAAACAGTTGCAATAACCTTTATAAGTAAAAGCATTAAATAACCTTTGTCTTGGTAAGACTATTGCAAATAAGCAAATCTGGCTAAATTTGTACAAATAAAAATGAAAAAAGACAATGGATGAACTAGAAAATAGATAATACATTATCCAAAAACATAAATTACACTTAGAATATCTGTTTGCAATAATCATAAGATGAAATAATCTATTTTTTTAGAATGATTTAGTAAGTGGGGCATATTGCAATGCTCCAGGATTTATTTGCCTTTATATTGTGTAAATTACAAACAGTAAGAAACTTCTTCATCATACACAGGAAGGTAGTCACACTCAGGGATCATGTAAACTCTTTGGGTTCCTCACAGACCTATGGAAATCGACATCTATGCTTGAAAATCAAGGGGAATTAAAGAAAGAAATGGAAACTGTTGAGTAAATTTTGGCTTCCTTCAGAAGTGGAAATTCTTGTGTTGATATATCAAAAATTTCTGAACAGATTGACTAAAAGTAGAAAAGTTCCATTTGCATTTACCATTTCAGAAAAGTTTCCACCAATCTTGGCAATGATAATTCTGGTGGTTCAGTAATGCAGCACAGATTTCTCCAATTAGTTCCACAGTCTGGGAGGACACAGTGCAGACTGGAACCAAAAATGAGTATATTCTTTGAAAAATATACCCTAGTGTGTGGCACCTATGCTAGTTACACAATGCATCTTAAAGACAGGACAGCCTGCAAAATAATAACATAAGCTCAGAGCCAAGCACTTATGACATAACCCTACAGGGGGCATTTCAGAATCACCTACATGAAATAACCATTTATACATGATATGGATATTAAGTGTTAGTGGCATACTCAAATATCTGAAAAACCATGAAGTTGTTACATCTCAGGATAGTTAGATATGGCACAAGTTGATGTAAATTTTCCTAATTTTTTTTTGCTTGCCTTGATATGGCAGTTCTATATTGAAAAACGTGTAAAGATGAATTCTACATGTTTTTCTTCTACTTCATAGTTTTGGTTTATAGAAATTACTGATTTTCACAACAAAATAAACACAAAATAATGGATTTCTGATTTTCAAAATGACATCATTAATTGTAGTTTCAGTTGACAACATTGGCTACCTTTACCATGGGATACTACTATGTAGTTTATAAGTAAGTGTTTAATGGACACCAGCTCTTAGCTTACCATAACTAGTATTTAGTACTGGTCTTAAAGGAGAAAATTAAGACACTAAGTATTAGTACTAAAAGACTAATATAAAATACTTTATTTCAAATAATATATAGAGAATATTTCCAAATATCTCATTAAAAGTAATATCACTTTTGATTAAAAGTTTATGTAATTAAAAGTAGTGTCTACGTGTTCCAAACTCTTCCTCCATTTCTCTTCAACTAGTTTCACCATACCTGGTTTTATGTGGAGAACTTTGATCCACTTAGACTTGACATTTGTACAAGAGGATAGGAAAAGGTTGAACCAACACTATTTGTTGAAGAGGCTGTTCTTTTTCCATTGAATGCTTTTATCTCTTTTTCAAAGATCCAGTGAATACAGGTGTGTGGGTTCCTTTCTGGGTCCTCAATTATTTTCCATTGATCTACCTACCTATATCTGCATCAATACTATGCAGTTTTTATCACAATTGTTTTGTAATATATTTTGAGATCAGGGAAGGTGATTTGCCCAGAAGAGTTTTTTATTCTTGAGAATAGATTTCAAGTGTTTTTTTTTTTTTTTTTTTTTTTTTTGTTCCAGATGAGTTTACAAATTGCTTTCTATAACTCTATGAAGAAATGAGTTGAAATTTTGATGGGGATTCCATTGAATATGTAGATTGCTTTACAAAAGATGGCCATTTCTATAATGTTGATCCTGCCAATTCATGAGCATGAGAGATCTTTCCATGTTCTGAGACCTCCTTCAATTTACTTCTTCAGAGACTTGAAGTTCTTGTCATACAGATGCTGCACTTGCTTGGTTGGAGTCACATCAAGGTGACACAACCAAAGAGGTAACAGAATTTAAAACAGAAATAGGAACAATAAAGAAAACACAAAAAGTGACAACCCTGGAGATGGAAAGCACAAAAAAATCCGGAGTTACAGATGCAAGAGATAGAAGAGAGGATCTCAGGGTCTAAAGACAGCACAGAAAATTAAGACAAAACAGTCAGAGAAGATACAAAAAAAACAAAAAGCTCCTAACACAGTATGTCCATGAGATCCAGAACACAACCAGAGGACAAAACCTGAGGATAGTAGTTGTAGAAGAGGGTGTAGCATATCAACTAAAAGGCCCAGTAAATATATCTTCAACAAAATCATAGAAGAAAATGTTCCTGCCTTTAAGAATGAGATGACCATGAACATAGAGGAAGTCTACAGAATTCCAAATAAATTGGACCAGAAAAGAAACTCTCCCAGGCATATAATAGCCAAAACATTGAATATTTAAATCAAAGAAAAAATACTAAAAGCAGTAAGTGGAAGAAAAAACCAAGTAACATATAATAGCAGACCAATCAAAACTACACCAGACTTCTCAACAGAGACTAGAAAACCTAGAATATTCTGGAAAGATGTCATACAGAACCTAAGAGAACGCAAATGCCTGCCCAGGTTACTATATCCAGCAAAACTATCAATCACCATAGATGGAGAAACCAAGATATTTCAGGACAAATCCAGCCCTACAAAGGATGATATATTGAAAAATAAAACATAAGGAAGGAAACTACACCCAAGGAAAAGAAAAAAAAAATAATCACACAAAAAAAAAAGAAAAAAAAGCACACAAACATAAGTCTACCTCTAACAACAAAAATAACAGGAAACAAAAATTACTATTCCATAATTTCCCTTAATATCAATGGACTCAATTCCCCCAATAAAAAGACATAGACTATCAGACTAGCTTCATAAATAGGATCCAGCATTTTGCTGCCTAGAGGAAACTCATCTTAGAGACAAAGACAGACACTGCTTCAGAGTAAAAGGCTGGGGGACAAAATAACTTTCAAGCAAATGGGCCCAGGAAACAAGCCGGAGAAGCTATTCTAATAACAAATAAAATAGATTTTCAATCAAAAGTTATCAAAAAAGATAAAAAAGGACACATTTTACTTATCACCAAAAAAAATCTATCAAGATGAACTCTCAGTCTTGAACAACTATGTTCCAAATACAAGGGCATGCATACTAAAAGAGAAATCCTACTAAAGTTCAAAGCACACGTCACTCTACACACAATAATAGTGGGAGACTTCAACACCCCACTCTCACCAATGGACATATCATAGAAACATAACCTGAACAGAGAGAGACACAATGAAACTAGAATTAACAGACATCTACAGGACATTTCATTCAAATACAAAAAAATATACTTTCTTCTCAGCACCTCATGGTACCACCTCCAAAATCGACTATGTAGTCAGTCACAAAACATGACTCAATAGATACAAGAAGTTACAGAAATGTAATTCATTTACACAATTTACTCAGCTATTAGAAATTTTGATTTCATGAAATTTGTAGGCAAATGGATGGAACTTGAGACTATCATCCTTAGTGAGGTAACCCAGTTACAAAAGGACACCATGGTATGCACTAACTGATAAGTGAATACTAGTCCCAGAATGCTCTGAATACTCAATACACAAGAAACAGATCACAGACATTATGAAGCTCAAAAAGAGAGAAGGTCAAAATGGGAATGCTTCAGTTCTTAAAAAAGAGAACAAAATTCTCATGGGAGAAAATGTGAGGTCAAATAGAGGATCAGGGATTGAAGAAAAGATCACTCAGAAGCCGCCTCACCTGGGGATCCAACACATATGCACTCACCAAATCCAAGCACTATAGCTGGACCCAAAAAGTACTTACTGGCAGAAACCAGACAGAGATGACGCCTCAGGGACTATGCTAGAGTCATATAGATACAGCTGAGCATGCTTGCAGCTAAGTACCGGTCTGAACTCGGGGATTCCAATGAGGTTGCTAAAGAAAAGACCTAAGGAGCTGAAAGAGATTGCAACCTCACGGGAAGATAACAACATTATCAACCAAGCAAACACTCAAAACTGCCATGGAGTAAAACACCAACCTCTGAGAGCACTTTGAGAGATTATTGCGTAATTAGCTGAAGATAGCAGTTTCTGGCATCAATGTGAGAAGAGGCTTTTGTTCCAGAGAGGGCACATTATCCCGATGTAGGGATATGACAAGGCAATGGGGATGAGAGGGGGATCAGACAGGAGTGCACCTTTGTGAAGGCAACTGGAGGGGAATGGGGATGGCAGCGGGGCAGGGTAAAGGGATAATATCTCTAATGTAAATACAGAGTATCTAATAAAAAGTAGTTATTATTTCAATATTTCTAATCATACCCTAATTTTAAATTTTGAAAGATATTACTTAAAGCCAATATAGATATAAAAGTAAAAATAGAGTTTAAAACAATATAACTACTGGGTTATATATTTATTTTGTGAACTCAAAAATTTATGTACATCATAATTACCATAAAGAATTGCCTGAAATTGACCTTTCTTACTTAGTCATTTCTGCTACAGAACTCCCTGATAAGATAATAATCTCACTGTAATCTGTAATAAGCCTTTCTAGAATTAGTAACCTGAAAATTATAAAATATAAATTAAAAGGGCTATCAAAGTTATATGTGTATGTGTGTGTTTGTGATCTTTGCCAGTATACATCATGATTCATTCACATATAATTATGTTCATAATACCATATACTTAAATAAATATACTACAGAATAAACACAATACATAAATGCCTAGATAAATTCCTAAATAAAATTGATTTAACAAAGAAAGTTTCAGTCTTAGAAAGCAAATGAATTAAGCAAGAACAGAGAATCTACAATTTTAATATTCCATGGACAATGCAGGAAAATATAACGATAAGGCTGTTTAAGTAAAATGCTGTCTCCATCCATTTTAATTAAAAATTATAAATCTCACATTCTCATGCTTTCTTGGTATCTTCAAATATGCTTTCAAAGCCAAGCTATCTATCTAGTTTTTGAACAGTTTACACTGGAGCTATAATAATATTATCAAACCGTTTTGAAGGTAGCTTATATTCAGTAAGAAGAAATTTAGTTTTGAAATTAATACAACCAGGACACATCTAAGAAGAATACATAGTTAAACTTGTTATAATTAGATTGGAGGGCTCTTAATTATTTTGTAATCTCAATATGAATTTTATTTGAAAAGCACAAAAGATTACAGCTAGAAAACCTTCCATTGCTTATCTGCCAAGATAAGTAGGATTTTTTCCTGTTTTAATATATTGTTTTAGATACAATATATCTAAAACAAATTTATGTTTGATAGCTATACATAAGATGCTGTATTGTCTTGTTTACAACAATTGCAACAATGTGGTGCTTGAAACAATTTCTAAGTGTATTAAAGTTTTGATTATGACTAGCCTAGAATAACTAAATACTCCAAATGTTTTTTTAACTTGCTCTATTTCCTTATAATTTTAAGTCATTCTTCATTTAATGCTGATCTTAGATATCAAAAGCAGCTGTAAATATTTACCAGAAATAAAAAAGAGTGATGTGCTTGGTGCAAAACATTTTAATGATAGCTTTATATATATATATACATATATATGTAATTTTTAAAGAAATGAACTATATTCTTGCCTTTTTTAAAAAAGTGTGTGTGTGTGTGTGCATGTTTGTGTGTGAGGTCATGTGCATATGTTTGTGTCTGTGCAGTTTTATTTATTCATTATTGCAGAGCTTGAAAAACAATCAAAGTTTGGAGCCATCTCACTAAGATGCCAGGAACCCATCTTAAGTCTTATGCTGAGCACTACATGATCTTAGCAACTGAGCCATCTTTCCCGACTAAGAAAAGAGTCTTAGGTGGTTTGAGCAGTAATCGACAGGGGGATGATGAGATATTCTGAGGATCCAAATTACATATATTGTCTCTGATGTTAGAGACAAGAAACCATACATCAAACCTGAACACAATTCCTGCATCCTTTCATGATATTGGAAATTATGTTTTACACTCACCCATTCTATTCTGCTAACAAATAATCAAATTTCCCTGTTCACTCAAATATGATACTCAGAGAAATTTCCACCTCTGAGGTTCAAAAACTTGAAACATATTAATAAGGAGTGATGCAAAAGTAAGATGAATATATCTTCAAGAAGGTCAATGGAATATATTATAATATTAAGAAGGGGGAGTTTATTCACTGTATTAGGGTTTTTTTCTGCTGTGAGAAGACACCATGACCAAGGCAATTGTTATTAATGACCACATTTGATTGGGGCTGGCTTACAGGTTCAGAGGTTAAGTACAGTATCATTAAGGCAGGGGGACCATGGTAGCATCCAGGCAGACATGGTATTGGAGGAACTGAAAGTTCTCTATCTTCATCTGACGGCTGATAGTAGAAGAGGCTGATCATCCTCAGGCAGCTAGAAGTGTCTCCAAACCCACTCCCACAGTGACACACTTTCTCCAACAAGGCCATGCGTTCTAATAGTGTCAGGCCTTGGGCAGAGCATACGCAAGCCAACACATTCAACTACACATGCAAAAAGGAAGATACCAAAAATATCTGTAATTTTACACTTATTCAATTGCAAAATTAAATGAGTATAGATTCAAGGATTTGTAATCATATTTTTAAATCTTTTATCTACTTCATATTGGTCAGCACATACCACATTTGTGTATTGGGAGGATCTGAAGCATTGGAGTTTCCATACATTTACTTCTGACGAGAATTTAATGCAATTTCATGATGCTGATAGCATTTGTCTCTTATTCTTGCCACCCATATCTGACAGCAAGTCACCTGTGACTTGTTGACTCATCAAATTATAGAAACATGCTGGTGTTAAATACAATCCTGGAGTGATATTCTGCTGGTTGTAAAGAAAAAGCTTCTGTTTGAGAGAGTGGACTTCATGTAAACTCATATGTCAGTGAAACTGACCTTTACTGTTACTTCCCAGGTGAATCTGAACTTCCACATTTATAGTTACTTGCATGGAAATAAAAAGAACACACTTTCTAGATCGATAAAAGCATGCCAAAAATTAGAGTGAGTATTGATTTCTCTAGTGATGATATTACATCAAGCACAGGTCTACAATTGATTTCCCATGTGCTTAATTTTGAATTTAACTCTGGATATCATGTTTCTTTGGACTTATTGTTTCCAGGACAGGTGAAACAATGTGGGGTTTTAAGGCTCAAATCTGTGCCTCAGTTTCATTTTGTATCATAGTCTATTGTGTAACTTTTCATGATAGATATGGAGAAAACATATATTCGCACATATGGTGTACTGACAACAGGAAAACAACAAAATGCTCTCAAGTCTATGAAACAGTGAGTTGTTGGGGTGACATTCCAGATCTTGGGTAAAAAAAATTGCTAACCAGACCATGCATGGCTGAAAAGCTAAGGTATCATCACAAAGCTTACTCCAGCAATGGTACTGCTCACTGATGCTACATTTCTGAAGCTCTCTGTCTAACTTTCAGGCCACTCCACATGGGTTCTAATCATCCCCAACAATAGTTTATTACAAACATATCTATGGGGTCAGGCCTTATGATTGTTTAAGCCTTCAGACTACTAATAATATTGAATTAGCCAATAATGGCGAAAAATAACTACAGACAGAATTTTACAAATTATCCCCTTGACCTTTGTTCTTGCAGAATGCTCTCTGGTGAGGAGGAAATTATAAGTTGTTGTCCCTATGGGTATGCTCTATGATAGGTTTACCCCAAGACAGGGGTATTATACTCCTGTAACAATGTAGGTGTGAGTCCAGCAAAAGTAGGCTACTATCTACAGCTACTGGAAGCTGAGAGAAAAACAGAAGAAATGTAGAATGCTTTAGAGTACAGTATGCTCTGCAATGCATTTTTTGTTTGCTCTTTCTTTCTCACATCAATTTTGGTATGTGTTGCATTCATGTCACAAATGCAAAAATTTAAATTTGTTATGTGACAGTGACCAGGCAGTGTTTTTATTTCTCCCCTATTACCATCCCTTGTTTCTTTCGCTTAAAACCACTTTCTTCCTTCACATTGTCTAATTCTTCTGCAAGTTAATTTTTCCCCAGAAGCTTCAGATGAGAACTTGAGCTGAAGGTTACCTTGATTTTGTGCTTATGACAGTAAGTAGCAAAAAATAAAATTTGTCCAGACTTTTCAAGTGTACTACTCTGAGCTAAAGTCTGGAAATTTGATAACATTGGAGTATAAAAGTAAAATGAATAGTAAAACAACATTATGTTCTTTGCAATCACTGAGTGCTCAGGAACACATTTGAAAGATATTAGCTAATGTATTTCTTGAAACCAGTTATACTTAGAAAATTACATTTATAACATGAATAAATTAATAAATAATATTAACCAGGGAATAACAGTAAATACTTAATAGTATCTTGTTAGTTGTTTTGACAGATGTTTCAATGCAAAGAGCAAAACCTATGTCAATATGAGGTGCTTGCATGTCTGTATGTGTATGTAGTGTGTATATATATATGTATGTATATATATATATATATACATGCATAAATGTGCCTGCATTTTTTATATGTGTGGGCATGCATGTGATAAAATAAAAAATATATTAAACCACTCTGGAAATTAGTCTGGTGGTTCCACAGAATATTGGATATAATCCCACCTGAAAATCCAGTAATTCCTCTTCTGGGCATTTACCCCAGAGATACTCCTAAATACAATAAGGACACATGCTTTACAATATTCATAGCAGCCCTATTTACAATAGCCAGAAGCTGGAAAGAACCCAGATGTCCTTCAGCAGAGGAATGGATACAGAAATTGTAGTACATTTATACAGTTGTGGACTACTCAGATATTAGAAACAATGACTTTATAAGATTCCTAGGAACATGGATGTTTCTAGAGTCTATTATTCTGAGTGAGGTAACCCAGTCACAAAAGAACAAACACAATATGAAGTCACTGATAATTGGATTTTAGCCTCAGAAAGCTCACAATACCCAAGAAACAACTCACAGACAATATGAAGCTCAAAAAAAAAAAAAAAAAAAAAAAAAAAAAAAAAAAAGAAAGAAAGGAAGAAAGAAAGAAAGAAAGAAAGAAAGAAAGAAAGAAAGAATAAAAGCCCAAAAGTGGAAGCCTCAGTCCTTCTTAGAAAAGAAATTAGTAAGTATATAGCACCCTCTCAAAGTGGGGTACACCTAGACCTTAAATCATTAATAACTCAAGAGCTAAGAAGATAGCCTTGTGGCAATTTTTGGTTGTTAAAAATTATTATGTTTAATGTTTACACACCAAGAAAACTTTAACTATTTCCATGTTATGTTTTGTTTTACATGTACTTTATGATCTTTATAAGTAGTAAGATTTCAATGCACACTATCAAACCTTTATAAAATCAAGTACTGACAAAAATATATTCATATGTATTTATGCTAAAATGCTTTTAATAATCTGTACATGTATCTCTGTTTTATTAAAAAATAAGGTTGTAAGAAAAAACAAAATATCTTAAACAATAAAGAAAGTAGGGAATTTGTGACTATAAGCTCTCTCCCTTTCTCAACTCTTCTATAATGTGTAAATAACACATCTTGCAAACTCCTCTGATAGTCAAATGGGCCCTTGTGAATAAATTTAACCTAAGAACTTGAGACATAAATAGAATTTCTTTTATCCAGACGAAAAATTTTATCTTCAGAGACCTGTTGGATTCATTAGAGATTGGAAGAATAATTTGAAATCTACAACTTTTATTTATGAAATAAATTATTTTTGAATAAAGTACCCAGACTCAGGTAACTGACATTAGTGATAAAAATTACTTGAAAATAAGTGTTCTTTATTGTATTTGCACAAAATAAGGGGAGTTAGAATAGAATACAAAGTGTAATCACTATTCAATCAAAATATACTTTTAATATATACACATTTTATGCACATTCATATTTACTAAAATTTACGATTATTATTTACTTTTAATTTTAGAGCAAAATTAATACTAACAAAAAAGTTTCAGGCTTACAACAGCTGATACGTTTAATACTTTCAAATACAATTTTTCATGGAATCTAAAATTCAATCATATAATATATATTTGATATAATAGATTATGTGGTTCATTTAGATACATATGCAGAAAAAATTACAAAAATTTTAGTTGCGAAGGTTTGTAGAGACCAGATTAGGCAGTAACTATAAAAAAATGAATTTCTTTAAACTTTAGGTATATTTTTATATTTCTAAAGCAATTAAATTTTATCACTGGAGAGTCAACATGCAATTATACAAAAGAACTAACATATTTTTTCTTTAAATGCATTTGAATGTTTTACTGCTTGCAAACACAGGCAAGATAAAATGAAGATAGCATAAGTAGAAACAATATACAGTTCTTTTCCTCAGACATGGGGGAATTAAATGAATAATGATTGGAATATTTAGGAAATATATATTTGATATAGTTATAAATTTGACTGGCACTAAAATTTCAATTCACCTATTGGCTATGAATTTTTATTTCCCTTTCTCTCATGGTTTAATTATGTTCTTAAATTACCTATTAGAACAACTTTATTTATACTTCATTAGCATGTCTGTATTTCATTATTTAATTGTTGTGCTAATGTTTGTGAGAGAATTTTGGTTTACCATACTCTATTCTATGAAACCATTAAAGCAATTATTTCAAATGTGTAAGTCTTAACACTCTTTCTCTACTGACAGTTTCTAATTTAGGGGGTTGGTTCTACATTATATTTCATTGTCATTGTAAAGCTACAGCACAGTCCTGTTATTATTTTGTAGTGATAATTAATTGTAAACTACAGAAATCTGAGTAAAATATTTTACAATCCAACTCCAACATTGCCCAAACTGTATTTTTTCATTCTTTTCTGTACACACAGATACAAGGCCAGTATGAGTTTCCTAAGGATTAATGAATTATCTTTATATTTTCTTTATTTGCAGTGGTGTTTAATTTTATGTTTCACTTGTTCTAAAATTTACTTCATTTTGTGAGGACTAGACTGTGGTATTTTTGTAATTTTGACTTCAGTCAATATTTTAAAAGTATACACTCATATTTCTCTAGGGTGTGCTTTACTATAAATATTTTTCTGTCCTGTTTTGTCCTTGTGCTAGAGTTTTTCTGGAGCTCGAGATATTGCTGTTACTGGATTTTGTTTTTGGAGTTTCTTGTTGTTGTTTTACTTTTGTAGGGGGCTTTCAGAAAAGGATGAAGAAAATGCTGGGACGTCTATGTTTTTCTATCTTAGCAAGAGTCTCTTCATCACTGCTATTGGAGAGAGAGTGGGAACTAGAATTTTTTTTCCTTTTAGAACAATGAGGAGGTGTATCTATGTTCCCTGACTAACTGTTAGTAAACCAAGAGGAATGCAGGGTTGTCACCATAGCTGTTGTTATCTCAAGGTCTTCACAAGGAAGCAACAGCAAGTTCAAATCTACGTATAGCTAAAATATAAAAAGGGAGACCATGCTAAACTTGCTCAGGAGCAAGACAATGTTTCCAAGCATGCCAGTGGAGACAAACTGTTGGATGGATGCTAAGACTTTTCAAACTTTTTTAATAAGAGTTCATAAATGCTTTAATCTCCCTGTTAACTCACGACCCACCATATAAAGTAAAAAAAAAAAAAAAAAAAAAAAGGCTTTTAGGGCAATGAGAGATGTAGACTATTTTATTTCATTTTATTTTTAAATTTTATTTTAAAAAACAAAGATAAATGTGCAAAATTTTAAGCATTTTTGCATAAAAGTATATGAGTGCATTTTTTAAGATTGTAATTAAGTATTTGTGGGTACATATACATACACCTATTATATATGTAACAATAATATAGGAAAAGAGGTTATTAATTTGAGGGGATAAAAGGGAAACTGGGAGGGGCTGTAGGAAAGAAAGGGGGTGATACAGTTCTCTTTTAATTAAAATATATTCTTCTTTTTTCTTGTTTCTTGAACTTCACAATTTTAGAAAGTGTGTTTTTTGGGAGATTCCCATATTTGTTTTCAGGATATCAGCACCTCAATGCACACAAATCATCAGAGGCCTCTCAAGCTACTTGCATGCATCATTCACAAATCAGTGAATGCATTTTGATCCAAAAGAAAGTGAGGCGCCACCAATCAGCCTGATTCAGTGGAAGCAGGCCAAAAGATCATGAGAAGTTCTTTGGTGAATTTATTTCTACCAAGTCTGAAGAAGCATTGACCAGCAAAAAAGTCAAGGTGAACCAATGTCATAGAGTCATCTTGAAAGACTAGCAAAGTGACCCAAGGCCAGAACATCTTCACTGATGACCAGTGTCAGCAAGCCCAAGAAGACCAGCAAGAAAAATTAATACCAGAGTGTCATCCACTGTTTATTGGCTTATACTTAAACCCTCTCCAAACATCTTGTGTCCTCTCAAGCATCTATCTGCTCAAGCAAAAATTTACATGCCGTTTCACCAGGCTGCTTCTAGAAATACATATGAGTCTGCTCTCAGGAAAACACCTCCTTGTAAGAAAATTTCTAATAAAAACAAATAAAAAATAATACATGACACAACAGGGTCTTCAAAGAAACAAGAAATTTCCATTTTATTTAGATTCTACTCTAACTTGACAACAGAAGGCATACTTTTCCCTATCTTCCTTCTTGTAAGAATTATAGAATGCTATTAAGAACAACAACATAATAAAGATGGTTTTTATAATATGCCCATCAATAGTGCAGAATTAAAATAAGTGCCAATAAGTCCAAAAATGAACATACTAAGCTTGAATAATAACAACAGAATTGATGTCCATACGAAGGTGAAATGGAGAAAGAAACTACTCATGAGATTTCAAACGTACCACATTTGCAGGAGGCCATGAGTATCTCAGAGGTAACTGAAAAGCAAATTGCTTCAGTTTATAGTCTCACTGAATTTGTATGCAAAGTGCAATTTTTAAGATAAACATAATGTACTTGTGAGGACAGCAATTGGAAAGTACTAAAGCAAATAAGACACTATTATGAGACTTAGTGCATCATGGCCTACGTTAACTATGTAAGTGACTGTTTTAAGAGAGCTTTTCAGTTCTCCTGTGTTATTTTTCAAGAGCTTGGTGAAAGTCAAACTGTCTTTAAGAGAAAATGTTGTGTCATAAGTAAACAGGAAAAAGTAAATAAACAGAATATTAATTGCTAATGAAGTTGACAGTTCTTTCTCTTCTTTTTATTGGTTACATCTAAATACATCTAGTTATGTATGTGTATAGGGTGTGAAGGTAGAATCAGATCTGTCTAGAGAACAAAGGGTAGTATTGATATTGGGAAGATTTTGAGAAAAGTGAGAGACATAGATTGTGAGGATAGTGTGCTCATCATAGATTATGAACTTATGTGAATGTGCTACCATATAATGCAATGCCCTATACAATGAGTATATACAATGGAAATTAATGACAGCAATAAAAAAATGAACAATAACTGAAGGTCTAGTCACCTCATCTTTGAAACAGATTCTTTTATGGAATAAGAAGTCCACACTGCATAGTGATAAAACCTTTGGAATCTCTTACATTGTTTTTTTTTCTTTCCTCTTAACCATTGACATGATGTAAGCAGGAATAAAATTAGAGCAATCAACAAACTAGCTGACTTCAAGGCAATATATTTTTTCCTAAAATGCTTATATATATATATATATATATATATATATATATATATATATATATATATATATATATATATTCATTCTTGATTTTTCTATTTGGATCATATTCACTTAGTTGGGGCCAAATGGAATTGTGGCATATTATACCATTATGAACTCTTAATTTAATTACTTAGAATTTAGTAGGAGCCAACTAAAAGGATTCTTGGAAGTAACCATTATTTCTGAAATAACATCATTTAGAAGCATAAGTATTATTTCATGTAATTATTTTTATTAAAAATCCAAGCGAGAAGTTTCTGTAAGTATATTTAAAGAGTTTAATTATTTTAAGACTCAATATAGTTATATAAAATAAAATGATATATAACTGCATATTTAAATCTTATTTATAGTTATAATGATTTGAGAACTTGCTACCAGGTATATTTATAGTTATAATGAGTTGAGAACTTACTACCTAGCTGGTAGTAATTTATTTATTTCAGTACTCTAAATAATAGGGTTTTCTCCAATATACAATTGATCTGTAATTATTGTCAATTAGTAGAATTCAGTGTTCAAATATATTATTAAAATTATTCAAATGAAACTCATGCTGCTAGTTATCAAAATTTGGAGGAATTTTATTCTATCTTTTTTTGATTAATATTTTTGTACAATATGAAAATTAATTTTATAATATTCAGGAAATAACAACTAATATATTGTCCTTGGGTTGAGATTGAAAAACTATCATGAAGATATGGCAAGAAAGAAGACAGAAAATTACAGTGATTAAGTTCTTATAAAGTGTTTCTCTTTGAGGTTCCCAGAAGAGAGAAGTGTAAACGTACCACAGGAACATTATCTGCTAGCTTCTAACTTACAATCTAATTATTAAGCTGTCATTCACTGCTTACCAGAATCCATGCATGAGTATTTATTGCTTTGGTAAGTCACTGCAGGGAGCTCCTGCTATCACCATGGCTTTGTAAATGAAGTCTCCACATGAACAATTTTCCCAGACACCTTATAATCATGCCAGTCATTGTTGTCAACTTACCAGCAACTGGGTTTTAAGCTTGAATTCTTTAGCCATTGATCCAGAATTCTAACTTCTAATCTGTAGCCAGGGAGTGCGGTGTGACTCTCTGCTTTTTCCAATATACTTTTCTGTATAGCTTTAATATGAAGAGATTGACCCTTATATTTATTATAGGAAGTTTATCCATTCTTGAGATACTTAGGAAAGGTATTCCCCCTTATATTTATTGTATCAAGATGATGTTTCTATATAAAACAAAGAAAAAAACATATAAATAAGTCTTCTTCGAATGGCCCAGTTGGATATTTACATATAGCATCCCATTTTTAGATAGTCAAGTTCCCATACTCTAAAATATGGTGTACATGAACGTTTATGAATTCATGATTAAATATTATTGCAAAGCAGGGTGATTCTTTAAAAACTAGAACATATGATAATTCATTTTTTTAAAGAACTTCTCAATGTACACATTAATTAAAAGCAATGATTATATTCTTTCACACTCTGAAAATAAATGCAAATAAAATAATTTTGGAAAAAATATTTGTGTCTCTAACATATATGTATTTCTAACTCAATCACTAGGTTAAAAATCAAACACTTCATTTCTAAAACCTTTTCTGTGTCTTTGAAAATGAGAGAGTATATTCTGGAGTTTACCATCTCTCGCACATTGAAAATATACAGTGCATCTCTAAAGTTCTCCCAATTCTTATTTCAATTCACTACCATTGTCAGATTTTATTTTTTAGTAGAATATAAATAGGTGATTTTATCATACTAAGCATTCTGAAAATATCAACTAACACCTTCAAGAACAAGAAATGAAGGAAGGAAGGAGGAAGAAAGAGGAGAGTAAATAAGGAAGAAAAAGAATCAAAGAGGAACCTAAGAGGTCATAAAAAGGAAAGTACAAAAATTTTGCTTATAGTGAGTGAATAATAGGAGCAAGCATTACAGGTAAGAATTGATTTCATGCAGACTGTGATCACTCATGAACTCTTAAGAAAGGCTTTGACTTGTAAGGATATCTCCACAGAGTGGAATGGAATTGAAAAACATGAAATCCTTTGGGAAAATCAATAGAGAAAACATAAAGAGAAAATCAAGACATTGATAAAAAATAGCACTTTAATTCTACTTAATGGAATTGCTATATTCTTTGAAGTCGACATGCAATTTGGGGAATATATTCAAAATGAGAATACCTTTACTAGTTAGAAAATGTACCTACTCTATGAAGAATTGGGTTGGTATTTAATGGGGATTGCAATGAATCTGTAGATTACTTTTGGTAAGATGATCATTTTTACAATGTTGATCCTTCCAATCCATGAGCATGGGAGATTTTTCCATTTTCTGAGATCTTCCTCAATTTCCTTCTTCAGAGATTTGAAGTTCCTGTCATACAGGTCATTCATTTGCTTAGTTAGAGTCACACAGGTATTTCATAGTTTTTGTGACTATTGTGAAGGGTATCTTTTCCCTAATTTCTTTCTCCCCATTATTGTCCTTTGAGTAGAGGAAGGCTACTGATTTGTATGCGTTAATTTTATATCCAGCCACTTTGCTGAACTTGTTTATCAGCTGTAGAAGTTCTCAGGTGGAATTTTTGGGGTCACTTACATGCACTACAATTTCATCTGCAAATATTTACTTCTTCCTTTACAGTTTGCAACCTTTTGATTTCCTTTTGCTGTCTAAATGCTCTGGCCAGGGCATTTAGTACTATGATGAATAGGTAGGGGGTGAGTAGGCAGCCTTGCCTAGTCCCTGATTTAGAGAAATTGCCTCAAGTTTCTCACCTATAAGTTTGATGTTGGCTATTGGTGACCTGTATTGTTATTATGTTTAGGTATGGGCCTTAGATTCCTGTTCTTTCTAAGACATTTAAAATGAAGGCATGTTGAATATTGTCAAATGCTTTCTCGGCATCTAGAGAGATGACCATGATTTTTTTTTCTTTGAGTTTGTTTATATGGTGGATTACATTGGTGGATTTCTATATATTAAACCATCCCTGCATCCCAGGGATGATAAAAGCTTGATCATGGTGAATGATCGTTTTGCTGTGTTCTTGGATTCGGTTTGCAAGGATATTGTTGAGTATTTTTGCATCAATGTTCATAATTGAGATTAGTCTGAAGTTCTTTTTTCCTTGTAGGGTCTTTGTGAGGTTTGGAAACTAGGGTTATTGTGACCTTTAAAATGATTTTGGTAGGGTTCCATCTGTCTTTATTATGTGGAACAGATTGGAGAGTATTGGTATTAGGTCGTCAATAAATGTCTGATAGAATTCTGCACTGAACCCGTCTGGACCTGGGCTTTTTTTGGTTGGGAGGTTTTAGATGACTGCTTCTGTTTCTTAAGGTGTTATGAGATTATTTAGATGGTTTACCTGGTCCTGGTTTAACTTTAGTATCTGCTATCTGTCTAAGAATTCGTCTATTTCCTCCAGATTTTTCAGCTTTGTTGAGTATAGACTTTTGTAGTAGTATCTGATGATTTCTTGAATATCCTCAGTTTCAGTTGTTATGTCTTCACTTTCCTTTCTGATTTTAATTTAGATACTCTCTCTTTGCTTTCTAGTTAGTCTAGTTAAAGGTTCATCAACCTTGTTAATTTTCTCTTGGTTTTGTTTACTCTTATAATGGTTCTATTTGTTTCAATTTCGTCTATTTCTGCTCTAAGTTTGATTATTTCTTGCCATCTACTCCTCTTGGGTGTATCTGCTTCTTTTTCTTCTAGAGCTTTCAACTGTGCTGTCAAGTTACTAATATATGCTCTCTCTAGTTTCTTTTTGGAAGCACTCAGAGCTATGAGTTTTCCTCTCAGTACTGTTTTCATTTCATCCCATAGGTTTGGGTATGTTGTGTTATTTTCATTAAATTCTAGAAATTTCTTAATTACTTTCTTTATGTACTTCTTTGACCATGTTATCCTTTAATAGAACATTGTTTAGTTTTAATGTTTATATGGGCTATTTGTTGTCTTTGTTGTTATTAAAGAACAGCCTTATTCCATGTTCATCTGATATGATGCATGTATTTCAATCTTCATATATCTATTGAGGCTTGTTTTGTGACTAATTATATAGTCAATATTGGAGAAGGTGCTATGAGGTGCTGAGCAGAAGGTATATTCTTTTGTTTTAGGATAAAATGTTCTGTAGACCCAATTCTTCATAGAGTTGTAAAGATGAATTTACAATTTCATGTGGAATAACAAAATACCTAGAACAGGGAAATCCATCCTCAAAACAAAGAAAAACATCTTTAAGAATTACTAGCCCTGACCTCAAGCTATATTACAAAGAAATTATGTTAAAAACTGCATGTTTCTTGTACAGAGATAGGAACGTGGAACAATGGAATAGAATAGAAGATCCAGGAATGGACCCTCACATATATGGTCACTTGATTTTTGACAAAGGAGCTCTAAACAATCAATGGAAAAAGGCCAGCCTTTTCAAAAACTGCTGTTTGTTGAACTGGCAGTCAGCATGCAGAAAAATGAAAATACACTTTTTCTTATCTCCTTATACAAAGCTCAAGTGCAAGTGAATCAACGATCTCCACATTATAGCAGGTACACTGAAACTATGAGAAGAGAAAGTACAGAAAACCTTAGAACACATAGATAGGCACAGGGGAAAATTTCCTGAACACCAATGGCTAGTGCTCTAAGGTCAAAGATTGACAAATTGGACATAATAAGATTACAAAGTTTTTGTAAGGCTAAGGACACTGTCAAGAAAACAAAATGGCAGCCACCAGATTGAAAAAAAGTTTTTTACTAATCCCACATCTGATAGAGGTTGCATATCCAATGTATACAAAAAACTCAAGAAATTAGACACAAGAGAATCAAACAATCTTACTTAAAAATGGGGTACAGAGATAAACAAGAAGTTCTCAATTAAGGAATATCAAATGGCTAATAAATACCTAAAGAAGTGCTCAATGTCCTTAGTCATCAGGGAAATGCAAATCAAAACATCCCTGAGATTCTACCTCACACCATTCGGAATGGCTAAGGTCAAAATTTCTGATGGCAGCTGATGCTGGTGAGGATGCATGGAAAGAGGAACACTTCTCCACTATTGGTGGGGTTGTAAACTGGTACACCACTCTGAAAATCAGTCTGGCACTTCCTCAGAAAATTGGACATGGTATTATCTGAAGACCCAGTTATTCCACTTATGGGCATATACCCCAGAGAAACTCCAACATACAACAAAGACACATGCACCACAATGTTCATAGCAGCCCTATTCATAGTAGCTAGAAGCTGGAAAGAACCCAGTTTTCATTCAGTAGATGAATGGATACAAAAATTGTGGTATATTTACACAATGGATTACTACTCAGCTATCAGAAACAACGACTTTATGAAATTCCTAAGAAAATGGATGCATCTAGAGAATACCAACCTTAGTGAGGTAACCCAGTAACAAAAGGACAGACATAATATGCAATCACTGGTAATTGGATACTAACCCCATAGAGTTTGAACACTCCAGTAACTATTCACAGACTATATGAACCTCAATAAAAAATAAATGCCAAAAATAACAAGAACAAAAAAAGAAAGAAAAAGAAATAAAAGAAAGAAGCCTAAGTTCTTCTTAGAGAAGATAGTAAATGTATAGCACACTTTCAGAGTGTGGTACATCTGGTCCTCAAATCTTTAATAATCCAAGAGCTAAGATCATAGCCTTATGGCAATTTTTGGTATTCACAGATCATTATGCTTAATTTATACCCAACAGGAAATCTCTTTCCATGTTACATTCTGTCCTACAAGTACTTCATGCTTATGGTAACTAGTAGGATTTCTATGCATGCTATCAAACCTCTAAAATTATTAAGTACTTATAAAATTATTCATATAGTGTTATGCCAAAATGCCTTTAAAAGATGTAAATATATCCCTTTTTTTTCAAATAAAGCGGTAAGGGAAAAAAACATAAACTTTAAATTTGAGTCTTAAAAAAAATGGAAATAGAAAAATGTACTTACCATATTTTGTTTGCTTGGTAAAGTGATAGAAGACATCTATTATTCTGTTGTTAGGAATTCTTTAGTTTAGAGACAACACAGGACTGGGGAAAAACAGTGAGAAGGAATTCCAACTAGCCAGGGGGCAGAGAGATCTCAGTGGAGCAAGGGGAAAGTTTGTGCCTGCTCACCCAGCATGATCTAGGAATCCAGGAACCAGGCAGCATCAGGCCCTCCATTCCCAGTGACTGCTTCCTGGGTGCACAATAGGCACTCAGAACATCTGCCACCAGGAAGGGCTGAGACCCAGACAACACAGGACTGGCAAGAACCAGGTGAGAAGGGATTGCGACTAGCCAGGGGGCAGAGAGATCTCAGCAGAGCACATTCAATGTTTGTGCCTGCCTGCTTGGCTTGATCCAGGGATCTAGGAACCCATTGGCATCGGGCCCTCTGTCCCCAGCCAACGGCTTCCAGGGTGTAAAACAGGCACTCAGAACATCCTCAACAGGAAGGCAGACCCAGACAACACAGGACTGGAGAGAACCAGGTGAGAAGGGATTCTGACTAGTCAGGTGACAGAGATATATCAGCGGAGCATGCGGAAAGTGTGCACCTGCCTACCCTGCGTGGTGATCCAGGGACCAAGACCTGGTGGCTTCGGGCCCTCTGTTCCAATCCGATGGCTTCCGGGGTGCACAACAGGCACTCGGAACATCTGCCACCAGGAGCAGCAGAGATACAGGGACATAGGCCAGGTACTAGGGAAAGGCGAGAACCAATCACTGACAACAAGATGGCAATAGGAAAGCGAAAGAATGTACCCGAGGGAAACAAATACAAATTGACAACACTAGAACCCAGCTCTCCCATCACAACAAACAGCAGAATCCCAAACACTCTAGATAAAGAAGACTCAGACCCGAAATCCTACCTCAAGAGGATGATAGAGATCCTTAAACAAGAATGGGAGGAAAAGCATAAAGAATTAGAAGCTTTTAAAGAAGAAACAAGAAAAGCACTCAAAGAACTAGAAGAAAACAGAAGCAAAGAGATGAAGGAATGGAAAAAAGAATTTAAAATGGAAATAGACACAATAAAGAAAACACTAAAAGAGATAACCCTAGTGGTAGAAATCCTAAAAAAGAAATCAGGAGTCACAGATGCAAGCATTACCAACAGACTACAAGAATCTCAGGGGTCGAAGACAACATTGAAAACATATACAAAACAGTCAGAGAAGATGCAAAAACCTAAAAGCTCCCAACCCAAAATGTGCAGGAGATCCAGGACACAATGAGAAGACCAAACCTAAGGATAATAGGAATAGAAGAAGGCGAAGAATATCAACTAAGAGGTTCAGTAAATATCTTCAACAAAATCCTGGAAAAAAACTTCCCTACCCTTCAGAATGAGATGACCACAAGCATAAAAGAAGCCTATAGAACTCCAAATAGGTTGGACCAGAAAAGAAATTCCTCATAATAGTCAAAACACCAAGTGGCCAAAGCAAAGAAAGAATACTAAAAGCAGTAAGGGAAAAACGTCATGTAACATATAAAGGCAGACCAATCAGAATCACACCCAATTTCTCAGCAGAGACTATGAAAGCTAGAAGAGCCTGGACAGACATCATGCAGACCCTGAGAGAGCAAAAGTGCCAGCCCAAGCTGCTATACCCAGCAAAACTATCAATCACCATAGATGGAGAAATGAAGATATTCCAAGACAAAACTAAATTCACATAATATATGACGACAAACCCAGCACTACAACGAATTATAGGTGGAAAACCCAATACAATGAGGGGAACCACATCATAATAAAAACAAGAAAACTCCTAATGAAGAAAACCAAAAGAAAGCTCTGAACACCGCAGAAACAACTCACAGACTGTTGGAAGCTCAACAACAACAACAAAAGAATATTTTTTAATTAAAATAGAACTATATCACATCCCCCTTTCCTCCCTACAGCTTTTCCTAGTCTCTCTCCTATCCCCTCAAATTGATAGCCTCTTTTCCTATATTATTGTTACATATATGTGTGTGTGTGTGTGTGTGTGTGTGTGTGTTTATGTACCCACAAATACTTAATTACAACCTTAAAAATGTATCCAAAATAAAAAAAGAATTTTTAATTTATATTGTGGGTCATGTATTCATAATTAGAAATTAAATATGTTTATAAAATTAAAAAATATTAATATTTTACTTAACATTTCTTTTAGTGAATTTTAATGCCTACGAATTAATCATTGAATTAAAATTAAATTTGAATAAAGTATTTAAAATGTTGAGTTTCAGTTTAAAGATTTACTCAACTTTAGCAAATATTAATTAGCTCTATTGGGGCTTGATTTTACATAATATATGTCAAGCCATAATATGATCACTCAATTAAAAAGTGAATTAAATCACTTATCCCAACTACCATTATCTACCACAACTCAATGGTTTTAACATATCTGCTTAAGAGCACAGTTCTATTAAGTAGTATAAAATTAGATTCATTAATAAAACTTTCTGTTGGAAAAAACACAGCATAAAAATTTATCACAACAGCTATTTTAATTTACAAACTGTGATCAATAATTTTAGTGAAGAGTAAATATATGAATTTTATTAAGAGTAAATGGAGCCTCTAATTAATAAGAAAACAATTTGTTAATAACAAATTTAAATATGTATTCAATATAGTACTTGAAGTAGCTGGATTCAAGATTAACACAAGAAAATTCAGTAGCTCTCTTATATACAAATGACAAATGAACTGAGAAAGATTTTGGAGAAACAACACCATTTACAATAGCCACATAAAATATAAAATATCTTGGGGTAAATTTAACGAAGCATGTGGTAAACATGTTTGAAAATAATGTCAAAACTCTGAAGGAAAAAAAAATGTATTAAAAGATGAAACAATCTCTAATGGTCATGGATTGGTAAGATTAACATAGCAAAAGTGGCCACCATACCAAAAGCAATCTACAGACACAATCAATCCTAATCAATTTTCCAAACACAATTCTTTACAGACTCGAAAAAAAAGAACCTCCATATGAAAATGCAATATACCTAGAATAGCTAAAACAATATTTAACAATAAAAAAAATTCTAGATGTATCAACATTCTTGAATTTGAGCTGTTTATATTAAAAAGCAACAGTAATAAAAACTGCATGCTAACTTGTTATTTGCAGAATTTTTTGTTAGTTATGCTTTATGGTTCTATTTTTTTAAATGGGGATTAAATGTCAAAATGCTTGACAAAATATGATGAAAAACACTGCATGCTAGTGCCATATATAATCAATATAATCAAATTAAATACCCAAATATTAATTGATACTCCTATGAATACCTAGTTTTTGAATTTTGTGAAGAAGCTGAAAATATAGCTGGCAGGGGGCATCTTCAAAAACCAGAGTCAGTCCAGTGATATTTACCTGTAGAGGAATGAAAATTGATTCACATTTATGACCATAAATAAAACTCACATCCAAGTGGATCAAAGACCTCAACATAAAATAAGGTACACTGAACTCAATAGAAGACAATTTGGAAATATCCTTGAATTAATTGGCCCTGGATATGACTTAGTGTAGGAAACACCAAGACCAGAGGCGCTAAGACTGACAGTTAATAAATGGAACTATCCTGCCACATGGCTACCTCTTTATGTTCTACTCCACAAAGTCCCTCTCTATTTCTGTGTCTGCTCTTGATTGTCCTGCTTCTCTTTTTGTTTCTGTGAGTCATTCTCTTTGCCTGGTATTTCTGCCCTCTACTTCCTACCCAGATAGTGTGTCTCTGTTCTTAATTCCAACCACTCAATGCCTAGATAAGCTTGAATACGATTCTAGATTGCCTTTGGTAAGTGAGGAAGAACAAATATTTATAAGAGAGAAAACCTGGTGATAGAGGATAGAAATAAAACCAGATTGCTGGGAAACTAGAATAGCCACAAGATGACACTCTCACTCCTGAGCTCAATGGGAGTCCACACTCCCACTCCACTGACTACCCCAGGAGAGGCCACCCAGACTCTCAGGGTGCAGGTAGCAGTGCTGCCTGGGAACAGACACTATCGGTCAGAAGCCACAGCCAACCCAACTTCATAAGTACTGGGTACTGCCATCGAAACTCACCATCTACCCAGAGAACTGAAAACCTAGGAGCAATCTTCCTCCAAAGACCACGAGAACACAGATTACCAGAGAGATAAGCTCCAGTAAGAGACACCAAGAGCACCTAGCATCAACAATAACAACATGGCAAGAGGCAAGCACAAGAATCTAACAAATGGAAACCAAGACAACCTGGAGACATAAGCACCCAGTTCTCCCACCATAGCAAATAGTGGATATCCTAACTCACCAAAAAACCAAGATTTAGACTTAAAATCATACTTCATGATAATGATGGAGGTCCTCAAGTAACACATAAATAACACACTTGAAGAAGTACAGGAAAGCCAGGAGAACACCTGCAAACAAGGTGAAGCCCTTAAAGAAAAAACAGAAAAACACAAAAATCACTTAATGAGCTATAGGTAAATGCAATCAAGCAAGAGAAGGAATTGAAAATGGAATAGAAACAATAAATACATCACAAAAAAAAGAGACAACCCTGGAGATAGAAAACCTCAGAAAGAGACCAGCAGTGATAGATGCAGGCATCTCCAACAGAATACAAGAGATGAAAGAGAGAATCTCAGGGGCAGAAGATACCAGAGAAAACATTTAAACAGCAGTCAGAAAAAAATGGAAAAGTAAAAGAGCATCAAATCCAAAACATCCAGAAAATCCAGGATACAATGAGAAGACCAAACCTAAGGATAATAGGGGTAAAAGAGGGCAAAGTCACCTAACTAAATGACCCAGTAATTAACATTTACAAAATTGTAGAAGAAAAATTGCCTACATATTATTGCTGCAGCTATGGTTCCCTCCATGTGTATAATTTGGTTGGTGGCTTAGTCTGTGATATCTCTGGGTTTGGGGTCTGGTTGGTTGAAATTGTTCTTTCTATGGAGTTTCAAACTACTTTAGCTCCTACAGTTCTTTCTCTATCTTCTCTATGTGGGACCTCAGGTAGGTACAAGCAACTACATATGTATTTGTCAGAATCTGGCAGAGCATCTCAGGAGATAGCTATATTAGGCTCCTGTCGCCAAGCACTTTTGGCATCCACAATGCTGTTTATATATGGGATGGATCCCTAGGTGTGGCAGTCTCTGGATGGCCTTTTCTTCAGTTTCTACTTCACAGTTTTTCTCCATAGCTCCTTCTCTCTTCCTCCCAAGTGTCTCAAACCCTCTACCTGCTGGGATTATTTTGTTTCCCCTTCTAAGAGGAATGGAAGCATCCACAGATTATTTTTCCTACTTCTAGAGCTTCATGTGGTCTGTGACTCATATCTTGCATAATCAAACTTTCATCTAATATTTACTTATCATTTCTTGCATACTCTGTAAGTTCTTTTGTAAATGGGTTACTTCACTCAGGATGATATTTTCTAGTTACATCCATTGACCGAAGATTTTCCTGAAGTTCTTGAATTTAATAGCTGAGTAGTACTCCACTATGTAAATGTACCAAAATTTCTGTATCCATTTCTTTGGTAAAGAACATCTGGTTTATTTCCAACTTCTGGTTATTAAAAATAAGGTTGCTATAAACATAGTGGAACATGTATCTTAATTGTATATTGAAGAATCTTTTGGATATATGCCTAGGAGTGGTATTGCTGGGTCCTTAGTTAGTACTATGTCCAATTTTCTTAGGAACAGCCCAAGGAATTCTAAAAGAGTAATAGCAGCTTGCAATCCTACCAACAATAGAGTTTTTTCTTTCTTTCTTTATATCCTTTCCAGCATTTGCTGACACCTCAGTTTTTGAATTTAGCAATTCTGACTGATTATTGGTAGAATCTCAGCATTGTTTTATATAAATTTATTGCATCCTGATGAATAACAATATTGAATATTTCATTAGGTGCTTCATGGCTATTCAATATTCGTTTTTGGAGAATTCTGTTTAGTTCTTTGCCCCATTTTTATTGGATATTCTCTGTATTTATCTTTTAGATGTTATCCCCTTCCATTAATTTCTACCCCCCTCTCCCTCACATTGCATCCATGAAGGTGCTCCTTCTTCAAGCCACCCTCTCTCACCTCACCACACTGGCATTCTGCTACACTGTAAAAACAAGCCTTAACGCCACCTCTCTTTTCATTGATGCCAAAAAAATGTTATCCACTGCTTCATATGCATCTGGGACTATGGGTCTCTTATGCAAACTCATTGGTTTTGGGTTTTAGTTTGTGTGAGCTTTAGTGGGTTTTTGTTAGTTGATAATTTTGTTCTTTCCATGGGGTTGCAGACTCTTTCATCTCCTTAAGTCCTTTCTCTGACTCCTTCATTGGGGTCCATGTGTACTGTCCAATGGTCAGCTGCAAACATTCTTTTCTGTATCAGTACAGCTCTGGTAGAACCTCTGAGGAGGCATCCATATCAGGTTCCTGACAGTAAACACAATTGGGTATCAGCAATAGTTCTTGAGTTTAGTGGCTGTATATGAAGTGGACACCCAGGTGAGTCAGTCTCTGGATGATCTTTTCTTCAATCCCTGCTCCAACACTTGTCCCTTTATTTAGTCCCATAAGAATTTTCTTCTCCCTACTAGGAAGGACTGAGGCATTCCTATTTTGGACTTCCCTTCTTTTTGAGCTTCATAATGTCTATGAATTATTTCTTGGGTATTGGTTATTCCAGGCTTTCTGGAGGCAGTATCTGCTTATTGGTGAATGCATACTACTTGTGTTCTTTTGTGACTGGGTTACCTTACTCAGGGTGATAGTCTGTAGTTCCATCCATTTGCCTAGGAATTTCATGAAGTCATTGTTTCTAATAGATGAGTAGTACTCATTGTGTAAATGTACCACATTTTATGTATCCATTCATCTAATGATGGACAACTGGGTTATTTCCAGCTTCTGGCTATTTTAAATAAGGCTGCTATAAACATGGTAGAACATGTGTTCTTGTTATATGTTGGAACATCTTTGGGGTATATGCCCAGGAATGGTAGAGTTGGGTCCTCAGGTAGTAAGAATTATGTCTAACTTTCTGTAGAAATGGCAGATTGGTTACCAGAGTGGTTGTACTAGCTTACAACTCTACAAACAGTGGAGGAGTGTTACTCTTTCGCTACATTCTTGACAGTATCTGCTGTCACCTGAGTTTTTAATTAAAGCCATTCTAACTGGTGTGAGGTGGAATTTCAGGGTTGTTGTGATTTGCATTTCCCTGATGATTAGGGATGTTGAGCATTTATTAAGGTGCTTATCGGCCATTCCATGTTTCTCAGTTGAGAATTCTTTGTTTAGCTCTGGACCTCCGTTTTTAAAAGGATTATTTAATTTTCTATAGTCTAGCTTTCTGAGTTCTTTGTATATATTGGATACTAGCCCTCTATCTCTATCAGATGTAGAATTGGTAAAGATCCTTTCCAAACTGTAGGTTGCCATTTTGTCTTCTCAACAGTGTCCTTAGCCTTATAGATGCTTTGCAATTTAATTAGGTTCCATTTGTCAATTCTTGATCTTAGAGCATAAACCATTGGTTTTCTGTTAAAGAAACTTTTCCTTGTGCCGATATGTTCTAAACTCTTCCCCAATTTCTCTTCCAATAGTTTCAGTGTACTTGGTTTTATATGGAGATCTTTGATCCACTTGGACTTCAGCTTTGTACAAGGGAATAGTAAATGATTGATTTGCATTCTTCTGCATGCTGACTGCCAGTGAAACCAACACCATTTGTTGAAGAGGCTGTCCTTTTTCCAATGAATATTTTTAGCTCCTTTGTTAAAGATCAAGTGACCATAGGTGTGTGGGTTCATTTTTGGGTCCTCAATTCTGTTCCATTGATCTACTTGCCTATCTCTGTACCAATACCATGTGATTTTTTTTTACCACAATTGTTTTGCAATATAGCTTGAGATCAAAAAAGGTGATTCCCCCAGATGTGTTTTTGTTCTTGAGAATAGATTTTGCTATTCTAGGCTTTTTGTTTTTATTCCCAATAAATTGAAAAAATGCTTTTTTCCAACTCTATGAAAAATTTAGTTGGAATTTTGATGAATATTGCATTGAATCTATAGATTGCTTTAGTGATATGGTCATTTTTACAATGTTGACCCTGCCAATCTATGAGCATGGGAGATCTTTCCATGTTTTGACATCTTCAATTTCCTTCTTTAGAGTCTTGAAGTTCTTGTCATACAGATTCTTCACTTGTTTGGTTAGGGAAACCCCCAGGTATTTTATAGCCTTTGTGACTATTATGAAGGGTATTGATTCTCTAATCTTTCATAGCCTGTTCATCCTTTGAGTAGAGGAATGCTACTGATTTGTTTGAGATAATTTTATATCCAGCCACATTACTGAAGTTGTTTATTAGCTGTGAATGTTCTCTGGTGGAATTTTTGGGGTCATATAAGTATACTATCATATAATCTGCAAATAGCGATATTTAGACTTTTTTCTTTCCAATGTGAATCCATTTCATATTTGTTGTTGTTGACATTGTTTTTCTAATTGCTATGACCAAGAATTCTAGTACTATATTGAATAGGTAGTGGGATCATGGGCAGCCTTGTCTAGTCCCTGATTTTAATAGAATTGCTTCAATTTTCTGTTCATTTAGTTTGATGTTTGTTACATGCTTGCTGTATAGTGCTTTTGCTATGTTTAGGTATGGGCCTAGGATTCCTGCTCTTTCTAAGACTTTTATCATGAAGTGGTGCTAAATTTTGTCAAATGCTTTCTCATCATCTATTGAGAAGATTTTTTGTTGTTTATATGTGATATACATATATATATATGTATATCACATATATGTATATCACATGTAGTGTTTTGCTGAGGCCTCCCAATAAGCATTCATATGAATACCTGTCAATTCAAATACTATGATTCTATTGACGAAGTGTGTTCTAGAATATTATTTAATAATTATCATGTTAAACTATTATATTAAATGCATGTTTCTACTTTCCAACTTGTTTAAGTAAATTATAAAAGAAGAAATTCAGTGTAAATAATTCTAAAATGCAACCTCCATTTTCAGAATCTTCTTTGCTATAAAGGGTCCACAAACACTAACCATTTTTACAGGCAGATCTAAAACCTGATAAGTGTGTCTCTAATAAATCAAGTGTTAAACAAGACTCCAAGATTATTCCTCTAATGTAACAAGTATAATTCCAGGAGAATTCAAAATTAATGAAAGCAAGCACACATTAATAAGTGATTTCATTAAGGTTAGACCAGTAGATTTTTTGTTTGGGAACAATTGCTGTACAGCATGCTCCTTAAGGTTACCTTTTTCTAGTTGAATTTTATTTCACTTTTCAGAAGGAAACCAATCTGCTGGCCTTTCATGTGACTAAGACAATGAGAGCACAGATGATTTTTACACACATAAGACTGAAGCATTATTACATCAAGCACCACAATTTTGGCTACAGCTCAAGTCTGCTTGACATACATAATGATTCTCTTCTCTCATGAGCAAAATTCTGTCTGTTTGGGAAGATGCTAAACTGAGTAGTACAGACATTTCAGTAATACCTTAACTACTGCTTCTCTTTCTGTATTGTCTCCTTGACAACTTAGTTTCTTTGAATCACAGCAATGACTGCTCTATTGCCAGGCATCACAAGCTCCTTCTTAACTTTCTTTTAGAAACAAAGAAGCAAGTTGATGCCCCCTATTGCCCTTGATTCTAAGAAGGTCTTGCTGAATAGCAACTCTTAGAATTTCACTGTTCTCACATGTCTTTGTCAACAGTAAGATAATACAGATAATGAAAGTGATTCATTTTTCCTATAATTCACTTATCCTAAAGGTGGTAGTGCTAAAATATGTATTTTCCTATTAGAATGGAGGAAGACACAGGTGTTGGAAAATATTCATTCTGGCCACAATTTATTTATTAACAACTATCAGAAAATTGAAAGCAGAATTTAGTATTTTTTTTGTCTGAGTATGACAAATGTTTTTGAATCAGACACATGGCCACAGGTGGCACCAGAACCAGGAACCACTGAAAATTACACATGAATGTGCACATAGGTAACATGCAATATTTTTTTAACTAAAAGTCTAATTTCCACATTTTTCCTATCTGCAGGAGCAGCTAGTATTAATCTCTTAAGCAGAAAAAAACGAGGTTTATTTGTCAAGCTGTTTGAGTATTTGATATAATAATCTCAAACAATTATTTTAAAGGAATAGAAGAACTAACAATATTTTGGAACTTGGTAAGGCATGAGTGAATGTATTGGAACACCAGCCTAACCACAAAGCTTTTGAACTAAAGATTGTCCTGCCTGAAGAGTATGCTGGAACCCGAGACTAGCAAAGCATCATCAAAGGGGTGAGGGGACTTCATGAAGCAAAGATGAGAGCAGATGCAGTGTCCCAAGCCAAACATTAGCCATATCTTGGGGAATCCTGTGGAGTAATGGAGGAGGGTGAAGAATCTGAAAAAACAGAGGACCCAGGGTCAGACACACTAGGAGACCTCAGACCACAGAATCAACTAAAAGGGACTCATGTGAACTTTCAGAGATCAGGGAGACTGTAGGAGCCTGACCTAGGTTCTTTGCTTGTAAGTTACAGGTTAGTAACTTATTGTTTTCATGAAAACCCTGAAATTACAAAAAAAAACTGAAAAATGTAACAGGAAATTACACTAGAATATGGAGAAAAGTGTATGAATCCAAGGTGCAATATTCATTTCATTGAATGATCAATTTTCCCCTTTCCTATCTGAAGGGACTGTTGGCACTTGTCTCTTACATGGAAAGGGAAAGGTGCATTTCTAAAGATCTTTGCATTTTGGATAAAAAAAATGTAACTACTTATTTTTCTTTTGAATTTTACATATTATGATAAGCATGATGAAGACTCAAAATTACTGTAGATTTAATTCAATACCCTGAGGGATTTTCTTTTTTCTCTAAAGAACTTTTAGTTTTTATGGTATAAAGGATTTGAAGATTAGATTTCTAAAATTCTCTTATGATCAATTTACAATTCAGAATACTTGTATTTAAATGCAATACCTATAAATTTTCATTTACTGGAAGTATTGTTTTCTTATCACATAATATATCATAATTTGATTTTCTCTCTCTGTACTTCTTCCAGTTCATCTCTATTGCCCCTCTGTCTGTATACAGTCTTAATTCAGTATCTACCTTGTTTTTTGGTATCTTCTATTCCTTCTAACCCTTAAATTCTTTTCTGTATTTGTGAATCCCTCTATTTTTCCCCTACTCTTGCAGAAAGAAGCTTCTCTGATAATTGCTGAGTACAGAAAAGTAGTAGTAATCATTATATTGCTACTTGCAGTTTTTGTTTATTTGTTTGTTTGTCTATGTAATAACACCATTCAGTATTATGCTGAGGTCTCTTTGATTTTTTTTTTTTTAGTTTTAGAAAGCTCTGCTTTATTTCTAACACATGCACAACAATATTCATAGCAGCTCCATTTATAATAGCCAGAAGCTGGAAATAACCCAGATGTCCTTCAGGAGATGAATGGGTACAAAAATCGTGCTACATTTACAAAATGGAGTACTACTCAGCTATCAGAAACAAAGACTTAATGAAATTCTTAAAAAAATGGATGCATTTATAGAATATCATCCTGAGTGAGATAACCCAGTCACAAAAGAACAGACATAATATGCAGTTACTGATAATGGGATACTAACCCCAGAAAGCTCTGAACATCCCAGAAAAAGAAAAAAGAAAAAAAGAAAGAAAGAAAAGAAAAGAAGAAAACATTAGGTCTACTCCTTCCAAACCAAGAAAACTGACTAATTCCAGGTTACATCCTGTTTTACATGTACTTTATGCTTAGTGTAACTAGTAAGAACTTAATGCACACTATCAATCCTTTTTAAAAAAAGCCAAGCAATGTCAAAAACGTATTCTTATACTTTTATGCAAAAATGCTTAATATTTGTATATTTATTTTAATTTTTAAAAATAAAGTTCTTCAATAAAAAAACAAAATTCCAACCCAATTCGTCATAGAGTTGAAAGAGCAATGTGCAGTTTCATTTGGAATAACAAAAGATATATAATAGCAAAATCCATCCTCAACAACAAGAAAACATCTGCAAGAATCTCTATCCCTAACCTCAAGTTATATTATAAGGCAATTGTGATATAAACTGCATGGTACTGATACAGAGATAGGCACGTGGATCAATGGAATAGAATAGAATATCCAGAAATGAGCCCTCACGTATATGGTCACTTGATTTTTGACTGAGGAGATGTAAACATGCAATGGAATAAGGACAGCCTCTTCAACAAATGTGTTGGTCCAACTGGCACTCACCATGCAGAAGAATGAAAATAGACCCTTTCTTATGTCTTTGTACAAAGCTCAAGTGCAAGTGGAACAAGGATATCCACATTTTACCAGGTACACTGAAATTATTAGAAGATAAAGTAGGGAAAAATCTTAGAACACATACGCACAGGAGAAAATTTTTCAAATAGAACACCAATGGCTCCTACTCTAAGGTCAAATATTGACAAATGGGACTTAATGAGTTTGCCAAGTTTCTGAAAGGCTAAGGACATTGTCAATAAAACAAAACAGCAGCCAACAGATTGGGAAAATATCTTTATCAACCCCATATCTGATAGAGGCCCAATATCAAGGTATACAAAGAACTCAAGAAGCTTGACTCCAGAGAATCAAACAAACCTATTACAAAAATGGGGTACAGAGCTAAACAAAAACCTCTCAATTGAGGAATATCTAATGGCTGAGAAGCATCTAAGGAATTTCTTGACATCATTAGCCATGAGGGAAATGCAAATGAAAACAACCCTGAGATTCTGCCTCACACCAGTCATAATTTCTAAGATCTAGATTTCAGATGACAGCAGATCATGGGAGGATGCAGAGAAAGTAGAAGACTTCTCCACTGTTAGTGGGGTTGTAAACTGATACAACCACTCTGGAAATAAGTCTGGCAATTCCTCAGAAAATTGGACATAGTACTACCTGAAGACCCAGTTATTCCACTTCTGGGCATATACCACAGAGAAGGTCCAATATACAACAAAGACACATGCACCACAATGTTCATAGCCATTCTATTTATAGTAGCCAGAAGCTGGAAAGAACCCAGAAGTCCTTCAGTAGATTAATGGACACAAAAATTGTGGTATATTTACACAATGGTGTACTACTCAGCTATCAGAAACAATGACTTTATGAAATTCTTAGGAAAACCTAATTCTAGAGAATATCATGCTGACTGAGATAACACAGTCACAAAAGAACAGACATAATGTGCAGTTACTGATAATTGGATACTAAAGCTCAGAACACTCCAGAAACCACTCACAGACTGTATGAATTTCAAGAGAAAAAAAATAAGAAAATGGCAAAACAATATGCTTAATCTTTATATAGAAAGAAATCTTTGACTATTTCCAGGTTACATCTTGTTTTACATGTACTTTATTATCATTGTAACTAGTAAGATCTTAATGTACACTATCAAAGCTTTACAAAAATTCCAAGTACTGACAAAAATATATTCTTATAATTCTATGCAAAAATGCTTTAAATCTGTACATTTATCTTTGTTTTTTTAATAATTTTGTTCATTAAATTAGAAAATATTTCTTTGTATTTAACCTGTGTTTTCTCTCTTTCCTCAATTTCATTATTCAACTAGTTGATCAAATATTTATTTTTCCAAGCATTATAAATATTTTGTGCTGGAATATTTTAGGTTTTATGTTTTCTTTGTCCAAGGATTTCATGATTTTATTGCTTCTCTAAGTCTGAAATTCTTTTTCTATCTCTTACATTCTGTTGCTGAAGCTTGCCTCTGAATCTCTTGTTTGAGGTCCAGAATATTTATTTCTAATTTCACGTCAGTTTTTTTTTTTTTTTTTTTTTAATTTTATTTTGCAGCCTTGAACTGCTCTATCCCTTTACAACATGGAAAACTAATTTGCCTGTTATCATCACTCTGGTGCCAAATCAATGTTTGCTTTATTATTCCAGTTTTAGTATTTGTGCTGCAATAAAGAGGACCCTTCGTAATTTTTATGTGCAATTTTTATTTTTTTAATCTCCAAGAAATCTAGATACTGTTTTTGGTAGTATAAAGCAGGATTCCTTTGATCTATGAGGGTTTGTCTGGCTCATAGAAATACCTACACTTTAAAACCATTAATACATCAATGGTTCATATTTGAAGTCCATTAAATTTATTTTTACATTATTTCTGTACTGATTAATTTTATTATTTTTATCAATCAATCTTTATCAAAATTAAGAGATTATTTTGTTTTTTTTATAATTAAGTGTAATTTTCTATATCTGAGCTATATTTTCATACTGTATAGTAATTATTTCTTTAATATAAAATATTTGCATGTTGTTGATTTTTTTCACTGACCAAAAGTTCAATGATAATATTGCTGAATTTTAGTTTTAGAAAAACAAAGGCTCATTTGACATCACTTGTCAAAAAAGAGTTGTCACATAGTTAGACAAACTGTGCGCTGAGAAAATTAGATACGGCACATTTCTTTTATTTCTCAACCTTGAAAGACAGTTTTATGATGTGACTTGGATAAAGTCAATAAGCTGTGGTTTACCACAATATCACTCAATTTCATATTTCATTTTTTTCTTAGCTTCATAATCTCTAAATGTTACAACTGCTGATCATATTCTCAATATAATCAATCTTGGCATTTTACCAAAGGTCAAATGGTTTAAAAAGTGCTGTGTTTCAGCCAAGAATGTTGAGACATATTAATTTTTTCTAAAAGTCACAAGACTTTCAAACATGGGTGAAGCATTTGGGAAGTAGAATTATAAATCATATAAAGTCCCATTTAAGAAATGAACCAAAAGAGAAATGTAAAATTGTGTGGCATGGATTTAGAAACTATTATCCATCATTTTATTGTACTTAATGTCTCATAACCTAATTGTCATTGTCAAATAGACTTATTCTTTACTGAAGATTTATTGATTATCAATTATGAGTAAGTAAATACATTTTAGGTATTTAATTTACAAAAAAGAAAAAAAAATTAAAGTATTATGGATATTAATTTGAAAACATGCGATTAAATTGTATGATATATTTTCTACATTAGACACTATGAAAAAAATAAGTTATAGCATATAAGCAGATGAAAAAAAATGTGGTTCCCAAGAACTCATTTCATATTGTATTATAAAACACAAGTCAGCTGAAATATAATTCTGTGTTTGTTACATTTAGACAATATATATCAAGAGCTATATCTTAATGTGAATTGACCCTAAACTCAGAATTAGCTTTTTAAATTTTATTTTTCAAAGGCCACCCAAGTATGCTTTTACTAGGATATATGCACTTTATTATGACATATATATATATATATATATATATATATATATATATATATATATATATATATATATATATATATAATTTGAATCATAATTTAAAGAATTTTTGGTGGCACAAGGAGCCAAGGAATACCACAAAGTTTCACCACACAAGAAACCTCATATAAGAAGTTTATTGGGGAAGAATGAAAATAGACCCTTTCTAATCTCCTTGTACAAAGCTATAGTGTAAGTAGATCAAAATCTCCACATTACACCATGCACACTAGAACTATTAGATGATAAAGTAGGGAAAATCTTAGAACTCATAGGCACGGGAGAAAATTTCCTGAACAGAACACCAATGGCTCGAGCTCTAAGGTAAAAGATTGACAAATGGGACTTAATGAGATTGCAAAGTTTCTGTAAGGCTAAAGACACTGTCAAGAAAACAAAATGGCAGCCAACAAAGTGGGAAAAGATCTTTACCAAACCCACATCAGATAGAGGCCTAATATCTAAGGTATTCAAAGAACTCAAAAAGATAGACACCAGAGAATAAAACAACCCTATTAAAAAATGGGCTACAGACTTTAAAAATAAAAGTTCTCAATCGAGGAATATCGAATGGCTGAGAAACACCTAAGGAAGTGCTCAACATCCTTAGCCATCAGGGAAATGCAAATCAAAACAACCCTGAGATTCCACCTCACACCAGTCAGATTGGCCAAGATCAAAATTTCAGATGACAGCAGATGCTGGCGAGGTTGCAGAGGAAGAGGAACACTTCTCCACTGTTGGTGGGGTTATAAAACTGGTACAACCACTCTAGAAATCAGTCTGGGTGTTTCTCAGAAAATTTGACACATACTATTTGAAGATCCAGCTATTCCACTTCCGGGCATATACCCCAGAAACACTCCAATATACAACAAAGATACATGCACCACAATCTTCATAGCATCCCTATTTATAAGAGCCAGAAGGTGGAAAGAACCCAGATGTTCTTCAGTAGATGAATGGATAAAAATAATTGTGGTATATTTACACAATGGAGTACTACTCAGCTATCAGAAACAATGACCTAATGATTCTTAAGAAATTGGATGAATCTAGAGAATATTATTCTGAGTGAGATAACCCAGTCACAAAAGAACAGATATAATATGCAGTCACTGATAATGGTATACTAACCCCAGAAAGCTCTGAACACCCAAGAAACAATTCACAGACTGCGTGAAGTTCAAGGAAAAAAAAAAAAAACACATTATGCTTAATCTTTACACACCAAGAAAACTTTAACTAATTCTGGGTTACATCCTGTTTTACATGTGCTTTTTGCTCATTGTAACTGTAAGACCTTAATGCACACCATCAAACCTTTGGGGAAAAAAAAAGCCAAGTACTAACAAAAATGTATTCGTATACTTTTATGCAAAAATGCTTAAAATTTGTTCTTTTATCTTTGTTTTTTTAAATAAAGTTGTTCAAAAAATAAAATAAATTATTCATTTTTGAAAATGAAAAAGAAAGAAATTTATTGGGGGATAAATAGAGTGGCAGCTGCCTCTGAATTGGAAGAGAGATAATTGATATCTGGACAAACAGGTAGGCTTTTACAACATACTTGGAACATGCACAATGAGTGAGTGGATAAAAACACTGTTGCAGAATGTACTCTTTGGCAATCATCACAGACTCTGCTGTTTCCCACTCACAAAAACAAGGACTGGACCCCAGTATAGACTGTTCTGCCTTTCTGAGCAGTGAGGCAGCAGCAAGACAGACAGGCAGCCCCCAAAAAAACTGAAAGGTGAAGTCAATGCTATCTGATATGAGGGAGGTAAGAAGAATCCTTGATGAATGTTGGGTCACTATTTTTTCATTTTTTTCTCTCTTAAAACTTTATTTTTGAAAAAAGAGGGATACATATACAGATTTTTAAAGGCATTTTGCCATAACACTATATAAATATTTTTGCCAGTACTTAATTCTTTCAGAGGTTTGATAGCATGCATTGAAATCCCACTAGTTACCATAAGCCTAAAGTACATGTAGGACAGAACGTAACATGGAAACAGTTTTCTTGGTGAGTATAGATTAAGCATAATGATCTTTGGATACCCCAGAAAGCTCTGAGCACCTCAGAAACAAGTCACAGGCCATAAGAAGCTCAAGAAAAACAAAGGCCAAAAATTAAATCCTCAGTCCTTCTTAGGAAAAAAAAATGTAAAGCACCTTCTCAGAGTGTGGTACACCTGGACCTTAAAATCTTTAACAATCCAAGAGCTAAGAACATAGCCTTGTGGCAATTTTTGGATCACATTTTTACTTTTCCATACCTAGTTGTTGTGATAGTGGAGTGTATACTCAGAATTTTGATCATTATACCTGATTTGTCTCTGATTTGTGGTACCTTATGGCTTTGAATAGAGAATAAAATGTCCTATTTTATACAAAATGCTATGTCCCATTTCAAATATGTCTCCTTTATTCTTCAAGATCAACAATGGAAACCTCTATAATTCTCTGGCCAACATCAAGAGTAATCATGAGTTTTATTAGAAACATCAGTTATTAGGGAACCAATAGTAGAAATTTTTATTTGTCTTCATGGAGTTCCTGAGAGTGCTTGATAAAAATATTTTTGAGAGACAAATTGATTCATTTGATCTGACCTAAAAACTAGGGATCATTGGCTATATGGAGGTACCACAGGCTGTTGAGAGACTTAGACAAACTTTGACATATTTCAGAAGTAAACTCAGAGCTATTATCAGAATGAAAGGAGGTTAGAATTTCAAAACATGGGATGATATCCCAGGAAAGGACACTGGAGATTCTCAGTGATCTTTTGTGAGAAGTGAAGAAAGCCTTGCATGGGCCCATTCTGGGACTCTGTCTACCAGAAATAAAGGTTCTTTAAAATGTCTAATGAGAGGCATGTGGGTGAGGTCAAGATTTTACTCTGTCCCAAAGAGGAATCCCCTGACTTAATGAGCAGGGAAAGGATTATTCTAATGCCTTTATGTGGGGTAAAAAATTTGACAAGGTTTACAAGAAGCAGTGACAGCCTTTAGAAAAGATACATCCTCAGTATTTGGCCTTCATAGATTTTTAGTAAGCCGTGACAAAGGCTCATTGTTAAGGCAACAAAAGCTGCTACAGATTGGAGAGAATTTGTCAGGTACCTAGGGATGAAAGCATAGATGTGGTTGTCTTGATAGTATAAAGTGAAAATGTCTTGTGTTTGAGAGTGATCCAGTACTCTGAAACCCACATATCTAGCCAGCACAGCTTTGTTATTTTCATTGGAAATAATGAGATTGTCTGCCTCATGCAATTGGCCATGGATAATTCCAAAGGCTGTGGGAAGGTGAGAATCCTTTAGCCTGGCCATTATTGTGTTTGAGTTGCTAATTGACCTGCCTTTGTTGTTAATAACCCACAATCCCTCCAGGTGGTTTTGTGTGACAGTAGAATGTGGAAGGAATATTTGGAGTCTGTATAAAGGTTTAGACATTGTCCCTTGCTAGTTGAAATGAGTTGATAAAAACCTTTACTTTGGCCTCTTGGTTTGTGATTTAGGCTGGAAAGGCCTGGACCTCAACAACCTTTGTGTGAATACTGTATCCTGGTTTTTAGACCCACAGATTATGAAGAAGCTTCCATCTCTGTACCAAGTGTAGGTGACCTGAGCTAGTGATTTCCCTGTGTATGTGTTTGGGATGTGTTAGTAGTTGTTGTAAGGTCTTGATGCAAGAACAAAATGGGGAATATACGAGGATTGGTAAGGAAAGAAGATTTGAAATACTAAGGTATGGGTATAACTGAAATATGAGTGTTGTATTCTCTATTCTCTATCAGTGTTCTATTTATACATAAAGAACAAGAACCTGGAAAGGATGTGATGTTTACAGACTGTTTTAGGTTAGAAGATGGGGTACATGGTGAGAAAAAAAGATAGAAGTAGGTGACACTGAGATTCAATTATTTGTTTTGTATACAAATATGAGTGCTGCCTCATATTAAGAATAAGCAAAAAGGGAGAAATATGGAATTAAAGAGCATAAAATCTAGCCCTACCTAGGAAGGATCACTTTTTTGTCCTTGGTGGTGGAGTCTGCGAGTGACTGAATTGTTTTTTATCTAGAGTAATGGACTTGTGAATTAGAGCAATAGCTAGCTCCAGATAAATAACCTGAGGGGTAGACAGATGGACCTTAGAGGATGAGACCCTACATCTACATCAAATATGAAATTTAATAGTGAAGAGGTGTCAGCTTGACTAATTTTTGTGGAAGATCTACAAAGAAAATCATTTACATGTTGTCTAAGTTTAGACTTAGAAAAAGAGAGAGTAATTCAGAGGCCAAAACCTGTCTGAATAGATGTGACCCAATATCTTTTTAAGAATCCCTGGACTGGGACAGTCTAGGAAAGTTGAGTAAGAAGGGTGTCCACATTAATCCAAGTAAAGAGAAAGATATTTTAAAACTGGGCATCAATAAAGATGGCAAAGAAGAAAAAGTGAGAAGCCACTGAGGGAATGGTAGACAGGGTTTGAGAGGATAGGGATTGGCTACTATGAGGTGGAGAGAAACCACTGCAGAGTTACTTAGTAGGATACCCTGAAAGAAGCACTACTATTTCTGCCTTGTTTGCTTGCTTGTTTCTTGTTTTGTTTTTTATCTGTGAGTGTGGAGGTATTAAAGGGAGAAGAAAATATGGGATACAAAAAAACTTTTTATTAAGAGGCCAGAAAAAAGATGCTGAAGTTTTCTGAGACTTTTGGTATTGAAACTGGGTGATGTAATTGGTAGGGTTTTTAATTGGATTATAAAGAGGGACTGATGTTTGGCTATAGTGGACTGTTGTTTTTCCATACTGAGGGATGCACTTGGTAGGAGAGTAAGGGAATAATGTACAGGATTATATACTTTAGAGGAGAAAGGAAAGGAAATAAAGGCAAGTGCCGGGTAAAATGGATTTGGAGGAGTTAAGAAAATAGAGGCTCTCACTTTGGCTTTGAGGTTTTCTTCTAGGAATGAAATGGGTCGGATTAGTGCTATTTGTATCCATTATTCAAGTTATATTGAGGCCAGAATTCATTTCAAAAATGAATAAATTTGTGGTCCTTTATGTCAAGTGCTATTGTAAAGGTGGATATTTTTTAAGTCATCCAAAGGGGGAATGAGAGTTATGCATATCACCATTTCCACAGATGAGTGGGTGTAGTCACAAGAACGTGTAGTTGAGAGAGTCCCCAAAACTCAGAGAGGACATAACTAGATCAAGCATTATACCTAGAGGAAACTTGGCCCTTAATGCCATGACTTTCACAGATGAGTTTGAGAGCCTGCAAGAAGTCATTGAATAGTAGCTGAGGAATGAGGTGTCATCTACAGGAAAATGACAGGTATCAGGGTCAAAAAATACAATAGAAGCCAAGAAGGCATTGAGAAGATTGGGGATTACAGTCAGCTCCAAGGAAAGTCAAGCAAACAAACGAACATATTAAAACTTAAAACAGTGAAAGGGCGGTCAAAATAGCTCAGTCAGGATAGAGGCTGAACAACTGGTGGGTGGGAGACCTGGGCTGCAGGGGAGCAGAGAGATCTCTGCGGAGTGCCCACGGAAAGTGCACACTCTAACTTGCCCAGCCCTGCCTTGCCCGATCCACCGATTGGGAGCAGAAAATTAGAACTTCTGTTTCCACCTGGAGGCGACTTCAGGACTCAGAGCGGAGCCTGGCCCATCTACCACCCGGAATGGCGACTCATAGAGGCTGAGCAACTGGTAAGTGGGAGACCTAGGCTGCAGGGGAACAGAGAGATCTTTGCGGAGTGCACACAGAAAGTGCACACCCTACCTTGCCCAACCCTGCCTTGCCAGATCGGACGATTGGGAACAGAAAATTAGAACTTCTGTTTCCACGCGGAGGCGACTTCAGGACGCAGAGCAGAGCCTGGCCCATCTGCCACCCAGAACAGCAGCGCATAGAGGCTGTCCAACTGGTGGGTGGGAGACCTGGGCTGCAGGGGAGCAGAGAGATCTCTGCGGAGGGCACATGGAAAGTGCACACCCTAACTTGCCCAGCCCTGCCTTGCCTGATCCAGCAACCAGAAACAGAACGTTGGAACTTCTGGTCACACCCGACGACTCTGTGCATAAAACAGGGCTTTGCCCATCTGACACCTGGACCAGGGGAGAACAAGGGTCACAGACCAGAGACAAGGGAAAGGCAAGAACATATCACTGACAACAAAATGGCTAGAGGAAAGAGATAAAGTATATCCCAAAGAAACCAAGACAATCTTGCAACACCAGAACCCAACTCTCCCATAACAGCAAACATCTGAATTCCAAAAACTCCAGAAAAAGAAGACACAGACCTGAAATCATACCTTAAGACGCTGATAGAGATACTTAAACAAGAAAGGGAGGAAAAGCAAAAAGATTCAGAAGCTTTTAAAGAAGAAACAAGAGAAACACTCAAAGAACTCAAAGAACTAGAGAAAATCAGAACCAAAGAAATAAAGGAATGGAAGAGGGAAATTAAAACAGAAATTGACACAATAAAGAAAACACTAAAAGAGATAACCCTTGAGTCAGAACACCTAAAAAAGAAATCAGGAGTCACAGAAGCAAGCATTTCCAATAGATTACAAGAGATTGAAGAGAGAATCTCGGGAGCAGAAGACAACATTGCAAATATAGACAAAACAGCCAGAGAAGATGCAAAAAACAAAAAGCTCCTAACCCAAAATGTCCAGGAAATTCAAGACACAATGAGAAGACCAAACCTAAGGATAATAGGAATAGAAGAGGGAGAAGAGTATCAACTAAGAGGCACAGTAAATATCTTCAACAAAATCATAGAAGAAAACTATCATACCATCAAGAATGAGATGACTATGAGCATAAAAGAAGCCTTCAGAACTCCAAATAGGTTGGACCAGAAAAGAAATACCTCCCGACACATAATAGTAAAAACATCAAGTGCCCAAAGTAAAGAAAGAATACTAAAAGCAGTAAGGGAAAAACGTCAGGTAACATATAAAAGCAGACCAATCAGACTCACACCCGATTTCTCAACAGAGACTATGAAAGCTAGAAGAGCCTGGACAGACATCATGCACTCCTTAAGAGAGCACAAGTGCCAGCCCAAGCTGCTATACCCAGCAAAACTATCAATCACCATCGATGGAGAGACGAAGATATTTCAAGACAAATCAAAATTCACCCAATATCTGACCACAAACCCAGCACTACAATGAATTATAGGTGGAAAACACAATACAATGAGGGAAAATACAGCCTAGTAAAAACAAGAAAACTCCTAAACAAGAAAACTATAAGAAGAAAAAAACACAGACAGAACTCAACCCAAAAAAGCAATAATGGCAGGAAACAGAAACAACTATTCCTTGATATCTATTAAGATAAATGCTCTCAACTCCCCAATAAAGAGACATAGACTATCAGACTGGAAATAAACAAAATCCAGCCTTTTGCTGCATACAGGAAACTCATCTCAGAGACAGAGACAGACACTATCTCAGAGTAAAGGGGTGGGAAAAAAACTTCCAAGCAAACAGCTCCAAGAAGCAAGCTGGAGTGGCTAGTCTAATATTAAATAAAGTAAATTTCCAACCAAAAGTTATCAAAAAAGATAAGGCAGGACACTTTTTACTCATTACCGGGGAAATCTGTCAGGAGGAACTCTCAATCCTTAACATATATGGTGCAAATAGAAAATCACCCACATTCAAAAAAGAAACCCTACTAAAGCTCAAAAAATACATTTCACCCCATACAATAATAGTGGGAGACTTTAATACCCCACTCTCACCAATGGACAGATCAGGGAAACAGAAACTGAACAAGGACACTGCAAAACTAGCAGAGACTTTGAACCAACTAGAATTAATAGATATATACAGAACATACTATCCTAAAGTAAAAGAATACACCTTCTTCTCACCACCCCATGGCACCTTCTCGAAAATTGACCACATAATTGGACACAGAATGAGCCTTCATCGATATAAGAAGATTGAAATACTCCCATGCATCCTCTCAGATCACCATGGTCTATGGCTGGTCTTTAACAACAACAAAGACAACAAAAGCCCACATACACATGGAAACTAAACAACCCTCTGTTAAAGGATAGCAGGGTCAAAGAAGAAATAAAGAAAGAAATTAAGGATTTTCTAGAATACAACGAAAATGAAAACACAACATACCCAAACCTATGGGATGCAATGAAAGCAGTATTGAGAGGAAAACTCATAGCCCTAAGTGCTTCCAAAAAAAAACAAATAAAAAAAAAACTGGAGAGAGCTCACATCAGCAACCTGACAGCACAGCTAAAAGCCCTAGAACAAAAGGAAGCAGATATACCCAAAAAGAGTAGAGGGCAAGAAATAATCAAAGTTAGGGCAGAAATAGAACAAATAGAAACAAAAAGAACCATTGAAAAAATCAACAAAACAAAGAGTTGGTTCTTTGAGAAAATCAACAAGATTGATAAACCCCTAGCCAGACTAACTAGAGGGCAAAGAGAGAGTATCCAAATTAACAAAATCAGAAAGGAAGGTGGTGACATAACAACTTAACCTGAGGAAATTCAGGATGCAGGCATGGTTTAATATACAGAAATCCATCAATGTAATTCACTATATAAACAAACTCAAAGAAAAACGACATGGTCATCTCACTAGATGCTGAGAAAGCATTTGTCAAAATTCAAAACCCCCTCATGTTAAAAGTCTTGGAAAGAACAGAAATCCAAGGCCCATACTTGAACATAATAAAAGCAACAGAATGGGAATAGACCTTTACCAACACCACATCAGATAGAGGTCTAATATCCAAGGTGTACAAGGAACTCAAAAAGCTAGACACCAGAGAGTCAAATAACCCTATTAAAAAATGGGGTACAGAGCTAAACAAAACGTTTTCAGTTGAGGAACACTGAATGGCCGAGAAACATGTGAGGAAGTGCTCGACATCCTTAGCCATCATAAAAATGCAAATCAAAACAACCCTGAGATTCCACCTCACACCAGTCAGGTTGGCCAAGATCCAAAACTCAGATGACAGCAGATGCTGGTGAGGTTGCGGAGAAATAGGAACACTTCTCCACTGTTGGTTGGGTTGTAAACTGGTACAACCACTCTGGAAATCAATCTGGCGATACCTCAGAAAATTGTATATAGTACTACCTGAAGACCCAGCTATTCCACTTCTGGGCATATACCCCAGAGACACTTTAATACACAGCAAAGATATATGCACCACAATGTTCATAGTGGCTCTATTTATAATAGCCAGAAGCTGGAAGGAACCCAGATGTCCTTCAGAAGATGAATGGATACAAAAATTGTGGTACATATACACAATGGAATACTACTCTGCCACCAGAAACAATGACTTTACCAAATTTTTAAGAAAATGGCTGCATCTAGAGAATATCATCCTGAGTGAGATAACCCAGTCACAAAAGAACAGACATAATATGCAGTCACTGATAGTTGGATGCTAACCCCAGAGGCTTGTACTCCCCCAGAAACAACTCACAGATTGTATGAAGTCCAAGAAATAAAGAAAACAAAACAAAACAAAAAAATATTTACAAAACAAGAAAACTTTAACTATTTCCGTGTTACATTTTGTTTTACATGTACTTTAGCTCATTGTGACTATTAAGTTTTCAAGGCATACAATCAAACCTTGAAAAAAATCAAGTACTTACTAAAAAAATATATTCATATAGTTTTATGTAAAAAATATGTTAAAATCTGACAAAAAGTACTGACAAAAATGTATAATTTTAAGCAAAAAATGTTTAAAATCTGTACTTTTATCTTTGTTTTGTAAAATAAAGTTGTTTTATAAAAAAATAAATTAAAAAAAATAGCTCAGTCAGGAGGAAGCTGCAGGATTGTTGTTTGAAGGAAGACATTAAGAAAGAGGAGAAGACCTTGGTCCTGTGCAGGTTCCTTTCCCCATTATAGGGAAATGCCAAGATGCTGAGGTAGAAGTGGGTGAGTGGGAGTGGGAGCATCTTCATAGAAGCAGGAGGAAGGAGCAGGGAAATGGAAGAAAGAGAAAGAGGACAACATTTGAAGTGTAGGTGTATAAAATATAAAATAAAAATAAATTTAAATAGGAAAAAATGAAAAAGGAGGGGAAAAGGAGAAAAGGCCAGCATTAGCTTTGGAGACTGTGGGCTTGGGGTACTTCTCCCTGTAAGAGTACCAGAAGGTTGCCAGGCAGTCTAGGGTCTTTTTTCCCCTACACTCAGGATAATGTTCACACCAACTGAAGGGAAGGCCTCAGCTTTCCAAATTATCAAAGAAGAGGCACAGGATCCTGTTGCAGCTACTTGGGGAAACAGAAGCTCACAGAGCCTGTCTGAGTCACAGCAACAATGAAAGGTCTTTTGTTTGTTTGTTTGTTTGTGTTGTTGTTGGTGGTGGTGGTGGTTTTGGCTATTTTCCATGTTAGTGTCTTTTGGCAATAGGGAGCCAGGTATAACAGAAAAAAAAAATCACAAAAGAGATTTATTGGGGACAGACAGAGAGTAGCAGCTGCTGCTGAGTACACAAAGTAACAGCGGTGGTATTGGCTAAAGGGTGGGCTTTTCTTGGATTCTTTGAGCATGTGTGCTGAGCTAGTGGAAAAAAATGAGTGAGACAGACAGTATGTTTACTGTTATGCTGAGTCACGGTCCAAGGATTTCCAAATCTCAGGAGCTCCAAGTTGAAGGGTATTTTTCCTATGGCCCTGTCCCCAGGCTTAGGGTCAAGTCAGATCCAACTGTTCTTACCCTGGACCTTTTCCCCTGCAATTTCCCCCTTCATTACTCTCTTTGTCCCTCCTGCTGCTACAGATCCCCTTTTCAACTATTTTATCCTTTGCTTCTATGTGATCTTAGTTAATATTTTTTTTACCTGTATGGGCATCCATATGCATGTCTACATTCTATGCATGCCTGGTGCTTATAGAAGCCAAAAAAGACTCTCAGTTCACCTGAAAATAGAGCTACAGATAGCTGTAACCTGCTACGTGGGGGCTGGAAATAAAGTCCCTATCCTTATAAAGAGCAGGTATTGCTTTTAACTTATGGCTCATCTTTCCTTCCTGAATTATCTTATAAAAAGATAATTTTATTTTTCTTTTAGTTATATATTTGTGTGTGTCTTCTGTGTGTCAGTTTAATGTATGTGAATACAGTGTCTATAGAAGTTGGAGAAGCTGTCCAAACCCCTGCAAGTGAAGTTCCTTGCAAGTCTGAGACACCTGTCAGTTGTGTTGGGAATCATTTCTAATCTTCAGCAAGAGCAGCATATGTTCTCTACAGCTGAATAATCTCTTTAGCCTGTCTATCTTAATGACTATGAAGTAAAGCTGTTGCTTAGAAGTTGTCACTCTTGATTCTTTAAGTAGCTGGTTCCTAAACTCATATTCTCCTGGGAAACACATTTCAAATTTGTTTTTAAAACATTCTGAGCTGGAATTTAGATTTTTTTTTACAGAAATGGTGATCAAAATTCAACTCTATAGCAAAAAATGTGAAATAGTATATTAAATTTGAGAATTTTTTCATGAAAATTTCCTATAGAAGAAATAAGAATTTGCAATAGAAGTATGTTGTAATATATAAATAAGTGATATTAAGTTTTATTTTAAACAATGTGAGTTTTATCTACTTTTAAATGTATTTTAGTGTATTTTAAGTATGTGTATGTGTATTTGTATGTGCATGCATGTAGTGGTGTCAGAGGGTTGGGAACTCCCTTAATCTGGATTTAGAGGTGGCTTTGAGTTGCCTAATTTAAGTGCTAACGGCCAAACCCAGCTCATCTCTAGGAAAAACAAGTGAAGCCATCTTTGGTGTAACTCTCCTCATGTGGTTCTTGGTTCTTCAAAACTGTGACGTTGTAGAAATGCAGAAGAAGTGCAAGGTGTTTTCTCATAGTGAAAGAAATTATTACAGGGTAAAAAGATAGTGCATGTTCAAACTTTCAGAGATGTTATTTGTGAGATCAGAAGCAAAGGATTCTGAAAGACATGCAGATATGGAAGACTAGCTTGTGGAATTTCAGAAGGAAGACTGAGAAACACTCAATGAATCTAAATGAGGCCATTCATGCACTGTATTTAAATTAGTAATCTGTGGAAGAAAACCCTACTATGTTTTATAGGAACAATTTTTGCTGAGCCTGAAAATATTAGTATGATAAATAATCACCGAAAAAAATTGCATAGAAAATATTTCCTCCTTTCAGCCCAGAGAAGCTTCTGTCTGAGGTGGTCAAAGCTGCACCTCAAACTGGTAAGTAAACGTGCAAATATGAAAGTGTATCCCAGAATGTGTTGATATTGAAGAAGAGGTCTGTGGAGATGAACTGGTGGCTGGCAACTGAATGTGGCCGAGTTGGAGTTCCTGAAAAGAGTACAAGAAAGGCAATTGCTGAGAGTTAAGTCTCAGATGTGGGGAAGATTCCAGGAAGTAAGTGGACATGGAGAAAAACTGAGGTAAGGCACCATATTGTAGGGTTAGCATCCTTAAAGTTCAGTCAGGACCAGGTGTTGGTGAAAGCATTGCACTAATAGCAGGGGAGCCCCAAAAATACTGTAGAAGATCATTATCAGAATACCTCCATGGTGGTGGAGGGAGTGAAGTTTAGCCACCCTGAGCTTACTAGAAAAGCTGTATGTATTGTGGATGCCATAGGTAAAGAAAATCTCATCAATCCTTTAGTGAGCAGAAGATTCTTAATGAGTGCAGAAAATCAGGTGATGAGCTTTTTTATTTTTTGACCCAATTTATTGACCTGTTTTCTTTGTTGACTTTTAGTTTTTCCCTGTTCTGATTGTAATTGTGCCCTTCTCCCATGGTGAAGAAGTAGCATGATATTTGCTTTTAATTTTTATGAACACATGGTACCTAGACTTTGAACTTCTGAAATTTCCGAGATTTGAAGACTTTGGTCAATGTTTTCTTGCTACACAGAGAAGCAAACAGAGCAACCTTGAACAAACCTCATCATCTGAAATCCAGGAAAAACTGTCCACACAATTCTGTATAAAGATGGCCTAGGTTGCTATATGCAATAAATTTGTAGCACCTTTTCTCCCTTATGGTCCTATAATATATAGACATAGACCTCTAGAGATCTTTAAGTTTCCCCATGGCACACAGAGAGAAGTTGGAACATTCTAGAGTTTCTTTTTTCCTTAAAGTAGCTGAATGGAAGGTTGAAACATTAAAACGTTTGCAGAATGATGGGGACAATAGCTCAGCGGTCACTATTACTTTTTATGCTTGCTGTGGAGCAAGGAACAGCTCACAGTATTCACATGGTTCAGCTCACACTATCCTTAAGTTGAGTTACATAGAATTGAATTATCGTTCTTTGTCCCCTTGGGCATCAGCAATATATGTTGTGGATAGAAATATATGCAAACAAAATACCCATACACTTAAGTGACAAAAATGATAATTTTAATTTTTTTTAAAATAAGATACCCTAAGGAAGATATTTGTGGTCAATAGACAAAGGACAGTCACTTCTATAAGATTCAGTGGTAAAAGATAACTAAGGACTACATGGAAAAAAACATTATTTTTAGTACTTTAGGTCAATATTTGACTTATGGAATCTTTGCTGATATTATTAATATTAAGTATTTCTTGAATTAGTTAATATTTTCTTTCTCAATAATCTTTGAAACTTGTGATTTGACTACATATTAATCTCTATTACCTACACATTTTTTCTAAAAATAATTACCACTTACAAAGTTTATACTTATGCTTTGCTGTATATAGACTAAGGTATAACATGTGTAAGATTCCTTTATTTTGTCTTAGCCCTAGATAATCACGGATAAAAGATTTAAAATGAAGATAGAGAAATGTGCAATTAAATCAAAATATTAAATCATTGTTCTTTGATAGAGGGTGTTAAATTATGGGCTATGCCCAACCAATCCTATTAGTAAAAAGACTTCACAATTCTTATTCTTGCTTGATATATTTTAGTTCCAAATTTCTGTCTCACATCATGTATTTTCTGAATACTAGACATTTATGCATTGAATTCTTTATAAAGCATCCCCAAAAATTACACAAATTAAGAACAGTATGTAACCCATGTGTAGTAGTTATGTTCTTTCTTTGTAAAAAGCATATTTTAATAATCTCAATATAGCTTTTAAGAACCACAAAAAATTGCAGGATGTATGATTACCTTTAAAGGAACTTTGACATAGGTTCAATTATTTTTCACGTGAAAAGTACTTGAACTCAGTGTTAATTGTTTTCTTTTGTTATTAGATACTCTGTATTTGTATTTGAGATGTTATCCACCCCCACATCACTCCTATTTCCTCCATCGCCATTTTCCTTCACAAAGGTGTACTAACTCGTGAACACCCTCTCCAACCCTTTGCCTTGACATTCCCCTACATTGGAAAAACATGCTTTCTCTGGATCTAAAGCCTCTTCTCACATTGATAACAGACAATGATATCTTCAGCTACATGCTCAAGTGGATGAAAAGATCTCTCAATGTGTGCACAAAGGTTGGTGTTTAGTCCATAGAAGTTTTGCTGAGTTTGGTTGATTGATAATGTTGTTCCTCCCATGAGGTTGCAACCCCTTTCAGCTCCTTAAGTCCCTTATATGGCACCCTCATTGGGATACCCAAGTTCAGCCCAATGGTTAACTACAAGCATGGTTAACTGTATATTTATGACTCTAACATAGTTTCTGAGGAGGCATCTCTATCTGATTCCTGCCAACAAGTATTTCTTGAGATCAGCTATAGTGCTTGGATTTGGTGGCTGCATATGTGGTAGATTCTCAGATGAGGCAGCTTCTGAGTGATCATTACTTCAATCACTGTTCCACTATTTGACCTTGCATTTCCTCTGTGACTGTTTTGTTCTCCCTTCTAAGAAGAACTGAGTCATCTCCATTTGATCTTCCTTCTTTTTGAGACTCATAATGTCTGTGAATTGTTTCTTGGGTATTCAGAGCTTTCTGAAGCTAGTATCCAATTAACAGTGAGTGCATACTATGTGTGTTCTTTGCTAACGGGGTTACCTCACTCAGAATGATAGTCTCTGGTTCCATCCATTTGCCTACAAATTTCATGATGTCATTGTTTCTAATAGCTGAGTAGTACTCCATTGTTTAAATGTACCACACTTTCTGTATTCAATCATCTGTTGAAAGACATTTGGGATTTTCCTGATTCTGGCTATTATATATAAGTCTTCTATAAACATGGTGAAGCATGTGTTCTTGTTATATGTTGGAGCATCTTTGGAGTATATGCCCAGAAGTGGAATAGCATTGTTTTCAGGTAGTACTATATCTAATTTTCTGAGGAACCATCATACTGATTTCCAGAGTTGTTGTACCAGCTAACAACCCCACCAATAGTGGACAAGTGTTCCTATTTTCCACATCCTCACCAGCAACTGCAGTCACCTGAATTTTTGATCTTAGCCATTCTAACTGGTGTGAGGTGTAATCTCAGGGTTGTTTTGATATGCATTTCCCTAATGATTAAGGATGGTAAGCATTTCATTAGGTACTTCCCAGTCATTTGATTTCCCTTCATTGAGAAGTCTTTGTATAGCTCTGTACCCAATTTTTAATAGGATTATTTGATTCTTTAGAGTCTAGCTTCTTGAGTTCTTTGTATATATTGGATAATAGCCCTCTATCAGATGAAAGATTGGTAAAGATCCTTTCCCAATCTGTTGGCAGCCATCTTAACAATGTCCTTAGCCTTACAGAAGCCAGAAGCTTTGCAGTTATATAGGGTCCTATGTGTTGATTCTTGATCTTAGAAGATAAGTCCCTGGTGTTCTGTTCAATAAATTTCCCCCTGTACCTATGTGTTCTAAGCTCTTCCTCACTTATTTCTTCTAATAGTTTCAATGTACCTGGTTTTATGTTGAGGTTTTTGATCCACTTGGACTTGAGCTTTGTGTAAGGAGATAGGAAGGGATTCATTTGCATTCTTTTGCATGCTGACTGCCTACTGAACCAATACCATTTGTTGAAGAACCTCTTCTTTTTCCACTGAATGTTTTTAGCTCCTTTGTCAAAGATGAAGTGTCCAAAGGTGGGTGGTTTCATTTCTGGGTCTTCAATTTTGTTTCATTGATCTACCTACCTATCTCTGTACAAATACCATGCAGTTTTTATCACAATTGCTTTGTAATACAGCTTGAGATCAGAGATGGTGAATCCCCCAGGTGTTTTTTTGTTCTTGAGAGTAAATTTTGCTGTTCTAGGTATTTTTGTTATTTTAGATAAATTTGTAAACTGTTCTGTTTAACTCTATGAAGAATTAAACTGGAATTTTGATGGGGATTCCACTGAATCTAGATTGCTTTTGACAAGATGGCTCTTTTTAAAATATTGATTTTTTCCAATCCATGAGCATGGGAGATCTTTCCATTTTCTGAGATCTTCTTCAATTTCCTTCTTCAGAGTCTTGAAGTTCTTGTCATACAGATCTTTCACTTGCTTGATTAAGGTCACCTCAAGATATTTTATAGTCTTTATGACTATTGTTAAGGGTATCTTTCCTCTATTGTTTTTTTCACTTGTTTATCCTTTGAGCAGAGTAAGCATACTGATTTGTTTGAGTTAGTTTTATATCCAGCCACTTTGCTGAAGTTGTTTTTTAGCTATAAAAGTTATCTGGTGTTTTTTTTTTTTTTTTTTTTTTTTTTTTTTTTTTTTTTGTGGTCACTTAAGCATACACCCATATCATCTGAAAATGGTGATATTTTGACCTCCTCTTTTCCAATTTGCATCCGTTTGTTTTCTTTTATGTTCTCTAATTACTCTGGCCAGGACTTTCAGTACTATATTTAATAGGTAGGGGGAGGATGGGCAGCCTTGTCTAGTCCCTGATTTTAATAGGATTGCTTCAAGTTTCTCTTCATTTGGTTTAATGTTGGCTACTAGTTTGCTGTATATTGCTTTTACTATGTTTAGGTATGGGCCTTGTATTCCTGATCATTCCAACACTTTTACCATGAAGAGGTGATGAATTTTGTCGAATGCTTTTGCAGTATCTAGTAAGATTATAATGTGACCTTTTTTTTTTCTTTGAGCTTACTTATTTGGTTGATTATGCATATATTTATTCATCTCTTTATCCCTGGAATAAAGCTTACTTGATCATGGTAGATGACTCTTTTGATATGTTCTTGGATTCAGTTTGCAAGAATTCTATTGTGTATTTTTACATTGATGTTCATGGGGAAAATTTCTAGGAAGTTCTCTTTCTTTGTAGTATCTTTTTGTGGTTTATATATGAGCATAATTGTAGCCTCAAAGAATGAGTTGAGTAGTGTTCCTCTGTTTCTGTTTTGTGGAATAGTTTGGAGAGTGTAATTATGAGGTTTTCTATGAATGTCTGATAGAATTATCCACTAAACACATCTGGTCCTGGGCTTGTCAGTGTTAATTCTTTTTTATTATTATTATAAATATGTTTTTACTAAATTGAACAACTTTATTTTAAAAAGAAAAGGTAAATGTACAGATTTTAAGACTTTTTGCATAAAAATATATAAATACATTTTTGTCAGTACTTGATTTTTTTTAAAGGTTTGATAGTGTGCATTAAAATCTTACTAGTTACAATGAGCAAAAAGTACATGTAAAACAAGATGTCACCTGGAAATAGTCAAAGTTTTCTTGGTGTATAAGGATTGAGCATAATGGTTTTTTTCTTTTTCTTTTTATTTTTTTTCTTGAACCTCACATAGTCTGTGAGTTGTTTCTGGGGTGTTCAGAGCTTTCTGGAGTTAGTATCATCTTATCAGTGACTGCATATTATGTCTGTTTTTTTTTTTTTTTTTTTTTTTTTTTTTTTTTTTTTTTTGGTGATGGGGTTATCTCATTCAGGATGATATTCTCTAGATGCATCCATTTTCTTAGAAATTTCATGAATTCATTGTTTCTGATAGCTGAGTAGTACTCCATTGTGTAAATGTACCACATTATCTGTATCCATTCATCTATTGAAGGATATCTGGATACTTTCCAGCTTCTGGCTATTATAAATAAGGCTGCTATGAATTCTAATTCTATCCTGCAATAGCCTATTTTCTCTAGCTAGCATTGTGAGCAAGATTTTTTTTTTACCAATAACATGGTTTTTTAGTAGCATGGATTGTGATATTATTTTTAATGTCTCCAAATCTATAGTATTTTAAAATACCTCATACTAATTATGAAATAAATTTAAGGAAACTTTATATTTTTTTCTGCTTAATTACTTTATTTTTTTAACATCTTTATTTTACAAAACAAAGATAAATGTACAGATTAAAAGCATTTTTTGCGTAAAATTATAAAATACATTTTTGTCAGTACTTTTTTTCAGATTTTAAAATAATACATTTTTTGAGAACACCAAGATTGTCTCTTTTAAAATGTAAATAATTAATCTTTCATCAGATTATATGAAGCCTCCCACTATAAGTTATAATATTTGAAGCTTCTCCAGTCTTCACAGTTCATTGATGCATTCAGTTGAATCTGCATAGCTGAAAATTTTAAGAAACAAATATTGTCATGAGTATGACTAGCCTATGAGAAGGAGAAAATGGAAATCTCATAGGTGTGATCTTGCTGTAGAGTAAATCACTTTGTATAGAGCTAGCCAAACACTTTCTTTTCTAAGCCTTATAAAATACCATGTTTCTATCCAAGTATTTTTATTTTAAGCATGTACATGTTCCCTAAGGAATAATGTTTATATTGCTATCTAGTTCCTGCTTATTAGAGTTGTTTTGAATTCTGACAGGAAAAACCTTGACCTCTGAAACCTTTTTTATTAAATATGCTTTGAAACTTTTTCTGTACATTATATTAAATTAGGATTTTTCCTTCTTCAAATATCATAATGTCATCTGGTCCTGGCAGTAAAGATTTCACTCAATGCTCAAAGGATTCATAACTTCAAACAAATCCTAAATAAAAACAACAGGAAATTTAGTGTCAAGGGCACAGTATGTGAGCTTATGAGTAGAGGATTCATTTAAGTTACTGGTTGCTTTTTTGTAGCTCTCTTAGAAATCACAGAGGCTCTCAAGGGACTTAGTTGTTCTGTTTGTTAACACAACAATTTAATTTGCTTTCCATGAGACAAAAATGGGCAGAACTGAGGGGCTAAATAATAATAATTTTGATATTCCAAAGCAAATATTGAAGTAAATAACTTATTTGCTTCAAATCACAAATTCAATGCACCTTTGTTGTTAAAACAACTGGATGAAGTCTATATATTCTAAAGATAAAAATCTTTCCAAACTGAAAAAAATCTATACCATATATATAATTTTGGGATATAATTATGTCATTTTTCCATCCTATTTTTTCTTCTAAACTCTTCCATGTATGTTTACAACATGTTTTTTTTTCACATTTGTAGATTTCGTTTTTAATTACCTTATTTTCATGTGTTTTCCTAATCCATTCTAAATACTCTTACTCCCACAGATAAGTGTAGTCTTCATTCCTCATCAGTAAACTTTTTTTTTTTATTCTAGGAAAGAAAAAAAAACATTACATAAAACTACATTAAATGAAACTAGAGAATTTTGAAGCCCAGTCAAGATTGAAATGGTATATCCACAGCCATTTGCTACATCTTAGTCTCATTTATCTTTGCAGAAGTCTGGGTAAAAGAATTGTAAGTGGCAGAGAAAAAAAGGGGATTTTGTTGTGAAATTTTGTATCTTAGAAAAGTCAGGATGTGCTTCCATAAAGTTTCATCAACATGGCTGCTTAATAGAATCTACAAAGAGATTACACCAATAAAGATAATAGTGAAATAAGATTGTTCAAGAATCATCAACACTAGAAAAATCTACAAGCAAGAAGGGATCTTGTAAACAGAGTCTCCATATATTTATCTTTTATCTGTGTTCTCTGGTAATTTTTTCTGATTCTTTATCTCAGTGGATTCTAATTTTTCACCAGAATTTTTTTTGACAATTTTTCAAGTGAATTTTATGTTGACCTATTTCCAACTTCATTTTAGTTTATTTTTAATAGTAGATTATAATATGGTACTTATACTGTGAAACTATAGTTACATATTGACAATATATCATCAGAATGTATACCTCAATTTGATATATATATTTGTGTGTGTGTGTTGGTTTCCTGTTCATTTATCTACTACTATTTTAAAAAGAAATAGCATGTTTTAATCATCTTTTCTTCATTTTTTATTACTAGATAATGCCCAAAGTGACATGCTTAAAATATTAAAATATTAGGAAAATATACAAGTTGTACAAGAGCTAACAAATATGTTAAAGATATATTTAAATACCAATAAATAAATAAAATTTAAAAAGAGAGTAGAGGAAGGATTCTCATACATTAAGCCAAGTAAAACTATAGTCCTATGGTGGGCCCCTGAAAAACAAGTCAATTTGAAAACTAGAAAGGCAATATAAAGTTAAAGATTTATTAATACTTGGCATTGGTAGTCATTTTCTTCTGTAGAACATGTTTCCAATGTACTGGTTAACATAAATAAGAATAGATTGGATATTAACTGGCCTTTTCAGAGTCTAACATTAAAAGAATCTGGAATTGTTACTGAATCTGTGAGCTAGCTATTTGCTTTCTTGGCTTACAATGTCAATCTCTTTAAAAGGAAATAGAATTATATTAGGTCTAAATCATATCTATTACTTGCTTCTTCCTTATAAAATTGCAATTAAAAACAACTTATGAAAATATGAGAAATAAGGTAAAATTTTACAACATACAACTGAAGAAACAAAAGTAATTTAGAAACCAGTTATTACAGGCAGATTTTAGAATATTGATCAATAGGGGGTCCCTTCTGGTCTGAACCTAAGCCCTGAGGATACCTTGGGTTCTGCTACCACATCCAATCCCACAACACTTAGAGGAAGCCTGTCACCCAGGTGCTCTAACATGCCCAGAATCACAGGTCCACAGGTGCTCCTACAATCCCAGGAAAACAGGGGTACTAACTGGTGCAGAATAACAGAAGCTAGACACCCAGGATAAAGGACACACTCAGGAGCACTGGAGCCCTGACACACACAAGAACCTCAGGAGCTTGGTAATACTGAGACTCCAGTATCTCAAAGGCAGCTTGTTTACCAGCAGCTCTAACATACTCATCATCCCAGGATCACAGGGGTCCAGAGCCACAGAATCAAAGAGACACCTGGACTCTAATGAGTTCTGAAACAATCAGGATCTCAAGGACTACACAGTCCAGGCAGAGACAGCTAGGGTTTATAACACTAGAGACAATCAGATGGTAAGAGGCAAGCACAACAACACAAGCAACAGAAACCAAGGCTACATGGCATCATCAAGACACAGTTTTCCCATTACAGATTGTTCTATATTTCCCATTACACCTGAAAAGCAAGGTTTGGACTTAAAATGATTTCTCATGATCATTACAGAGGACTTAAGCAAGGATATGAATGAATTTTTTTAAAGAAATATGAGAGAAGAGTACCAAATGAGAAAAAAGTGCACAAAACCATCCATGATCTAAAAATGGAAATAGAAACAATACAGAAATCACAAAAAAAGAAAGGATAATAGATAATCTAGAAAAGAGATCAGGAGTCATAGATGAAAGCAACACCAACAGAATACAGGAGATAAAAGAGAGAATATTGTGGACAGAAGATACCATAGAAAACATCAATAGAACAGTAAATAAATGCAAAATACAAAACATCCTAAGTCAAAACATTCAGGTAATCCAGGACCAAACCGAAGAATAATAGGTATAGGAGACAGCAAAGATTCCCAGCTTATAGAACAAAGAAAAAATATTAAAAGCAGTAAGGGGAAAAGGTTAAGTAACATAAATGCAGAGCTATCAAAATTACACCAGATTTTCAGCAGAAATAATGAAAACTAGAAGATCCTAGATAGATATCATTTAGACCTCAAGAGAACACAAATGCCAGTCCAGGCTACTATACAACAAAACTCTCAATTACCATAAATGGAGAAACAAAGATATTCCATGGCAAAAATAAATTTACACAATATCTTTGAACAAATCCAGGCCTACAAAGTATAAAAATGACAATCTCAAACACAAGAAGAGAAACTACACCTTACTAAACACAACAATATAATCCTCTAGCAACAAACCCAAAAGAAGATATTCACACAAACATAATTCCACCTCTAATAACAAAAGTAACAGGAAATAACAATCACTGTTCTTTAACATTTCTCAATATCAATAGACTGAATTCTTCCATAAAAAGACATAGACTATTAGACTGGATATGTAAACAAGACCCATCATTTTGCTGAATATAGGAAGTGCACATCACTGACAAAGACAGATATTTTCTCATATTAAAAGGCTTTACTAAATTAGTAAAGGCTCAGCTAAATTAGTAGCATCTGGCTACTCAATAGAAAAACAGGCTGAGAAAGAAATTAGGGAATAAACAGCCTTCACAATAGTCACAAACAATACTATGGTGTGACTCTAACCAAGAAATTCAAAGGTTAGTATGGCAAGAAATTTAAAACTCTGAAGAAAGAAAGTGAAGGTCTCAGAAGATGGAACAATCTCCCATACTCATGGATTGGCAGGATTGATATAATAAAAATGGCCATCTTGAAAAAAGCAATCTACAAATTCAGTACAATCCCCATCAAGATTCCAGTTTATTTCTTCATAGAGTTTAAAAGACCAATTTGAAAATTCATTTGGAATAACAAAAAAATCTAGGATAGTAAAAACTGTACTCAACAATAAAATAACTACTGGAGGAATCATGATCCCCATCCTCAAGCTGTATAACAGAGAAATCCTCATAAAAAGTATATGGTATTGGGAAAAGGAAAGGCAGGTACATCGATAGAATAGAATAGAAGACCCAGAATTCACCAAGTTCTTAAGGCACTTAACCTTTGACAAAGGGCTAAAACCATACAGTGAATAAAAGAAAGCATTTTTAACAATTGGTGCTGGTTCACCTGGAGGTCAATCCATTCTTATCACCTTGTACAATGCTCAAGTCTAAGTAGGTCAAGGACCTCCACAAGAAAAAATTAATACACTTAAACTAATATAAAAGAAAGTGGGAACAAGCCTGAAACACATAGGTACATGGGAAAATTTCCTGAACAGAGCCCCAATAGCTTATGTTCTAAAATAAAAAAAAAAAAAAATGACAAATAAAACCTCATAAAATTGCAAAGATGTCCTTCAGTAGATGAATGGATACAAAAACTGTGGTACATTTACACAATGGAGTACTACTCAGCTATCAGAAACAATGACTTAACCAAATTCTTAAGAAAATGGTTGCATCTAGAGAGTATCATCCTGAGTGAGATAACCCAGTCACAAAAGAACAGATATAATATGCAGTTACTGATAGTGGGATGCTAACCCCAGAGGCTTGGACTGCCCCAGAAACAACTCACAGACTGTGTGAAGCTCAAGAAAAAAAAATATGCTCAATCCTTACACACTAAGAAAACATTGACTAATTCCGGGTTTCATCCTGTTTTACATGTACTTTTTGCTCAGTGTAACTAGTAAGACCTTAATTCAGAGTATCAAATCTAAAAAAAAAAAATTCTTAAAAATTTGTACATTTATCTTTTTTTAAAAAATAAAGTTCTTCAATTTAAAAAATTGCAAAGCTTCTGCAAGGTACAGGATATTGTCAATAAGACAAAATGGCAAGGAACACTGGGAAATGATCTTTACCAGTCCTACATCCAGTAGAGGGCTAATATCCAATACATACGAAGAACTCAAGAAGCTAGACTTCAGAGAATCAAAAAGCCCTATTAAAAATGGGAGACAGTGCTAGACAAAGAATTCTCAACTGAACAACATTTAATGCCTAAGAAACACCTAAAGAAATACTCACCATCTTTAGTCATCATGGAAATGGAAATCTAAACAACGCTGAGATTCCAACTCACAACTGTCAGAAAGGCTAAGATCAAAAACTCAGGTGACAGCAGATGCTGGAGTGGTTGTGGAGAAAGAGGAACACTCCTCCATTGCTGGAATGGTTGCAAACTGTTACAACCATTCTGGAATTCAGTTTGGGGTTCCTCAGAAAATTGGACATAGCTGAAGACCCATCTATTACTCCTGGGCATATACCCAAGTGATGCTTCAACATATAATGAGGACAAATATTCCACAATGTTCATAGAAGCCTTATTTATAATAGCCAGAAGCTGGAAAGAACCCAGATGTTTTTCAACAGAAGAATGGATACAGAAATTGTTGTACATTTACACAATGGAGTACTACTCAGCTATTAAAATCAATGGCTTCATGAGATTCTTAGGCAAATTGATGCATCTCTGAAATATCATCCTGAGTGAGGTAACCCAGTCACAAAAAAAATAAAATAAAATAAAACAAATAAACACTCATGGCATGCACTCAGTAATATGTAGATATTAGTGAAAAGGCTCATATTACCCAAGATACCTTCCACAGACCACATGAATCTCAAGAATTTGGAAGAACAAAGACTGGATGCTTCAGTCCTTCATAAATAGGGGAACAAAATACTCACAGAAGGAAATACAGAGACAAAATTTGGAGTAGAGACTGAAGGAAAGGCTATCCAGAGACTGAGTATACATCCATTATAATGCTACAAAACACAGACAACATTTTAGATGCCAAGAAGTACATGCTTACAGATGTCTGATATAGCTGTCTGCTGAGAGGTACTGCTCGAGCCAGAGAAACACAGAGTCACCTGCTTTCAACCAACCACTGGTCTGAGAATGGGATCCTCAATGGAGGAGTTAGAAAAAGGAGAGAAAGAGCTGAAGGATTTTGCCACCTTACAGTAAGAACAACAATATCAATCAACCAGAACCCCCAGAGATCCCAGAGACTAAACTAAAAGAAATTCTTATCATCAAATAATAATCAAATCACCAAATGCACAGAACAAAGAAAAAATATTAAATGTAATAAGGGGTAAAGTTCAAGTAACCTATAAAGGCAGACCCATCAGAATTACATCAGGCTTCTCACCAGGGACATTAAAAGCAAGAAGTTAGTAGGCAGATATCATACAGAAACTAAGAGAACACAAAAGCCAGCCTAGGCTACTATGACTAGCAAAACCTCAGTTATCAAAAACGGAGAAACCAAGATATTAAATGTCACAAATAAATTTACACAATATATTTACACAAATCTAGAACTACAAAGAAAAAAAAATGAAAAGTCCAACACACGAAGGGAAACTATACCCTAGAAGCAGCAAGAAAGTAATTTTCAGAATATCTTAAAAAACTTACCCACACAAACATAACTCCACCATTAACAACAAAAATAACATGAAAAACCAATCATTTTTCTTAATATATCTTAACATGAATGTACTCAATTTTCTAATAATAAACAGACTAATAGACTGGATATGTGAACAAGTCCCAGCATTTTGCTGCGTAGAGTAAACCCTCAGTGACAAAGAGACACTACCTAAAAGTAAAATGTTTGGGAAAAAATTTCCTAGCAAATGGTCCCAAGAACCAAGCTCTCAATTCTGAACACCTATGCTCCAAATCCAAAGGCACCTACATTCATAAAAGAAACATTACTAAATCTCAAAGCACACATTGCACCTCACACAATAATAGTTGGAGACTTCAATACCACACTCAAATCAATGGACAGACCATGGGAGCAGATACAGACACAGACACAGTGAAACTAACAAATATTATAAACCAATATTTATAGAACATTTAATCCTAAAATAAAATAGTACACCATCTCAGCACATCATGTTACCTTCTCCAAAATTGACCATATATTCAGGCACAGAACAGGCCTTAACAGAGACAAGAATAAATTAATCCCATGCAACCGTTCAGATCACCATAAACTATGGTTTGTCTTAAATAACAACAATAATAACAACCATGTCAACCATAATAACAAAGCAAAGCAAAATAAAACAAAACCATACAGCCCACATACACATGGAAGCTATGATATTCTCTATTCAATGATAAATTCGTCAAGGAAGAAATTTGAAAAAAAAAATAATGAATGTACAACATACCCAAACTTATTGGACACAATGAAATGAGTGCTGAGAGGAAAACTCATAGCTTTGAGTGTCCCCAAAATGAGGGTTTATGCCTAGTCTTTCTGCATTTGTTATGCTGTGTTCAGTTGATAACATTGAGAGTCTGTTCTTTACTGGTAAGAAATTCAGGAGTTAGGTTAGAATGGAAGTGGGGGAGGAAAACAAACTTTAGTTGGGATACATTGTCCGGGATACCAATCAAAAAAGAGAAAAATTGAAAATCAAAAGTAAACAACATAGAGGGCATGCTACTTTTGCAGAGTATTCAAGTTTAGCTCACACCACTCTTGTTGGGTTTATGACAACTTGTGGCTCCAATTCCAAGGGATCCCAATCCCTCTTGTGGCCTCATTGGACAATTGTATACACATAATCCACACATCCAAACATGCATATACATCATTTACAATATCAAAAACAATAAAATGTAGATATTGAGAAAGTGTAGTTCTCTCAGTGGCTAATGCATTTGTAGTGCTGTAAAGAATATTAGAGTTCTAATTCCAAGAACTGATTTGTTAATTTCAAGTGGGAAAAACTTCCAATTACATCTGATAATATGAACAAATTGAATTTGTGGTATAAGCTGTCTAAGCTGCTAATCATATGGTTCTATCTTTTCTGTCTACCTTTGGTCTCTGCTTCATGATATATACATGCAATCATAAGCATGTGAATAATCATATGCACACATGCATGCAATCAACATATAGACACATGAGAAGAAAATAATTAAAGACTGGATTTTTTGAAATTGTTTTATGCAATTAACATTGACATCATAATGTAATTACTTCCTACAACTGTCAATTTGCTGAAATGTCCATAAGACTTATAAAGTTTAAATGATTGTTGTACTATATTATATAGAACATTCCCTTTGTCATATCTGTTTGACACAATGCTGTAGCTCTCTAATGTCATGAATAACCTACAGTATTGTAAACCTCAAAGATTATTCTCATTTATATCACTTAATGTAATTAATTTACACTCTTTTCTTAGTAAAATTTTGATCCAGTTTAACTGTCAGAGTAATTTAGGTGCTGTAGGAGAGTTTGAAAATGAAATTTAACTATAATTTCCTAGGAGTTTGATATATTATCTAGAATATATTTAAAAAAAACAACTTTCTAGAAAAGCCAAATGTACTTTTATGATGCCAGCAGGAATGTTTTTAAGTAACAAGCTACTACAGTGAATGGTATTTGGTTACATGACTTTCAACTAATGTGTTCATTATCTAAGGTATTTAAATCTTTGCATGCAGCTTTCTACAGTTTAGAAATTGTTACATAAATAGAATTTAAAAATATATTTAAAAATATCCAAAAGTATTTTAATATATGACATGAAACCTGAGGTCAGAAAATTATATTTCTATCATTTTAACATTAGAGTATGTTTGAAGATTATGATCTCTTATTTTCTGGCTAGCCATAAACATATAGAACTTATGTCTCACTTGAAAACATTTGTTTAGCTCTGTATCCCATTTTTAATAGGGTTGTTTGATTATTTGGTGTCTATTCTTGAGTTCTTTCTATACCTTGGATATTAACCTCTATCTAATGTGGGGTTGGTAAAGATCTTTCCCAATATGTTGGCTGCCATTTTGTTTTCTTGACAGTGTCCATAGTCTTACAGAAACTTTGCAACCTCATTAAGTCCCATTTGTCAATCTTTGACCTTAGAGCAAGAAACATTGGTATTCTGTTCAGGAAATTTTCTCCTGTGCCTATGTGTTCTAAGGTTTTCCCTACTTTCTTTTCTAATAGTTTCAGTGTACATGGTTTAATGTTGAGATCTTTGATACACTTGCACTTGAGCTTTGTACAAGGAGATGAGAAAGGGTCTATTTTCATACTTCTGCATAATGAGTGCCAGTTGGACCAGCACCATTTGTTGAATAGGCTGTCCTTTTTCAATTGAATGTTTACGGCTCCTTTGTCAAAAATCAGGTGACCATATATCTGAGGGATCATATATGGTCATATTTCTGGATCTTCTATTTTATTCCATTGATCCACGTGCCTATTTCTGTACCAGTACCATGCAGTTTTTAGCACAATTGCCTTGTAATATAGCTTGAGTTCAGGGATAGTGATTCCCGCAGATGTTTTCATGTTGTTGAGGATGGATTTCACTATTCTAGGTCTTTTGTTATTCCAGATGAAATTGCACATTTCTCTTTCCGACTCAATGAAGAATTGGGTTGGTATTTTGATGGGGATTCCATTGAATCTGTAGATTGCTTTTGATAAGATGGCCATTTTACAATGTTGATCTTTCCAATCTATGTACATGGGAGATCTTTCCATTGTCTGAGATCTTTCTCAATTTCTTTCTTTAGAGGTTTTAAGTTGTTGTCATACAGGTCCTTCACTTGTTTAGTAGAGTCACACCAAGATTTTACTTAGATTTTGTGAGTATTGTGAATTTTATCTTTTCCCTAATTTTTTACTCCACATGTTTGTCTTTTGAGTAGAGGAAAGTTACTGATTTGTTTGAGTTAATTTTATTTCCATCCACTTTGCTGAACTTGTTTATCAGCTATAGTAGTTCTCTGGTGGAATTTTGGGGTAACTTAAGTATACTATCATGTCATCTGCAAATAGTGGTGTTTTTACTTCTTCCTTTCCAATTTGTATCCCTTTGATTTCCTTTTGCTGTCTAATTGCTCTGGACAAAACTTCCAGTACTATATTGAATAGGTGGAGGGAGAGTGGGAAGCCTTGTGGAGAACCTGATTTAAGTGGGATTGCTTCAAGTCTCTCACTGTTAAGTTTGATGTTGGTTGTTGGTTTGCTGCATATTACTTTTATAATGTTAAGGTATGGGCCTTGGATTCCTTTTTTTCCAGACTTTTAACATGAAGGAGTATTGAATTTTGTCAAATGCTTTCTCAGAATCTAGTATGATGACCATGTGTTTTTTTTCTTTGAGTTTGTTTATGTGGTGGATTACAGGATTACATTTATGGATTTCCATATATTAAACCATTCCTGCATCCCAGGGATGAAACCTACTTGATCATGGTGAATGATCATTTTGATGTGTTCTTGGATTCGGTTTGCAAGGATTTTGTTGGGTATTTTTGCATCAATGTTCATAAGTGAAATTGGTCTTAAGTTCTCTTACCTTGTAAGGTCTTTGTGTGGTTTAGGAACGAGCGTTATTGTAGCCTCAAAAATGAGTTAGTTAGTGTTCAGTCTGATTCTATTTTTTGGAATAGTTTGAAGAGTATTGGTATTAGGTCCTCAATAAATGGCAGATAAAAGTCTGCACCGAATCTATCTGAACCTGAGCTTTCTTTCTTTCTTTCTTTCTTTCTTTCTTTCTTTCTTTCTTTCTTTCTTTCTTTCTTTCTTTCTTTCTTTATTTATTTATTTATTTTTGATTGGAAGGCTTTGGATCACTGCTTTTATTTCTTTAGATTTTATGGGATTATTTAGATGGTTAACCTGGTTCTTTTTTAACTCTAGTAACTGGTATCTTTCTAGGAATCTATTCATTTCTTTGATATTTTCCAGCTTTGTTGAATATAGGTTTTTGTAATAGAATCTGATGATTTTTTGAATTTCCTCAGCTTCAGTTGTTATGCCTCCATTTCCTTTCTGATTTTGTTAATTTAGATACTCTCTCTTTACCCTCTAGTTAGTCTGAATAAGGGATTATGAATCTTGTTAATTTTCTCAAAGAACCAGCTCTTGGTTTTGTTGATTTTTTTTTTTTTTTGAATGATTTCATTTTTTGCATTTGGTCTATTGCTACCCTAATTTTGATTATTTCTTATGGTCTACACCTCTTGATTTTATTTGCTTCCTTTGGTTCTTGAGCTTTCAACTCTGCTGTCAAGTTGCTAGTATATGCTCTCTCCAGTTTCATTTTGGAATCACTCAAAGCTATGAGTTTTCATCTCAGTACTGCTTTCATTGCTTCCCATGGGTTAAGTTATGTTGTGATTTCATTTTCATTGAATTTTAGAAAGTCCTTAATTTCCTTCTTTATTTCTTCTTTGACCCTGCTCTTGTTTAATATAGCATTTCTTAGTTTCCATGTGTATATGAGCTTTTTGTTGTCTTTGTTATTAGTAAAGACCAGCCTTAGACCATGGTAATCTGAGAGGATGCATGGGAGTATTTCGATAGTTTTGTATAGATTGAGACTCGTTCTGTGTCCAATTCTGTGGTCAGTTTTTGAGAAGGTGCTATGAGGTGCTGAGAAGTAGGCATATAAGAGACATTATAAATAGATCAAGCCTAGAAATAAAAGGATTGAAGTAAGGAGAAGAATACCAAATAAAAAATTCAAAAAATATTTTCAGCAAAATGATAGCATAAAAACTTTCCTAACTTAAAGGATATTACAGAAAACAAAATATACTTAACTAGAAAAGAAAGTTCACACAGCATATAATAATCAAAGCACACATTATATAGAACAACAACAATAATGACAATACTAAAACATGCAAAAGGAAAAAGACCAAATGGTATAAAAAATCAGAACTAGTATTTTGCTTGATATATCATGGAGATTTTAAAATTCAAAAGTGCGTAGACAATTGTGCTAAAGATTCTAAGAGACCACAGATGCCATTCCAGACTACTTTATATAGCAAAACTTTGAGTCATCATAGTGGAGAAAATAAAGTATTCCATGATAAATTAAAACATATTCAATATCTATCTTCAAATCTAACAGTATTGAAAATGGAAAAGAACTCCAAATGCAAGATTTTAATTATACAAAAAAATACAAGATAACTAATCTCGCACAAAAGAAAGAAAAGTATTGGAAACACACACACACACACACACACACACACACACACACACACACACACACACACAAACACACACACACAACCACCAAGTCCAAAGGGTGAAAAATGACTAGTTACTGATATGTCAAGATATCAAAGTTTACAATTTCTCAATAAAGAGACAATGAGTAACAGAATAAATGCAAAACTGATCCATCCTTGTGCAGAACATCAATATCAATAACATATATCACCTCATAGTAAAAGGTTAGAAAAAAATGTTCTAAGCAAGTGGACATAAGAATAAAATTAATGCAGCAATTTTAATATCTACCAAAGTAGATTACAGACTAAACTCATCAAAATATATAGAGAAGGACACTACTTATTCATAAAGAAAAATGATCACCAAGATGACATTTTAATTTTAAACACCTATGCCTCAAACACAAGGGCACTCAAGTTTATAAAACAAGTGCTACTAAGACTTCATTCAGATAAGGACCCTCACACAGTGAAATCTAGAGTCTTCAATACCCCACTGTTACCACAGACAGATAAAAACTTATCAGAGGAATGCTGCAGCTACCAGTTATTATTCATTGTTTTAGGGTTTCACTGTTGTGAAGAGACACTTTGACCAAGACAACCCTTACAAAGGCAATCCTTCAGTTGGGGTTGGCTCACAGTGTCTGTGCTAAAGTCCATTGTAACTATGGCAAGAATTGTGGCATCATCTGTTGAGACCTGTGCTGGAGAAGAAGCTATGAGTTTGATCTCAAGACAGCCAGGAAAAGGGTGGCATTCTGAGACAGCTAGGAGAAAGCTTTCTCAAAGCCCACTCTTCCAGCAAGACCATACCTAATACAACAAGGTCCCCCATTTTCTAAGAGTTCTACTCCCTGGACCAAGCATATTAAAAACACCACAATTAATGAAAAGGGCCTAACTGGTATTTAGAAAACATTGCACCCAAACACAAAAGAATATACAATTTCTGTGCACCTCATCATACTTTCTCAAAAATTAACATCACAATCAGATACGGACTTAACACATACAAGAAAATTTAATTAGCTCTTTATCAGACCACCAGAGTTTAAAGTTCAATATCAAACCAATAAAAGTAATAGAAATATTATAAGCATATGGAAATTTAATAACTATAAACTGAATGAAAATAGGTGAAGACAGAAATAAAGAAATTAAAGACTGAATTTGATGAAAGTGAAAAAATAGCATATCAAAATTTAGACATACTAAAAGTGGTTCTAAGAAAAATTTCATTGCTCTAAGTGCTTATGTAAAAAATTAGATCTGATACTATTAACTCAAAAGTACATCTAAAAGCTCTAAAACAAAAAGAAGTAAACACACTTAAAAATAAATCACAGGAAACAATGGAACTGCTGTCTGAAAAAAAATAAATACAAAAAAAAGAGGACAATGCAAAAACAAATGAAACAAAGAGTTTGTTTTGTTTGAGAAATTTTTCTTTTGTCCATCCTAACAGATAGAGAATATCTAAATTAAGAAAATAGAAAATGAATTAGCGGGACATAAAGCCAGAAACCAAATAAAGCTGAGAAGTCAGGAGGACATACTTCAAAACCTGAATTCCAAGTAGAGATCCATGGCTCTAGATACATATGTAGCAGAGGATGGCTTTGTCTGATATAAGTAGAAGAGGAGGCCCTTGGTCTTATGAAGGTTTAAGCTCCAGTGCAGAGGGATGTTGAATCGGTGGGTGGGAGGAGAGTGGGGATGTAGGGGGACACCCTCATAGAAACAAAGAGTTGGGGTAGAGTGCAGACGGGATAGAGGAGTTGTGAAGGAGTAACCCGGAAGGGGGACATCATTTAAGATGTAATCAAATAGAATGATTAATTTAAAAAGTCAATACCCCCCCAAAAAAAACAAACAAATTAAAAAACTGTGTACTATCAAATTGGAAAGTCAGAAAGAAATAGATGCTTATCTTGAAAAGAACCACTACCAAAATTAAAACAAGACCAGAAAAACAATTTAAATAAACCTATAGCTGCTGAAATAGAAGCAGTCATTACAAGTCTCCAATCAAAAGAAAAAAAAAAAAAAAAAGCCATGGACACTCCATTGTAAAACAGAATTCTACCAGACTTTCCAAGAAGAGTTGATACCAATACTTTTCAAAGTATTCCACAAATTAGAAACACAGGAAAATTTGCCCAATTAATGTTATGAATTTGCATTGAACCTGTTGATCACCTTTGATAGGATGACCATTTTTACTATGCTAATTCTGCCAAAACATGAGCATGGGAGATCTCTTTATTTTCTCAGATCTTCTTTGATTTTTTTTTTTGAGAAACTGGAAATTATTTTGAATCCAGATCTTTCACGTATTTTATTAGAGTTACCTTAAGATGTTTTATATTTGTGGCTATTGTGAAGAGTGTTTTTTCCTAATTTCTTTCTCAGCCTGTTTAGCATTTGTATGAAGAAAGACTACTGATTTATTTGAATTAATTTTATATCTAGCTTATCTCTTGAAGTTGTTTATCAGTTGTAGAATTTCTCAGGTAGAAATTTGGCATCACTTAGGTATACTATCATATCATCTGAAAAAATAGTGATACCTTTACTTCTTCTTTCCCAATTCTTAGCTTCTTGAATTTTTTCTGTTGTCTTATTGACCTAGCTAGAACTTAATGTTCCAATAGTTTTTTATTGATAGATATACTTTAAATACTGTATACATATTATATTTATTGCTTATTATATAATATGTTAATATATTATATTTGAAAATATATAACCTTTAAAAAAACCATAAAAATGGAATTGAAAGTTTATACAGAAAATATTTATAAAGGCAAATGTTACTGACACATCTACAGAATATGCAATTTTATCAAAATTTGATAAAAGGAAGTTTACACGAGATTCTCACAAAGCAGGGAATTGTGCCCACTAGTATCTTCACATTTTGTTTTGATGTATATATAAAACAAGTCTAATAAGACCTATGTTTAAGACAAAATTTTAATTCCAAATATATACTATTTTCCATAAGTGTGAATGTGAAAACTCAAGAAGATTGTTTCTTGTTCTTGGAAAGTAGGTCTTGTTACAGATTTCTGTTAATGTCACTGAAGGGTGACCTTTCCACGCTAATTAATTTTCATGTTTGCTGGAGCCTAACATTTTACTAGATGTGAAGATTATTATATGTTTTATGATATTATAAAACTTAACATTTCTTCTCTCAATAAAATACAACTGAAATAAACTTATATTCCTGTCCCTTGGGGTCATAGTTTTGAAAATTAGTTTAATGATTTTTCATCATAAGACAGTAGACATTGGTACTCTGGAACATAGCTATGAAATGTACCCAGTCCAAGACTTTGTGTCTCTATTTCCCACATCTTCCTACATGTCCTTTTCATTATGAATTCAGCAGATTGCCTGAAATTCAAATTTCCTAATCTTACACCTATTTTGCAAAAAACAATTTGGCAATAATTTTCAGGGTCATTTTAATGTGCGCTTACATCAGCTTGATAATACAAAAGATGATTACAATGTAGAAGAAGTGAATATTTCTTATATATTTTAATAATCTCACAAAATATACAATATTTTTGGATATTGACAAAGAATTTTATTTTCTAATGCAATTTCCAATTGCCAAGAAGAGTAGCTCGAACTATTTTTGACTTTTCACCTTCAATTTTACTAATAAATAATACAATAAATTAATTGTATTCAGTATATTAAATTCATAGCCCAACAACATCAGGAAATAAAAATACCCTAATAAATAGTAAATAAATGATACACCGGACTAATAAAATAACAAGTGATAACTTAGTAGACATTATCAAGTTTTAAAATCTACCTAATTTAAAAATTAATCATATATATAGTTTTATATAATCATTTTAGTCCTTATGCACTATAAGAGTGAAATTTTCTGCTTGTGATGGTATTTACTTTTGCCCTAAAATTTTAAAATATGTAAAAGGCAAAACATAAGCATAAATAAATTCAATATTTATATTTACGGAATAAAATATTTAGTAATAAAAAGAACATGATTGCATATTATTTATGAAATTCAGATACAGATGTATAAACAATGGATAATATAATCATCTGTCACTTAAAATGGCTCATGAACAGAATAATTTTACCTTTTCCTTTCTAGAATATCTGTAAAATTTTTCTTTACTGGGGGCAAAGAACAGAGCTTGGCCCATCTGCCAACTGGACAAGAAGTTCCCAAAGATAAAGGCCTGGTAAGAAGGGTATCCAAGTAGCCAGGGGGCAGAGAGAACTCTGCCAGTGCGCACATAAAGCACGCCCCTGCTCTGCCTGATCCAGGGACCAGGAACCCAGGATTGGAACCTCTGTTCTTACCCAGCGGCTTTGGAGTGCATAACAGTGCTCAGACCATCTGCCACCTGGACCAGCGGAGATCCAGGGATGCAAGCCAGGTACAAGGAAAAGGCAAGAATATATCACTGACAACAAGATTGCAAGAGAAAAAGGAAAGAGCATATATCAGAGAAACCAAGACAACCTGCCAACACCAGTACCCAGCTCTCCCATAACAGCAAACATTGGAATGCTAAACACTCCAGAAAAAGAAGACACGGACATAAAATCATACCACTAGATGATGATAGAGATCCTCAAACAAGAACGGGGAAAAAAGCAAAAAGAATCAGAAGCTTTTAAAGTGGAAACAAAATAAAAAAAAAAAAAAAAAAAAACACTCAAAGAACACAAAGAACTAGAGGAAAAAAGAACCAAAGAGATGAAGGAACAGAAAAATGGAAATTGACACAATAAAAAAAAAAAAAAAAAAAACACTAAAAGAGATAACCCTAGAGGTAGAGTACCTAAAAAGAAATCAGGAGTCATAGATGCAAGCATTTCCAATAGACTACAAGAGATCGAAGAGAGAATCTCGGGGGCCAAAGACTACATTCAAAACATAGACAAAACAGTCATAGAAGATGCAAAAACCAAAAAGCTCCAAACCCAAAATGTCCAGGAGATCCAGGACAAAATGAGAAGATCAAACCTGAGGATTACAGGAATAGAAGAAGGCGAAGAATATCGACTAAGAGGCACAGTAAATATCTTCAACAAAATTTTAGAAGAAAACTTCTATACCCAGAAGAATAAGATGACTATGAGCATAAAAGAAGCCAACATAATTCCAAAAACAGTGGACATGAAAAGAAATTCCTCCCGACACATAATATTCAAAACACCAAGTGCCCAAAGCAAAGAAAGAATAGTAAAAGCAGTAAAGTAAAAAGGTCAGGTAACATATAAAGGCAGACAAATCAGAATCACACCCGATTTCTCAACAGCGACTATGAAAGCTAGAAGAGCCTGGACAGACATCATGCAGACCCTAAGAGAGCACAAGTGCCAGACCAAGCTGCTATACCCAGCAAAACTATCAATCACCATAGATGGAGAGACGAAGATATTTCAAGACAAATCAAAATTAACACAATATCTGACCACAAACCCAGCACTACAGTGAATTATAGGTGGAAAACACAATACAATGAGGGAAAATACAGCCTAGTAATAACAAGAAAACTCCTAAACAAGAAAACTATAAGAAGAAAAAAACACAGACAGAACTCAACCCAAAAAAGCAATAATGGCAGGAAACAGAAACAACTATTCCTTGATATCTATTAACATAAATGCTCTCAACTCCCCAATAAAGAGACATAGACTATCAGACTGGAAATAAACAAAATCCAGCCTTTTGCTGCATACAGGAAACTCATCTCAGAGACAGAGACAGACACTATCTCAGAGTAAAAGGGTGGGAAAAAAACTTCCAAGCAAACAGCTCCAAGAAGCAAGCTGGAGTGGCTATTCTAATATTGAATAAAGTAAATTTCCAACCAAAAGTTATCAAAAAAGATAAGGAAGGACACTTTTTACTCATTACCGGGGAAATCTGTCAGGAGGAACTCTCAATCCTTAACATATATGCTCCAAATACAAAAGCAACCACATTCATAAAAGAAACCCTACTAAAGCTCAAAAATACATTTCACCCCACACAATAATAGTGGGAGACTTTAATACCCCACTCTCACCAATGGACAGATTATGGAAACAGAAACTGAATAAGGACACTGTAAAACTAGCAGAGACTATGAACCAACTGCAATTAATAGATATCTTCAGAAGATATCATTCTAAAGTAAAAGAACACACCTTCTTCTCAGCACCTCTTGGCATCTTCTCAAAAACTGACCACATAATTGGACACAGAATGAGCCTCAATCGATAAAAGAAGATTTAAATACTCCCATTCATCCTCTCAGATCACCATGGTCTAAAGCTGGTCTTTAACAGCAAAATAGACAAAAAAAAAAAATAAAAGTCCACAAACTCATGGAAACTAAACAACGCTCAGTTACACAATAGCAGGGTCAAAGTAGAAATAAAGAAAAAAAATTAAGGATTTTCTAGAATTCAATAAAAAAGAAAACACAACATCCCCAAACCTATGGGATGTAATGAAACCAGTACTGAGAGGAAAACTCATAACACTGAGCGCTTCCCAAAGGAAACTGGAGAGGGCATAAATCAGCAATTTGACAGCACAGCTAAAAGCTCTAGAACAAAAGGAATCAGAAACACCTAAGAGGAATAGACCACAAGAAATAATCAAACTTAGGGCAGAAATAGACCAAAAAGAAACAAAAAGAACCATCGAAAGAATCAACAAAACCAAGAGGTGGTTCTTTGAGAAAATCAACAAGATGATAAAATCTTAGCCTGAATAACTAGAGGGGAAAGAGAGAGTATACAAATTAACAAAATCAGAAAGGAAGTGGAGACAGAACAACTGAAACTGTGGAATTCAAGAAAAAATCAGATCCTACTACAAAAGCCTATATTCTATAAAGTTGGAATATTTGAAGGAAACAGATGAAATCCTAGACAGATATTAGATCCTAAAGTTAAACCAGGACCAGGTAAACCAAGTAAATAATCCCATAACACCTAAAGAAATAGAAGTCATCAAAAGCCTCCCAACCAAAAAAAGCCCAGGTTGAGGCATGTTCAGTGCAGAATTGAATCAAACATTTGTTGCGGACATAACACCAATACTGTACAAACTATTCCACAAGATAGAATCAGATGGAATAGTACCTAACTCATTTTTTAGGCTACAATAACCCTCCTTCCTAAAGCACACAAAGACCCTACAAGAAAAGAGAACTTCAGACCAATCTCACTTATGAACATTGATGCAAAAGTACTCAACAAAATCCTTGCAAACTGAATCCAAGAGCACATCAAAACGATCATTCACCATGACCAAGTAGGCTTCATCCCTGGGATGCTGGGATGATTTTATATAAAAATTCCATCAATGTAATCCACAATATAAACAAACTTAAATAACAAAATCACATCTTCATCTCACTAGATGCTGAGAAATCATTTGACAAAATTCAACACCCCTTCAAGTTAAAATTCCTGAAAGAGCAGTAATCAATGGTCCATACCTAAACATAATAAAACAATATACAGAAAACCAACAGCAAACATCAAACTTAATGGTGGGAAACTTGAAGCAATCCCACTAAAATCAGGGACTCGACAAGGCTGCCTACTCTCCCCCTACCTATTAAACATAGTACTAAAAGTCCTGGATGGAGCAATTAGACTGCAAAAGGAAATCAAAGAGATACAAATTGGAAAGGAAGAAGTAAAAATCTCACACTTTGCAGATGACAAGATAGTGTACTTAAGTGACCCCAGAAATTCCAACAGAGAACTCCGATGGCTAATAAACAAGTTCAGCAAAGTGACTGGATATAATATTAACTCAAACAAATCAGAGGCCTTCCTATATTCAAAGGACAAACATGTGGAGAAAGAAATCAGGGAAAAAATACACTTCACAATATTCACAAAAACTATGAAATACCTTGGTGTGACTCTAACTAAGCAAGTGAAGGAGTTTATGACAAAAACTTCAAACCCTAAAGAAGGATAATGGAGAAAGATCTGAGAAAATGGAAAGATCTCCCATGTTCATGGATTGGAAGGATCAACATTTTAAAAATGGCCATCCTACCATAAGCAATGTATAGATTCAATGCAATCCCCATCAAAATTCCAACCCAGGTCTTCATTAGGTTATATAGATCAATGTGCAATTTCATCTGGTATAACAAAAGACCTAGAATAGTGAAATCCATCCTCAAAAACAAGAAAGCATCTGCGGAGATCACTATACCTCACCTCAAGCTTTGTAACAAGGCAACTGTGCTCGAAACTGCATGGTACTGGTACAGAAATAGGCATGTGGATCAATGGAATAAAATAAAAGATGCAGAAATGAGCCCTCACGTATATGGTCACCTCATTTTTGACAAAGAAGCCATAAACATAAATGGAAAAAGGACAGCCTATTCAACAAATGGTGCTGGTCCAACTGGCACTCAGACTGCAGACGAATGAAAATAGATGCTTTTTTATCTCCTTGAACAAAGCTCAAGCGCAAGTGGATCAAAGATCTCAACATTAAACCAGGTTCACTAAAACTATTAGATATGAAATTAGGGAAAACCTTAGAACATATAGGCACAAGAGAAAATATTCTGAACAAAACTCCAATGGCTCAAGCTCTAAGGTCAAAGATTAACAAATGGGACTTAATGAGATTGCAAAGTTTCTGTAAGGCTAAGGACACTGCCAAGAAAACAAAAGGGCAGCCAACAAAATGGGAAAAGTTCTTTACCAACTCCACATCAGATAGAGGCCGAATGTCCAAGGTATACAAAGAACTCAAAAAGCTAGACACCAGAGAATCAAACACCCTATTAAAAATGGGGTACAGAGCAAAACAAATCGTTTTCAATTTAGGAATATGGAATGGCTGAGAAACATTTAAGGAAATGCTCACATCCTTACCCATCAGGGGAATGCAAATCAAAACAACCCCGAGATTTCACCTCACACCAGTCAGATTGAACAAGATTCAAAACTCAGATGACAGCAGATGCTGGCGAGCTTGACTGTTGCTGGGGTTGTAAACTGATACAACCACTCTAGAGATCAGTCTGGCGATTCCTCAGAAAAAGGGACATAGTACTACCTGAAGACCCAGTTATTCCACTTCTGAGCATATACCCCAGAGACACTACAATATACAACAAAGATACATGCACCACAATGTTCATAGCAGCCCTATTTATAATAGCCAGAAGCTGGAAAGAACCCAGATGTCCTTCAGTAGATGAATGGATACTAAAATTGTGGGACATTTACACACTGGAGTACTACTCAGCTATCAGAAACAATGACTTAACCAAATTCTTAAGAAAATTACTGCATCTAGAGAATATCATCCTCAGTGAGATAACCCAGTCACAAAAGAACAGACATAATATGCAGTCACTGATAGTGAGATGCTAACCCCAGAGGCTCGGACTGTCCTAGAAACAACTCACAAACTGTGTGAAGTTCAAGGAAAAAAGAAAACAAACAAACAAACAATCAAACAAAAAAACCAACATTATGCTCAATCCTTACCCAATAAGAAAACGTTGACTAATTCCAGGTTACATCCTGTTTTACATGTACTTTTTGATCATTGTTACTAGTAAGACCTTAATGCAGAATATCAAACCTTAAAAAAAAGGAAGAAAAAAGCCAAGCAGTGACAGAATGTATTTGTATACATTTATGCAAAAATGTTTAATTTTTTTTTCTTTCATCTTTATATTTTAAAATAAAGTGTAAAAAAAGAACAAAACATAGAAAAATTTTTACTGTGTAATTTTTTTGCTTAATATTTCTATTGTAATGTTGTACAGGAATCACCAGAGGAAATGTTGGTGTTTGTTTCCTAATCTTCACGCAAATGCTGGCTTGGCTTTTTTTTAACCTTTTTTTCCATAAATTTTCCAGGCATATCAGGTCACCAAAAGTTTTCTTGTAACTCTTAATCTACAAACGCTGAACTCAGTCTTACTTAGAGAGCAGGTTAGCAATGGATTGGCGGCCTACAGTGACTAAACAGGAAGTTGTCTTTTTTTTTTTTGTTATTGAACAAATTTATTTTAAAAAAACAAAGATAAATATACAGATTTTAAGCATTTTTGCATAAAAGTATATGAATATATTTTTGTCAATGCTTGGTTTTTTCAATGTTTGATAGTGTGCATTAAGATCTTGTTAGTTATCATGAGCATAAAGTATATGTAAAACAAAATATTACATGGAATTAATCAAAGTTTTTCTTGGTGTGTAAAGATTAAGCATAATGGTTTTTCATTTTCTTTTCTTCTTTCTTTTCTTGAGCTTCATATAGTCTGTGAGTAGTTTCTGGGGTGTTCATTGCTTTCTGGGGTTAGTATCCAATTATCAGTGACCGCATATTATGTCTGTTCTTTTGTGACTAGGTTACCTCACTCAGGATAATATTCTCTAGATGCACCCATTTTCTTAAGAATTCCATAAAGTCATTGTTTCTAATAGCTGAGTAGTACTCCATTGTGTAAATGTACCACAATTTTTGTAAACATTCATCTACTGAAGGACATCTTGGTTCTTTTTAGCTTCTGGCTATTATAAATAGAGCTGTTATGAACATATTGTTGCATGTGTCTTTATTATATGTTGGCTCCATATGTATATGCCCAGAAGTGGAATAACTGGGTCTTCAGGTAGTACTATATTTTCATAGGAATTGCCAGACTGATTTCCAGAGTGGTTGTACCAGTTTACAACCACACCAACAGTGGAGAAGTGTTCCTTTCTCCTCTACCTTAACAGAATCTGCTGTCATGTGAAATTTTTATCTTAGCCAATCTGACTGGTGTTAAGTGGAATCTCAGGGTTGTTTTGATTTGCTTTTCCCTGATGGCTAATGCTGTCGATCACGTCCTTAGATGCTTCTCAGCCATTAAATATTCCTCAATTGGGAACTTTTTTGTTTATCTCTGTACTCCATTTTTTAATAGGATTGTTTGATTCTCTGGTGTCTAGCTTCTTGAGTTCTTTGTATACCTTGGATATTAGGCCTCTATCTGATGTGGCATTGGTAAAGATCTTTTCCCACTCTGTTGGATGCCGTTTTTGTTTTCTTGACATTGTCCTTGTCTTTCTGGTCTTCTTTTATTTGTTCCTTTTTCTTTTTTTCTGGTTTGTAAAGTCTCATTTCTGAAGGGTTTAGGGAAAATGGCAGTGTGGAACCAAGATATGCAGTAAGGTCCTGCCAGGTGACATGTTCATGCACTGAAATCCACAGTTTCTGACTTTAGAAGATAAATCAACACCAATAAGAGGGTTTTGACTCTCAAAAGCCTGCTTCATCTCTAGACATTTTCTGTCCCCATTTCCCCTGAAAGAGATTCATGTCTTTCTTTAGATGGTTCCCATCAGTTCTCAGTCTTTCATTTGACACTGTCTTGATTTTCCTTTGGTTAAATTCCCAAGTCAGACCTAAGTGCAGCTACTGCCAACACTCATGAAGAAGTGGTATGTCTTTGATACAGTAACTTTCACAGACTGGTGCCTTTCTTTGTTCTTTGCTCTTCAGTGCTAGGCTAGCTCAAGTCTGTAGTCTGTAGCAGGAATCGGCCATTCCTCAGCACAGTCATGGTTAGCCAGTGTCTCATGGCATGGAAAGAATTATTTTATTTTTATTTTCTCACTCTGACATTGTGTGTGTGTGTGTGTGTGTGTGTAATTTTATTAGACAAGGAAAATTGTAATTTGACTTTGTACACTCTTACCAGTGAAAAATTAATGAAAGTATTCGTCACATTCCTAAGTAAGGTCCTTTCTTTTCCTTTAATTACAGAGATCAAAGGTACTTGGATCAATATAATGACCAATGAGTAACCTAAACCAGAAACTACAAAGTCGTCTACTTTTTCTTGTAGTTTGATTGTAAGCCATGTTGATTAAAATGGCACATCTGCTCTGCTGGTGATCCCAGAAAAGATTTCATTGTGTTTCTCATATAAGAAAGTACAAAAATTATCTCTGTTGCTGTGTCTTAGGGAACCTAAGTTTGAGAACTAAGAAAAATTAAATTAGTGACTTCTGAGTTCAGTTCTTGGAAAAATATATTTTGTAGAGTTTTCTATGTTAAGTTGGTTTGTAAGCATGTTTGTGCATGATTAACTGGACTGTCTGAATTGCTTAAAGAAGACTCAGCCTGAAAATGGGTGGCACTCTTTCCTAGTGTTAGGTCGTTGGCTCTCAGAAAGGAGAAAGCTAGCTAACCACCATACATTAATTTCTTCCTAATTTTGACTGATTTTGATTTTGATAAGTTGTGACTATCATTTGTTGCTGCGATTTCACTCCAGTGTTGGGCTAAGACTCACAAATAGTGTTAAAAGAAACCATTTTCCCTGCTTTTCTTTTATTTGAAGTATTATTATCATTATGCTAGAAATGGAAATAGAACCATATTGCATTGTTGACCTGTCATACCAATCATATAATTACTTTATCTGTTTGCTCTATCTATTCATCTATTTACCTATGTATTTGTCTTTGTATCTATGTATCTATCTATCATTTACTGACCATTTATATAGCCAGGCAAATATTTATGATCTATCAAACTGTCTACATATTGTATCTCTATCTCTAATTGATATTCAATGGTGTGTGGATAAGATGCTGATATGTACATGCATAGAAATATATAGATATGGGTGTTAATTTTCTTTCTCTGCTAATCCTAAAAAAATAGTCAATTTGAGAGTTTATAGAGATTTCCATTCATTTTGTAACAAATTATTCTTCTATTTCTGTATGATTAAAATCTATATGCTGTATATCCTATATTCTATACATTTATGCAAAGTTTAATTCCATATACATTGTATATATGCATATTCTATATATTTAAGGTATAAGTTATAAATATGCATATATGTATGCTTATGAAAAAAGGTTTTTTAAGAATTAAAAATACTAGTTAATGAAATGATTCCTAATTACAGTCTGCTACATCCATAGATAGCAGATTTGCTCAATTATCTTCAGAGAGGCCTCAACCAGCAATTGATCGAAGCAGATGTAAAGACACACAGCCCTACATTAGGTGGGACTTGAAGAATTCTTCAAGAAGACAGAAAAGAACTGTAGGAACAAGAAGAGTCAAGGATACCCAAAGAACACCAAAAGAATCAACTAACCTGGACACTCAGAGACTGAATCACCAACCAGAGAGCCTGTATGGGACTAATTTACACCCTCTTATCACTTATAATCTTGGTCTTCTTCTGAGACTCCTAATACTTGGAGCAGGGTCATTGCTGACACTACTTCCTGTCTTTAAAACCCATTTGTCATACAGGGTTGTCTGGCTAGCCTTAATAAGAGAGGAGCTGCCTAGTCTCACTTTCACTTGATATGTCATAGCTGTTGGAGAGCCATGGGAGACGTACCTGTTCCTGAAGAGGAACAAAGGGAAAAAAAACTCAAGGTTATGGGGTGTAGATAGGCGAGGTAGGGTCTAGGGACAGGAAGAAGAGGAGGGAGGGAAAATTGTGGTTAGGAGGAAAGAGAGAATGAGAAAGAGAGAGAGAGGGAGAGGGAGGGAGAGGGAGAGGAAGAGAGAGGGAGATGGAGGGAGAGGCAGAGGGAGAGAGAGAGAGAGAGAGAGAGAGAGAGAGAGAGAGAGAGAGAGAGAGAGAGAGAGAGAGATGGAATTAAAAACAAGAAGCTACTTATCGTGTGTTTTAAATTAAAGAAAATAACTAAAAAATAAAAGTGAGTATGGAGAAAAACATAAAAGATATTTATCTTTGGCATGTCAAATTAAAAAAAATAAAACTTAACTGATTATATTATTCTATTTGTAAATTTTTCATATTTTTAAAGTAAACATAAAAATTTTCAATGGCTTTGTTAAAAATTTGGTTAAATCTATAACTGGACATATCTATCTATATCTATGTATATTACATGAAGACAACTTCTCTATTCAAATACAATAGAAGATCCAAAGAAAAAATTTGTTTTCTAGAATTAGTTACTAAACTCAGCAGGGAGGTATCATAATATAATAATTTGATAATTGAAGTTACATTATTTTAAAAATATAAACTTTTTGTGTGTAACATAGAATACATTTTTTTTTCTTTATGTGTCTGGAAATATAGCTGAGAAGTGAAACACTCTTGCTCTTACAGAGGCTTCAATGTTGGTTACCTTCATTCACATCTGGTTGCTCAAAACTGCTTCTAGGCTCCAGTTCCTGGAGTTTCAATACACACTTATGGCTTCTATGTGCCATGCCAGTTGACAATATATATACATGCACGTACTCATACATACAAATAAAATAAGAAAATTAATGTATATAACTTTAAAAATGTATAAATCCTAATAAATGGTTAATTTAAAGTGGTGTATAACAAAACCACATCATCTCTACAAACAATACAATGCTAATTAATATTACAAAAAATGTTGACTGCTAATCCTGGCATTTGCATTATATGTGTTTGAAAAACAAAGGCATAATTTTGTACGTATTGTATAACATATGTGAGTTTAAATATCCAAGCCAGAAACATTACCAAGCTGTCTGAAAACACATTTTTTAATCCCGAAGAGAAATGTGTTAAAATGTATTTTACACATAAGCATATACATAAAAGGAAAAGCCATTTCTGGCATTTTCCTTTTTTTAAACTTTAATTGAATAAATAGGGCTGCCATCTAATTGTTTGGACACTTCCTGGCTTTTTATCAGGACACTACTTAGCTGACTATTCCAATATATACATACAGACTCAAATACAAAAATACACAGATATAAATATACATCAGTATCTCTATTGGTGGATTTGTATGCCATATATTTATTTTCTTCACTTATATTAAAATTTATTTGTTTAATTCATAAAGAGCAGTTGTACATAATTGAAATATTTTCAGGTACTTAATGTGTTGGTTCATCAAAACCTCTATCAGGAAGATGGTTACAAATACCTAATAAGGAATATATTTGCATGCCCCAGTGTTTTGAGATATTAAGTTTCTCTCCTCAGGAAATTATTGTCTTAGGCAGTAAACATATAGATTATGGCCCAATGAGATATTACAGTGGGTAACATTACTAGCCACCAAGACTGACAACCTGATTATGATCCCCAGAACTAATATGGTAGTACACAGTTGATGATGCCCATTATAACTTTAGTCTGATCTCTATAATGTGGTACCTGCACACCTCCCTTAGATTAAAAAAATAAAGTTTCTAAAACAATATAAATTAAATTTATCTTGTTATTCAGCTTTATGTGAATGATACAGCTTTGTGCGTACTTTGTATGTTTTGCTTCCTAGTATAACTAATATCTGTAACATTCATATACCATAATTATAAATCATTAGTTTTATTATTATGTACCATATATTTTTAAAAACCTGCATTTTTGAGGTTTTGCTTCTTGGGTTGTAAAATGCTGAAACAAAATGTATAAGGATTGTTAATTTGCCTCCAAAAATTTACACCCTTTCATTAGGTGTTACTCTTTGGTAACCTAAGCAATATTCTTTATGTAATACCCAATTACTAAAATATATATAATAAAAGTGGTGGTGTGAATAGGGAAGACAATACATGAACATGTAGGTTTATATATTAAAATGCTTGGTCACTAGTTGATTGAACTCTTAAGGAAGAATTGGGGGCGGGGGCATGCTTTTGTTGGAGATGTGCCACTGGAGGGAGGCTGTTCATTTCCATAAGCATGCATTGGTCCCAGTATTTCTGTCTGTCCCAGATGTTTGTAAATCACATAAAGCCTCAGCTAATGTCTCATTTCTGTCCCTGCCTACCTTCTACCAGTCTCTTTGTCATAAAAATCATACTCACAATCTTACACTGTAACAAAGCCCTTAACCAAATTATTCATGTTTCTTTGGTCATCCAATTTCTTCACAACAATAGAAAAGTAACTAAGACAGCCAGCTACTCAGCTATTGATTAGTTTTTGAATTTTCTGTAGTTTTATTTCTTTATTACTCCCAGCTCTGTTACTTTGAATTAAAATACATTTTCAGATTGATTTTATCTGTACTGTTGAATTGATCATTCATCTTATTATTGCTTACAGATTTAAATGGTTTTAAATATCACAGAAAACTTTGAATATAAATTATCTCAGCTTTTGTTTGAGAAGTTCTGTTTATATTTGAAAATGCTATATTTTCTGTGCTAAATAGTTTTGTTTGAATTTTTCGCATCTTTATTTTTATTATTTATTTACTCTTCTTTTTTTGCTATTTGAAGATGTTTATTAACTCACCACTTTTAGCATTGCCTTAATTTCTGATGACTTTGTTGCACTATTCTTGAGGATTTTCTTCAAAAGTCTTTACTGTGTCTAGCCGGTATGTCTTTAAATTTTCCTCCTTAACACTGATTTTTACCAGTGTTACTCTGCTGTAGCTTGGTGGAGAATTTCAAGGCTTAAATTTTGTTGGCATTTTCAATTTCTGGGCATGAGTACTTAGAATTTGTTTCAGATACCGGATATTTTTTTGTAGATATTTTTATTTGCTCTGCTCTTGAAATTAGCATTACATCTGTTAGAAGAGTTGGCTTTGATTCACATATAATCAGCTGCTATTCTTTTCTCGATGATTTTCTCTTTTTATCTCTCTTGCTGCTGCGATTGGAGATTTTCTATTGATTTCAAGGGTTGTGTTCACATCCATGTTTCACCTTCTTGATATATTAAATTTTTCAATGCTCCATTTTAATCACAGGGGTTTCTCTTTGCATACTTCATTATATATGTCCAAATTTTATCTTTTTATACAAATGTTTCTTCTAATCATAAATATTTTAAGTAACGATTTGAATAGTTATTTACCACACATATTATGTAATTCATTTGCTTATAATATTAACAAAAGATTGAATTTCTAACTTTGGAGCACATAATATGGCTCTACTAAGCATAAGATTCATTTAAAACTTTTGTTCAGTGATACTATGTTATTTATATTGATGAATGACCATGAAACATGCTTCTGGATTTATTTTTCTATATAAGTATATGATTTACTCAAAATTATTACCAGTTGTGATCTAGCCTAGCCACGTGTGTTACCTGAACCTTTACAGAGAAGATATGAGTTTCCTTTTTAATTTGGAGAATATTTAATATTAGCACTTTTACTAGCCATGCATCTGTACTAAACTTTATACAAAACAGAGGTTCTTCTTTTACCAGGGTTGAGGATAGAAATTCCTAAGTATAAAAACAGTATTTAAGATAAGTATCATAGCTAGAATTTCGTTGTTATGAAGAGACACAATGACCAAGGCAATTTTTATACAGGAAATATTTAATTGTGGTCAGCTTACAGGTTCAGAGGTTCTAATTATTACCATCAGGCAGAAAGAATGACAGCACACTGGGAGACATGATGTTGAAGAAGGAGTAAAAAAAGGGCCTCAAAGATCACCCCCAAAGAGACACACTTTCTCCAACAAGCTTCTCTAAGAAGGCCACACTTCCTAATAACACCATTCCCGGGACCAACCATATTCAAATCACCATAATAAGTATTGATATAACTTGACAGTTTAAAAGAGCAAAAGCAAGAAATTAGCAAATAAAAAGCAGCAAATTTATAAATATTGCATATATGATTTCCCCAGCCACTATTGTTTGATCAGTTACAAGTACAATAGCAATTTTCCTTATATTGGCCTTGCCTCAGATCCAATCAAAGAATAATTGGATGGTTACAACGTCACCTTTCTTCTGGTCTGTACCTCTGCCTCCACCCACAAATCAGCTCTTTGCCTCTGACCCTAGGTTGCTTCCAGCCTCCTAGAAGGGATACTGTAAAACAAGATAAACAAGCCTACCTGCCTTCTTTAAGGTCTGTTACAGCACGTGACAACTAAACCAAACAATACCAGAGAAAACCAAATGGTAAAAGGCAAGCACAAGAATATAATTGAGAGAAATCAATGCAATATGGCACCATTAGAACCCAGCTCTTCTACAAAACAAACAAACAAACCAAACAACAACAACAAGAAAACCCTAGGTATGTTAATATCATGAAGAGTAAGACACTTACCTTAAATCCCATCTTATAAAGATGATACAGTCCTTTAGAGAGGGTATAAATAATTCCCTGAAATAAATAGAGGAAAACACAATGAAATAGGTAGAAACTCTTGAGTTAAAAAATAATAAAAGAAATCCATTAAAGAAATAAAGGGAAATAAAATCAAATAGATGGAGGAAATAAATAAACAGTCCAGAACATGAACATGAAAATAGAAGCAATAAAGAAAATACTAATGGAGTCACTGCTGGATATGGAAAACTTAGGAAAGAAAACAGAAAGTACAGATGTAAGCATCATGAAAAGTATACAAAACATGAAAGAGAGATCTCAGGCATAAAAGATATCATAGAAGAAATTGTTACATAGGTCAAAGAAAATGCCAGTGTAAAAAGTTCCTAACTTGGGAAACAGAGCCTGGCCTCCACCATGCCCGTAGATTGGTGGATACCCAGAAGAGACTCAGGAAGCTCTTTATCCTGAGTCCACAGATGAGTTGCCACTTTCTCTCCACTGACTATACTGAGAGGTACCATCAGGAACTCTCAGGGTGCAGGTAATGCAGTGCAGACTGGAAATGGACTGTTCTGGCCCAGAGACAGAGCTGGGTCACTGCCATCAAGACGTATTGCCTACCTGGAGAATGCTGAGCACCAAGAGAAGACTCAGGAGGCTATCCTACCTACACAGATGGGTGAGTGACCACTTACTCCCTACTTACTTTGCTGAGACAGACCACCAGGAACTCTAAGGATGCAGGTAGCACAATGACATCTAGAAACTGACTGTTCTGGCACACATCTAGGCCCAGAGCCAGAGTCGGCCACCAGCCAGCAAGACTCACAGCCTATCCACAAAAGCAGAACACCCAGAAGCTATCTTCCTACTTAGTCCATAGGCCTACAAAAGAGAAAAGCCCCAATCAGAGACAAAAACATCACCTAGCATCCTAGACAACAAGATGGCAAGAGGTAAGCACAAGAAGTTAAAAATGGAAACCAAGACAACCTAGCAACATAAAGAACCCTGTTCTCCCACCACAGTAATGAGTGGATAGCCCAACACACCAGAAAAGCAAAATTTGGACTTAGAATCATACTTCATGATGATGATGGAGGTCCTTGAGAAGCATAGGAGTAACTCCCTTAAAGAATTAGAGGAGAACCAAGAGAACACACCTAAACAAGTAGAAGGCACCTAAACAAAGACAAAGCACAAAAATCACTTGAAGAGCTACATAAAAACAAAACCAATACAAAGTAAGCACAAAAGGAGACAATCCTCGAATAGAAAACCTAGAAACGAGATCAGGAGTTATATATGCAAGCATCACCAAAAGAGCACAAGAGATTGAAGAAAGAATCTCAGGGGGCAGAAGACAACATAGAAAACATTGTCAAATCAGTCAGAGAAAAAAGCAAAAATCAGAAAGTTCCTAACACAAAGCATCCAGGATATTCACGATATAAAGAGAGGATTAAATCTAAGGGTTATAAATATAAAAGAGAGAGAAGATTCCCAAATAAAAGGCCCAGTAAATATCTTCAACAAAATCATAGAAGAAAACTTCCTTAACCTAAAGAAAGAGTTGACTATAAATATGAAAGAAGCCTATAGAAATCCAAATAGATTGGACGAGGATTCAATTTTTTTCTAACACATAATAGTCAAAACAACAAATGTTCAAACCAAAGAAAGAAGATTTAAAAAATTAAGGGAAAAGGGACAAGTAACATATAAAGACAGAATGGTGATAGTTAGAAGATCCTAGACTGAAGTTATACATACCCTAAGAGAACACAAATGCCAGCCCAGGTTCCTATATCCAGCAAAACTTTCAATTACCATAGATGGAGAAACCAAAGATTTCCAAGACAAAAAAGAATTTATATAATATCTGTCCACAAACACAACTTGACAAAGAAAAATGGATGGAAAACTCCAACACAAGGACAGAAACTATACCTTTATGAAAAGCAAGGAAATAATCTCCTTGCCACAAAAACAAAACAAGAAAATCACAAAAAATAATTCAAACTCTAATAATAAAAATAAAAGGAAATAATATTTGTTAATATCTCTCAATATCAATATACTTAATTGCCCAATAAAAAGACACAGATTACAAGAATAAATTAAAAAAAAAAAGACAGGTTCCAGCATTTTAATGCATACAGGAAACTCATCTTTGTGACAAAGAGAGAAACTATTTCAGTATGAAAGGCTGGGAAAGAATTTTCCACAGAAATAGTTCTACGAGACAAGCTTGGAGTAAACATTCTCACACCAATAAAACAGATTTTCAACCAAAGTTAATAAAAAGAGAGGGAAGACCAGATTTTACTCATTCCAGGAAAAGTGTATCTATATAAACTCTCAATCCTGAACAACTCTGCTTCAAATACAAGTGCAACCAAATTCATAAAAGAAATTCTACTAAATCTTAGAGCATATATTGCACTACACACAATAAGAATGTGAGATTTCAATACCCAACTCTCATTGATGGACAGATCATGGAAGCAGGAATTGAAGAGACACACAGTGAAATTAACAGAATTTATGAACCAAAAGGACTTAACAAACATCTATAGAACATCTCATCCTAAAACAATGGAATATACCTTCTCAGTATTTCACATTAACTCCTCCAAAATTGACCATGTAGTCAGTCACAAAATAGGCCTCAACAGATACAAAAAGATCAGAATACTTTTATTCAGCCTATAATATCACCATGGAATAAAGCCGGTCTTCAATAACAACAAAAACAAGAGAAAGACATAGAAGCTGGCCAATATTTTACTCAATGATAAGTTGGTCAAGGAGGAAATAAAGAAAGAAATTAATTTTTTTAATTAAGGAAAATAAAGGGACAACGTGTCCAAACTTATAGGATACAATGAAACCAGTAATAAGAGGAAAACTCAAATTTTTGCATGTCTCCAAAAAGAAACTGGAAAGAGCATACACTAGCAGGTAGACAGCACACACGAAAGCTATAGAACAAAAAAGGAAAAAAAATTCACATAGACCTAAAAGGAGTAGACAGCAGGAAAATATCAAACTCAGAGTAGAAATTAACTATGTGGAAAAAAAAAGAACTACCAGGTGCTGGTTCTGTGAGAAAATCAACAATATTGATAAACCCTTAGCTAGACTAACTAGAGGAAACAGAGAGAGAAACCAAATTAACAAAATCAAAATAAAAGGGAAGACATAACAACAAAAACTGAGGAAATCCAAGAAATCATAAGATCCCACCATAAAAACCTATACTCAAAAAAACTGAAAAATCTAAATGGAATGGACAGTTTTGTAGACAGATACCAGGTTAAATTAAACCAAAGTTAAATCGAGATCAGATAAAGCATCTAAACAGTCCCCAAACCCCCCAAAAATAGAATTAAATATCTCCAAAAAAAAAGTCCAGTACCAGATTGTTTCAGTGAAAATTTCTGTCAACCTTCATGGAAACGCAATAATATCAATACTCTTCAGACTATTCCAAAAATAAAAACAGAAAGAACACTAGCCAACTTATTCTTCAAAGCCAAAAGTATGCTCATACTTAAACCACACAAAGATTTTACAAAGAAAGGGACATAAAGACAAATTTCCCTCTTGAACATAAATGCAAAAAATACTCAAGATAATTCTTTCAAAAAGAATCTAAGAATACATTAAATTAATCATTCATCATGATCAAGTCATTTTCATCTCAGGGATGCAGGGATGGCTCAATATATAGAAATTTTTCAATATAATCTACTATATAAACAAAATCAAAATAAAAAACCACATGATCATCTCATTAGATGCTGAGAAATCATTTGTCAAAATTCAACACTCTTTCATGTTAAAAGTCATGAAAAGTTCAGGATTGAAGGCTCATAACTAAATATAGTAAAGGCAATATACAACAAACCAGCAGCCAACATCAAATTAAATGGTGAGGAACTAGAAATAATCCTGCTAAAATCAGGGACTAAACCATGCTGCCTACTTAGTTTGGTTCTGGAAGTCTAATTAAATAAGCAATTAGACAAGAAAAGTCAAAAGCATACAAATCGGAAAGGAAGAGGTCAAAATATCACTATTTGCAGATGATATGATAGTATACTTAAGTGACACTGAAATTCCACCAGAGAACTTCTATAGCTCATAAATAACTTCAGCAATGTGGCTGGAAATAAAATTAAATCAAACAAATCAGTAGCCTTCTTTTACTTAAAGGATATATAGGAAGAGAAGGAAATTATGAAAATGACGGTCTTCATCATTGTAACAAACAATATGAAATACCTTGGTTTGACCCTGCCAAAGCAAGTGAAAGATCTGTAAGACAAAAATTTCAAGACTCTGAAAATAGAAATTGAAGAAGATATCAGAAAATGGAAAGATAACTGATTTTCATGAATTGAAAGGATCAACATAGTAAAAATGCCCATCATGCCAAAACCAATCTACAAATTCTGTTCAATATTTATAAAAATTTCAACTCGATTTTTCATAGAATTAGAAAGAACAATTTGCAAATTCATTGGAATAACAATAAATACAGAACAGCAAAAACTATTCTGAACAATAAAAGAACTTGCTGGTCATTCTCCATCCCTGGCTTCAAGGTGTATTACAGATTAATCATGATAAAAACCTTATTGCATTTGTACAGAGGCAGATAGATCAATAGAACAGAATCAAAGACTCAGAAATGAACCGCCACACCTATGGACACTTGATCTTTGACAAAGGAGTTAAAAACATTCAATGGAAAAGTACAGCCTCTTCAAAAAACTGTGCTGGTTCAATTGGCAGTCACCATTCTGAGGAATAGAAATCAAGACTTTCTTATCTCCTTGTACAAAGCTCAAGGTCAAGTAGTCAAAGACCTCCACATAAAACCAGGTACACTGACACTAATAGAACAAAAAGTGGAGAAGATCTTAGGACACATAGGCACACACAGGAAATTTTCCTAAACAAAGCACCAATGGCATGTGATCTAAGATCAAGAATTGACAAATGGGACTTCAACAACTGGAAAAACTTCTGTAAGGCAAAAGACATTGTCAAAAGAACTAAAGGGCAACCACAAAATTGGGAAATGGTCTTTCCTAAGCTGACATCTGATAGATGATTACTACCCAATATATAAAAAGAACTCAAGAAGGTAGACACTAGAGAATCAAATAATCCTACTTAAGAAATTGTGGTACAGAGTTAAACAAAAAATTCTCAACTAAGGAATAATGAATGTCTGAGAAGCAACTAAAAATGCTAAACATCCCTAGTCATTAGGGAAAACAAAATCAAAACAACCCTGAGATTCCACATCATACTAGTGAGAATGGCTTATATCAAAATCTTAGGTGACAACAGATACTGATGAGGATGTTGAAAAAGAGGAACACTGCTCCACTGTTGGTTGGGTTGTAAGCTGGTACAACCACTCTGGAAACCAGTCTGTCATTTCCTCTGAAATTGAACATAGTACTACCTGAGGACCCAGCTGTACCACTTCTAGGGATATACACAAAAGAAGCTCCAGCATGTAACAAGGAATCATGTTTCACCATGCTCTTATAAGCTTTGTTTATAATAGCCAGGTGCTGGAGATGGCCTTCAACAGAGGAATGGATACAGAAATTGTGGTACATTTATACAATGAAACTATTAAAAACAAAGATTTCATGAAATTCCTATGTAAATAGATAGAACTTGAAGCTATCATCCTGAGTGAGGTAACCCAGTTACAAAAGAACACTCATAATACGTACCATTGATAAGCAGATACTAGACCAAAATGCTCTGAATACACAAGAAACAATTCACAGATATTATGAAGCTCAATGAGCAGGAAGGCCAGGAGGTTGATCCTTCAGTTCTTCTCAGAAGGGAGAACAAAACACACATGGGAGGAAATAATGGGACAAATACAGGAGAAGATATTGGAGAAAATATTATCCAAAGATTGCCTCATCTGAGGATCCATCCTATATGCAGCCCACTAATCTCAAGCACTATTGCTTTTGCCAGAGCCATACTGGTACAGAGGAGGATGATTGCAGCTAACTGTACGACTGAACATGGGGCCCGTGAAAAAGAAGTTAGAGAAATGGCTAAAGGAGCTGGAGGGGTCTGTAACCCCATGGGAAGAACAAAACTATTGACTAAGCAAACCCATCTCAGCTCCCAGTGACTAAAACACCAAACAATGAGTTCACATGAAGAGACCCATGGCCCCATGTCCATATGCAGAAGAGGATATAATTCTCTGTCATCAATGAGGGGAGAGGACTTTGATCCAGGGAAGGCCCATTTTCCCAGTGTAGGAGAATGCCAAGGTTCTGAGGTGGGGAGTGAGGTTGGGAGATAGAGCACCTTCATGGAGGCAATTGAACAGGGAGGGGTGATGGGATTGGCAGAAAGGGCATAACACCTGAGATGTAAATTCAGAGAATATACAATTTTAAAAAAAGAATGGAAATAAATCAACCAAGAACGTCTCAATTCTGAACATCTGTGCCCAAAATGCAAGAGTACCCACATTTGTAAAAGAAACTTTTTTTCTTACAAATTTATTTAAATAAAAAGAAAGATACATGTACAGATTTTTAAAAGCATTTTGGCATAAAACTGTATGAGTATGTTTTGGTCAGTATTTGATATTTCTAAAGGTTTGATAGTATGCATTGAAATCTTACTAGTTACATAAGCATAAAGTATATGTAAAACAAAATGTAACATGGAAACAGTCAAAGTTTTCTTGGTGAGTTAAAAGAAACTTTTTAATACTCAAATTACATTAGAACCCCACAGAAAGATGGGCAAGCAATCAAACAGTAACATAAACTAAAGAAACAATGAAACTAACAGATGTTTAAAAAGTAGATTTAACAATTATCTACAGATAATTTCAGCCCCTCAAAATAAATATACCTTCTACTCAGTACCTCATGGGATCTATAAGGGGCACATAGCAAGTCTCCACATGTACAAGAAAATTGAAATAACCTCATTCAGATCACCAGGGATTAGGGCTGGACTCAGCAAACATAAAGAATAGAAAGCCCATGTTCTCATGAAAACTAAATAACTCTCTACTCAGTAATGACTTTGTCATGGAAGAAATAAAGAAAGTAAATAAAGGATTTCTAGACTTCAATGAAAATTAAGGAAAAATATGCCAAAAACATCACTGAACATGATGAAGTAGGCTTCATTTCAAGAATTAAAGTGTGGCTTCATATATTAAAGCCCATCAGAATTATGTTCTATAATACAAACAGAAAGAAAAGCATTACAAGATTATCTTATTAGGTGCTGAAAAATTCTTCAACAAAACCAAACACTCACCATGCTAAAAATCTTGTAGAGATCAGAGGTCCAAGATCCATTCAGAAAGCCAGTAGCCAGCATCAAATTAAATGGAGAGGAATTTGAAGCAATGCTGCTAAAAAAAAGGGACAATATTCTCTACTCTTTCCCTATCTATTCAACATAGCACCTCACGTTCTAGATAGATACTGTAAGATAATAAATAGAGATTTAAGGTTTATAAATTTTAAATGAGGAAGTCAAGGTATTTCTCTGTTATGCTTGTAGACAAGAGCCTGACATTGCTGTCCTATGTGATGCTCTATCCAGCAGATTACTGAAAAGGTTCCAGATACCCATAACCAAACCATGGATTGAGGTCAGGAACTATTATGGAAGAGTTGGGGTGGGAGAGTATTGTAGTATATAAAAGAAATAGGAACCCCACAGGAGCACCAACAGAGTCAACTAATCTTGAATTTTATGAGCTCTCAAAAATCCTGGCTCCAAACTATATACAAGGGCTTGAACAGAGACCCCTGTTACATATGTAACAAACATGCAGCTCAACCTCTATGTGAAAAATCTCCCAACAACTGGAACAGATGCTGTTCCTAAAGCAGTTTCCTAACTCTGGGATCAATTTCCCAACAGCTGCCTTGTCTTACCTAAATATGAGATGATGTGCCTAACCCTGCATAGACTTGATGTGTCAGTTTTAGAAATTACCCAATGTGCACTACAAAGGAGAAAGGGGGTGGTAAATATGATGACGAATTCTCTGAGCAGAAGGCTGAGAGAAAACCAGTGTTTTGGATGTAAATAAATAAATATGTAACCTACCATATAAACTAACTAAAAACAACACAAATAAAATATATATGTAGGTTTTTCAATGCAGAAAGGTCATTTTGCAAAGCTTCTGAGATAGGGGGAGGTCTCAGTTCAGGAGGATCAGGAAGAGGGGCAGGACTTAGGATGTAAAGAAGGAAATTAATTAATAAATCAATTAATTTTTAAAATGTAGTTGCGTAACTTTATAATAGCTATGCTACTATTGTACCAGTAAGTTATCTTTGACATGGGTTATTGATACTGTAGCATGAAAGTTTTAAGCTGGAGATGATAATTGCTCAATTTTGTTCTCTAGCCACCAACATAAAAACTCTCAGAACAAGCCACCTAGGAGGAAGCTTCAAGACAATTTCAACTATGTTTCTCTGTATCCATAATCAAACACGTAATGTCACTGTTTTTTCCTCAGTTGAAATGATAACATATGAAATATGCACAAACTATGTAAATACATACCTTAGTCTGAGCCCAGAGCATTTCCTTATCTATTCTACCTATTTCTAGACATTGGCATAGAATCTTCTAGTCTCCATATAATCTAATTGTCAATGCTTACTGATTAGATCTGTTTTTCTTTTCTTAGTGTCTGATGAAATTATTGTCTATCCTCATACTAACTTTGCCAATATGTTCTAATGTTTTGGCTCTTTCTCATTATCTGACAAGTTCTACCTTCACCAATGTCCAGTTTGTTCATGCTATAACCTGTCTCTGAAAACTATCATACATCAATACTACCGACAACACATAGTATCCTTCTTTTTGCACTCTCTAACTGCTCTTAGTCACTCTTCCTTAGCTGTTCTCATGTGAGTTGGGTGTATCATATCTGATTCATTTTGCAATCTCTTTCTCTGATTTATCACTTTGTTTGTTCCTCAATTAAACATCAATTTCAACCATGGTTGCTTCTTTCCACAAACTAACTTTACCTTTATTTTAATGTATTTAAAGTGTGTGTGTTTGTGTGTGTGTGTGTATTTCAGCCAAATCATGACTTTAGAACAACCATGTTGGTGGATTAAAATGCTAATATAAATTGCTTAGTTACTATTCTAATTCTATCAAGAAACACAATGACAGACATGGACCAGCAGTTCCCCAAAGGTTAAGTCCTGGTGAGAATGAGATCCCAGCAGCCAGGGGGCAGAGAGATCTCTGCTGAGTGAACATGGAAAATGCGCCCCTGCCCTGACTGTCCCAGGGACCAGGAACCCAGCATTGGGACCTCTGTTCCCACCCGGCAGTTTGGGGTGCAGAACAGGGCTCGGACCATCCGCCACCTGGACCAGTGGAGATCCATCCTCAACAACAACAAGAAAACATCTGCGGGAATCGCTATCCCTGACCTCAAATTATATTACAAGGCAATTATGCTGAAAACTGCATGGTACTGGTACAGAAATAGCTATGTAGATAAATGGAATAGAATAGAAGATTCAGAAATGAGCCCTCATGTATATGGTCACCTGATTTTTTACAAAGGAGCTGTAAACATTCAATGGAAAAAGGACAGCCTATTCAACAAATGGTGCTGGTCCAACTGGCACTCAGCATGCAAAAGAATAAAAATAGTTCCTTACTTATTTCCTTGTACAAAACTCAAGTGTAAGTGGATCAAAGATCTCCACATTAAACCAGATAAACTGAAACTATTAGATGAGAACGTAGGGAAAACCTTAGAAAACATAGGCACAGGAGAAATTTTTCTGAACAAAACACCAATGGCTCCAGCTCTAAGGTCAAAGATTAACAAATGGGACTTAATGAAATTGCAAAGTTTCTGTAAGGCTAAGAACACTGTAAGAAAACAAAACAGCAACCAACAGATTGGGAAAGATCTTTATCAACCCCTTCTCTGATAGAGGCCTAATATCCAAGGTATACAAAGAACTCATAAAGCTAGACAACAGAGAATCAAAAAACCCTATTAAAAATGGAGTTCAGAGCTAAATAAAACAATCTCTATTGAGGAACATTGCATGGTTGAGAAACATCTAAGGAAGTGCTCGACATCCTTAGCCATCAGGGAAATGCTAATCATAACAACCCTGAGATTCCACCTCACACCAGTCAGATTGGCCAAGATCCAAAACTCAGATGACAGCAGATCCTGGCAAGGTTGCAGAGAAAGAAGAACACTTCTCCACTGTTTCTGGGGATGTAAACTGATACAACCACTCTGGAAATCAGTCTGGCGATTCCTCAGAAAATTGGACATAGTACTACCTGAAGATCCAGCTATTCCACTTCTTGGCATATACCCCAGAGACACTTTAATATACAACAAAGATATACTCACCACAATGTTCATAGCAGCTCTATTTATAATAGCCAGAAGCTGGAAAGAACCCAGATGTCCTTCAGTAGATGAATGGATACAACAATTGTCATACATTTATACAATGGAGTACTACTCAGCCATCAGAAACAATGGCTTAACCAAATTCTTTAGAAAATGGTTGCATCTAGAGAATATCATCCTGAGTGAGATAACCCAGTCACAAAAGAACAGACACAATATTCAGTCACTGATTGTAAGATGCTAATCCCAGAGGCTCAGACTACCCCAGAAACAACTCACAGACTGTGTGAAGTTCAAGAAAAAAAAAAAAAAAAGAAAGAAAAGAAAAAAAAAAAGAAACACCATGACAAACACAACACTAGTAAAGGGGAAAAAAAATTAACTTGGGACTTTTTGGAATTCTAGATGAATAGTTCATGATCATTATGGTAGAGAACAGATAGAAATGGAACTGAAGCAGGAGATGAATGATTTACGTCCTGATTTTCATATAAGAGGCAGAAGGAGACACTAGGCCTGATATGAGTCTTTGAAACTTCAAAGGCTACGCTCAATGAAATATTTTCTCCAACAAACCATCATGTAGTATGCTTAGGCCACACCCCTTAAACTTTTCCCAAGAATTCAACTAACAGTGGTCTAGCATTCAAACATATGAATCTATGGGGTCCAATGTCATTCTGACCATCACACCAAGTCTGTGCTATTTTCAAAATAGGAACTTGCCATTCATGAAGCCTGGTGAGAAAAAATGACAATACCAATAACCTGTATATTTTTGAAGGCTTTTGAGCATATTCTGTTATATCATTCATTATGATTTCCTTTTTAATAAATAACTAATTACATTACAAAGTTCCAATTCTACTATTTTCTTAATGCCTGAATGACTATGTTCTAGTTGTAAAGGTCCTTTAAGGTCCAGTGTAAAATCTTCTTTACTGTAGCAATAAGTTAGAGTCTACTTCTATTTCCTCATTTATGATATTCAGGGCATCACATCTCATGATAAGTTCTAGGTTCATTATCAGTTGAGTTCTCGGAGGTGAGAGCCTAGTTTTATTCTTCTAACTATTTAATATGACCAGTATCATTTGTTGAAGTATTTGTCTTTTAACAAATGTACATTTGGACTATCTATCAATAGCTAGGTAGCAATAGAAGTGTGGTCACATATCTGGGAGCTCAGTTCTATCTTATTAATCAGTGTAATTTTTTATGCTGTGACTATGTTATATTGTTCCTGTTTCTTGTAGGATATTTTAAATTTGGGGGCAGTGCTGCATCTAACACTGATTTGGATAGGCATCATAATTTGAATGAATGGCAAACTATTGTAAATCTTACAGGTTTTATGAAGCAGGCACTAATGGATTTTGGCCAGAGTTACAGTACCAGAAATGTGTTTGCTCCTTTGGAATACACCTGAAATATAAATAGTATGTACCTGATCATTACCCTAATATTTGTGCAATCATTGCACACATGGGCATATATTGCCATGTAGGTCATTAAAAGGTTTGTTCTCTCTCTCTCTCTCTCTCTCTCTCTCTCTCTCTCTCTCTCTCTCTCTCTCTCTCTCTCTCTCTCTCTCTCTCTCTCTCCCTGCCTCCTTCCTTCCCTCTCTCCCTCCCTCCCTCCCCTTTCTTTTCTCCTCCTCCCCCTCTCCCTCTCCCTATTTCTTTCTTCCTCCTTCTCTAATCTTTTTCTTCCAGAAACTATAGAGTACAAAACAGATACTCAAGGAATTTTTTTGTTGTTGCTGTTCTTGTTTTTGTTGTGTTTCTTTTGTTTTTGTTTTTTATTGTTATTCCTTTTTTGGGTCAGGGTTAATATATAGTCCAGTCTGGCCTCTGAATTACAGCCTTTCTCTCTTTACCAGCAGAGTTTGAAGATTACAGGCATATTGGAGCACAGCCATTTTTGAGTGATCAACGTCAGCTGTTTCTCGCCCTACTGCACTGAAACAGGAATAAGATTGAAAAATTATCAAACATCAAATAGTTAAACAATAAAGATCAAAATACAATGGTTAACACACAAGGACTTGAGCTCAAATATCTAGAGTCCATATAAAACCAGGATGGGAACCATGCATTTGTAATACCAGAGCTGTTTAGGTAAGTAGGAAGGATAAGAAGGAAGTTACACAATCAATTAATTGTCTACTACACTGAGTTAAATATAGTGTCAAACAACAACAAAGAAAACACTTAGTACCAAACAAGTTGAGAAGTCAGAACTGATACCCTAGGTTTAGCTCTGACCTGCATATTGTGCTTTATACACTTGCATATACACACAGATACCTTTACATTCACAGAGAGAAAGAGAAAGAGAGAAAAGAGAAAGAGACAAATAGACACAGAGAGACAGAGACAGAGAGAAAGAGAGACAGAGAAACTGAGAGAGAGAGAGAGAGAGAGAGAGAGAGAGACGCATGCATGACATAATGAAAGTAAAACAAAAAATGAAATAAACAAAAGGCCAATGAATGTTTTAAGGGAAGAACACACGATGTGCTATTTCGTTGAGAGGAAAATATTAGTTGTAGTAAAAACACAAAGATGGTTTGAATAAAAAAAATAGAGAGGCCATTAGCTAAAACAAATTACTTCAGAATCTCAGCAGTTTCAACTTATGTGCATGAAAACCCTGAGGGAAGTAAAGAAGAAATTGTAATTTTAATTACATGGGTTTTTGAAAATGTGTCTCAAACATAGATCTATTTTACATCATATAAAATTGTTTTCAGCTTATTTTTAAGAGTAGAAGAGCAAATAATTATCTTTGTTATGTTTGAAATCACACTGCAGCACTCCTCATTGGCAGTTTTATACTTCAACAGTATAATACCAGATACTATTTTCCTTAAGTCCTCTCTATTTCAATTGAGAAAAGCCAATTTGCCTTATTTATAGGCAATACATAAACTTTATAGCTTAAACTTCAAGCCCATAATCTTTAATTATTCCTTAGGAATGGAAAATATCTCTTCATACACTATAATGGCATAGGAACCTTCTCACTTTTCAATCTGTCCAGTATCTTCTTCTCTGTACAAAAGCAAGAGGCCAATGTTGTCTCAGCCAAGAAGTTTTTTTTTTTTTGGTCACTAAGTTATCATTCACATGGCATTTTATAATTAGTTGCACAGTATATGTTTATGTTTTATATAAGTACTATATAATGCTTACAATAATTAATATTTTTACTTACTAGGAATTATACTTAGTGATATTTATTTATTCTTTTCATGCATCACAATGCTACTGTAATATAGGCATTTTCCCAAATACTTTACGAATTGTTCCTCAGAGAGTTACCAGGTTTGATGACTCCTCATGTGTTATAAATGTAGATGACATATTTTGTTCACACCTGCCAACTTATCTACAGTTCATTATTTTTCTCCTAGCAGATTATAATTATCTTAAAAATTGCCCAAATTTGAAATTGTCATTATCTTAGGTCAGTGATTAATGTTGTTCCTTGTTGTGGTACAAAATTTTAATCACAGAACTAAGACACTAACACATAAAGGCCCAATCTCTGTGAATTAAAGTCTAGCCTGGTCTCCACAAAATCTTGGTAAGCCAGGGACAAGACCTTAAAATAAATCTGTTTAACATATTTCTATTCTATTTATGAACCTAACATATGTGTCACAAATGTTATTTAACACTTTCTTCTTAAATAAATAATGAAATCACACCTCAACATATATTTACTACTTTAAAATTTTTAGGTCATCCTCAAACAGTGTTAGGAATACCACAGTGTATCAACACATCATTTTCTAGTGCTACAAATTGGACTGAAGTCTTAATGTGTATGTCTTCATTATATCCTGGTAACTATACTTACAATTGTGTGCGTATGTATGTGTAACTACATATGATTCTACATTTAGACTATCACTTTAGATTTGGTTACTAGATTTTTCTTTTTAATTTAATTTTTCTTTTTAATAATTTATTATTATTATTATTATTATTATTATTATTATTATTATTAATTAGCTTAGCAAACTGTTTTCTTGAGAACAAAACACACACTGTTTATCTACAGAAACTCACCTCCTCTCACTTACTACAAGTGTAACTTCTAAGTCTCACTTTAAAAGTCACCACTCCCAGTAATATTTCTTGTGCCTTCTATTCCTGGCTCCCTCAAATCTATAAGAAGCTCCTTATTACTTGTTTTCCCTTTACAAATTATATGTAAATACATCTGAGGATAATTTTACCTATTCCAACTTGATATTGCTGCATAATGCAATTTTCATGAAGTTACAAACCTCATCCAGCTTGTCAATTTTTATGCTTTCAGCACACAGCATAATCTGCAGATTCAATGTGTGATTAAGGCAATAATCGAATGAAACAATGAGAATGATGGTGGCAAAGATCTATATCAAGACCGAGTAATTTGTTTCTTTTCAACTCTCCGTGAAGAAAATGAATAGCACACTATGATTGCATGCAGTCAGACGTTTTCTCTTATTCATTCCACTTACAAGATGGGTGACTGCAAGTTCAAAAGTAATAGAATAAAAGTGGGGTAAATGAAAGAAAAGCAAGACGTCTTGAAAGTTGGATGTTTCGTCATGTTTCTTATATCCATTTTTGCTTAATTAGAAAGCAAAATTAGATATAAAACAAACATGAAATAAAGTCCAGGAGCATGATATATGAGTCAACACATTTTATCTATGGAAGGAATAATCAGCCATTTGTTGAAAAGCAACTTTCTAACAGTAGATCCTTCATTACAGAAGATATATCTGAGCATGAGAGTTAAATCAATAATGGGATGATAGGAAACAGATATTAATATATATGGTCTCTCAGATGGACTACTAGAATAATTACTCTATGTCTCTCACTAAATCAATAGTAACATATTGCAGGTCCTACCTCTGCTACTTATCCATAAATTTGCCCCTGAAGAGTTGTTATCAATTTCATTGAGAGGAGATTAGAAAGGGAATAAAGTTACATACCTAACTAATCCTTGGGACTGGTTCAAGCTTATCTTTGCAAAAATCTCTTCAACTTGAAACAATATCTGGGGATCGGTAGTATGGTGATTTAAACCAAATACAGAAGAAATTGTTTAAGAGTTTGCAGCTTGTTCATTATAGACAGTGGGTGCATGAGGTACCGTAGGTACTTGTAGAACATCACCTGAAGAATATATTAATGCACAGAAATAGACATGGGGTGTGGTACCTGAGGGCAACTGAGAACAGAAGCATGTCATAACTTCCTGTGTGGACCCAAAATTATATCTTTAGATAAGAATATTTGAAGTTTACAAAATTAACTATAGTATAAAATTTTGATAAAACCATAAGATAGCAAGGAAAGAATAACAAACAATATCATTGTTGAATTCTTCAGTTTCTCCAGGTCTTGCTTGAGGAATCATCATGGAATAAAGTTTAGTAGAGAGACTCTGATTCCTCAGTTTTCTATTAACTGTGTGTAAATACATAATTTTATTCTTCATTTCAATTTGAACAAGGTTGATCCCATTGATAAATGGATTTCTCACGAAACAGCTAATTTTATTTCTGAAGTATCCCAGTTTGGAAGATAAAAGCAAGCATATTAGAAGTAATTATCACCAAGGGTAATTAGAACATTAGTTGAACTCATAAAATTAAATTTGACAAACTCCTCAGCAAACTTCACACAGTTTACATAACCATCCTCTTCCTCTTTACTGAATCCTTGTCCCTGATAGTCTTTATAGGATATACTTCAAAGAAATCCAGTTTTGTGTACTCCGGACAACTGTCTACTTTCATTTTCTGATGTGTATTTTTCAATCTATTTAGTTTAAAAAATGCCGCCTAATATATGAAATGGACACTCAAGTAAATATAGGAGGTCAGTCACCAAACTGTTTCAATTCAATTAATTACACAATTCAACATCTTCCTCCAGGAACCAGCTCTTTTTATAATATAAAAAATTGTAAGTAGGTGATAAGATATTATTGTAGCATTAAGCTGACTAAAAATATAATCACTTCATAAAAGCAAAAGTATGTTTTTTGCTCATTTTTTGTTTTGTTTTGATTTTCCTAGCCATAGGAGAGGTAATGCTTCTCTTGTGCATGCAGCCTAATTTCACTGCCATAGCCAATATGTAACACCTACAGCTCTCTGGTAGGTCACCGTATTAGAAATAAGGAATGTGTAAAGCAAGAAGAAACCATAGAAAATGCAGGTTAGGTATGTACTGGCTTTTAAAGTTTCTGCTCAGGTTCTGTTTTGGGGGAGCTCTATCATCTTATCAGATAGTTGTAAGGTAAACTGTTAGTATAATATAGACATTGGGCAGAAGAAAAACAATCTATATTTTTATAATCAGGTAGCTGACTATACTATGTGATACTAATATTTTTGATAATATCTCCCACTGGTCTTCTCACTTCTATTGTTCTAGCTATATTGTTCATATAACACACAAAAGAGAGTTTTAATAAATATACATCTTACTATGCCTGTACTTAGATCTCTTTTTTTGTTGTTCTCTTAGGTTTTTACATGATTTAGGTTCTGGTTGATTAACTATGTGTCTATAGAACCCTTTGATCAGACATTTATACCGCATATTACAATGGTATTTCTCAGTGAGTCTATTTATTTACAATGCAGTAAAAGATCTCTTTGTACAGGTTACGACTTTAAGTTTCCCTATAAAATGATTCCATTGTTATAGACATGTGAACAGAAAACTGTGTGTCTACCATAATAGTTCAAGTGTATGTGGGGGTCAGTGCTCATCTCATACTACAATGTTCTTCTGATTTTACCTTATTCTACAAGATTCAAGATAGATTTATCACTGAAATTGTGCTGCCTTTGGACATTATGAAAGAGTCAACTTGTCAGCCTATAGACATCCTATTTATAAAAACCAGGTAGGAAGAAAGAATTTTCAAATTATTTTTCTTAAAAGTATTTAGTCATATATTATAAAATTTCCATACTTCCTTCATTACATCATTTAGAATCATGACACACTGACATTTTCACATGCAAATTAAATTAGGCTTTTAAACATTTATCTTAGTGTAAGTAGAAATAGGAACACTATATATCATTTCTCAGTCAATAATTCATATCTTCTTCTTACACTCAAATTGCTATAAACACATTTTTTGCTGGTAGTGTGGTTTTTAGATTAAATGTCATCTCTTTGCAGAGGCCTCTGTTCTTATTCTTTTCTATATCTCATTCTGTATTATTCTTTACCTTACCATGTCCCTAAGTGACTGACCTCTGCATAGTGCTGCTATTGCATTCTTAACCCCTGACTGTTGGTCAATGAAAGTGTTAGGAAAAATGACAAAAGTCTAATCATAGGTCATTCATCTTCCAAGTCCCTTTGTGACTATCCTGAGGCTGTCTCTCTCCTATCTATCACACATTTTTTATACCTCATAGTTTTTAGGCTTTCTGTTTTTGCCCAGTGGTTTCTCAGATTTTTGGATGATAATGGCTCTGTAGCTCTTACTCCCAAGAAATTTGCCCAATTCTATTGTTTACTCTTCATATTTCTATTTATGTCTTTCTTCCTCCACATTCATTCTCATTTTCTCAAGTTGAAATAATTATTTTATTCCATTCCAAAATCTTGATTAACATGCACTGTAAATTACAAAACTAAATTATCAAGTAGTTTTCTGCCCCATCATCCTTTGTGTATTCAATAATAATAATAATAAAATTATCAAACTGGAGACCTGGGACATAGGAAGGGTGAAAGGGGGGATTACTGAAAGAAGCTAGAGAAGAGGGAGGGAAGGTATGATGTAATTCTATTCTAATTAAAATCATAGTAAATAAACACTTAAATGCTCAAGAGACTAGAAGCATCTCTCTGTGATAGTCCAAGAGTTGATCTTAGGATTTGGTCCCCAACAATGAAGAAAGAAAATGAAACTACATAGACTTGATGGACGACATACTATAATTCTTTCCCTTTAAATTCAAGTACCCTGAAAAGGATGAGACTATGACTTAGGTTTTCTGATAATCTAATTATCATGATAGTGATAAAATAGAGTACATCAGAATAAAGCCTTTAAAGTGTGGTGGATAGAGAAATGGGTAAAGGACTAACTGTACCCTTATTCAAAGCTCAGAGAAGACTGTCATAAAGAGCATTGAAAGAATGGCAGAGTCAGAGAGGAGTATGGAAAATGCTATTTCCTGGGTATAGCATTACTGTTGCTTTAAAAGTTATGTAGGAGATAGACAGATGACTCAGCAATTATGGTTATCTGCATCAGATGTACACCAGTTCAAGCTAGTGAAAACTCCAGCCTGATACAGAGGCGCAAGTTCTTCTTGGCTTCACCTCAAGATGAGGTGAGACTTCTGGCAATTAATGGCTCTTGAACAAGGAGGTTCTCTTTCCTTCTGAAATATGGCTATTATTGAGTTACCCTTTTCCCAATGGTAACATATACATACATTGATTAGGGATTGGGCTCAGAAAGATAGTGATAATAATAGAAATAGAGAATAAGACATTAGGAAGGAGGCAGGTTGGTGAGCCCTATGGCATATTGTAGAAAACATTGTGGAGTAGATGTGATAAAAATAGATTGTGGACTATTAAATTTCAAAGAACAGTTAAATAGCACTTAAATATTTAAAGGGATATTTTGAAATAAGGACAAACATAATCCTTTATGTTCTTCATACAGTGGATGATGGCATTATTCTCCTCTTTGTTCAATACTTACTAGCACAGAATAATAAATGAAAAACATTTTGGTTGTTTAGCGATTAAACATTCATTTACTTATTTTAGTTACTCTCAAACATACATGGAAACATAAGTTTTGTATCTTCAATATATTCTTAATTGGGATGGTGGTTTGGTAATTTAATTTGTATCTGACACACTTAAATAAAGAACTAAAATACATCTGTGGGATACAGCCAAGTAAAATATTGGTTTAATTGTGAAAATGCAATTTATTCTTATTGGGTTTCACTTTCTTGTTAACCAGGCATGAGGAGAAGTGAGAAACTTTTTATCTTCATCAGTATGTACTGGTTGGACTTTTAAAGCAGCAATAAAATGCTCATTTGAAAAAAAAAAAAAAAAACTGCTTATTCCTAGGGAGCTCTGGTTGTCATGCCTAACATTTATTAAATAGAAAATAGTATATATAAGTGTTGGAGCATGGTCACAACTACTCAAAAACTAACATAAGATTACATCTTCATATATAGAAGAATTTTTAGAAAGATGATGTGTAGTGGTAAATTTTACATTTCAGTCATGTCTGAGGATATATTGTTAAAACTATTTTATTCATTTACATTCAAATCATTGTCTTCCTTCTTGCTCCCACTCCCACAGTTCCTCATCCAATTTGTCCTCCAGCTTGCTTCCTAGAGAGTGCTTTCCCCTTCCACCAAGTCTTACCATTCACTGGGTCCTCAGGTCTCTCTAAGTTTAAGCACACCATCTCCCACTGAGACCAGAACAAGCCATCCTCTGCTATATATGTGCCAGGGGCCTTGAATTGCTCCTGGTTGGTAGCTCAGTCTCCTTGAGCTTCCTGGGGTCTGGGTAAGTTGAGACTCTGCTGGTGTTCCCAAGGGATCACTCTCCATTCATTTTCTTCAATCCTTCCCTCAATTCAACTATAGGGTTCCCTGTCTTATGTCAATGGTTGAGTACAAGTATCTGTGTCTGTCTCAGTCAGATGCTTGTGGGGCCTCTCAGCTATGCCAGGCTCCTGTCTCTAAGCATATTATAACATCAGTAATAGTACCAAGCCTTGGTGACCCCCCACACCCCATAAAATCGATCACATATTTGAACAGTCATTGGTCTTCCCTAACCTGAGTCTCTTTTCCATTTTGTGTACCTGCAGTTCTTTTAGACAAGGAGAATTCTGGGTCAGGATTTTGACTGTGAGTTGGTAAACCAATCCTTCCAGTTAAGACCTGGGCTATCCCCTAGGGGTATACTCTTTGAATTCCCTCTACCCAATGATGGGTATTTTAACAAAGGTCACCCCCATTGAATCCTGAAATTCTCTCAAACCCTAGGTCTCTAGTACTTTCCAGAGGATTCACCAATCTCCCAGCCCCCGAAGCTGCATATTTTCATGAACTCCCCTGGCTTCTGGGTTGTAGCTTACTTTTTGGCTAATATCCACTAAGCTGGAGTACAAACCATGCATGCCATTTTGTGTCATAGTTACTTCACTCTGGATGATATTTTCTACTTCCATCAATTTGCTTGTAAGACTTGTGATGTCCTTGATTTACTAACAGAATATTGTTCCATTGTATAAATGAGCCACATTTTCAGTATCCATTCTGTGGCTAATGGACATCAGGGTTGTTTCCAGCTTCTGGCTATTTCAAATATGACAGCTATAAGCATGGTGGAGCACATATATTTGTGGTATAGTGGACATCATTCAGGTATATGCTCAAGAGAGGTATAACTGGGTCTTCAGGTAGGACTATTTCCAATTTTTTGAGAAGACACCAGATTGATTTCCAGAGTGGTTGTACCAGTTTCCAACCCCATAAGCATCTGAGGTAGAATCTGAGCAACCCATTGATTTGCATTTCTCTGATGACTAAGAACTTTGAACTTTTCTTTAAGTTCATCTCAGCCATTTGAGATTCCTCTGTTCTGAATTCCCTGTTTAGGTCTTTACCCCATTTTGAATTGGATTATTTGGTATTTTAGAGGTTAACTTCTTGTGTTATTTATATATTTGGATATTAGATCTCTATCAACTGTAGTATTATTGAAGATTTTTCCCAAACCTGTAGATTTGCCCTATTGACAGTGTCTTTATCATTACAGAAACTTTTTAGTTTCCTGAGGTCCCATATATCAATTGTTGATCTTAGAGTCTGAGCCATTGGTGCTCCGATTAGGACATTTTCCATTGTGCCAATGAGTTCTATGTTCTTTTCCACATTGTCTTCTATTAGGTTCAGTGCATGAGGTTTTATCTTGAGGTCCTTGATCTACTAGGACATGAGATTTGTACAAGGTGATAAATATGGATCAGTTTGCATTCTTCTACATATAGACCATCAGATAAACCAGCACAAATTATTAAAGATGTGTTCTTTTTTCACTGTATGTATTTCTTTTGTCAAAGATCAACCATTCATATGTGTTGGACTTTAATTCTGGGTTGTCAGTTCTATTCAACTCATTGACCTGTCTGTATCTGAACCAATACCATAGGGTTTTAATCACTGTTGTTTTGTACTAAAATTTCAAGACAAACATGGTGATTCCCCTGGAAGTTCTCTTATGTTGAGAATTGTTTTGGAAATCCTGAAACTCTTATTTTTCCATATGAAGTTGAGAGTTGCTCTTTTCATGTCTGTAAAAATTGTGTTAGGATTTTGATGGGACATTGAATCTGTAGATTGCTTTTGGTAAGATTGGCATTTTCGATACATTAATCTAACCAATCCCTGAGCATGGGGGATCTTTCCATCTTCTGAGGTCTTCTTCAATTTCTTTCTTCAGAGACTTGAAGTACTTGTCATACAGATCTTTCCCTTGCTGGGTTAGAGTCACACCAAGATATTTTGTATTATTTTTGACTGTTTTGAAGAATATCATTTCCTTAATTTCTTTTTAATCTGTTTATAATTTGAAATAGTTTATTTGAATTAATTTTATATTATAAAATTTATTATATCATCTGAAAATACTGATTTTTGACTTCTTTCTTGTCTATTTCTATCTCCCTTTCTTGTCTAATTGCTCTAGCTAGAACTTTGAGCACTATACTGAATAGATAGGGACAGAGTGGGCAGCCTTGTTTAGTTTCTGATTTTAGTGGAATTGCCTCTCATTTTTCTGCATCTAATTTAATATTGGCTGTTCATTTCTTATATATTATGTTTATTATGGTTAGGTATGTGCCATGAATTCTTGTTGTCTACAAGACTGTTAATAAAAAGGGGTGTTGTATCTTGTCAAAAAACTTTTCAGCATATAATGATAAGATCATGTGGGATTTTATTTGAATTTCCTTATGTAGTGTACTATGTTGATATGTTTTCATATATTGAACCACCACCGCGTCCTTGGGATCAAGCCTACTTAATTGTGGTGAATGATCATTTGATGTGTTCTTTGATTTAGTTTGCTAAAATTTTATTGAATATTTTTGCATTGATATTCATAAGCAAGTTTGGTCTGAAGTTCTCGTTCTTGTTAGGTCTTTATGCTGTTTATATATCAGAGTAACTGAGTCTTCATAGAATGAATTAAGTAATGTATCTTCTGTTTCTATTCTGTGGAGTAGTTTGTGGAGTATTGGTATCTGCTCTAAAACAATCTGGCCCTGAGCTTTTATTGTTTGGAAGGCTTTTAATGACTATTTCTATTTTTTTAGGGTTTATAAAATTGTATAGTTTACATGATATTTATTTAGATTGGTACATAATATCTGTGCAGAAAATTATCCATTTGATTAAGATTTTCCGGTTTTGTAGAGTATAGCCCTTTGTAGTAGGTTCTGATAATTTTTAAAACTTTCTTCAGTTTCTCCCTTTTGATATTTGATATGTTAATTTGGATACTGTCTCTGTGGCTGTTAGTTGGTTTTGCTAAAGGTTTATGTTGTTTATCGTTTCAATGATCCAGTTCTTTGTTTTGTTGATAATCTGAATTGATCTCTTTGTAACAGTCCTACTCCTCTCTGGTATGGTGTGTTTGCTCTATTCTGTTCCTGAACTTTCAGGTGCACTATTAAGTAGTTTGTATGGAATATCTTCAATTTTTTTATGAAAGCACTTAGTGTGATAAATTTTTCTCTTTACACTGCTTTTATTGTGTGCCATTGTTTTGTGTATAATGTAAGTCCATTTTCATTGAATTTTATGAAGACTTTTACTTCTTTATTTCTTCCCTGACCAAGTTATCTTTGAGAAGAAAATTTGTAAATTTCCATAAGTATGTAGGGTTTCTGTTGTTTTTGTTGTAATTGTGGTCTAACATTAGGTTATGGTAATTTGATAGAATTCATCAGATTATTTCAATATTTTTTTTTTATCTGTTGAGGCATGTTTTATTTCTGATTATGTGATCAATTTTGGAGATTTTTTGATGAGATGCTGAGAAGAAGATATATTATCTTGTTTGGGAATGAAATGTTCTATAGATATCTGTTAAATACATTTGGTTCATAAATTCTGTTAGGTTCACTCTGTCCCTGTTTCAATATACACTGTTTCAATAACCTGTCCACTAGTAAGAGTGGAGAGTTGAAGTCTTCCATTATTATTGTGTAAGATCCAATGTATGTTTTGATAAATGTGGCTATTTTGCATTTATGGCATAGATGTGCAGAACTGACATATCTTTTGCTGGATTTTTTCTTTGATAAATATAAAATGTCCTTTTCCATCTCTTTAAATAACTTTTGGTTAAATGTCTATTTTATTGGATATTAGAATGTCAACTTCAGTTTGTTTCTTGGGACCATTTGCTTGGAAAACTCTTTATTAGTCTTTTACTCTGAGATAGTATCTGTCTTTGTCAATGTGGTATATTTGTGTATGTAAGCAAATTGCTGGATCCTGTTTATGTATACCATCTCTTATCCTTTTTATTTTATTCGGGAATTGTATCCATTAATATTGATAGATATTAAAGACAGATGGTTGTTCATTGCTATCATTTTTATTTTTTGCTAGAGGTGGTATTATGTGTGTATGATTATCTTCTATTGGGTTTTCTGTGAAATGTTTAATTTATTGTGTTTTCATTTTCATGGATGTAGTTACCTTTCTTGTACTGGAGTTTTTTTTTTTTTTGTTGTTGTTGTTGTTGTTGTTGTTGTTTGTTTGTTTTTTTTTTGTTTTTTTTTTTTTTTTTTTTTTTTTTTTTTTTTTTTTTTGCAGTATCTTCTTTAGGGGCTGGATTAGTAAAAACATATTATTCAAATTTAGGTTTGTCACAAAATATCTTGATTTCTCCATCTCTGGTGATTGAGAGTTTTGCTGAGGATAGTTACCTGGGATTTGTTTTCTCTTAGAGTTTTGATTACATCTATGACGATCTCTGGTTGTTAACCTTTGTTGACTAATCTAGTATCATTATGATAGTTCTATCGTTATAAGTTAAGTGATCTTTTGAGCTTACAGTGTTAATATTCTTTCTTTGTTCTATACATATAGTTTTTTGATTATTATGTGATGAGAGGATATTTTTCTGGTTCAATCTTTGTGGTATTCTCTAGGTTTCTTGTACATTTATAGCCATCAGTTTCTTTATGTTATGGAAGTTTATAAATCTGAATTTGTTGAAGATATCTTCTGGCCTTTCTTTGTTTTTGTCTGTGTCTAGTTTGTTCTCTCTGCCACCTTTCTCTATAAAACTGTCTCCTTCAAATTGTCATGCATACACACCACAAACCCTTTCTCAATCTCTCAATTTTTTTCTCTTTGTCTCTCTGTCTGTCCCTGTCTGTGTCTCTGTCTGTCTCTCTCTGTCTCTCTCTCTTTGTCTCTGTCTGTCTTTCTGTGTGTGTCTCTCTCTCCCTCTCTGTATTTCTCTGTTATTTTCTTAAGTACTCTATCTTTTCTGTGACATTCTTATGTGTGTGGATTGTAACTTATCACTGATTATGTCAAATCCTTCTCTGATTCAGCACTTTGTCTGCCCCTCAATTACATATCATTTTCAAATATGGGTTCTACTCTCTACAAACTAAACTTACCTTCAATATTATGAATTTAGGATGTACTACGTTTGTGTCTATATTCTAGCCAGAACATATTGTAATCCAGAGTAGGTCTGCATTCCAACTAGATTACATAGTCCTGAAAAGGAAGTCATTCCTACTGCCAGGAAGCCATAGGTTAAAATTTCTCTACACAACCAGCCTACACAATTTATTCCTTGTCAACTTGACACACAAACACATCATTGTAGAGTCATTAGGTTTCTTTATTATTTGACTTAAATATCATACACAATATTATGAACATCCCAAAATTTAAATACCCCACATAATTTAAAAATCTAAACAGTTAAAACCTCTATTTTATTATAAATAATTTTATAATCCAGTTTTTTTAATTCAAAGTCTTTATAAAATTCCAAAATCTCTTTAAAAGTCTAAAGACTCTCAACTGTGATATTCTTTAAATTCAAAAATAAGTTAAGTAATTTCTTATTTCAAGAGAGAAGAACCAGAGAACAATTAATATCTGAACAATGTGAAATCAAATTCTCAATGTGTAAATAAATCAGTGCTTAGTTATCTAGTATTTACTCACAATCTTCTGGCATCTTTCAAGTGGTTTGAGTCATTTCTCTGTTTCTGATGTCTATAGTACACATAACTTGCTTTACAGGCTTTTCTAGGCCCCATTGTGTTTTTCCTGTTCTTCTTGGTGGTCAACCTTTGCTACTGGCATTTTTAAAATGATATCTTCTAATGCAACTGGGCTGCATTTTCATTAATACTAGGCTTTCTTCATGAGACTAACTCTCAACTTCTCTCTATGATATCTTCAGGTCCATGACTCAAAAGATCTAACTAAAAAGATTATCTTCAAATATCAAAAATATGGATTAGAAATGATTTAATTAAAAAAAGTCTCTTAGGGGCATACCCATTCATTTGTGTTTTAGTTAATCACAGATGTAGAGAAATAGAAAAACAAGAATAACCATTACAATTTTCATTATGAAATATCTATGGCAGTCCTGTATAATCAAAAAAAGGGAAGGAGCTAACAGAGATGACAAGACAAATGATGAGTTGAAAATTACAAATGCCATTACTATACTGAAAATAGAACAAAGAATTATTGTTCAATTCTGAGTCCTAACCAAACACCAAACTTGATGACATGTTGTGCAGAGTGAATCCAGGAAAAAGTTTTGGTTCTTAAAAAGACAAATAATAAAATTTAGTTACTTTATGACAAAAATTTCTGGTGATTGTTATGGGCACATAATTAAACAAATCTATGACTTTGTATATGTCATATCAAAGATCAGGAAAAAATTTTTAACAACTTTATTTTAAAGAACAAAGATAAATGTACAGATTTTAAGCATTTTTTTGCATAAAAGTATATAACACATTTTTGCCAGTATTAGTATTATTTTTTTTTAAAGGTCTAATACTGTGATCAAGATCCCACCAGTTACAATGAGCAAAAAGCACATGCAAAAGAAGATGCAACCTGGAAATAGTCAAAGTTTACTTGGTGTGTAAGATTTTTTTTCTTTCTTTTCACAATGAGAAGACAGTACATGTGATACAGGGTACAACCCGGAATTAGTCAATGTATTCTTGGTGGGTAAGGATTGAGCATGACTATTTTTTTTTTGTATTGTTTTCTTTTTCTTGGACTTCATACAGTCTGTGAGTTGTTTCTGGGAAAGTGCAAGCCTCTGGGGTTAGCTTCCCACTATAAGTGACTGCATATTATGTCTGTTCTTTTGTGACTGCGTTATTTCACTCAGGATGATATTTTCTAGATGCAGCCATTTTCTTAAGAATTTGGTTAAGTCATTGTTTCTGGTGACTGAGTATTATTCCATTGTGTAAATGTCCCACAATTTTTGTATCTATTCATCTACTGAAGGACATCTGGTTTCTTTCCAGCTTCTAGCTATTATAAATAGAGCTGCTATGAACACTGTAGTGCATATATATTTGTTGTGTATTAAAGTGTCTCTGGGGTATATGCCCAGAAGTGGAATAGCTGGGTTTTCAGGTAGTACTATGTCCAATTTTCTGAGGTATCGCCAGACTGATTTCCTGCGTGGTAGTATTAGTTTGCAACCCCACCAACAATAGAGAAGTGTTCCTCTTTCTCCACAACTTCGACAGCATCTGTTGTCATCTGAGTTTTGGATCTTGGCCAATCTGACTGGTGTGAGGTGGAATCGCAGGGTTGTTTTGATTTGCATTTCTCTGATGGCTAAGGATGTCGAGCACTTCCTCAGATGTTTCTCAGCCATTCCATATTGCTCAGCTGAGAATGTTTTGTTTAGCTCTGTACCCTATTTTTTAATGGGGTTGTTTAATTCTCTGGTGTCTAGCTTTTTGAGTTCCTTGTACACCTTGGATAATAGGCCTCTATCTGATGTGGTGTTGGTAAAGATCTTTTCCCATTCTGTTGGTTGCCGTTTTGTTTTCTTGACGATGTCCTTAGCCTTACAGAAACTTTGCAATCTCCTTAAGTCTGATTTGTTAATCTTTGACTTTAGAGATTGAGCCATTGGTGTTTTGTTCAGAAAATTTTCTCCTGTGCCTATGTGTTCTAAGGTTTTCCCTACTTTCTCATCTAATAGTTTCAGTTTATCTGTTTTAATGTGGAGATCGTTGATTCACTTATACTTGAGCTTTGTACAAGGAAATAAGAAAGGGTCTATTTTCATTCTTTTGCATGCTGAGTGCCAGTTGGACGGGCACCATTTGTTGAATAGGCTGTCCTTTTTCCATGGAATGTTTATGGATCCTTTGTCAAAAATCAGGTGACCATATACCTGAGGGCTCATTTCTGGATCTTCTATTCTATTCCATTGATCTACATACCTATTACTGTAGCAGTACAATGCAGATTTCAGCACAATTGCATTGTAATATAGCTTGAGGTCAGGGATAGTGATTCCCACAGATGTTTTCTTGTTGTTGAGGATGGATTTCGACATTCTAGGTCTTTTGGTATTTCATATGAAATTGCACATTGATCTTTCCAATTCAATGAAGTACTAGGTTGAAATTTTGATGGGGATTACATTGAATTTGTTGATTGCGTTTAGTAGAATGGCCATTTTTAAAATGTTGATCCTTCAAATCCATGAGCATGGGAGATCTTTCCATTTTCTGAGATCATCCTCAATTTCCTTCTTTAGAGGTTTGAAGTTGTTGTCATACAGGTCCTTCTCTTGGATAGTTAGAGTCACACCAAGGTATTTCATATATTTTGTGACGATTGTAAAGGGTACCTTTTCCCTAATATCTTTCTCCACATGTCTGTCCTTTGAGTATAGGAAGGCTACTGATTTGTTTGAGTTAATTTTGTATCCAGCTACTTTGCTGAACTTGTTTATCAGCTGTAGGAGTTCGCTGCTGGAATTTTTGGGGTCACTTAAGTACACTATCATGTCTTAGGCAAAGAGTGATTTTTTTAATATAAAACAACTTTATTTTACAAAACAAAGATAAATGTACAGATTTTAAACTTTTTTGCTTAAAAATTATACATTTTTTGTCAGTACTTTTTTCAGTTTTTAACATAATTTTTACATAAAACTATATGAATATATTTTTTTAGTCAGTACTTGATTTTTTTCAAGGTTTGATTGTATGCCTTGAAAACTTAATAGTTACAATGAGCTAGAGTACATGTAAAACAAAATGTAACATGGAAATATTTAAAGTTTTCTTCTTTTGTAAATATTTTTTTGTTTTGTTTTGTTTTCTTTATTTTTGGACTTCATACAGTCTGTGAGTTGTTTCTGGGGAGTGCAAGCCTCTGGGGTTAGCATCCCACTATCAGTGACTGCATATTATGTCTGTTCTTTTGTGACTGGGTTATCTCACTCAGGATGATATTCTCTAGATGAAGCCATTTTCTTAAGAATTTGGTTAGGTCATTGTTTCTGGTGGCAGAGTAGTATTCCATTGTGTATATGTACCACAATTTTTGTATCCATTCATCTTCTGAAGGACATCTGGGTTTCTTCCAGCTTCTGGCTATTATAAATAAAGCCACTATGAACATTGTGGTGCATATATCTTTGTTGTGTATTAAAGTGTCTCTGGGGTAACCCAGAAGTGGAATAGCTGGGTCTTCAGGTAGTATTATATCTAATTTTCTGAGGTATCGCCAGACAGATTTCCAGAGTGGTTGTATTAGCTTGCAACCCCACCAACAGTGGAAAAGTGTTCCTCTTTCTCCGCAGCCTCGCCAGCATCTGCTGTCATGTGAGTTTTGGATCTTGGCCAATCTTACTGGTGTGAGGTGGAATGTCAGGGTTGTTTTGATTTGCATTTCCCTGAGAGGTAAGGATGTGGAGTACTTCCTCAGATGTTTCTCGGCCATTTGGTGTTCCTCAACTGAAAATGTTTTGTTTAGCACTGTTCCCCACTTTTTAATAGTGTTATTTGATTCTCTGGTGTATAGCTTTTTGATTTCCTTGTGCACCTTGGATATTAGGCCTCTATCTGATGTGGTGTTGGTAAAGATCTTTTCCCATTCTGTTGGTTGCCATTTTGTTTTCTTGATGATGTCCTTAGCCTTATAGAAACTTTGCAATCTCATTAAGTCCCATTTGTTAATCTTTGACTTTAGAGCTTGAACCATTGGTGTTTTGTTCAGGAAATTTTCTCCTGTACCTATGTGTTCTAAGGTTTTCCCTACTTTCTCATCTAATAGTTTCAGTGTATCTGGTTTAATGTGGAGATCTTTGATCCACTTACACTTGAGCTTTGTACAAGGAGATAATAACGGGTCAATTTTCCTTCTTTTGCATGCTGAGTGCCAGTTGGACCAGCACCATTTGTTGAATAGGCTGTCCTTTTTCCATTGAATGTTTACTGCTCCTTTGTCAAAAATCAGGTGACCATATACATGAGGGCTCATTTCTGGATCTTCTATTCTATTCCATTGATCCACATGCCTATTTCTGTACCAGTATCATGCAGTTTTCAGCACAATTGCCTTGTAATATAGCTTGAGGTCAGGAATAGTGATTCCCGCAGATGTTTTTTGTTGTTGAGGATGGATTTAGCTATTATAGGTCTATTGTTATTCCATATGAAATTGCACATTGATCTTTCAAGTTCCATGAAGTACTGGGTTGGAATTTTGATGGGGATTGCATTGAATCTGTAGATTGCTTGTTGTAGGATGGCCATTTTTAAGATGTTGATTTTTCCAATCCATAAGCATGGGAGGTCTTTCCATTTTCTGAGATCCTCCTCAATTTCTTTCTTTAGAGGTTTGAAGTTCTTGTCATACAGGTCCTTCACTTGCTTAGTTAGAGTCACACCAAGGTATTTCATAGTTTTTGTGACGATTGTGAAGGGTACCTTTTTCCTAATTTCTTCCTCCACATGTTTGTCCTTTGAGTATAGGAAGGCTACTGATTTGTTTGAATTAATTTTGTATCCAGCCACTTTGCTGAACTTGTTTATCAACTGTAGGAGTTCTCTGGTGGAATTTTTGGGGTCACTCAAGTACACTATCATGTCATCGGCAAAGAGTGATGTTTTTATCTTTTCCTTTCCAAACTGTATCCCCTTGATCTTTTTTTGCTGTCTAATTGCTCCAGCCAGGAGTTCCAGTACTATGTTGAATAGGTAGGGGGATAGTGGGCAGCCTTGTCGAGTCCCTGATTTTAGTGGGATTGCTTCAAGTTTATTGCCATTAAGTTTGATGTTGGCTGTTGGTTTGCTGTATATTGCTTTTATTATGTTTAGGTATGGGCCTTGGAATCCTGTTCTTTCCAGGACTTTTAACATGAAGGAGTATTGGATTTTGTAAAATGCTTTCTCAGCGTCTAGTGAGGTAACCATGTGATTTTGGTCTTTGAGTTTGTTTATATGGTGGATTATATTGATGGATATCCGTATATTAAACCATCTCTGCATCCCAGGGATGAAGCCTAATTGGCCATGAAGAGTGATCGTTTGATGTGTTCTTGAATTTCGTTTGCAACAATTTTGTTGAGTATTTTTGTGTCAATGTTCATAAGTAAGATTGGTCTGAAGTTCTCTTTCCTTGTAGGGTCTTTGTGTGGTTTATGTACCAGGGTTATTGTAGCCTCAAAAAATGAGTTGGGTAGTATTCCATCTGATTCTATCTTTTGGAATAGTTTGGAGAGTATTGGTGTTCTGATAGAATTCTGCATTGAACCTGTCTGGTCCTGGGCTTTTTTTGGTTGGGAGGCTTTTGATGACTTCTTCTATTTCTTTAGGTGTTATGGAATGATTTAGACGGTTTACTTGGTCCTTGTTTAACTTTAGGATCTTGTATCTGTCTAAGAATTTGTCTATTTCCTCCAGATTTTCCAATTTTGTGGAGTATAAGTTGTTGTAGTAGGATCTGTTGATTTCTTGAATTTCCTCAGTTTCAGTTGTTATATCTCCACTTTCCTTTCTGATTCTCTTAATTTGAATACTCTGTCTTTGCCCTCTAGTTAGTCTGGCTGGGGGTTTATCAATCTTGTTGATATTCTCAAAGAACCAACTCTTGAAGATATTTAATGTGCCTCTTAGTTGATACTCTTCTCCCTCTTCTATTCCTATTATCCTTAGGTTCAGTCTTATCATTGTGTCCTGGATTTCCTGGATATTTTGGGTTAGGAGCTTTTTGTTTTTTGCATCTTTTCTGGCTGTTTTGTCTATGTTTACAATGTTGTCTTCCCCAGAGATTCTCTCTTCCATCTCTTGTAGTCTATTGGAAATGCTTGTTTCTGTGACTCCTGATTTCTTATTTAGGTGTTATACCTCTAGGGTTATCTCTTTAATGTTTTCTTTATTTTGTCAATTTCCGTTTTAAATTCCCTCTTCCATTCCTTCATCTCTTTGGTTCAGTTTTCCTCTAGTTCTTTGAGTGTGTTTCTTGTTTCCTCTTTAAAAGCTTCTGAATCTTTTTGCTTTTCTTCCCGTTCTTGTTTAAGTATCTCTATCAGCATCTTGAGGTATGATTTCAGGTCTGCTTTTTCTTTTTCTGCAGTGTTTGCCATTCCAATGTTTGCTGTTATGGGAGAGCTGTGTTCTGTTATTGTCAGGTTGTCTTAGTTTCCTTGGGACATACTCTTTCGCATTCCTCTTGCCATCTTGTTGTCAGTGATATGTTCTTGCCTTTCCCTTGTATCTGGTCTGTTTCCCTGGATCTCCACTGGTCCAGGAGTCAGATTGACTGCGCCCTGTTCTCCGCCCTGAAGTCAGCACCAGGTGGAAACAGAAGTTCCAAACTTGTGTTCCTGGTCCCTGGATCAGGCAGGCCTGGGGGTCCGCTTTCTGCTCCCTGGTTGCCCAGATCTCCTACTCACTACTCTTTAAAGCTTTAGGAGCTGCTGATCCGAGTGGCAGATGGGCCGAGCCCTGTTCTGTGCCCTTAAGTCGCCCCCTGGTGGAAACAGAAGTTCCAAACTTGTGTTCCTTGTCCCAGTCTTTAAACCTTTAGGAGCTGCTGCTGGGGGGGCGGGGGCAGGTGGGCCGGGCCCTGTTCTAGGAAAATTTAAATGTTTGATTTAATAATGAAAATGATACAATAATTGTGGAAACCTGAAGGAGTGTGCAATTTTGTCAAAAGCTTTCTCAACATCTAGTAAGAAGATCATGTGCTTGTTTTTTTTCATTTCAGTTTGTTTATATAGGAGACTACATTGACAGATTTGTGTATGTTGAACCATTCCTGCATCCCTGGGATGAAGCCAAGCCTCTTCAATAAATAGCTTTTGTTCAATTGGCATTCAGCATGCAGAAGAATGCAAATCGATCCATTCTTACCTCCTTGTACAAAGCTCAAGTGCAAGTGAACCAAAGACCTCCACATAAAACCAGGTATACTGAAGCTATTAGAAAAAATGTGGGGAAGAGTTTAGAACACAAAGGCACAGAAGAAAATTTCCTGAACACCAATGGCTTATGCTCTAAGATCAAGAATCAACAAATGGGACCTCATGAAATTGCAAAGTTTCTGTTAGGCTAAGGACACTGTCAAGAGGACAAAACAGCAGCCAACTAATTGGGAAAAAATAAAAACAAATTCTACATCAGATAGAAGGTTTGTATCCAATATATTTGAAGAATTCAAGAAGTTAGAGTCTAGAGTATCAAAAAATCCTATTAAAATGGGGTAGAGAGATAAACAAAAGAATTCTCAACTGAAGAATATTAAAGGACTGAGAAGCACATAAATAAATTCTCAACATCCCTAGTCATCAGGAAAATGCAAATCAAAAAAGGTGAGATTCCAACTTACATCATTTACAATGGCTAAGATCAAAAACTTTGATGACAGCAGATACTGGATAGGATGTGGAGAAAGAGGAACACTCCTCTACTGTTAGTGGGGTTGAAAGCTGGTACGACTACTCTGGAAATCAGTCTGGCAGTTCCTCAGAAAATTGGACATAGTATTATCTGAAGATACAGCTAATCCTTTCCTAGGCATATGCCCTAAATATTCTCCAGCATATAACAAAGACACATGCTCTCTCATGATCATAACAGCCTTATTTATAGCAACCAGAATCTGGAAAGAACCTAGATGATGTTCAACATATGAATGGATACAGACATTTGTAGTATATTTACACAAGGGTGTACTACTCAGCTATTAGAAAAAAATGACTTTATAAAATTTCTAAGAAAATGATTGTATCTAGAGAAAATCATCCTGATTGAGATAACTCAATCACAAAAGAATACACATAATATGCAGTCACAGATAACTGTACTCTGGATACCCAAGAAACAATTCACATACCTTATGAATCTCAAAAGGAAGAAAAGCCATTATGTGGACGCTTCAGTCTTTCTTACAAGAGAGAACAAAACACTCATAGGAGGAAATACAAGGACAAATAGAGAAGCAGGGATTGAAAAAAAGATCATTCAGAGGCTGCCTCACCTTTGTATCTACCTCATATGCATCCACCAAACCCAAGCATGATTGCTGATCCCAAGGTGTACTTATTGGTGGAACCAGATATGGCTGCCTCCTTGGGGCTCTGCCAGAGTCATACATATACAGCTTGGAGCTTGGAGCTAACCATCAGACTGATCACAGGGATTCCAATGAAAGTGTTAAAGAAAGGACTGAAGGAGATTAAAAGAGTTAAAACCTTATTGGAAGAACATTATCAACCAACCAAACCCTCGACAACTCCCAGGGTATAAAACACAAACCATTGAGCACACATTAAGACCTACTGTTCTAATTGTATAAGTAGCAGAAAATAGCAGTGTCTGGCATCAATATGTAAAGTGGCTTTTGGTCCAATGAGGGTGTTTTTCCAATGTAGAAAAATACCAAGGCACTCAGGTGGAGAGGGTGATTAAGAGAGTGTAAACCTTTTTGGAGACAAGTAGAGAAGGAGGGGGAAGGGAATGAGGGGTAGGAAGCAGAGGGCATGGGAGAGGGGTAGGGAATGGGATAACATTTCAAATGTAAATACAGAGTATATAATAAAAACAATGCTCAGAATATTTGCCACCAGGAACAGCAAAGATCCAGGGACAGAAGTCTGGCAAAAAAACAATGTGAATTGCTGGGGCTCAGATAGGGCTAGGACTAGTGTGCTGTAGGTGCGGCCCTCCAGTTTGTCCAGGGAAGCAGGGACTCTGCCATAAGGACTCAGTCTCCACCCGGAAGGCCCTTGTGTGTGGACCAAATGCTCAAGCCATTTGAACCCTAAAACATTGGAGATCCAGGGACACAGTCCAGGTACATGGAACATACAGGAGCCAATTACTGACAACAAGACCACAAATAATTACAGAAAATAAGATGGGAAGAGAAAAGCAAAAGAACTTACACAATGGAAAATTAGACAACCTGGCAACATTAGAACTCAGCTCACCCATCACAGCAAGCCTGAAATCATATCTCAAGATGATGATGGAGATCTTTGAGAAGAGAGTAAATAACTCACTTAAACAAAAACAGGAGGAAAACCATAAAGAAATAGAATATTTTAAAAAGAAAACACAAAAAAAAAAAAATTAGAAATCAAAGAACTTGAGGTAAACAGAACCAAGGAAATGAAGGAATTGAAGAAGGAATTTAAAACGAATATGGAAACAAAAAAAATGGGCACAATAAAGAAAACACTAAAAGAGACAACTCTGGAGGTAGAAAATATTAAAGAGAAATCAGGAGTCACAGATGCAAGCATCTTCAACAGACTACAAGAGATAGAAGAGAGAATCTCAGGGACCAAAGACAACATTCTAAACATAGATAAAAAAAATTAAGAGAAGATGCAAAAGCCAAAGAGCTCCAAACCAAAAATGTCCAGGAGATCCAGGACACAATGAGAAGATCAATCTAAGGATAATAGGGATAGAAGAAGGAAAAGCACAGTAAATATTTTCAACAAAATTGTAGAAGAAAACTTTCCTACCCTTAAGAATGGGATGACCATGAGAATAAAATTAGCCTACAGAACTCCAAATAGAATGGACCAGAAAAGAAATTCCTCCTGACACATAATAGTCAAAACACCAAGTGCCCAAAGCAAAGAAAGAATATCAAAAGCAGTAAGGGAAAAAGGCCATGTAACATATAAAGGCAGACCAAAGAGAATCACACCCAATTTCTCAACAGAGACTATGAAAGCTAGAAGATCCTGGACAGACATCACGCAGACCCTAAGAGAACACAAGGGTCAGCCCAAGTTGATATACCCAGCAACATTCTAAATCATCATAGATGGAGTGAGTAAGATATCCCAGGACAAAACTAAATTTTCACAATATCTGACAACAAATCCAATGATACAACAAATTAGATATAGGTAGAAAACCCAATAAAAGTAAGGAAACTATATCCTAGTAAAAGCAAGAAAACTCCTAAGCAAGAAAACCAAAAAAAGTAAGAAACACAGGCACAATTCTATTCTAAAAGCAAAAATAGGAAGAAACAGCATCCACTATGCCTTAATATCTGTTAACATAAATGGAATCAATACCCCAATAAAGAGACATAGGTTATAAGACCGAATACAGAAACAGAAACAGGAAATTCATCTCAGAGACAAAGACAGACACTATGTCAGAGTAAAAAGTTGAAAAAAAAAAAAAAAAAAAAAAAAAAAAAACTTCCAAGAAAATAGCCCCTAGAAACAAGCTGGAGTAGCCATTCTAATATCAGATAAAGTTGACTTACAAACATAAGTTTTCAGAAAAGAGAAGGAAGGACACTTTTTACTCATTACAATGAAAATTTATCAGAAGGAACTCTCAATCCTGAACATATATGCTCCAAATACAAGAGCACCCATATTCATAAAAGATAAAGTTCAAAAAATACATTGCACCTCACACATTAATAGTGGGAGACATCAAAAATCCACTCTCATCAATGCACAGATCATGAAAGGAGAAGTGAACAAGGATTCAGTGAAACTAGCAGAGGTAAGGAACCAATTGAAATTAATAGCCATCTATAGAACATTTCATCCTAAAACAAAATAATGCACCTTCTTCTCAGCACCTCACTGCACCTTCTCCAAAATTGACCATATAATTGGTCACAAAACAAGCCTCAATAGATATAAGAAGATTGAAATACTCCCATGCATCCTATCAGATCACCATGGTCTAAGTTCAATCTTTAATAATAACAAAGACAACAAAAAGCCCATATACACATGGGAACTAAACAATGTTCTATTAAACGATAGCATGGTCAAAGAAGAAAGAAAGAAAGAAATTAAGGATTTTTCTAGAATTTAATGAAAACGAATACACAACATACCCCAAACTATGGGAGGCAATAAAAGCAGGATCATGGTGTGTGTTAGGAACTCTGGGAGCTTTTTGAATGCTTAATAGATGACTATATGTTAAAATACTGAAAAATAAAAGCACAAGGACAGACCCTCATAAACACAAAACAAACACAGTTATTCCATTAAAAGTCAGATTGGTTTCTTGAAACACTCAGAAACCTGTTTTCATAGTTCCTTGCAAGGAACTCTAGGAGACCATTCAGTAGAAAATAAGCATAAGACAAAGTTAGTGAGACATTGTTTCTACCTGCAGTTGACCCAAACCTAGAGGTAATGAAAGGGTTAACAAATCAATTCATTTTGTTACCTCTCTAAATTAATTTGTTTTATTACCCTCTATTGATCTTTTCTAATGCAAATGCATCGCTGGTAAAATACTTCGGAGATTTCTCTGACCTCTTTATTGTTGTAGGATGTGGCAATTAATTTTTTTATTGAGAATCCAATTAGCTTTTCTGCTCTTACAATGTTTTACCCAAATCCTCCTTTCACATTCTCTGAAGGTTACCAGGAAAAGATCAACTAAGCATGACTGTGTTAAAAGGTAGAAAAAAAGAAAACATTACTTCGGTTGTGTACAAAATTGAGGTTAAGGTAGGTTAACTGAATCAGATTCCTTGAAGAGATAAAGATGTTCTAAATCATGAAGAATTAATCAGAAAATTCTAATTGAAAAACAGGACCACAACAGCTGATTCTAAAAGGGAAGGGAGTGTCAAATTAGCACAACAAAGCTGGGGAAATCTGAAAAAGGTTTTACAGGCTTTTGCCTGAATGACCCCAGTAAAAGTCTTGTTAAAAATGAAGGAAAACAAAGGAGGAAAGCACTACTGTGGGGTTTCAAGATTAGGACCACCCAAAGAGATGTGTTCACAAAAGAAAAGTGAGTTCCCTAATTGGAGGTGGTCTGCATTTAAAGAGCTCAAAAGTCCTGCAGACACCAAGGACAAGGGATGGAGTCTGAGTAATTACTACAGAGAAAATGAGAGGAAGGTTAAGGGAGGATATCCCAGACTCCAGGACAGTGGCTGAGCCAGCAGCTTTCAAGTACCGCTCTGTACTAATCCAGGCAAGTAGCCACCATTCGGGTTACAAATTTAAAATTACATTAAAAAGCTATTCCACTTCTAATCGTGATCCACCTGGCTTTTTCTGACATTGAATCAAAAGCAGGTGGCAGAGTGGCTGGCTAGAAAGGGTAGGACAATTCTGAAATGTCCCTGGTGCAGAAAAAAAGAAAGAAAAAAGAAGAAAGAAAGAAAGAAATTCTACTGCAGTCACAGTAAACAGGAATACAGGAATTGACCCAAAAACACTTGTTTTTATTTTTTTCCTGGACATGGGAAGATTCAGTTTTCTAGACCCTAATACCTGTACAGAAGGTAGAAGACAAAAGGCACTAAGGGGCCATGAAACCTGCCAAGGGCTGCCCCTTCCTGTTAAAAATCTTTCCCAAGGCTGAAAACTATGCTTAAAGAAACCTAACTCAAAGTAAACAGAAATGTCACAATGTTTTTTCTAAATTTGTTATTTCTTTCTTTTCCTTTTTTTTAATTGAACAACTTTATTTAAAAAAAACAGAGATAAATGTACAGATTTTAAACGCATTTTTGCATAAAAATATATTAAAGGTTTGATAGTATGCTTTAAAATCTTACCAGTTACAATGAGCATAAAGTACATGTAAAACAAGATGTAACCTGGAAATAGTCAAAGTTTCCTTGGTGTGTAAAGATTAAGTATAATGGTATTTTTCTCTTTTTCTTTTGTTTTTGGCCTTTGTTTTTCTCTAACTTCATATAGTCTGAGTTGTTTCTGTGGTGTACAGAGCTTTCTGGGGTTAGTATCCAACTATCAGTGACTGCATATTATGTTATTATGCCTGTTCTTTTGTGACTGGGTAACCTCACTCAGGATGATATTCTCTAGATACATCCATTTTCTTAAGAATTTCATAAAGTCATTGTTTCTAAGAGCTGACTGGCCCTCAGCATGCAGAAGAATGAAAATAGACCCTTTCTTATCTCTTTGTACAAAATTCAAGAGCAAGTGGATCAAAGATCTCAACATTAAACCAGGTACACTGAAACTATTAGAAGAGAAAGTAGGGAAAAGCTTAGAACACATAGGCACAGGAGAAATTTTTCTGAACAGAACACCAATGGCTTGCACTTTAAGATCAAATATTGACAAATGGGATTTAATGCAACTGCAAAGTTTCTGTAAGGCTAAGAACACTGTCAAGAAAACAAATCAGCAGCCAACAGATTGGGAAAAGATCTTTACCAACCCCTCCTCTGACAGAGGCCTAATATCCAAGGTAAACAAAGAACTCAAGAAGTTAGAAACCAGAGAAACAAACAATTCTATTAAAAAGTAGGGTACAGAGCTAAACAAAAAGTTCTCAATTGAGGAACATGGAATGGCTGAGAAGCCTCTGAGGAAGTTCTTGACATCCTTAGTCATCAGAGAAATGCAAATCAAAACAACCCTGAGATCCACCTCAGACCAGTCAGAGTGGTTGTGATCAAAAATTTAGATGACAGCGGATGCTGGAGAGGATGCAAAGAAAGAGGAACACTTTTTCACTGATGGTGGGGTTTTAAACTGGTACAACCACTCTGGAAATCAGTCTGGTAGTTGCTCAAAAAATTGGACATAGTACTACCTCAAGACCCTGTTATTCCACTTCTGGGCATATACCCCAGAGGATCTCCAACATAAAACAAAGACACATGCACCACAATGTTCATAGCAGCTCTATTTATAATAGCCAGAAGCTGAAAAGAACCCAGATGCCCTTCAGTAGATGAATGGTTACAAAAATTGTGGTATATTTACACAATTTGTTATTTTCAAATTCTCGAATAGTAGGCCATTGTGGCTTTCAGCAGGAGGCCTTAATAGTTTATTATTAAAGTAATTAATTTTGAATAAAATATAATATAATTCAGTTTTTGTCCTGCCTCTCATCTTTGATTATTCTTTCATACCTGTGTTCATGAACACACTCAGAAATGATGGGAATATAAGGGCTTAGTGCTTTGTAGAAGACTACGTGTTCATCATAGACTTAACATTAAAGATCATCATCACAGATTTAAAAATCAAAATGATTCCTGCCTAATTGACAGGGATTTCCAAGGAGTTAGGAACTTACAATTCTCAATGTGGTATGAGGAATTGCATGAGAACTTGATATTACTACACTGGGATGCTTTGAGCATACTTTTAATTCCTTAAAATTTAGAAGCTTAATGAAAGGTGTTCATGAACTATGTCTCTTGTATACTCACATTCTCACATTTCTCACTTGTCTTAGTATTAGCACATTTAAAATCTAATTTTGAGATTAATTTGACCGTTTTCTGCTTGGATTTATGGAGTTTTGTGCTATTTATAATCTAGAAAATTCACATATGCACACTTGGATATCAACTATTACATTTTGGGTATTTTCATGTCTAAGTATCCTTTTTATTAATGGTTTCCTATTTGCTTGAGGAAACTTAAATTATTCTTCTATCCTTATAAGATCACTGAATCTTCTAATGTTGGTCAGTTCTTCAATCAAATATAATCCTAGTTATTACAAAATACCTTGTTTTTGTCTTATTTACATATGATCATGTTTTAGTACATATCTGGATGTTTCCTATTTGAATTGAATAGTCTGAATTGAAATAAGTTTTAAACCATACTTTTGGTACAGATAATCAATCATAAAAATGTAGATATTTGTATAATAACCTGTGCTCTACCATTAAAATATGTTATTTCTTGATTCATGTCCCAGAACTATTGTTTGCTCTGTCATCAATTCAACTGAGATTAATTGGAAGAAGATAACATAATTGGAAGAAAATACATAATTGAAAATCAGCACTATAACTTTGTTAGTATGTAGTACCACAAGCTTCCGTTCATGAACAGATTAGTGTCTTGACGCCTGTAATTATTTTCTAAGAAGAAACCCTGTAGCCATTTTTAGCTTCTGTTAACTCTGAGCTGAGATTCCTTGACCTTTTAGAATATTCAAGTGACCCTATAATTAAATTTAGCCTTTTATCATAGAACAGCAGTTATCTTAACATGATATCAGAAAAGGAATTATGATTTTCATTATCTTTCCCCACACTACTTCATTTTAATTTGTACTCTGTAAAGAGCTACCATGTTAAATTCATTTATATACTTAAGGGGAAATGGTATCACTCAAACTATATTGAACTAAAATTGGAAGGCTATACCTTGCACTGTGCCTTTACGTATTAGTCTCAGCAAATCATTTCTTTCTTGGTCTATATACTCTTTTGAAAGTGGACAGATACTTTCTCTCACATAAAATTGCCAGATACCCTATGAAGCATCTTGAATTCTACTGCATATAAAAATATATGTGTGACTCAACTCACTATTTTCTTTGTTTTATTATTATTATATCATTATCATTATGATGATGATGAGGAGGAGGATGAGGATAATGATGATCAGGATGAGGATGTTAAAGAGCTATTTCCATTTACAAGTGAAAAAGTAATATTTTTATTATGGAGAATTACCTGTCAGCACTATACTGGCTCTTTTTCTCCTACCACCTTATGAATACACATTGAACTGAGAAATCAGAAGATAAAGCTCATAAATTAAGAAGCATATAAAATAGATGTGTATATGTAAATTTAAATGATAATTTGGTTATAAAAAGCACAATTTCATGAATTTATGATAGAAAGGTATCATCTTAAAGTTTAAATTCTTTGGGAGGCTACATGTGAGACTTTTGAAACTTGTATGAACCAAGAAAGCTTGCAATCTCAAACAGCATGTGATAGAAAGAAACAGTGAAGGAAGGTTGTAAATTGCATTCCAAACCACAACTGTGTCTGCACTGTATGTATGGGCGTTGCCTAAGTTATACCTTGGGAACAGAATTTTAATTAGAATACCAATACAACTAATTTAAAGTAATTGTTTGCTTTAAAACCGGCTGTTTTAAGGAAAACCTATTTATTATATTTAGTTGGTAATAAAATCTGTGACTCAGCTTTAGATATTCCATGCACATTTGCATTTTTTCTGTGAATTCTAGTTTATTATTACTTACAAGTCAAGAAAATATGAACTTAAATATAACTAACGATTCTGCTAAAGAAAGTAACAAATGCTCAGGGTGCCAGAGTTGGTTACTTCTAAACAAGATATTTTACAAATGTTCTTAAACAGCCCCAATGTGCCATTTCCAATAAGTGTCACCTATTTTGAATTACATTAATGGTTCTATCATGAGAGGTTATAGGAATTTGACAAAGGGAAGCTCTGCAGGGAACAAAAAAAGTACCCAAAGGCCAGGTGTTCTGCAATTAATTAATTGAAAATTATGAACTGAACTTTGCATGACTCCAGCTGAGGAGTAGTTTGGAGTGAACATTGTAATTGACTTCATTTTTTGGACCCTGACATTATATTAGAAATAATCTTGATTGTAAACATGCTTATCTAATATAAACACAACCATTAATCAACATGAAACAGGTTGCAAACATATCAAGCAGCACAGGGTAGGTGCCTAGAAGTTTCAGAGTCATGAGTTTTTTAAGATTATAGACTCCATGGATGCTTCACATTGTCTTCTTGACTGTGAGAAAATGAGTAAACTATAGCAAAATTATTGAGCACTCACACTGAACTGACTTATGTCATATTGAATAATAAGACATTATTTCTAGGCATACTATAAGTGATCTTTCATTAAGAATTCAGACAAATTTCTATGACAGTTTGAGTTTAAGGTCTCTAACATAAAAAAGCATGATATACAGAGCATCAGAAAAACCAATAGAGGTGTGTAGCAATGGGTGATGGGGAGCTGGGGGTAGCCACAAGGGTGTCCCAGATGCCAGGAAAGCAACTGAGAAGGCTCCCAGTACCCAACTGAGATGAAATTAGCTAAAATACCCAACAAAGCAGAGAGAGAGAACCTGTAGAGACCATATCCAGAGGTTAGGCAAGGCCCCAGCTTGAGGGATGTGACCACACACTCATCTCCAAATTTTTAACCCAAAATTGTTCCTGTATAAAGGAAATATGGAGGGAGACAAAGTGTGGAACAGAGACAGAAGGAAAGGCCATTTAGAGACTGTCTCAACAGGGATTCATTTTATATCTAGACACCAAACCCAGAAATTATTGCTGATGCCAAGAAGTGCATGCTGACTCCTGAGATGCTCTGCCAGAGCCTGACAAATACGGACGCAGATCTTCAGCAGCCAACCATTGGACTGAACATGGAGACCCCAATGGAGGAGTTAGGGAAAGGGCTGATGGAGCAGAAGTGTTTGCAACCCCATACGAAAAACAACAATATCAACCAACCAGACCTCCCAGAGCTCTCAGAGACTAAACTACCCACCAAAGAGTACATATGTAAGGACCAATGACTTCAGCTACATTTGTAGCAGAGGATGGCCTTATCTGGAAGACATCAATGGGAGGAGAAGTTTTTGGTCCTGTGAAGGCTTGATTTTTCAGTGTAGGGGAATGCCAGGGTAAGGAGGTGAAAGTGGGTGGGTGGGGAAACACCCTTATAGAAATGGGGGAAGGGGCATAGGATAGGGGTTTGCTGATAAGAAATAGAGAAAGGGATAGCATTTGGAATGAAAATAAATAAAATACCCATTAAAAAAAAATAAAGAAAAACAAAACAAAAAATAAGGGATCCTAAAGAGAGTAGTTTCACTAAAATTCCATGCCTCTCCCCCATATATATAACAAGGCTGGTCTATTTAAATGCTTAATCACCAGCTGGTAAACTGTTTTGGAAGGATTAAAAGGTATTACTCCTTACACAAGATGTGATGCTTGAGGCAGGCTTTGACCTTTTAAATAAACAAACAAGACCTACACTTAGCCTCTCTCTCTCCTTCTCTCCCTTGCTCTCACTCTCCTTCCCTCTCTCCAATCTTATTCTAGCTCTTGCTTTCTCTTCCTGCTGTAGATTACCATGTAAAGCTGTTCAACTCTTCGTTACTGTGTCAGTGTCATACCTATCTGCTTCTTAACAAGATAGTTATAGACCTGTTGCATCAAATATTAAAAAATAGATCATGTTTAACTCTTTACCAGCCCTGAGGTCTCAATCAGGCCCAGTTTTAGTACAGGGTAGCATGCTCCTCTGGCACCTGGTCTGAGCTGCCAACAAGACCCAACTTGTCCCTGCAACTCCCTTCCTTTGGCAGTTTTTTTTTTCTTTCTTTTTTTTTTTTTCACTGCTTGTTTTCCACCTCTGTCCCATGGTATTTCTGTACCCGAAAATTCCACACAAACAGAACTCTCCAGCCTGATAGCTTTTCCTACAGGTTTATATGTTCAACTCCTAATCCACAAACTCTTTACACAACAAGAATACATTAAATAGACAAAGATACGAACTGCCCTTCATATAAGATGCTAGGCCTATGAAATCCTTAATGTTCATAGCTTTTTAACACCAATAAATATCACCTGGATCTACCTGGCCTTTGGGAAGCTTCATGTTGCCATGATCTTTCCCTTCTGTCTTTTCAGTCTCACCTGCTCTGCCTTCCAACTTCCCTGGTCCCATCCAGTCCAGTCACTGGCTTTCCTTTATTTTACTAATTAAAATAGGAAGGTTCAGTTGGAGTCATATAACTAGGCAGCCCTTCCTTGGGAAGTGGAATTAACATTAAAATAATAACAGCTTCAGGACAACCTACGTAGGCCTCCAGAACTATAAGCAAGCCCCCAATTAAATGCTTGCTTCTCCTGTATTGCTTTCACCATGATGAGACTGTTCTACTCTGTTATAGTAAATAAAATGTAACAAATAGAAGAAAACAAAACAAAACAAAAACCTAGTAAATAGTACATAAAAAAAAGAGGTATATGCAGAAAGACTTTGGAGTTTACTTTTTATTTTACTCAATATCCTGGACAATGATTGCTCAAAGTCAGAGAATGCTGGAACCTATATGCAGAACTTCTACCAAGAACCTCAATAACTTAATTAGTTCACCACTCAATTTTCCTTGTGTCTTGATGCTTGGACAGGGATTTGGCCTATATATTGATTTCACTGAGGGAAGAATGACATTAAAAAATTATTCTCAGTATGCAGATAATCAAAAGGCCTGCATGCATGAATAATTATGGTTAGTTACTATATTATTTATCAACAGAAAATGGGAAAGAAAAGGAAAAGAATGATAACAGACTCCTATTTTAAGCATCATACAGCAGCCAAATAGTCAAGATGGTCTCTAGATTACACTACTGTTATGTAAACTCAAAGTCACAGTGTGTAATGTTTCAACATTTTAAACTCATGAAACATGTCCATTTGTGCTATCTACTGATGGTTTGCACCTCTAATTTTCCTGTCCCAGGAACAGTCGTACTAAGGCATATTATTTGTCGTTGTTATGAGATAAAGGTTAGGGTTTTAGTGACTTTTTCTGTTGCTGTGAAAAAAAAAGATTTTCTGACCAAATCAACACTGGACAGAAATGGTTCGTCTTGTCACACAGGTAGAGGGTGTACTGGAGTTCTTCAGTGGTTGGAACTTGAGGTAGCTGTCCATCCTGCACATACAACCAAAAAACAGAGAGCAGAGAGTTTTATGGAATGAATACACTTCTGTATAGCTGGTGTGTAGTGAAAAATGCTCACAAGAAAAATACTTAATTTCTGGTTAGATAAACATGGCATCATAGCTTCTTTGAACAACATGGTTTCCTTCCGCAAGTTAGAGTCCAACTGCAGTCATCACTGTGCTAAAATCCCAAAGTTTTACTTCCAAAAGAATGCCAAAAGAATAAAATTTAATGAGGCAATATTATTCACTTAAAAGATAAAGGCATTTAACACTACAGGGATTATTTAATAAGAGGCTGTCTTACACCATCCGTGATCTCTCTGACCATCCTCTACCTTCAAGGAAGAAAATCTTCCGTGGAGTCTAGACAACTATTCATATTCCAAATAAGAAGAACAGTCCATCATTAACTCAGTAAAAATTAAAATAATCCTATGAGTGCTATAATAAAAATATCATGGTTTATCTCATTCCTAACCTCCATTTACTGGGATTTGTGAATATGCACATGCTGGGTGTGATGGGTGGAATTATAGTTCCAAAAGTAAATGTGTCATGTCCATGTTCTGGCTTTAGAAACTAACTATTTGGGACTCTGTCCAGAAAACCTCTCTCCTGTACACTGTCTTTTGCACTAGCAAACTTTACCTAAATATTTTTTGTCTCCTTGTGGTCTTTATTACATGGAAAGTGTTTTGAACTTGATGCATGAAGAGCAGACAAAAAATTTTACTACTCTTGAAATGTAGTTGAAGCAAGTTAAGGCAATATTTCTTGCATACACCAATGAAGTTAGGTACACTGCCTACTAGACTCTTTGGCTATTGCCAAAAGAATAAAATTTAATGAGGCAATACTATTCACTTAGAAGGTAAAGACATTTAACACTACAGGGATCATTTAACAAGAGGGCACTCTAGCAGATTAATCTGGTGGATATGAATGAAGCTGAAGTAAAACTGAAAGTATCTACTCTTCATAGAGGACTATAGTATTGGTTTTACTCTATAGTCATAAATATGTTTAATATTCTTGAAGCGAATTGGCACTTATGAAGATCATAAGTGACTTTTGTAATGAAAATTAATGGCCATGTCTCATTCCTGTGATTCCACATAGCAAGCAAATGTTATTGAGTTGATTATCTCTTTTGAAAATCACTTTCATCCACTGGCTTTCTTTTGATACTTTGTTTAATACATCCTTAGGGTTCACATCTCTGTGCAAAGACTCTGGAAAATAAAACGATGTAAAGATTTTTTATGGCAATATTGTATTAGAAGATGCAGTTCAAAATGCCAAGAAGAGGGGAATCTGAAGAGGTGACAAGAAAATAAAAAGTATTCAAGTCAAGCAGCTAAGAGACAGTTTTGGGAGAACACAGAGGCTGAATGCCGTTTCGCAAGAAACAGGTTGTCAAGTTTTTTAAAGTGTAAAATAGAGTATCTCGAGAAAATATTTCACCCTTAGTACATTGTTGTGGCAGCAAAGTGAAGATTTTTATCCACAATCCTGTTTCTCTCTCTCTCTCTCTCTTTTTACAAGTTTGCCTTAGGAGAAATATCCTCTTTTGAACTTGAGAAGACATAAGCTCATTGACATAACGGATAATATTTACACCGAAGTGAAAGCATATCATATTTTCCCTTTAGGTGTGAGTTACCTCACTCAGGATGACATTATCTAGATCCATTTGCCTGATTTCTTTCCTAAAGGTTGAGTAATATATTGTGTAAACATACCACATTTTATTTATACATTTTATTTTGTTTGGAGGCATCTAGTTTGTTTCCAGTTTCTAGCTACTGGAGATAGTATAGCAATGAACATGGATAAGCAAGTATTTTTATGGTAGGATCAAGTCTAACTTACTTTATGCCCAAAAGTGGTATAAGCAGATCTTGAGGTAAATAGATTCTCATGTTCCTGAAGAATCTCCAATCTGATTTCTATAGCTTCTATACCAGCTTGCATTCTCACCAGCAATGGATGAGTGCTCCTCTTATTCCACATCCTCACCAGCATAAATTGATATTCGCATTAATGATCTTTACCAGTCTGGAAAATATAAGACCAAATATAATTGTATTTTTGATTTGCATTTTTCCTGATGGCTTAGAATGTTGAATATTTTCAAGTGTTTCTCAGCCACATAAAACCCCTATTTAGATAATGCTCTCTTTATAACTCTACTTGATTTCTAAAATGGGTTATTTTTATTTTTTTTTGACAACTAGGTTTGTGTGGGGGGGAGCTTTCAGAGATGAGCTTAATTCAATTGTTGTGTTTATTTCCAGTTTCATCGATTTTTGGCAAGGGGTTAACTTATTTTATTTTATTTTATTTATTGGATACTTTGATTTACATTTCGAATGCTATCCCCTTTCCCTGTTTTTCCTCCACAAATATCTTATCCCATCCCCCTCCCTCTGCTTCTGTGAAGGTGTTCCACACCCACCCATGCACCCATTCCCCCACCCCCAACCTGACATTGCCCTACACTGGGCATCAATACTTGGTGGCACCAAGGGTTTTTCTTCCCACTAATGTCCAACAAGACATATGCAGCTGGAGCTATGAGTCCATCCATGTATACTCTTTGGATACTGGTTTGGTCTTTGAGAGCTCTTGTTTGGTATTGTTCTTATCTGGCTCTTATTGGGTTTTAAAACCCCTTCAAATATTTCAATTCTTTCTCTAATATCTCCAACGTGGAGCTCATTCTCAGTTCAGTGGTTGACTGCAAGCATCTGCTTCTGTTTTCTCATGCTCTGGCAAAGCCTTTCAGGAAACAGATATTTCAGGCTCCTGTCATTATGTCCTTGGACTCCTCAATACTATCTAAGTTTCATGGCCATATATGGGATAGATTCCCAGATGGAGCCATCTCTGGATGGCCTTTCATTTAGACTCTATTCCAAACTGTCTCTATATTTCCCCCTGCGAATATATTTGTTCTCCCTTCTAAGAAGTACTAAAGCATCCACACTTTGGTTGTCCTTCTTCTTGAGCTTCCTGTGGTCTGTAGATTGCATCATGGGCACAAGCTATTGGGCTAATATCCACTTATTAGTGATTGCATACCATGTGCATGGTTTGTTTGTTTGTTTGTTGATTTTTTTTTTTTGTGTGATTATGTTAACTTACTGAGGAAGATATTTTCTAGTTCCATATATTTGCCTAAAAATTTCATGTAGTCATCATTTTTAATAGCTGGCAGTACTGCATTGTGTAAATGTACCACATTTTCTGTAAACACTTCTCTGTTGAGGGACATCTGGGTTCTTTCCAGCTTCTCATAAATGAGGCTTCTATGAACATAGTGGCCCATATGTCTTTGTTATATGTTGGAGCATCTTTTGGCTATATGCCCATGAGTGATATAGCTAGGTCTCAGAAGGTTACTATGTCCAATTTTCTGAGGAACCTCCAGACTGATTTTCAGAGTGGTTGGATAAGCTTGCAACCCCACCAACAATAGAGGAGTATTCCTCTTCTTCCACATTTACGCCAGCATCTGGTGTCACCTGACATTTTGACTTAGCCATTTTGACTGGTATGATGTGGAATCTCCAGGTGGTTGTTATTTGCAAATAGTTGTATTATGACAAAGTACTTGAAAATGATTTATGAAAAGGAAGGACTTTTTTAGCTCACACTTTTATGAAGTGTAACTGAGATTTCAGTTCATGGCTACTTTTGAATTGCTTCTGAGCACATGCCTAACCCAGAAACCATGGCATGAATCCTTAATGGACTCAAGTGACTCATCTTATGGTGGAGGATATAGAGAACAAGGAACTAGGTACAAGTTATAATACAGTACACCCCTCTTGACCTGTTTTCTCCTTCCATAAACCACCTCCTAATAGATGTTTAGCTGTGAATTTGCAGTGGATTAATTCATTGGTTGTACTATCTTTATGACCTAGTCACCTTTTTCTATAGCACCATCTCCAGTTTCAAGACAGTACATGAGCCTTTTGGACTGTTTTATATACAAACTCTCATCTATATTTTTCAAACTGGTTGTAGTAGTGTTTTTTATCTTGCCTTATGTTTTTTTTGAAAGCATTGTGTTTTCTGGGTTAGTAGCATGCAAACACAGCATATTGAGATTCAAGTTTAAACTCCAACTTAAAAAAAATGTATTATGCAGGACTTGGCAGTGCCTCTGATCATAATTCTAAACCTTGATTGAGATAAATTATGTGTAAAACATTCTGTATCACCTCTAAAGAACTAAATAAATGTAATATTTGTTGTTAATTCATTTTAGGTGTTAAAAGGTATATTTTCTATGCTAACCAATATAGTTAGATTCTACAAAAAAAGAAAAAAAAAGTTTAGTTCCAAAACTAAAACACCAACCAATGTGTACACATGGTGAGACCTATAGCTCCTGTTTTATATGTAGCAGAGAATGGCATTGTCTGGCATCAATGGAAGGAGAGGTCTTTGGTCCACTGAAGGCTCTTTTTTCCAATCTGGGGAAGGCCAAAGTGCGGAGATTGGAGGTGGTGGTTGAGAGTGGGAACATCTTCATGGATGCAAGGGGAGAAGGGAGGGTTTACTGCAGACAGGGTAATGGTGATAAGGAAAGATTCGGATAAATTCTGACCCCCTAACAGGTCAAGTAGAAGACCTCTAGCAGGTAGGGTTGAGCCAAAAATGTAAGATAACTGGTTCAGTGACATTGTTCCAGGAACTAACTGACTATAGTAGTTATAACTGGTTCAGGAACTCTGTTCTAGGAACTGGTTGACCATTAACAGTTAGACTAAAATCTTGTGAACAATCTTGAGAATCCAGGTGTTTCCCTGGTGATTCTTCACTAGTATTTATTGGCATTTTCCAATGATGTGCTCCCTGCCCCCTTGGTTTGTGGTTTTTTCCTTTTAAAACAACGTCTCCCAGCCACTCGGGGTCAGACTTTTCTCTACTCCTGCATAGGTTATGAGTCTCGACCCCAGTGTGCTTGTTCATCAATAAACCTCCTGTAATTGCAGCAAAGACGGTCTCTCATGAGTTCTAGGAGGGTTGTGTTATTCTGAGACTTGAATGGTGGTCTCCCCTCTGCAGGGGTCTTTCAATAACAATTTAAATGTAAATACAGAGAATATCTAATAAAAAGGATAAAAAAGTACAAAAAAAACCCCAAAAACAAATCAAAAAACAAACAACTGCAATAAAAAATGCACCATTACCTACAGTTTGCTTGCTCACCCATTGCAAATACCATTTTCTCAGTAAGGAGTACTGTTTGACATCTAGCCATAAAAATTAAAAATTGTTACACTCATTTCCTAACAGTTTCTATCTTATATAACTCTCTATCTGAATATGTTATACGAATTATCTCCAGATATCTTACATACCCAGCCTTTATATTTTTTCTGGATAGAGTGATTAATTAGATTTATTTTCCACTTTCACTTTTGTCCCATATAGTTTTTCTCTGCATATGCATAAGATTGAATTATGAAATATGTGAAGTAACCAAGTTTATTTTCCTTCTTAAAACACAACTTTCACTATCATTCTCTAGAAATTAGAAGCTAATATTCAAATTCAGAATTGTGGATTATATCGCAGATCTGGGGCATGGTCTATGATCTGATCTTCCAACTTGCTTTCTCCCACTGATTCAGCTATGTAGACTTCCCACATTTTCTTGAAATGACATTCTCAACATAAAAACTCAGTACTCTATTGATATATTTATATTATTTTTATTTATAGTTTTTCTTGTATTTGTGATTATTTGTTACAATAGAAAAGTCCTTTGTAACTTTGGTTTGATATTAACCTCTTCAATTCCTAATATCCATAACAAACTAAGTAATATTTTCGGTTTTGTAATGGAATTTAACCATACACTACAATGTTTTGAACATGTGTGTGCCCTCCTGTTCTATACAAATGTTTCATGAAGATTGCTCATTTTTAAGCGGTATTAATGATTCCCTGTGGTAAACTGGTTAATAACATTAAACAAGCTCTCAGTCCAGTTATCAACAGTGGAAAGTCCAACCAAACAAACAACAAAACTTTCTATGCTATTTTCAAATCTGTTTTCCAAAAGTAAGGGCAGTTATAGGATATAGTAGTGATTAATAAATATTTCCTTCTTGAATTGTAATTATTTACTAAACTGTTTCCTTAAATGACTAAGATATTTATTTACATAAATTCTGTTTGTAAATTTGCTGTTACATTTTCCTATTTTCTCCTAATTCTTCCTCTAAAGCAATTTTGGATTTCAATAAGATTACAGCTTTTCAAGACTTTGAAGGGAACTCCGGGGATGGTTTTGTCTTTTAAGTTGTCAATAACATTTTTTTTTTAAGATAAGGAGAACGCATCTAGACTGGTGGTTCTCAACAATTCAATGCTACTTTCAATATAGTTCTTCAATGTTGTGGTTAACCCTCAACCACAAAATTACTCCATCACTTATTTATTACTATAATTTTGTTATAACTCTGAAATATAATGTACCTGATATACAGGATATTGATATGCAAGCCTTTTGGGGTCATGAAAAACAGGTTGAGAACCACTGATCTAGGTACTGTCAGGGCAAGAAGAGGAACACTGATGTCATTAGTAGTTAGGAATTATCTATTAAGCAGTTGTAACATCTGTTCACATCAGCAAAACATCAGTTGTGATATTTCTGCCGTTTGTGTTCACATCTAAGTATCATTGGTTCGGTTTGTTCTATCCAACTTCATTATGTCAGCTACCAAGGCATAAACTAACATTACTGGCAAACATTTACCTATGTTAATCACAAACTTTCTCCATAAAGATTGAGAATTTACATTAAATGATTGCAGTGTTAAATCTACTTAATTTTACATAATAAAAGGGTTTCTTCAATTTAGACTAACTTTGTATTCTAGATGAAGAAAACATAATTTCTCTCTATTACAATTATTACATTAGGAATTTATTACCATAATTGAAATGCACAATAGGTATATATTTAAGTATATATATTAATGGGCAAAATCAGTACATAAAAATAGCTTTTAAAGATCTAGGAGTACTTACACTGAAATTTGAAGATGATTAGATTATATATTTAATTTAAAATAAGCAAAACAAACATACTTTCTGATTTTATTATATAATTGACAAAACTGTACACACCAATGGCATAAAATGTAATGTTTTTGTTTAGATATAAATTAGAAAAATTTAAAAAATCACCCCTTATTAAAGATACTTTGAGTTTACTTAATAGCTATTCTTGCAAACATCACTTATATCTTGTTATTATTGTTGAGACTGGATGTCACTATGCATCTCTGGCTGGCCTGGAACTCACTATGTAGATCAACTTATAGTAATAGTCATACCTCTGCCTCTACATGTCCAAAACTTGCTCCATGAGGTCTTGCTTTTGTTTTTTTCTCCTGCCAAATATTCAGTCCAGAGTTTTATGAATGATCAAAAATCTCCCAATCTCTTATCTCTGTCCGTAGTCCTGAAATGGCATTCTTAACTCAGCTGTCCACCACACCTTCAGAATTCCTGTTATAAGATCCAGTTATTGCCATGGTCTAGCCTACTCCTGGGAGAAGGTCCTAAGGAAAGAGTGAATGGAGAGGTGGAAGAATGACTTTGAGTTAATGATGCATGCAAGCTGTCACCTCAATTATACATTCTAGCATTCTCTTGCAGACCAAAGCCTGTTCTTTTGTTTTTTTTTTGTTTTTTTTTTTTTTTTTTTTTTTTTTTTTTTTTTTTTTTTTTTTTTTTTTTTTACTACAATTGTATAAGCTACTTCCTTAGTGTATACTAGTTTAATCATTTACCCAAGGTTCCCTTTTAATCATTCCACAATTCAGTACTTTATGAACTTTGCTCTTTGGCTCTTAGGCATATGAAAATAAATATAGAACACATTTGAGGCCAATGATCCATACAGAAAGTACTTTTATATTTTTCTTTTCTTCGTTTTTTTTTTTCTTTTCTCTTATTCTTTTAAAGATATATCTATTTATTATATATGAGTACACTATAGCTGTCTTCAGACACACCAGAAGAGGGCATCAAATCTCATTGCACATGGTTGTGAACCACTATGTGGTGGCTGGGAATTGAACTCACGACTTCTGGAAGTGTAGTCAGTGCTATTAACTGCTGAGCAATCTCTCCTGCTCTTTCTTTATTGTTTTTTTTAAGCATTGCAAGTCATATGCAGTTTCTTGGGCACTGTGTTTATGTGTCTAGATATATAGCGTATTTTTATGTGAGAATGTTAGCTTTAAGTATACTTTTGTAATTTCTTAGCTATTTAGCAAGCTCTTACTTAAGGTGATACAAGCAGCATTGAAACTCATTTTATAATTCCTAACTACATCAATATACTTTTTAATCTTTGAACTGTTTCTTTTTGTTTCAATAACTCCAAGAATTACTATTCAAAATATTAAGTGATCTTAGAAAGTAAGAATATCATTGAGCCATCACTTTTTTCTTTATAATAGACATTTGTCTGACCCCAACCTCTAGCTAGATTGCACATACGACTATATACATTAGAGAGTAGAAACTCTGGATCAAATTTATTTGTTGATGGAGGAGCCCACCATTTATTGCTAATTTTATATAACCATCTATCTGAATATGTATTTTAACTATTCCTTTCTCTTTCATGATTCAGGATTTTTCCTCTACTGACAAAATATATTTCTGACTCACTAGTGCCACTGTGAAAAGCACAAATCTTAACTTCACATTTTGACACATTCATTCATATAATCTTGATTTTCCTAAAGAAAGGGATGTTTCTATATGCTCTAGAGGATTCCCTCAATTTTTATTTTATCTTGACTTTTGATAATTACATACTAGTTGGAATGAAGTACTATCCCACTGTGATTTTGATTTATATTTCCCTAATCACTAGTGACCCTGACCACCGTTTCATATCTCTGTTTGCCATGCTTTTTTTGGGGGGGGGGATCTACTGAGGTTCTTTATCCACATGATATATTGAATTGTTTTATTTTTAACTACCAGCTGGAATAAGTTCTTTGTATATCTTAGATATAAGCATGTTGTTTCAAACATTATTTGCAGTTTTACTTGGATTGCTGTCTCATTGTATTAACTGTTCAGTTGCTGTGGAGAATCTGTTCAGTCATTGTAGAGTCACATGATCTTACTCAGGGCTTGTTCCTGGGCCTTTGCCGACATTTGTGGAAGGTAGTGCCTGGTCAATGCATTAGCTTTGTTTGTTTAATAGAATGGTATTCTCAACACTGCATAAATTCATCTCAAAGTTTGCCTAGCAAACATGAAAAATACTACCTCTTAAACAAAATGATACTATAAAGGGAGCAAAACAAACCTCAACACCAATTGTGTGAACCTTTCTTCCCTGCATTTTCTAGTTGTTTATTTTAGTCATCTATAAATTTTAACTTATTATATAAATATATTTTTTGGGGAAACTTGTTAGATAATAAACTAATGTCACTGTTATTGATATGATTACCAGTTTTCTTTGTAACCAGTTATGGATCCAATTATTGTTTCTGGTTATACATGGATACTACAAAGTTATTAACCATGTATAGCCGAGCATATTTAGCTCTCATTTTTGTTCTATTAGCTTAGGATTCTATAGCAAAAATTCGACTTTCATCTGAAACAAATGATGTCAGATTGGTTCTCGTGGAACTAGAGTTACATGTAGCTGTGAAGCACCTAATTGAAATTCAGTTCTTTTAGAAGAATGCTGTTAATGGTAGAAGCATCTCTTTAGGCCCACACATGCCTTGTTGATTACTATTACTTTTTATGTAGAAAAATCAGGAAGCACAGTGTGCCTAGCATTTTGTTCAAGATGCTTCCAAGATTTTGTGGCTTCACATACATTTTATTTTTTGTCCTACTCCCACATTCTCTTGAATTTTCCAATGAAATTTAAAAGAGACTACTTCATATACAGATATCTGTGGGCAGTTTAGTCATCATTATAATACGAATTCCCCCTTTTCATGGACAGAGCATATACTTTCATGTTCTTTTTTGTTCTTCCTTTTGTGTTTGTTTGTTTAATAGTGTTTGGCGTACACATTTTTTTTTGTCATGATCTTGCTCAAATTTGTAGCTAAGTGTTCTGTTTAATGGTAGTGTAAGTTTATCTTTATATCTTTCCTGAATTGTTCATTGATCAAGAAGTCCTGACTGGTGTAAAACTTCTTATACAAATCAGACTAGACTCCAACCACAATACCTTATTTCCTCTGATTCCTGAGTCCAGTAATTGAAGATATATACCATTATATCTGGTGAAAGAACTGGTGTTTATTTTAATATACATGTTGTGGTTTTACTTAGTTTATCAGTTTCAATCAGTGTATATGATGATCAGTTAGTAAATATATACATATATTTATGTAAACAGTGATATGCACATATGTATATATACAATATGAAAACAAACGATTCTACTTTCTTTTTTTTTTTAGCCATTTGATATTTCTACCTCTCATTGAGTGAAAAAGGCTGGAATTTTGTCTAGTAGAAAGCAACAAGTAGACATTCATGGGTATATCTTGATCTTCAAGAAAATTTCTCAATTTACTTATCTAGTGTGATATTACTAGCATGTTTAGGACATTTGCTTCTCATTTGAAGGTTTGATATTAGTAACAATGATTCAGTTTTTATAGGTATCTTCTATCTAGGACAATATATTATAGAAGTGGAAATATTTTTTGCTTACTGTGGAATCAGGAGGGAACCCTTTATTTTCCCAGGTATTCTAAATGTTTCACTTTGTGGACTGTATCAATGTTTATGCCTGAAATTACTTTAAAATGAAGAATATCAATTTTAAAAATACTGTTGATATATTTTATTTAACTTAACAAAATATTGGCTCAATTTCTTATGTTTTAATTGCAGAATTTACTGAGTATAGTATTATTGGGAGACTTTGTTTAGGGTTCCTTTGAGTTCTTTGGCCCAAGTAATTGTATCTTTTCAAAGTCATAAAATTTTAAGATATTATTGACTAAGGAAGTGTCTTATATCTTCCAATTATGTCTCTGGAGACACTCAATGTAGTAATATTTCTGTCCTTCTTGATTCTTCCCTATTTTTACAAGCCACCCCTGTTATATTTGTATTTCTTTTTTCTTTTTTTTTTTCAGGTCATCAAGTACTAGTGACTTTCCAGTTGCTAAAGACAACAAACCAATGTGACTTATAAAATAAAAGGCTTAACTGGGAGTCATAGCTCCAGAGAGTTCTTATCTATGACCATCAAGACAAGGAGCATGGTAGCAATGGTCCAAGCAGAAGACTAGGTAAAAGAACATGCTTATAGCTGTTCCACAAGAAAGAAGAAGAGGAGGGAGGGAGGAATAAAGAGAAAGAGAGAGGGAGAGAAGGAGAAAGAGGGAGAGAGAGAGAGAGAGAGAGAGAGAGAGAGAGAGAGAGAGAGAGAGAGGAATATTGTAGGTTCCTGAAACCCGAAAGTCCGAATTCAGTGAAACACTTTCTCCAATACCTCTAGTTTTTGCCTGCTTTTAACTCTAGTCTGCATCAGTCAGGACTCTTGATATTGTTTTTATTTCATATATGCATTTATTGTAATATTTCTAATTATGTCGTTTTAATGAACTCTCTCCCTCTGTGCTGAATTCCTCCCTGAAATTGTATATTATTTGTAGGAGCTTTGAAAACCTGTTTGTATTTACTTTTATCTTACTGAGTCTCTTTAAAATCTTCATGATCAGTTATTTTCACCTCAATTATCATTTTTTTCATTGAAATGTCAAAAATGATATTATGTTATATTTATTATGTTATATTATATTATATTAATTACATATTGCTCTGAAGCTCCAGAATGAGTATTTAATAAAATTTTGATTCTTTGTTGATATGTGCATATTCTTTGAAGTCAATAACTTTACTAGTCACATGCACACGCGTGTTTGTATGTGTTTGTGTGTGTGTGTGTGTGTGTGTGTGTGTTTATTGTCTGTTTTTGTATTTACAATTAAAGCTTTGGACTAGGATATCATTAGACAGGATTTTATTTTGTTTTTGTAAATAAGAGTTTTATTGCATAAGATTAAAGTATATTTGATGTGTGTTTGAGGAATTGATGAGAATGCTCTGGTGTCTGGGATGATGTCTCGGAACCATGGGACAGTCAACAGAAACTCGGAATCCCCTAAGAGAGAATGGGGTAAACAAGAGATGCAAAGAATGGCCCAAAAGTCAAGTGGTCTGTTTAAGTTGACAAAATTTTATTTTTCACATGTTAGTTTTATACAGGTAGAGGAAGGAAATGCGGCATGGGAAAGTATGGCATAGGACTAAGGGAACTGTCCAGCTAAAGGATTTTTCACAATACCCTTTGTGGAGAATTTCATGGGGAGGGAGACAACCCCAGTACAAAAGAGAATGTTCTGCCATGCAATGTCTGTTGCCCGGGTGACCATTCTACTGGGCAAGCTACCTGACAAAAGAAAGATCACCTAATTCTGGGAAAAGGCCTCTACTTTTCTGTTACAGAAACAGAAACCTAGGCTGAAATCTATGTAAAATGGCGTTACACAGGCTAAAAGAATTTCTTAATTCTGTCAGCTCCTGGCAGGATGAAGCTTTTATGTATCTCATCTGCCAGCACATTAATTTATGATGAATCCGGTTTTGGTCCTGTCACACATCTTAGTGTTTTGTGGGTGTAAAGCCTCTTTGACATGTCCATGCAAGTCTGATGTGGTTGCCATTGTTACAGTAATGAAGTATCTATATTTGAAGAGGCAGGTGCCTTTCTCAGGCTTGCTTAGGTGCATTGCATTTGGGTAGATATTAAAGACTGAGTCTTTTTAATGTTTGACGACTAAATAGGGCTACATTGTATACTTAGCATGTCAGTAATCATGGCCAAGGTCTGTTTGGTTTCCTTGATTAACTTTGGTAGGGGAAAAACACATTTTGCAGAAAATTTAGTTGAATCTGGTGAATGTGGTAGCAGGATTAGCAATCACATTCCTGCACACATAAAAGATTGGGAAAAGGCCACACTGCTGTGTTTTTAATGATAATACAAGAAATTTTGTAAAAATAGAGTCTCATGTAGTATTATTATGAATTTCTGATGTAGCCAACTATATTCCTGTTTCTATATCCTTTCTACCCCCTAGGCTCTGGGTTTACAGATACTCACCTTCACATAATTTTTAATTTTTTTTTTCTGAGAACAGAAATCAGGTCTTTTTGTGTGCCAGACAACCACTTTATCTACTTAGTTATACCCTCAGCCACAAAAGAAACCTTTTGATTAAATTTTTTATCTTCAACTACAGGATAATTTTTTACAGTGTATGCAGGTGATAATTTCAGTGACTGAGTCCACAGTTTCTTATTACTAAGTAAATTCTAAGTCAGCTGCGTGAATTTACTGCCTTGACAAATTGATTCAATTAAAACAACCAGCATGGATTAAACTGGCATTACCACATTACTGTTACTACAGTGATATGGGTTTCTTTAATACAAGTTAAATTGTCACTGTCAGGTAAATCATACACATGTGAGACAGTTTTAGTGCAGGACAATTGTCTGTCTTCCTCAAGCTCACCTTATGCAGGACATGCAGAATGCTGATAATGGAAAGTGTTCTGAATTATTTTAAAAGTCTCCAATGCAGAAAAATATTATGCCTTTATGTATTTGGCTTTTGTTAGGCATTTGACTGTAATTGTGTATATTTATGAAATGAAACATGAGGTTTTTGATCTTGCATACCTCGACCAAATATCAAGCTAATTTATGTGTCAATCACCTCACCCAATATCCTTTGTTTCTGCATCAGAAGATTTAAAAGTGATATTTTAGCAAATATGGAATGTGTGATGTATAGTTATTAACTGTAACTGCAATGCGGTTTAGCCATCATAAAAAATTTGTTCTTTCAGTGTAAGGAATGAGGTAACTAGGCTTAAGGAAATATCATGAATAGCAAGACGGGTATTATTTCACTTACATGCACTGTATAATAGCAGAAGATCTAATAGGAAAATAAAATAAAATGATGTTTAGTGGAATCTGAGAAGTGAGAAAAAAGAATGGAAAAATGTGTTGATTAAATACCTTCCCCCTTCTTCCTTATTTTTAAGAAATATAGAATTATATCACTTCCTCTTTTTTTTTCCTCTTTGCAATACATTTAGACATTTTTGAGGTAGTCCAACTCTGGTGGAGTTCAAAACCCAAAGATGGAAGTTTGGCATAGGTGGCAGAAGACCTTGACCATGAGAGGCAGTGTACACAGGCTGGCACTGAGCCCAGTCCCCCTTTATTTTATATACATCTACTTTTTCACAGCTTAAAAAGTTTACATTCCTTTTCCTACATGCAGCTGGTCTGTTTTCAGAACTCCTGCATTTAAGAATAATGTACACACTATACATCACCCTTCTCATCTTCAGTCCCTGCAGTTTCCACAGTCACTATCTAAGCAAGCCCATTGGTCCTTAACTAAGTGACCATGGTTGGTAGCAATTGTGGTTATAGTGTAGAGAGGTTATAGACTACATAATCAGAAATTCTAATTTAATCAGTGACACCTAGAGTTTTCCCACTTTCTTATCAGGAAATCTAATTCCTCTGATGCCCAGGACTCTTGGAAAATGAGTCACTGAGTCAATTCCTCATACCTGCTTGTCTCACTTATGTTTGTCCCCATTAAGTCATTGATCCAATGATCCAGCAAGACTCTTTAAACCTTTTGATTACCATCTAACTATTGTTTGGAATAGGCTAGCGGATGAATTTTTGCCAACACTAAGTTTGCATAGGAAGAGAATATCCAAACATTTATTGATGTACCCAGACCAGAGCCTCGTATTGACTCAAGTGCATCAACCTTGTTAACAGTAGAGTAGTGATATATTCTGCTTCCAGTAGAATAGTGATCTATTTGCTCTGAGGATCCTCAATGACATGTGTTTCCAAGTAGTCAGGCAAAGTTATGTTAAAAAAATTTCAAAGCCATTTAATATAGGTTGTAATGTACTTGCAGAAAGAGACGCATAATTTTGATGATTAAGTTTATGTATGTATGCATATGTATATATATATATATATATATATATGTGTGTGTGTGTGTGTGTGTGTGTGTGTGTGTGTGTGTATAAAATAAGATATATCTACATATAGATTTACATATAAACAGCATAGTACCTTTTAGAGAATTATTTGGAATGTAACTGAAAACAAGACATTTTGAAGCATCCATAAAATCTGACATTGTTTGTTATAACATAAAGGTGAATTTCTAAAGACATTTTATTTATATTTATTTTGAAAAAAATTAAAGGTTTTTATCAGTTTCTCATCTGTGAGTATCTGTGTAAGTTTTGGGATACTTAATATTCAGAAGTTGCTTCAACAAAAATATCATATTAGATTCATTATTTCTTCATTTACGATTACTGAGATTTAGAATTCCTACTTTACAAACTAATGAAAGGATTTTACCTATAGTAGTTATGATGGGCATACCAGAGACTGTGATTGAACTCAAAATAATCAACCTTCCATGAGGAAAAGTAGAATGCAATTCCATTGTTCTTTTCTGATTTACTTTGAGCTGTAAATTGCAAAAAATATCCAACCAGAACCAAAGTTAATCTTATTCTCAGTATATTTGAATTTAATAATTTAAATATTTGAAAAAAATAATTCCCTGCAGCTCTGCTGAAATGAACTCACACATTATAATGCCAGGGATTGTCTTTACTGCAAGGCTTCTAATATGATACCATGGTGCTTTTTATTTTTATATTGTGATTTTCTACTTTCCTGTGGAAGAAGTTGCAGGCTGTACAATTTAGTAACTAGCAGCTACCTTTCTTCATTATTTCTATAAAATTTCAACCTAGTTTCATCTATGTAAGTTAGAGTAAACTTCATGACTTTTATATGATAATTTTAATGTGTCCTCGGCATGATTGATCTGTCACAGACAATGGTCTATTTTTGCACATTATCTTGTCTGGAACTTTTCAGAAATACCAGTATGTTCACTCTTTCACTGATCATATTGTTGGTTGTGGGTAATTAAACCTTCCCTCTACTCCTTTTGTAAGTCAAACTAAGACAGAAGAAAACAAGAATTATTCCTTCAGTGTTTCTTTAAGCTCTTCTGAATCTATATATACCCAGTTAAGTCAGCATGGTTAGCTCTTTAAAAATGCTGGAAAATTACTACAGTCTATGTATTATTTTCTGGATGTAAGTGTGCAGAGAAGTCAATGTAGAGGAGAGGGAAGTTGGGGGACACTAGGAGACAAGGAGGAAGGGAAAACTGAAATGTATTATGTGAAAGAAAAAAATTATTCTCAAAAAAAATTAGACAACTTATCTCCATTTTTAAAGTGAGGAGGCCAAAGTTAAGGTGTTGGTCCAGTTCACTGTTCTCATTTGTTCTCGTCATCTCCTCATCTTTGCTTGCTTTACATTCTAATTGTTTCCCCTGAGTCACTACTAAGTAACTTATTCAGGAAACGGTTTCTTGATCTCTGTTAAATGACGCAGCAGAATATGGAGGAGTTGAATGAACATGACACAAATAAAACCTTTATGATAAAATAAATGAATCATCCATATTTCTTCAGTTGCTTTTCCAGATCATACTGAAATTTCTTATGAGAACAGAACATTGAAAATAAAGAAAAGGATTGGTATATTATTCTCAGCAAGCACTGCAGATAAAGTTGCCTTTCCCCATTGACCTTCATTTTTTATTGATGTGACTCTTAATATGTTCATATTTCCCTGAAAGTCCCCAAAGGAAGTTACAACTGAAGTTTGAAAATTGGTTGAAATGAGTCATGTTTTCTCCAGGTTTTCAATGTTAGTTGACCTTGAGGCTATTCCCATTTAAACTTCTTGTTTCTATAAAGAACAGAAATGATTCAGAATGAACAGTTTTCAAGATTTTTACTGAATCTTCAAAATATGTATTTTGACTTATGAGTGGTAATAATCCTTAATTATCACATTATACAGAAGTAGAGCTGAAAAATGATTTTTTCTTATTGTCTTAAAAACCCATCAGTGAGTATTCAGAATAAATATTCTTAAAAATTAAAATAAATTATCTATTATCTAAAGACTGTTAAATGATTGATAATAGGGGAAGATCTCATAATAAAATGTAGTTTCAGAATATTTCTATTATGTAATTGTTAGATATAGAATTTGAATTTTAAAGTCTTTTGTTTTTCAACAATTCATTATGTCATTTTCTAACCATCTGACACTTGAGATGATTTCTATCTATGGTTTGTACAGTGTTATAATCTGTCTGAAATGTTTCCCAAAGGCTCTGAGCCAAACATTTGTTCACTGGTATCTGAACAAACATACCAGGCTTCTAAGAGTGATGTAATATTTTGAAGGTAGGACTTAATAGATGGAAATAGGTCACTGTGGGTGCTAGGCTGCTTATATTCCTTTGGATTCTCTGTCCCTCTATCTCTGCTTTCCTCTGTTTATCTCTCTCTCTCTCTCTCTCTCTCTCTCTCTCTCTCTCTCTCTCTGTCTGTCTGTCTGTCTCTCTGAGTGTGATCTGTCTGTCTTTGTCTGTGTCCTCTTCCTCTTCTCTGGCATATTTGAGCAATCTTTCTCTTTAATTTTATGCCAGATACCATTGATCTTCTGTTTCACCACTGTCCTATAGAAATGAAGCCAGCTGAGAATGAAGCTGAAATTGAATCTAAATCATATTTCATTTCTTTTAAATTGTTTCTCTTTTATGTTTTGTCATATCTCAAAGCAGCTTACATAAATGGTAAACATCCTATGCCCCACACAGACCATCATTTCTAGTAGTTTAGGTTTTATAAACACACATGATTAATAATCCTGGGATGAAAGGAGAAAATAGAACTGATATAATTCACATATACTCCATAATTTAATTAAATTTGTCAGACATATAAAATGTTTTGTTCTCCCTTAGAGTAAAACATTAATTTATATATACATTAAAAGCTATAGTCAGGTATGGTTTTCTTCTTGTTGAACAAATTTTAATTTCAATTAGATTAAAGATAACAGCAATAGCCATACAAATGTGGATGGAAATAGCTCAGAAGTTGTTAAAACCCCACCAAAAACTACAGGCCAAAAGTAATGTTGAGAACAAGAGAACTAGGCTCTATAGGGAAAAGCACAGTGACTGGTTTTCCTATAGAAAATGACCTATTTTAAAACACAGATAAAGGTAACATGATAAAAAATGAGAAGATGGTACTCACACATTTAGTAATGTGTGTGTGTGTGTGTGTGTGTGTGTGTGTGTGTGTGTGTGTGACATACTTGCACATGTGCAAGCAATAACTATCATTGAACAAAGAAGGCATGAATTTGAAAGGCAGCTACAGAGGGATGTGGGAAGCTTTAAAGAGAGAAAAAAGAAGGGGAATGATGTAATTATATTAAAAGAAGGGGAATGATGTAATTATATCAAAAGAAGAGGAATGATTTAATTATATTATAATCTCAAGAGAAAAAGAACTTAAAATGTATAACCCAAATTTTTCTTTTACTTTACAAGTTTGTTTGCAGTTTTCTTTGCATTTAGATAACAAACTTGCATAATTTTCATAATGGAATATACTATTGAAGATGTATTGAGTAAACATTTTTTCTTATATACTCAGTGAGTGTTGTTTTTCCTGATTGAATATTACTGTAGATTAATTCAAATAAAGAGTGGATTCTTGCTGGATTATGTTTTTAAGAAGCAATGTTCCTTCAGCCATGTTTCATTATTCATTTAATTAGTTTATGAAACATTCTGCTTTCTAACCACAGTCACTGTGCAATTAAAGGGGCTTTAATTGATAACAGAAAATAACTAATTTCAATTATGAATGTACCCAGGTAAGAGGAGACAAGAATAAATAATTTTGTATACAGTTATTTATTGTATAAGTTATGAATATATATTGCAAAACATTCCAAAGAAATAAAGTAAAAATACAGTAAATTAGGTGTGAATAATTCTAAGATTTCAAGTTTCTAAAAAGAAAAACTTACACATTTTGTACTGACAGTTTAAGTGAAAAACTCAGAGAAGAATTCAGAGAATAATTTTTGTATATTTTTAGAATTTAATTGATGGACATTGGTTAAAAATCTTCTGTAATATTATGTTAAGGTTAAAATGTTATGATGATAGGTCTATAATTCTGTGTGTGTATATGTGTTTGTGTGTTAGTGTGTGTGTTTGTGTGTGTGAAAGAGAGACAGAAACAGACAGAAACACACACACACACACACACACAGAGAGAGAGAGAGAGGGAGAGAGAGAGAGACAGAGACAGAGACAGAGAGAGAGACAGACAGAGAGAGAGAGAGAGAGAGAATGGTTAAGAACATAAATGCAGGTATGCTTATGAAAGACCCCAGGAGGGTATCTTCCGTCTGAAGAGACCCCTCCCAAGGAGCAGCGAGACCACTCACTTCGGATGCAAGTAGCAAGAGGTTTATTTTATTTGCACAGGTACCTGTGGGCACACAGTCTCTCGGAGGACTTGCGCGTCGGACAAAGGGGCAATCCCTTTTTTATAGGGCTTGGGGGGCAGAAGCAAAGTACAGAAGCAGAAGCATAGCAACAGAGTTTTAATTGGTTAATTTAAATGAAACTAGGGTGAACTGGGGACAAGCCTCAAGTTCTTCGGAAAGGGTGGCCTTGGTCCCTCCTCTGGGACAGGGTGCTGTTTTTCGTCCTTGTCTCAGCATGTATGGCAAAATATTGTGTCTTTAATCCAGTCTAGGTAGTCAACTGCAGACATCTTGTTTGGCAGGGACTGTGGCAGAAATATGGCTCCAAGGACACAACTCTTGGTACCAGTCGGGGGCTGCAGCTTATCTGAAAGCTGGGCTTGTCTGAGTGTCTCCCTTTCTTTGTCTATTGCAAGCTGGCCACCCACCGGTATCTTGCTTGGCCACCTGGGACCCTGACCTAGCCTGCCCCGTGTGTGCACAGCCTTACAGACATGGCATTTACTTTGCTAAGCGGGGGTCTTTCATTTCAACTACAGATATCTTGTTTTGACAGGGACTGGGCTGTCCTCTGGCTCACTCTTGTTTCAGTATTTTTCCATTCCTGCCTGTTCTGGGCCTAGCACAAAATAGCGTTACTGCAGCTAAAGCAGGAGGGGGTTTTTCACTTAGAGGCACTTAAAGGATGTTGTATCACTGGCATTGCATTATGTACAAGAGCTGAATTACAGGTAAATATGAACCTGCTAAAGAGAGGACACAGAACTAAGTTAGGTCCTCTGTAAGATCAGTACTTCACTGAGACATCTCTCCAACTTCTATAAAACAAGTTTGAAGGCTATTGTTTTACAGCATGGGGGGCTTTTATATTTATGACGTACATTCTAGAAAACTTGTCATTTAATAAATCAGTTAATAATCCAAGAATTTCAAAGCTCTAACACTTAATCTGTATCTTATCATTTGTAACTCAGGGTCAGAAAAGTTAGCAGATAGATCTGTGGGTATGGGTTCTTTTCCCCTGGAGTTTAATCACCAAGACCTAAAGGGCAGTGTAGAAGCCTAACTCTCAGAAGTTACCCTCAGCCCTCCAAACACTATTTTTAGAATACCCAGCCTTCAGTCCAACTCTGCCCATAAATAGGTCAATGATTAATGAGAGATGCAAAACGTAATATTTCACCTCACACTGTTGTGTAAATATTGTTAGAAATTGAAATAATGTACACAAAATGTTTTTCAGAATATGCTATGTTGTAGTCTAGTTTTATTATACTTTGAACGGAAGAAGTTCCTGCAAGGCTCTAAATCTAAATTTAATTTTAATATATAGAAAACTTTTTCTGATAAAATCAAAATATTATAAAAAGCTAAGGAATAACACTATGATGCTTAATTGCTTTTAAATCTATTTAAAAAAAGACACAGGTAGAAATGTGAGAAAATAATATGTAGGGAACAGAGGAACTGAAGGAGATTGCATAACCATATGAAGAACAATATCAGTCAACCAGACCCACCAGAGCTCCCAGGGACCAAACAACTGAACAAAGAGTACATGTGCAGGAAACTGGCTCCAGTTAGATCTATAGCAGAGGATGCCCTTATCTGGCATCAATAGAAAGGGAGGCCTCTGTTCCTGTGGAGGCTTGATGTCCCAGCATAGGGGGATGCTAGGGCAGTGAAACAGGAGTGGGTAGGTAGGTGGGTGGGTGTCTTACTTGGGGTTTTTATTCCTGCACAACACATCATGACCAAGAAGCAAGTTGAGGAGGAAAGGGTTTATTCACCTTACACTTCCACATTACTGTTTATCACCAAAGGAAGTCAGGACTGAAACTCAAGCATGTCAGAAAGCAGAAGCTGGTGTAGAAACCATGGAGGGATGTTATTTACTGGCTTGGTTCCCCTGGCTTTCTCTGCTTCCTTTTTTTATAGAACCCAGGTCTACCAGTCCAGGAATTGTCCCCTCTCACAATGGGCTGGGCCCTCCTGCCTTGATCACTAGTTGAGAAAATGCCTTATAGCTGGATCTCATTGAGGCATTTCCTCAACTGAGGCTCCTTTCTCTGTGAGAACTCCAGCTTTGTCAACTTGACACATAGAACAAGCCAGTACAATTGACCCCTGCCAACTTGCCAAACAAACACATTATTATTGATCCTCAACCCTTACTTTCTTATTGATACCCAAGATCTAAATAAATTTCAGAGCCCCACAGTCTTTACAAAACCTTTAAAAGTCCCTTTAAAATATTCAATCTCTTTTAAAATTCAGTTTTTTTTTTTTCAATTCAAAGTTTCTTAACTGGGTTCCATTAAAATTCTTTCTTGCTTAAAGAGGGGAAATATCAGGACACAGTCACAATCAAGTACTAAATCAAACTCTAACCATCCAATGTCTGGGATCCACTCATGAACATCTGGGTTACTTCTTCAGCTCTGCCCTGCTCTTCTAGGTTCCAGCTGCCTGTTCTCCACTGCCCCTGCTTTTCTTGGAGGTCATCTCATGGCACTGGCATTTCCAAAACATTGATGTCTTCTATTGCAACTAGGCTTCACTAGGCCTCTCATAGGTTCTCTTCATGGTCCCAAGCCTCAACTCTTTTGCATGATCCCTTCAGTCCTGGGGCATTAATTGCAACTGAGGCTGCACCTTCACCAATGGAGTTCCATGGCCTCTCACATTACTGAGCCTCAGCTGCTTTTCATAACTTTTTCATTCCTTCAAAACAGGTACCACCTGGGTGACTCTTATACATTGCCTAGTCCAGTCATACCACAAGTACAATCATGGCTATCTCTAGAATGCAGCCTTTTTGTGCTTGCAGAAGACTCTCCCCAGAAGATTTCACCTTAGTGATGCTAGTCTCTTCTTAATCACCCCTAATTTCTCAGCTCCAGCTGACCAGCATCAATAGTTTCAGTAATGCAAAGGTTTTGCCTTAGTAGTCCTGGTATCTTCTTAGTCACAGTTCATTCTTCAGCTCCACCTAACCAAAACTACAGAATCTTTACAATCAAAACTGCAATAGTCCTGATAATTGTCTTTAATCTTCCCTCTGAAAACTCAAAAGCCAGACCTCCATTGTCTGCACTGTGCTCAACATTATCTTCCAAGTTCCAACAGAACATTCTATAGAGCTTTTAATATCCCAATGGTTCTTCTAGCTCAAAGTTCAAGTCCTTCCACAGTCTTCCCCAAAACATGGTTAGGTTGTCACAGGAATACCACAGTATACTGGTACCAATATGTCTTAGTCAGGGTTTCTATTCCTCCACAAACAGGAATAGGCTTCAGTTAGCAGGGCTGAGGAATCAGCAATGATTAACAAGATACCAAAACTACTAAAGCAAAAAAGAACGTAAGGGATGAGGCTCAGTAGTGTTGTGTTTGTGTGTCAAGTTGAAAAGGAGTCAATTGGACTGGTTTGTTTTGTGTGTCGACTTGACACAAGTTTGAGTTATCACAGAGAAAGGAGCCTCAGTTGAACAAATGCTTCCATGAGATCCAGCTGTAAGGCCTTTTCTCAACTAGTGATAAAGGATGAGGACCTAGCCCATAGTGAGCAGTGACAAGGGAATAAAAAAAATTACATAAAGACTATCAAATCATTGCCATTTTAAATATAACACTAGCTATTAAGTTATTATAATCAAGTACAGGATAGGACAATAACAAATTGGAAATAAAGAGAATAAACAGACAATAATTTTCTCAGGATAGAAAGCTATAGAATTTTTGAGTTATATATAAGTGTGTGTGTGTGTCTGTCTGTGTGTGTGTGTGTGTGTGTGTGTGTAAGTTCTGTGCTGAAGGAGTCAACAATTCTCAGAATGTTTACAGAAACTTATTTCTTTTTAAAACACACATATGAAATTCTTCAATTAAAATTATAAAGGTGTAATGGAAACTAAATGGCCAGAGGATGTGCTCAGGTCTGGTTTAAGCACTGCTGGAAGAATAAAATGCTGAGTTTTAGGACAGTTTTGACTCTGAGTTCCATTGTGGAAACAAGAGGACAAACTCAGCTAACTTAATCATTTTTCCAGTCCAGAGATGTTGTATGATACATGAGATGGAAAAAAAAATTCAGATGAGACAAGGTCTTTAGATAGTACTACAGAGAACAAAGATATGATTGACAAATTTGAGTTATAGTCTTACACAGAATTAATAGGTTGAGACATGTTTAGTTTATCAGAAGTAGAAATGGCCATTTAATGTAATCTAAATATCTAAGTGTAATTTTCAGTATCTTTATTATCTCCCTGAAATGATTTAACATACACATACACACAAATATACACATACTATCACACACACACACACACACACACACACACACACACACACACACACTGAAACATGCACACTGGCACACACACATATGCATACCCTACACACACATATATTTAAATGTGTGAATATGATAGTAGATAGTAGCTAGTATCTAAGATGTTATTGCACTTTCCTCATTGGATTATCACTGGCTTATGGGCGTCTCCACCTTTTACCATAGCTTTTGATCTTCTTTTCTAAATCATATATTTTATTTTGTTTACTCCACCTTAATTCAAAAATATTATTATTAGAAACTAACATAAATTAACAGCATCCATGAATACCCCAAGGCAATTAAAGTTTAGTTTTATCAATGAACTTGCTAGTAGATTAGGCTGGACTCTGTCTTTTCCAGAACTTCCTCTAGGATTATCTTTTTCTGCCTTCTGTGATGGTAAAAGATCAGTATTAAAGTGGTGAGCAGCAAAATTCATTTTCTGGAGTGCTGCAATTTTTAAAATTTTACAATTATTTTGGGAGAATCAAAGTGATATGGTAACCATAGTCACTACAAATGTTTCTGTGATCCTAAACATTTGCAAGCTTTCTACTGAAAATAATAAAGGGCATGGAATACTTAATACATTATTCTAATTGTATGGAAGCCAAATTTAAAATATTTTAATGGACTTCATTTTATACCAAAACTGTATTCTTTCAGATTATAATTTTTGTGTAACAAACTTTATTTTGTAGTCAAAACTTTACAACATAATTTTTTATATAAAATTTCTTAGACATTTCTTTAGGTAAGAAAATTGTTTTGCAGTCATCAATCAAAGAACTCAACACTTATCTGAAATGTTTTAAGTAAATATTTGTATGTTGTTTATTTGTTTGAGAAGCAGTGCTTGAGATAATTGGGAGAACATTTCTAAAAATCAAGAGCTCAGAACAGGTATATCTCTGTGGTATTGAGGTCAACCAGGCCCACAGCATGTGTTTCAGGAAAATGGGAGCTACATAGTGAAACAAAACAAAACAAAACAAAAAAAAATAGAATTGGTTTGAAACTTGAACTGATTCAAAAATCATATTTAAAAGAATAATAAACTTTTTGAGTAAATTAAATCACCTTTGTACAAAAACACAGAACTGTGGGGGCAGATTGTATACTATCAGCATTCTATTTGTTTCTCTGCCTTTCAAGATTTTATTCCACAGGCTTGAAATGTATACATTTTGTCAGAATACCCCATGCTCTGAAGAGAAGAGGTAAGCTGATGTTACTGTCCCCATTTTTTTTTCCTTTAAACAATCTCTATACTGTAAGACTAAAAGGCCTTCACACAGGTTTAAGAATTAAAGCTTTGTGTACCTCTTACAAAAAAGCTGCCAGTATGTTCAGGCATACTGACAAAATAAATTCTTATTATTTGATCATCATTCATTATTATATTCATATTGTTTATTAGCTAAATTTTAAAGAATAAACTCAGTATTATTTGTAATGATCATAAGTTTACTTATAGAGGATGTATAGATTGTCTGCAATATTTTAAAATTCACATGAATTGGTTTTTATAAATTTGGAACTTTATCATACCTTCCAATATATTTTCTCAGCTTGAGCATCAGTGTATGCATAATTCAGATTTTCTGGAGAAATATAAATTTCATTCTAATAGGTTTTTCTGAAAGATGTTAGAGTAATTTTTATACTGTATGTTACTTAGTATTACAGAAACATTTTTAATAAAATAATTCACATTATTAGTGAAGTAGTGGCAGAAATGACTTGTTTATTCATCAAAATAGACAGTATTAATATATATTCATATATATGATGTTATCTATAACATAAAATTATGCAAAAGTCATAGGATGAAAAACTATCTTAAGATCAAGTCATTGAGTTTCAACCTGCTCTTTCATTCATATCACATTATATTATGAAATCAATAGTATAAGTGGTGTCTTAGAGTGCTTTCTTTTGCAATAATAAAGACCTCAATCTAAAGCAACTTGGAGAAGAAAAGATCTATTTTATTGTACAGGTTACCAACCATTGAAAGAAGTCAGAGAAGCAACTAAAGGCACAACCCAGGAAAAAAATGTCATAGAGAAATATTTCACATTTGTTTGCTCAGTCTTGCTTGTTCAGCTTGATATTTTTATACAGTTCAGTACCCCTTGCTCAGAGGTCACAGCACCCCAAGTGTGCTCACCCTTCCCACATAAAGACATTTTCCTAACTGAAGTACTTTTTCCCAGATAACTCCAGCCTACTTACATTTAACAAAAATAAATTAAGTAACTGATCTTTTGTCATCTTGACATATTAATACTTTACTAGCAAGCCAAGCCTTCTTATTTATACTTAATATATTACATTAATATCAATTATTCTCCATAAAACAACAGAAAAAAAAAACATGACATGGCTTAAAACAGAGATTCAAATGTACACAAAAGTAAAGATTTTACCTCTGGGTATTTTTATTTCTTAGACACCGTCAGTTCCTTGTATATATTATGTACTATGACATATCATAACTGAATTTATCAATTTTCCCATTGACATGTGTGTTTTACATGTATTCTTTAGACACAACAACACTATTTTGTAAACAGTGTTACTTATGTTTTCTGAATGCAATGCCTTCTCTTATTAGAGTTTGAGAGCTATTCTGAAACTTGTCAATCTGTAAACAACAAACGGTTGTTTTGAATCATTCCATTCAGCCCTGAGTATAATAGCTGTCTCTTCTTAAATAAAACTTTCTTAGATTCCTATTAGGTTAGAAAGTTATTTTTTTCAAATACTATAAAAATTTAATAACATTCAGAATTTTATAACTGCACCATCATAAAACATTTTATTTCCTAATGTAAGATAAATTAGCTATCAAATATTTTATCCATTACTATACTGCATATGTAATATTGTGTACATTTAGGGATTATCTTGAACATTCAAAATTGGGAGTCCACAGTCATTTCGAAACACTTATTTTACCTTGTAAGACAACTTCCTGTCAGTGTACTGAAAGGGTTCACTTACAAGTCAGTTTCCTACTTCTAGAAGGAAGATATCTAAAACTGTCCCTTTGCAGACTCACGCCCATTGCTTACATCTTTTAAGCTGTCAAGACTGCATTTCAATTGTATTTAGATGAATTCTATGCCGATTTACATTTGACTGAATGATATGGTCCTATTAATCTGTGGAATACCAGGTTGGCAGCCTCATCCTTCCCTCTCTCACATCTAGACAGCTGAATTATCTTGATTTATGGCTTCAGAATGACAGTGGCTGCACAGAATCTTACACTTTGTCCCACTGAATTGACTTGGCCTCATCATCAGACTGTGCACAATACATTGTATCCAAAATAATCTAAAAGAATTTTTAGAACATGCTTAAAATTTGATCTTAGTTTTTCTAGCTCTAAAGTTAGAACTCAATGCCATGTGTAATTTCATATTCCCATCATCCAGTCTCAAATTTTCTCTATCTGTTTTCAATGCATCAAAATACATAACTGGATGAGGAGATACAATATTCAGGATGTTTAAACTGTCAAATAGTACTCTGTTACAAATCTTCTTTGTTTTCATCCCATTTTTCCTGACGCCATGAAGGGATTGTCATGGAGAGTTTGTTCATAATCAACAGCAGAACTGGTAAGGTTTCACAGGAAACCACTGGACTGCTCCATTGACTATTCACTAAGAATAATCATTTTCTTTCTTTGGACTTTTAGTGGCAGATTATTCAGGCACTTAAAAATACTAAGACATTAAAATGTATATGATTCAAGGAGTATCTCATTTCAAAAATTACCTTGCCAGTTTCTAGATTTACTGTGTTTTCTTTATATATATATAAAGCAAAGCAGTGGTTTTTTTCTTGTCATTCTGCTTTTCTCTTAAACTAAGGATTTACTTTTAAGAAGATTGGAGTAGATGAATGGATACAAAACTTGTGGCATATTTACACAATGAAGTACTACTCAGCTATCAGAAACAATGACTTTGTGAAATTCCTAAGAAAATGGATGCATCTAGAGAATATCATCCTCAGTGAGATAACCAAGTCATAAAAGAACAGACATAATATGCAGTCAGTCACTGATAATTGGATATTAACCCCAGAAAGCTCTAAACACCCCAGACACAACTCATAGGCTATATGAAGCTCAAGAAATACAAACGCCAAAAAATGAAAGCCTCAGTCTTGCTTAGGAAAAAAGTAAATGTATAGCACCCTCTCAGAGTGTCGTACACCTGGACCTTAAATCATTAATAATCCAAGAACTAAGATAATAGTCTTGTGACAATTTTTGGTATTCACAGATCATTATGCTTAATCTATACTCACCAAAAAAATCTGTTTCCATGTTACATTCTGTCTCACATGTACTTTATGCTTATAGTAACTAGTGGGATTTCAATGCATGCTATCAAACCTCTAAAAGAATTGAATACTGACAAAAAATATTCATATAGTGTTATGCCATAATGCCTTTAAACATCTGTATATGTAGCCCTCCTTTATTTTTTAAATAAAGTTGTAAGAAAAAAATGAAGATTGGACAACTTCACTTAACATGCTCAACTGAAACCAAAAAGAAATTGACCTTATGTGCATAATTACAATTTACATTGTCAATTGTATTTGAGTTGTGTACAGGTCTGATGCCACATGTTAATTTTCTAGCACCATAAATGTTCATGTTCTTTGCAAAAAGCTGAACATTTTTTGGGTTTTCTGATTATAATGACTCAAAATGGTCTATGATCTAGACTTATAAGTCATTAATTACCTGAATATTCTATGATAAATACAAACTATTGCTTTTCTGTGACATGATTTTATTTTGTAGCCACTTGTTATTTTATTGGCTATAATTAATATAATAAATTTATGATAAACTTTAAAAAGTTAGAACATCAAAAGTTCACATTACATGTGAATCAGTTGTTTTCTCCAGAAATTCTAATACTTATCTTAGTTATACCAGTACTAAATTCACTGTAACTAATATAACATATCACCGCAAAAAGATCTTGCTGTTCTTCCAGAAGATGAAAATTCAAATCTTAAAGCCACATCCAGTGGCTTACAATTTTTCATGACTCTAGTTCAGAGGGACCCAATGTTTTCTTCCACTGGCACATGCAATATGTTGCACATGACAGCACAGATTTACACAGACACATACATACAAGAGTATACAAACAAACTTAAATTATATAGGAATCAGAAGTATCACAGAGATCTCATTGGATAAAAATACATGTATCAGCTCCTTACATTCAGTTTTGGAGACTTAGAAACAATTCTTTTGTTCTTTCCAAATTCTTCCTTGGCTTTTATCTTTTTTCTGGTATCCTCAAGGTAGTCACATCAAACTGATACCTGGTATTTTGCTCCTTCCAGTTTTAGAAATCTTTGTAACTATGGTTTACTCTCAAGAATAACTCAGTGTTGTTAGGATGACTCCCAGACTCAGTGTTTTTAACATACCACATCTGGAAAGTTTTGTTTGCAGTGCACCACATTCACAAGCCTCAGGGACAGTGATGTACATATTCAGAAGTGTCATTTTGTCTCCTATCAAACTAGTGTCCCAGATCCTAATTTCTCACTATGACAATGAATTATTTTCAACACAGTCAAAATTATCCAGAGAATAATAATAAAAACATGGGTAAACAACCAATATCAATGAAATGAACTGGATTGAAACAGAGAGGAACATGTGCTTTGTTTTGTTTATTTAGGAAAATATAATTCTTGAGTTTCAAAAGACAGTTCATTGTTTAAACATGATGGGTGCTCTTCAGCAGGACTTGAGTTTGGTTCCAAGCAGCAGTGAGGGAGTTCACAGCCTTCCCTATCTCCAGTCCAGAAGTTACTACTTCTTTTTGTTTCCACAGATACTATGTGCATAGACATGCATGTAGACAAATACTGAATAAATAAATAGGTGACTTGATTAAAATGAACTACAAGTTTTATGTACTTATACAGAGCTTGTAAATACTTGGAATATTGTAGAGACAGCCAAATGATCTAGAGTTATTCTTAGTTCTTTTAGTAGAGAAACTCAGTAACTGTATTGGCCTGACCAGTTATCATTGTGACAGTCAGGTGGGGTGTTTAACCTATTAGTTTGTTAGTTTCAACCAACAACAACAACAACAAAAAAAAAAAAAAAAAACTAATAATGTCAAGAGAGAGAACCTAAAATCTTCATCAGAGATTTTCCCACGTTCCTGTTCTTTTCATCAGTGAATTTGAAAAAAAAATATTTTGCTTTATGATTTCTCTTTAACTATTAATATAAAACTTTCATAAAAGCATTCCAATACTTGAATATCTTATTTGTGTCAACCTAAGGCTGGGTTTGCCCTCCATGCTCACTCCTAGTTGGCTCACATTTTGAATTTTCCTTGAGGAAAAAAGTGTCTCAGCTTGGTTTTTGCTATTGTTGACAATAATAGCTAACATGTAGAATGATCCTAAAGCTTCCATGGTCAGTATCTTTGATATCAGTATCATACCAGTCAGCACAGAGAAACAATTGACAGACTTATACACTTGTAGAAAGTGATTAATGTAGAAAGCTCCATGAAGGCCAAAGCTATCAATAATGTTGGCATTATGCAGTGATAAACAAACCTATTCATGTCAATGTAGCTTTATGCACTTTAGGCTGAGATAGAGGCTCCTGATGCCAGAAGAATTGGCTTGAGAATCTCATTGAAATTAAAAAGATTAAATACTAATTACTGGAAGGAAATGGGAGAGCTCATCCTAATCCTTGCCTATCTGTGGCTGGTTTTCATGTAGTGTAAATCCACATATGCATTGTTATGCAGAGCTATGCCTGCCAGTTCAGTAAGAACTTTGTCTTGTCTTGTAAATAAGAGTCAGCCTTTTCTTTAATTCTTTTTGAAAAGTAAAAGATATAATTCCATTAGCTGACTGCCTACTTGCTAATTCCTAAACAAATTATAATTAAGACTGTTACTCTTTGATAATCTCCTTTGATATTATTATACTAATTAAGATGTTAATTGCATCTTAATATTATGATCAACTAAATCCTTACCTTCTCTATGAAGGTCTTGTTATTTATGACAGAGAGAACAAAAAGAGTCAAGGAGGTTGGCAGAAACAGACAGAGATTTTGCCTTTTTAGGATTAATGGCTAGAGTCTCTCAGTAGGTTACCTATAATGAGATAAAAATCAATAAAATTTTAAGCAAATGTTTTCAGAAATTTGGAAAGCTGAAGTAGATTTGTAACCCTACCCAGTAAGCACTATACAGTGTGCACTAGGAATGTAGCAGCTATTTCTAAGATTCATTCCCCAGATGTAATTCTGCATTAGGAATTCAGTCTCTAAGGAGACTGTCACATTTAAGGAGCACAGAGCAGCATTTACTGAAACTGAAACACAATACTTGACAGGAGACCTGGAGAAGAGGAGGGAGAAGTGAGTAGATTAACATTTTAGTTGTTTGTAAAACAGTGGTTCTCATTTTTTCTAATGCTGTAACCCTTTAATACAAGTACCCCTGCCAAACACACATATGCCATAAAATTAATTTTGTTCTTATTTCTCAACTGTACTTTTGCTATGGTTATGAATGTAATACTTTTGGAGACAATGGTTTGCCAAAGAGACCTGGTCCCACAGATTGAGAATCATTGTTAAATGATTAATTAAACTGTTAAATGACAAAAGCCTCAAGTATGCAAATGTAAAGAGGCTAAAGAAGCAAAAAATGGAGAATAAACTCTCTACAGCATTAACAGAGAGAACCTGACCACAAAGGGTCTGAAAGGCAACCTTAGAAAGATGCTTTGTCTATCAATCCTAGACTAATGACTACTAAGTTTGTGCCTGAGACAACAGTTCTATAAGAAAAAATGAGTTTTCAAGTTGCTTTATAAGTGTACCACAGCAAAATGTTTAAATGTTTTACAAAATATAAAGTCTGAAAAACACAATAATCTAAAATCTTCATTATAAGACCTTCAATAACAGGGGTTAAAAGGAAAAGTAAAAAACAAAACAAACTCAAAGAAACAAACAAACAAACAAACAAAAAACATAGAGACAGCAACAACACGGGATGTTATTTTGGCATGTTGTATACCAAGAGACTAAGAGATAGTAGGGATCATGAGAATTCAGATATATTCTTGAGTTTCCATTTATATTAGTAATAAAATTCTTGACACATAGTTGTGACTACAACTTCCTAGAAAAATGAACATATTTTCAAATCTCTTTTGCCTGTGTACTTGGGTAAGTGTGTACTTTATAGATAATAGATAAATTTGAGTTTTCTATATAAATTAGGTTTATTTTATTATTTTGTGTATGTCTCAGGGTTTTACTGCTATGAACAGATACCATGACCAAGGCAACTCTTATAAGAACAACATATAATTGGGTCTGGCTTATAGGTTCAGAGGTTTAGTCTATTGTTATCAAGGTGGGAGCATGGTAGCATCCAGGCAGGTTTGGAGATGGAGCAGCTAAGAATTCTACATCTTGTTCCAAAGGTAAACAAGAGAAGCTCACGCCCACAGTGACATACTTCCTGTAGCAAGCCATACCTCCATATAGTATAATTTCTGGGGCCAAGCATATTCAAACCACCACAGTATATAAACATGTTTTGTTTATGTATACCCAGGATTCAGCTCACTCCTTAAAATTTCTTATTCTGTTCAGGTATCCAAATAACTGTGACTATGAAATATCACTCATAATTCATTAATTTTGTACGTCATTAGTTGTCTATTTTCCTTTTACTTATTTAAGATTTCTATCTGTTTGTCCCCATACTATGATCTTTTTCTAAATTACTTGATTTTTCAGCAATACACAACAAACAAATGCACATACACACACACACATGCATACACGTACACATGTGCATACTTGTGTGCACACACACGTTTAACTTAGAAAATAGAGACCACATGAAATAATCTTGTTACAAAATCTCTTATGGATATTCAATCAGCCTGCATTCTGTCAGACAATATCGCCTATTTCTTTTTCCTGCTTATTGATAATAGAATGTGTTTTATTCTTATTTTTATTACAGGATGCTATGCACTGGCGTTAACTTTGACTAACATTGTCTGTTTCATGCTCTTTGTATTGAAAAATGTCATAAGTGTACTCCAATTTTTCTGCTTCTTGTGCCATCTGTTTAAACTAAAGTATTGACTTTATTTTTGGCCCATTATTTGAATTCAAATGTGCTCTGTTAATGCCTACATGTCATTTCAATATTAAGGTTTTCCATTTATAACCTTAATAAATTCAGAAAAGCATCAATATTTAACAGTGAATATGAAGGTGGATTAAGGGTAAGAGTTTATAATTATATGTAACAGAACTTAAAAGATTCCATTTAAGTCATAATATTTTTTTTGCCTTAACTTATGAAAAGAAAAATGAGAGGAATAATGTTTATAAAAACTGTCTACTGTGGTATGCAACTCATAAAATTGCATCACTCATTAAACATTAATATTGGCAAATTATATTCTAGAGTTTATTAAATAAGATAATATGTTAAACTCAATTCTTCTACCTGTGGAGATGCAGAATCGTTTGTTGAAGATGACTTTTATCCAGTATATAATGTGTAATCTGTAGCAATGTGAGATGATTGTACACTAATGAGCAGTCTTGACACCAAAGGGTAAACTGAGTCAGGCAGCTGATGGGGATCATTGCTGGGAACCACTAACAGGGGTCAGTCTATATACTTATGGAGGCTGCTGCCTATGACACCCAGTGGTTAAAAGAGGAAAAGGGAGGAAACAAACACAGACACACACACACACAGAGAGAGAGAGAGAGAGAGAGAGAGAGAGAGAGAGAGAGAGAGAGAGAGAGAGAGAGAGAGAGAGAGAGAGAGAAAGAGAGGGAGGGAGAGGTTGAAGCAAAGACAAGAAGACAAGCTCCAGTGATTTATTTCTTCTCTTAACCTCCTTCCATACCTTTTGAGACAAAAGTTTTTTCTCTTAGGAAGAAAATTACTTCATAGCCACAAGTTCCACATTTCATAAGATAATAGCCATAAAAACATATTCTTCAAAGACTAAACAGAATCATTACACACAAGAAAATTGATAGAGGAGATTGATTGCATATTTCTTATATGAAAAATATATCTAACTGAACAAGTGTCATTTATCTTTATTTCCAAAAGCTCATTGTGACCTCAAAACCATTGTTTTATTCTTTGATTAGCAAAGTTTAAACAGAAGTCTGTAGTAGTTTCTTCTTTTCTTGGTACTCAACAACCAATACTTATTAAGGAGCAGGTCATCTTCCTTATGTCTCATTTTTGAAGTGCTGATCAGCTAAGCTGGTTAATCATCTGTTTTATGTCTTTATACTCAGAATTTTCTGCAATTTATCATAACTTTATTATTTTCTAGTATACACCAAAAAAACCTGTTACCTCAGTCTTAGATCACAGGATCAAGGAAGGAACTCAGACCCAACCTAGAGTGTATGCTTACTTTGATTGTGATTTTGTCCGATGCCTATTTTTCTTGCCTCTACAACTACATGCTCATAGTGCATGAGTTGTCACTGTACTCCTTTCTTGAACTCTAGCAACTTTTCTATTCTATATGGAAGGGGCACACTGTAGTCTTGACTCAAACTTAAAATTTTCTGTCAACTGTCCTAATTACCTAACTTTATTTTCTATCAACAACCCTAACTTCAGAAATTTAAATCAAGAGAACTTCCTAAAACTACCTATATCAAGTCAGAAATTCCATAAAGTCATTAATTCATCTAGACAGCATTATCTCAAGAACTGTCATCTCCATGTGATTTCCAAGAAAATAGTCTAACAGAGTGGTCTACTGCTCAGGAAGTAATTGTGCAAGTCTACAGGCATTGAGGGTCTCCGGGTACACACTCTTAAAAAAAAAATCAAATAAACGGGGAATATGGCAGTAAGAAATATAAGAAACCACATAATTAGCACTGAGTAATTCTGAATCAAAGTTTCTGGGGTTGTGTCACAGCTGAGCTCACCCATCACATCTGAGTTATATGGTAGGCCATCTCAGAAAAATGACTTGCCCGGTTGCAGGAAGATGTCGCTCTTCCAGTTGTAATTTTGTATAATCGTATTTAAGTCTTCTATATTTTTTGATTGATCTACATGCTTGTTTTTTGCCTGCTTTTATTTCTATGGCTCAGTAATACAGCTTTAGATTTAGTGCATGGTAATCCTTTTATTATTATTATTATTATTATTATTATTATTATTATTATTATTATTATTATTTTATTGCTTAGGATTGCTTTGAATCCAAGGTCATTTGTGGTTCCATATACAGCCTATGGACTACCACAATGACCAACATGGCAAGATATGCCCACAGGTTCAATAATGGCACTTGTATCCAATAACCACAACATTGTACTTAAGGTCCACTCAACTGGACAAATTATTGTCTGATATGTAAATCTAACCAACTACATGTACTTGATGAAGACCATGAACTCTAGGGAATTTACTACTGCTGCATTGATAAGCTAGTTCAATTTCCAACTACAGTCTAAACACCTAACTGTATATCTGTACATAAATATAGCTTTTCCCATCATCGGAGAAACTAAGATTGAGTAGATGGAGTGGTCATAGAAATTTACAGCTGGTTGGAATATAGAGAACATTGTCCATGGCGATTCTCTTTCCTCAATGATATGTCTACAACACAATTTCTGTACCTAAAGTCAGGGGACATAGTAAAATAGGGAGGCAAAAGATAAAAGCAGAAGACTAGGGCATTTGCTAAAAGAAAGTGTTTCCATATATATGACAGAAAGTATCATTCTTACCTAAAAAGACCTGCACAATGACAGTTGACACTCTCATGCAGACAGAAAAAAAATTTACAAAACAAAATATCAAAAACCAAACAACTAATCTATAGATAATGTTGTATCAAACATGGAAAGCATCACTAAGAGCATAACCTAAAGAAACCTTATTCTTCTTCAACCAGCAACTAGAAGTTACCAGTAATATCTCACCTAGGATTAGATATACATAAAGCCAGGGTTTTCGGTGGCTTGGATATCATTCAGTTGTTAAGTATGTTGTCACAGCCACTGTCATGCAAGAATCCCAATATATTTGGCAAAGCTCTGTTACTTCTTACACTATTTCTAACTTTTAATTTTCTTTATTTTTTCTGAGTGAGTTGCCAGGAGTTTTGTTCTTCCCCTTTTCTTTCAACTTCTGCAAGTTCCGCACTAGGTTACTGTCAAAGTCATTCTTCTTTAAGTATTTAAGATAATTGTCACACACGCGCACTCTCTCTCTCTCTCTCTCTCTCTCTCTCTCACACACACACACACACACACACACACACACACACACACACACACACTGCATACATATATCATATTTAGTTCATGGATTGTGGCTTACATCTATGTGTTTTGGGATGACTTTTTGGATTTGAAAAGATATAAATATAAGGATATTCTTTAGAGAAAAGTAATTTCCCGTCTTAGCAGGTAGCAATTGTACATAGTGCTTTAAATAGAAGTGGGGTCTCATAAAATTTCCTTTACCCATGGTGGTATATTAACTGGCATTGACAATATATAAATATTGTTTATTAACCATATTTTTGACACCATAATTTTTGCTGTATATGACCTCATTAAAACTTCCAAAGTTATTTAGTACAGTTTTTTAATTTTTATTTTCTTAATTCAAGCATATAGTGAGATTTATACCAATGGTAAATTAGCTTGCTATTTTTAAATTGTTTATTATACTGTGATATTTTATGTGTAATTATCTATATGATATATGTAATATGCATATACATAATATATGTGTATGTATACATATACATATATATCCATACACAGAGACACAAACACACATATATACATATTATACATTTGGGCTGAAATACAGTGATTTTCATAGATGCTGCATATTAAATAATTTTAATGAACAATGTAGGCCCAAAAATGAAAATTAATCTTTGCCTTTGACAAGAAAACCTCTGTGGGTGAGAATTTTATACTCACATGTTTGAGCTAGTCATATCAGATCCTGTGCACATAATATATGCTGTGAAGTCTGGCATTTCTAATACTTTCTCACTCAGCATCTGGGAAAACCAATCGAATTTAACAGGTTGAAGCTAAGCCATATGCCAAAAACTAGTCTAAATAGTGTACTCAGTAATGACATAACTATAAACCATGAGCAAAATTTCCACAAACTGCCTTATATTTGTTAAGTTAAAAATCCTTCCATTACCTTTTCATGTACCTAGAATTTTTAGAAAGTATTTTAACTATTAACAGTACCATGTAACTCTTGTTGAAAAAATGTTCTTTATCATCTGATATCTTCATTTACGGCAGATACAGAAATGTCCCCAAATTCTAACATTTGCTCTCACATCTGTGTGTACAGGTCTCCTGAGGACATTTGACTCTGTGAAGACAGCTGCCTTCCTCTCACATCTGTGTGCACTGTCTTTAGGGGACAGTGACCTCCATGAAGCCAGCAGCTTCCCTGACTCATATAAATGCTTCTCATTAATATGCTCTGCCCACAAGCCTTCTGGAGAAAGAGACCCTGGGAACAGAGTGTTCAGCTTCTCTTTTAAATGACATGGAGAACAGAAAGGGTGACACAAAATATTATTCACTAATAGAACAATCAAGTTACATACAGTCAGAATTTATGTATATCACTTTTGTTATGAATTAATTTTCGCAAAACATGAATAGAATCATTTGTCTGCGTACACTAAGCACTCACACAAGTGAATGCTTACTATGTCCTATGGTAGTACTTACATGTTGACTTTCACTTTAGGGCTTTATATCTGTGGAGAGATATCCATTACCATGGCAACTCTTGACTGGTGCTGGCTTACAGGTTTATAGGTGTAGTCTGTTGTTGTCACTGTAAGAAGCATGGTGTCAGGAAGGCAGACATGATGCTGGAAAAGGAGCTGAGAGTTCTACATCTTGATCTTCAAGGCAGCAGAGTAGATCGGGTAGAGTTTGAACATATGAAACTTCAAAGCTTGACTCCATAGCACTCTCTCCCTCCAACATCATAACTACTCCAACAAAGCAAGGCCTTCAAGCAATGCCACTTCTTATGGGCCAAACAATCACCAGTTCAGTCTAGGGGACAATGCACAGTATCATATGCTCTGTAAATCTTCACTCAGTCACATAATTTGGGATAAGGGGAGTGTGAAAAAAATAGTCAACTAATCTATTACTCTATGCTATAGGCATAAAATTTTCTCAACTTACTTAAATAAGCATTCAACCTCCATTCTGGTATACCACTCACCTGAGGTGGTTGAAGAGAAAAGTTATTAGGACAGGAGATAGTAGACCTATTTAGAAATAGTTCTTTGGGGGCAAGTCAAATCTTTGTTGTCGGGATATTAGCAGCTCAGTCCAGTAGCAAACACCAAACACAAATCAGCAGCTGTAATTAAGTTCTCTCAGCAGATGTCACACATGAAATTACATCTGCAGTATAGTCACTTAGGATTCCCCACTCATAAACCAGCAAGGTCATTTTTCTCTAGAAGAAATAACAAGGCTAGACAACCAGCAGAGGCCATAGCCAAAAGATGAAACTCCTGGAACCTAGAAATTCTTTGGTGAGTTTCTCTCTAATGGTGTCACCACAGGTAGAGTTCAGAAACACAATGTAAGACAAACTGACACATGTGTGTCCTTAGCAAAGAATAGTGAGGTGGAGAAAATACTGCTCGAGCTCCCACTGTCTATGAGATCAAATTTATATTCCTTCTGACCATTATGCATCCTTCCATATGTTTGCTATAATAAAGGATCCTTTCCCCTGTGTGCGATTTGGGAAAACATTCTTTCACATGTATGCTTTAGCGAAACAACCTTTCACCTGTGCGCCGCAGCAAAGCATCACTGGACAAAACTGACTTTCCAAGGAAACGAGAAGTTTCCACTCCACTACTTCTCCATAACACGAGAACTTTGAAGGATAACGTTTGTTAGGTGCTACCCTGCTTATGAAATAATAATAATGCACCAAATAAAAATGGACATAACAATCCATTCTGACCAAATTATGAGTACCAGTGTAGATAGCTGACAAGTGCTTGTGTCAAGAAGTATCTGCTTTATTAAACAGCATCCATGGACTCCTGCTTCACCAAGAATGCTCTATTTTGTCCACAAGGATGTCAATTCATGATGGTTTAAATTTGGGTCTTAATACGGACTAAAATACATTGGTACTCACTGCTAATGAACATTTCCAGTAACATATGGTAGTCAGGATGCAGTGAGTTGAATTGTAAAACAGACAAAACAAGGCAAAATTAAACAAAACAGCTACTGTGGAGAGCAGGTGTGGTGTCAGTCCCAAGATGGTGCTTGGGTCTCTGGCCAAGTATATTGACTAGCACCTGACTTCCTCCTGCTCCTGAGATTAGCCACTCCCACCTTGCGAGCTACAGAGGTTCACCCTTAATGCTAGATCAGGCTAGATGACATGGACCTATGTACTGCAGCCACACAACATGGACTGAGGAGCTGGAGTTGAGAGAGGATAATAGGACTGAGCTTGGAGGAAAGGGAAAGAGAAAGAGAAACAGAAAGAGAGAAAGAAAAGGACAGAAAGATTTTCACTGGCATGCTGTAAGGTTCCTGAATAAACCGCTTTGAGAAGAACGCTGTGTTGTCGCTACTTTTCTGCTGGTCGGAGACGGTAGCAACAAGCTACAACAGTAAAGTCAGGATAGGTGATATCCCTAGGAAGAAGGAATTCTGCTGGATTATTCCTGTAGGACATGGTTTGTATTCAACTTACATGTCACTCTTCATTTTCTTTCCATTCAACGTCTGTATTCTGAGAACATTCAGTATGTTAGCCTCCATAATTCCATAAATAAACCAATCTCTTAAAATACCCTCTCTTTTCCTGTTTCTCTTTCTCTCTCTTACATATCTATCATCTATGTATTATCTATTTGTTTATGCATGTATGTATGCATGTATGTATGTATGCAGGTATGCATGCATGTATCTACCTATCTATGTAATCCACAGATCTGTCTGTCAACTAGGTGTATATATGCACTTATTTTATTATTCTGGATAACCCCCTATCACATACTATGAGACAGTGAATCCAAGTAAATTTGTAATTTCACAGTCAGATTTGAAAGATAAACAAACAACTCCCTACCCCACAAAAAAAAAAAAAAAAAAAAAAACAAAAAGAAACCAACCAACCAAATCAACAATACTCCTTCAATCCTCTGCCATGTATTTCTCATTGGTTTTCGGGAGGGGGGTCTCCTGAGTGAGGGTGTGCAGCTGTAGCTCTTCTCTCCCAGTGGGGTCATCCTATTAGAACTTTATGAAAACAAATCCGTAATTGCACAGGCATGCCCATATCATGTCTCTTTGTCAATCTCCATGGGAAACATATAAATAAGCTAAAGGTATTAGATTGAAAACAGTCCATCTTAAACCAACTGAGTTACAATTAGTAGCCTTCATATTTATAAAATCTTAGTACATCCTATACCATGGAGATATTGCTCATGCTTTAAGGCTTTTTATGAATGAATAGTATTGAAAGTAGAACTTGAGAAAGCCCCTAAAAATTCACAAAAGTGGGCAATCATTTCTCAATATAACTTTTATTGCACTAAAATTCACCTAAAATGATTACATATTGAGGACTGCTCACACAAGCAAACGGCTATTAGAAATGTGTGGCCTTCATGCCTGGGTACTTTTCTATTTCATTCCCTCATCTTCACCTTTGGCTCAGGCTGCAGAAAAACCTTCCATATTTCTGGTTGAGTGGGATAGATTTCATTTAGGGTGTTTGGTAGAGCAGCAAACATTTATTTGTGAAATGAAAGGATAAACAACTTGAGGTAAAACATGCTCTCTGAGTTTCTCCAGACTGCTGAGTGACAAAGGCATTCTGAAACCACAGATAAAGTAGAAAAACAACTTCGCAATACAGGTAACTTTACAAACTTGTTAAGAATCAAAAGGTTGATGTCTTAATGACCTTAAGTATCTTAACACTATAACTACCCAGGTATATAGTCGTAAGGCAGATACTTAGAAGTACAGGGTTCAAGCAAAACAAACCCGGAGTGCTCCCAAGCAATCTCTATTACATCATTTCGGGAAATAGATGTTGCACTAGGAAATTAGCTAACATGATTTTCAAGTACAACTTAGAATCATGTAATATATATATTATATTTTATATAAAATATGAAATCAGAAAGTGCCCTGAAAGAACTCCTGAATAGAAGGGGTTTGGCATAGGATGGGAAAGTAAGCATGACCAAATGTGCTGTATGTGTGTATGGAATTCTTAAAGAATTAATAAAATATATAAAATAAAAATTAATTGTAATCATTACTAATAAAAGAACAGGAAAATATGACTCAAAACTAATTTGGAAAATGCTGTGTGAGAATCATGTGAAGGAAATAACAGTTGTTGACTTTAGTTTTAGGTCATAGTTTATAGAATAATTGGCTCACCTAAATAGATTAAATAACATAAAAATTAACCAACATATAAGAGTAAAATCAGAATATAACTCATAAAGAGTAGACATATTGTTCTCCTAGTTGTATATTTGATGAGCTCATTTATTTTTTTATTCATCATTTCATTCATTTACAAAGGAAATGATATCTCTCTTCACGTTTCCCTTCTGCAAATCCCCCACTACATGCCCCTCTCCTTTGCTAAACAAATTGATAACAGTTTTATTTTATGGAGAGTGGGGACAGAAATTACTAACATTAGTGATATTGGAAGTCAATATTTAAATTATATATGTGAAAATCAGAGACAGTGTGTACCATAAGCAACTTTAAACAATTAATATGATGTAATAATTAAGTGTACAATAATATAAAACAAAAGTTTAGATAATTTGAAGCCTGTTTCTCAAAGGTAGGAAAATATGTATAAAGTAGGAAGACCAGGGACGCAGGCCTGGTGAGACTGCGCTGTGACTAGCCAGTAGCCTGGGTGCAGAGAGGTCTGGGCCAAGTTTGAGGAAAGCACCCCCACCCCGATTGTTTAGGGGAGCAGGAACTCTGCTGTAGGGACACAGTTTCCTCCAGGAGGGACCTTGCATGTGAACTGTTCTGCAAGTAGCTAGGGCATAGAGAGGTCTGGTTGAGCAGGCAGAAATTTCGCTCAACCCCCCCCCCAGTTGTTTCAGGGTAGCAGGAACTCTGGCAAAGGTACTTAGTTTCCACCTGGAGGGCCCGTGCATGCAGAACAGGCACTCAGGGCATCTGAAACAAGGAACAAGGGAGATCAAGGGACACAGGCCTGGTGAGACTGTGCTGTGAGCTGCAGGGGCACAGAGAGGTCTGGGCCACCACCCCTCCCACACCTGACTGGTTCAGGGGAACAGAAACCCTGCCTTTGGGACTTGGTTACAACTTGGAGGGCCCGTGCCTGTGGACCAAATGCTCAGCACATCTGCCAGCAGAAACAGCAGAGCTCCAGGGACACAGGCCTGGTGAGACTGTACTGCAAGTAGCCAGGGTGCAGACAAGTCTGGTACAAGTGCACAGAAAGTGTGCCTCCCATTAGTTCAGGGGAACAGAAACTATGCCTTAGGGACTCGATTTCCTCATAGAAGGCCCATGAGTACAGACCAAACACTCAGGCTATCTGCAACCGGAAATAGCAGAGATCCAGGGACACAGGCAAGCTACACAGAGGAGACGGGAACCAATCATGGACAACAAGAACATGGATAATCACAGAGAACTAGATCGAAAGAGGAAGGCAAAAAAAACTTACCCAATGGAAACAAAGACAACATGGCAACACCAGAACCCAGCTCTCCCATCACAGCAAACAGTACATTAACTAAGAGGCACAGTGAATATCTTCAAAAACTGTAGAAGAACTTCCATACCCTTAAGAATGAGATGACCATGAACATAAAGGAAGCCTACAAAACTCCAAATACAGTGGACCAGAAAAGAAATTCCTCCTGACACATAATAGTCAAAATGCCAAGTGCCCAAAGCAAAGAAAAAATACTCAGAGCAGTAAGGGAAAACGGCCATGTAACATATAAAGGCAGACCAATCAGAATCACACCAAATTTCTCAACAGAGACTATGAAAGCTAGAAGAGCTTGGACAGACATCATGCAGACCCTAAGAGAGCACAAGTGTAAGCCCAAGTTGCTATACCCAGCAAAACTCTCAGTCACCATAGATGAAGAGACCAAGATATTCCAGGACAAAACTAAGTTTACACAATATCTGACGACAAATCCAACAATACAACAAATTATATGTAAGTGGAAAACCCAATACAAGGAGGAAAACTACATCCTAGTAAAAACAAGAAAATACCTAAGCAAGAAAAAGCAAAGAAAGAAAGAGACACAAGCTCAATTCTACCTCTAAAAGCAAAAGAAGCAGGAAACAGCAACCACTATTCCTTAATATCTGTTAACATAAATGGACTCAATTCCCCAATAAAAAGAAATAGGCTACAAGACTGGATACATAAACAGAATCCAGCATTTTGCTGCATTCAGGAAACTCATGTCAGAGACAAAGACAGTTACAATATCAGAGTGAAAGGTTGAGAAAAAAATGTTCAAGCAAATAGCCCCAAGAAAAAAGCTAGAGTAGCCACTCTAATATCTAATTAAGTAGATTTCAACCAAAAGTTATCAAAAAAGTTAAAAAGGGAGACTTTTTAATTATTGCAGGGAAAATTTGTAAGGAGGAACAATCAGTCCTTAAATTATATGCTAAAAACACAAGAGCAGTCATGTTCATAAAAGAAACCCTACTGAAGCTCAAAAAATACATTATACCCCACACAATAATATTGGGAGACATCAATACCTCACTCTAATCAATGGACAGATAATGGAAACAGAAAATGAACAAGGACACAGTGAAATTAGCAGAGGTTATGAGCCAATTGGAATTAATAGACATCTAAAGAACATTTCACCTTAAAAGAGAAGAATACAACTTCTTGTCAGCTCTTCATGGGACCTTCTCCAAAATTGACCATATTATTGGTCACAGAACAATCCTCAATAGATATAAGAATATTGAAATACTCCCATGCATTCTATCAGATCACCATGGTCTAAATCTGGTCTGTAATAACAATAAAGACAATAAAAAGCTCATATACAAATGGAAACCAATCCATTCTCTTTTAAATGATAGCCTGGCCAAAGAAGAAATAAAGACAGATATTAAGAATATTTTAGAATTTAATGAAAATTAAAACACAATATTCCCAAACCTATAGGATGCAATGAAAACAGTACTGAGAAGAAAACTCATAACTCTGAGTGCTTCTAAAAAGAAACTGGAGAGAGCATACACAAGCAACTTGACAGAACAATTGAAAGCTCTAGAACAAAAGTAAGCAGATACACACAAGGGGAGTACACAACAAGAAATAATCAAACTGAGAGCAGAAATTGATGAAATAGAAACAAAAAGAACAATTCAAAAAATTAACAAAACCAAGAGCTGGTTCTTAGAGAAAATTAACAAGATTGATAAACCATTAGCCAAACTAACTAGAGGGCAGAGAGAGAGTATCCAAAATAACAAAATCAGAAAAGAAAGGGGATACATAAAAACTGAAACTGAGGAAATTCAAGAAATTATCAGATCTTAGTACAAAAGCGTATACTCAACAAAGCTGGAAAATCTGGAGGTAATGGATGAATTCTTAGACAGATACAAGATAATAAAGTTAAACCAGGAGCAGGTAAACTATCTAAATAATCCCATAACATTTAAAGAAATAGAGGCATTCATCAAAAGCCTCACAACCAAAAAGGGCCAAGGTCCAGATGGATTCAGTGCAGAATTCTATCAGACATTTATTGGCAAACTAATACCAATACTCTTCAAACTATTTCACAAAATTAAGTCAGATGGAATACTACTCAGCTCATTATTTGAGGCCTCAACAACCCTCACTTCTAATCAATACAAAGACTCTACAAAGAAAGAGAAATTCAGACCAATCTCAGTTATGAACACTGATGCAAATATACTCAACACAATCCGTGTAAACCAAATCCAAGAACACATCAAAACGATAATTCAACATGATCAAGCAGGATTAATCCCTGGGATGCAGCGATGGTTTAATATACAGAAATCCATCAACCTAATCCACCACATATACAAACTCAAAGAAAAAAACCACTTGGTCATCTTACTAGTTGCTGAGAAAGCATTTGACAAAATTCAACACCCCTTGATTCTAAAAGTCTTATAAAGAACAGGAATCCAAGGCCCATAACTAAATATAATAAAAGCAATATACAGGAAACAAATAGCCAACATCAAACTTAACAGTGAGAAACCTAAAACCAGGGACTAGACAAGTCTACCCACTCTCTTCCTACCTATTCAACATAGTACTGGAATTCTAGGCAGGAACAATTAGACAGCAAAAGGAAATAAAAGGGATACAAATTGGAAAAGAAGTAATAAAAACATTGCTGTTTGCAGATGACATGATAGTGTACATAATGGACACCAAAAATTCCACCAGAGAACTTCTACAGCTGATAAACAACTTCAGCAAAGTGGCTGGATACAAAATTAACTCAAACAAATAAGTAGCCTTCCTCTACTCAAAGAACAACATGTGGAGAAGGAAATTAGGGAAAACATACCCTTCACAATAGTCACAAACAATACGAATTACTTTGGTGTGACTCTAACTAAGCAAGTGAAGGACCTATATGACAAGATCTTCAAAGCTCTACAGAAGGAAATTGAGGAAGATCTCTGAATATGGAAAGATCTCCCATGCTTATGGATTGGAAGGATCAACATTGTAAAAATGGCCATCTTACCCAAAGCAATCTATAGATTCAATGCAATACCCATCAAAATTCCAACACAATTCTCCACAGAGTTTGAAAGAGCAATGTGCAATTTCTACTGGAATAACAGAAGACCGAGAATAGCAAAATCCATCCTCAACAAGAAGAAAACATCTGCGGGAATCACTATCCCTGACATCAAGCAATTTTACAAGGCAATTGTGCTAAAAAACTGCATGGTACTGGTAAAGAAATAGGCATGTGGATCAATGGAATAGAATAGAAGATCCAGAAATGAGCCCTCACATATATGGTCACTTGATTTTTAACAAAGGAGCTGTAAGCATTCAATGAAAGAAGAACAGCCTCTTTAACAATTTGTTTTGGTCTAACTGGCACTTAGCATGGAAAAGAATGAAAATAGACCCTTTCTTATCTTCTTGTATAAAGCTCAAGTGCAAGTGGATCAAAGATCTGCACATTAAACCTGGTACACTGAAACTACCAGATGAGAAAGTAGGGAAAACCTTAGAACACATAGGTATAGGAGAAAATTTCCCAAGCAGAACACCAATGATTTGTGCTCTAATGTCAAAGATTGACAAATGGAACTTAATGAGACTGCAAAGTTTCTGTAAGTCTATGGACCCTGTCATGAAAACAAAAGGGTAGCCAACAGATTGGGAAAAGATCTTTATCAACCCCACATTCAAAAGATGCCTAATATCCAAGTTATACAAAGAACTCAAGAAGTTAGACACCAGAGAATCAAACATCCCTATTAAAATTGGGGTACAGAGCTAAACAAAAAGTTCTCAATTGAGGAATATGGAATGGCTGAGAAGCATCTAAGGAAGTGCTCAACATCCTTAGCCATCAGGGAAATGCAAGTCAAAACAACCCTGAGATTCCATCTCACACCAGTCAGAATGGCTAAGATCAAAAATTAAGATGACAGCAGATGCTGGCAAGGATGCAGAGAAAGAGGAACACTTCTCTACTATTTGTGGGGTTGTAAACTGGTACAACCACTCTGTAAATCAATCTGGCAGTTCCTCAGAATTTTGGACATAGTATTACCTGAAGACCCAGTTCTTCCTCTTCTGGGCATATACCGTTAGAGACACTCCAACATACAACTAAGACAGATGCAGTGCAGTGTTCATAGCTACCCTATTTATAATAGCCAGAAACTGGAATGAAACCAGATTTCCTTTAGTAGATTAATGAATACAAAAATTGTGGTATATTTACACAACTGAGTACTACTCAGTTATCAGAAACAATGACATTATGAAATTCTTAAGAAAATGGATGCATCTGGAGAATATCATCCTATGTGAGGTAACCCAGTGACAAAAGAACAGACATAATATGTAGTCACTGATAATTGGATACTAACCCCAGAAAGCTCTGAACACCTCAGAAACAACTTACTGACTATATGAAGTTCAAGAAAATCAAAGGTAAAAATGAAAAATCATTATGCTTAATCTTTACACACTAAAAATCTTTACCTATTTCCATGTTACATCTTCTTTTACATGTATTTTATTCTTGTTGTACCTAGTAAGATTTTAAGGCATACTATCAAACCTTAAAAAAAAATCAAGTACTCACAAAAGTGTATTCATATACTGTTGCGCAAAAATGCTTTTAAATCTGTACATTTATCTTTGTTTTTTTTAAATAATGTTGTTCATTTAAAAATATGTATAAAGTTGAAACTGTAGAATGAACCTTCAGACTTTTGATGACTTTTGTAAATATAACTATGTTTCCTAACATTCAGGTCAATTTCATACAGAAAAAAATATATATGCTTTTCTATGAATATTAGTATACAGGCTTCTGCTTCCTTGAGTCTTTAGCTAAAATTAGATTTAATAACTCATTGAAAGTCATTCAAATTTTACAATGGAGGTCTATAAAATTGATATACAACTAAACACATAAAAAGTTTTAATTGTCATGATAGGTCTGGCAAACCACAACAATGCTGAGAGATCTATGATTTCATGAAGTAAGTTCTTAAAAATGATGGTGGTTTGTTAAAATGACATTGCAGGGTAACAAATGGTTTTGCTCATCAATGTCAGGAAAATAACTATAAAAAATAAAAAAATATATTAATAAAATAATTATATGATGCAGATATCAATCAGTATAAATTTGTTCACTGCAGTAGTAGTCTACTTAGTAGATTAAAAATATTGAGTATTGGAAAACTACTATCAGGATAACATTAAGTAATGTATATAAAAATATGATGGGTGTCAAAATGATTTAGCAATATATCCTACAGAAAGAAGTATTTGTTGCTAGGAAGTTGTAGCATATGCTCCTAATTCCTGTACTTGGAAGGCAAAGGCAGGAGGATAACTCTCAGGTGGTGGTCAGCATGATCTACTGATCACACATACACACACACACACACACACACACACACACACACACACAGAGTGAGAAAGAGACAGAGAGAGACAGAGACAGAGAGAGACAGAGACAGAGAGAGAAAACACAAAGATCAAAAGTGTATATACATATGTTAATAAGGTTATATCCTAACATGCCTTTGTGTCCTTTGTATCTTACCTGTCACACCATTTTTAAGCTCTTCTTTGCTTTTGAGAGCCAGAAAATGTAAATTGAGCTTGACATTTATTTGATCCACCATGTCTATAAGAAGTTCTGGTATCTCTAATTAGATTTCAATTTTTAACTTCAGCGTAATGCCTAAATTTACTGTTGAAGTGCTATTACTTCAAAAGTTATGAGAACTGAGACATGTTGGCATCATGAACTTCTTTCAAGAATGGAATTAGAAAGATTTTTTTTTTTTTTGGTCTGTATGGTACTTTTGTATCTATGTGTGAATTATGAAACTTATCTTTTAAATTCTTTTTGAAGAATTGTGTTGGAAATTTGATTGAGATTACATACATCTGTATGTTGCTTTTGGTAGGATGGTCCTTTTTACAATACTAATCTTACAAATCTATGAGCACCTTGATCCATCCTCTTGAAATTTCTTCAATTTCTTTCTTCAGTGTCAGAAAGTTTTTATTGTGCAAATATTTTTGTTTTTGACTAGAGTTATTTCAAGGTTTTTAGGCTATTATAAATAGGATTATATTCTTATTTTTTTCCTTTATGTTTTTAATTTACCTAAGAACAATGACTTTTTATTTTTTGTAATGAAATAGTTTGTTGAATGTTGTTTATGTGTTGTAGGGATTTCCTAATGGAGACATTAAACATTTCATTCATTTTCTCATATCACATGCAAGATAATTTAGATATTTTTTCTGTTTGTATATACTTAATTGTCTTATTTTGTTGGCTCTTGTTTTATTGCTCTAGCTAAAATTCCAAGCACTGCATTGAGCAAGCATTAGAGAGTAGGAAAACCTTTTTCTGTTTCTGATTTTATTTTTAATGCTTCCAGTTTTTCTCCATTTAGCATGATATTGGTTGCAGTTTTAATGTATATTGCTTTTATCATGGTGAGGTCTGTCCTCTGAATCCCTATATATTCTCAAGAATCCCTTGTATTTTCAAGAGTTTACAAGTAGAATGGATGGTGAGTTTCTAAGAGTCATATTCTTCATTTAATGAGATGTACAAAGATGCAGTTTATTTCTTTAAGTCTGTTTATGTGATGGATTATATCTTTTGGCTTGTGGATGCTGAACCATTCTTACATCTGTAGAGGAAAAAGGATCTGAAAATGATGGATAATATTTTGATGTGTTTGTGATTTCTGTCTGGAAGAAATTCATTGAGAATATTTACATCTATGCTACCAGATAAATTGAAAAATCTATTTCTCAGAGTGTGTTTGTCTGGTTTTGGCATCATAGTTACAAGTTTTACACAAACTAGAGTGCATTCCTTCCTTTGATCTGTTACAGAAATCAGTGCTGCCTGCCCTGGTTAGCACACCCCATTTCTGTCATGATCCCATAGCCTGTAGATATGTCTCTGGACTCTCCTAGGTGCAACTATCCAAACATCTAGACTTTCCCACCAAAAGACCACATGTAGAGACCTGTAAAACTTCAGAAGTCCTGCAGAGAAAACCTATAGCCCTGAGTGTCATTTTGTTAACTTGACACAGCCTCCAGCTTTTTGTTTTGTGTCAGCTGGAGCTGATAAAATCAGCTGTGAATAACAAGTGAACAGAAACACCAAACCAAAACCTTAGCTTTGCTGGGATGATCAGCAATGGTCGGATTGAAGAATACTCTGTGAATAAGAAAAGACCAGCATCACTGAGAGAAATAATGTGGGAAGTCCTTTCTATGAGTTACCACACAGAAATTATGTTTCAGAGGCTGCCAGATTTACTGTCTCCTGCAACAGCCAAATTTCATAATATGTAAGTTTCCCAGAGAAGGAACTCTTAAGAAAGTGTTTACCTTTTTGATAATTGGCACAGAATAATCAGAAGAATGCCAAAGAGAGAGGAAAAATAGGACAAGGGGAAGAACATAGAGGAATAGGGAGAGGGAAATTTATAATTTGAATATATTATACAGCAAAAACTACTTTCAATAAAACAGAAAAGGATATTTTCAGTAAATCACACATAAAATAAAGGGAATTAAAAACTGTAAGAAGGATGAAGTCACTGGTAAAGTTAGACCTATCAGAATAACATCAGTTATTTTTTTTTTTTTTGACTGAATTTTTAGAATCAAGGCAGGAGAAAGATTTATTCCAAGTTCAGTTATATGTCCCCCAATACCTTCTGAAGCACATAGTTACACATAGAAAAACTATATAAAATAATTGAAAAATTATTTACATAATAATAGCAGACCAAAGAAGATTATTAACCAATATGCCACCTGTATACACATATAGGAAGGCAAAGTTTAGTATGAAGACAAGGAGAAACACATTCACAGCATCATGGAGAACTAATCAATAATTTCAGAGCATCCAATCAAAAGAGATCTGAAGAACAACACCAAACAACCTAAATTAATATATATATATATATATATATATATATGTATATATATATATATATATATATATAGTCCAGTAATAACTTTGTATTAATGTTTTTCTTCCCTGGTAAGGAGACAAATCCTAGCACATTGTATTAGAAATTTAGATCCATATCTGGTTCCTGCCAGTAAGTTCTTCTTGGCATCAGCCATAGTGCTTAGGTTTGGTGGCTGCATAGGAGGTATATCCCAAGGTGTGACAGCTTCTCAGAGGCTCTGCCAGAGGCATACAGATACAGCTGAGCATGCTTGCAGCTAACCATCAGAATGAACACAGGCGGCCCAATGAAGGTGCTAAAGAAAGTACTGAAGTAGCAGAAAGGGTTTTCAACATCATGGAAAGAACATTATCAACCAACCAAACTGTCCACAACTCCCATGTACTAAACCACCAACAACTGAGCCCACATAGAAAGATCCATGGCTCCACTTGCAAATGTAGCAGAAGATAGCAGTGCCTGGCATCAATGTGAGAAGAGGCCTTTGGTCCAGGGAGAGCATATTTTCCCTATGTAGTGGAAAGCTAAGGCTTTGAGATGGAGAGAGTGATTTGGAGAGGTTGAACCTTCATGGAGACAAGTAGAGGGGAAGAGGAGATAAGAGCAGGAGAAAGAGATAATATTTGAAATCTACATACAGAGATTTCAGAAAACTAGATCCATTGTTTACTGTGTCTCCAAAAGAAAAAATCAAAATAAAACAAAACATAAAAACATGTAACAAGCATTAACAGACACCATCATCAGTGTCTGGGAAAGAGACTCCTGGTAAATAGAGGAAACAAGCATGCAATTGTCTAACATTCTAGGAGGCAGAATCCAATAAAAACTAGTCACAAAAAAAAGAATGTCACTTAACACTCTATGAAGAATCAGTCCACCAAGGGGATATCCTAATTTCTAACACATTTGATCAAAATATAGTTATATCTACACTTTTTAAAGAAGTGCCTTAAGTCAAAATTCAAAGATTAACTTTAACAAAGGAAGAGTTAATAGCTTCAATCAATACAAACAAACAAGCAAACAAACAAATAAATTAGTGAAGAAATACACATTAGTTATATGATGACATTATAAGTCATGCAAATTCAAGCAAGAATATGGAACATTCAACAAATCACTAAAAAATACACATTCTTTTCAGGAGCCCATGGACTTTTTACAAAAGGAACCATAGAATAGGACATATTGGCCTAACAAATGAGAAAACTGAAATATCATTCTGAGTTTTATCTAAGTACAATGAAATAAAAGTAGATTTCAACAGCCTTTAAAACCATAGAATATAAAAAAATTACATATACTTGTTTACAGAATACAGAACTTTGATTCAGATTTTTATTCTTTTTCACTTAAATAATGTATGCAAAACACTTAGAATTTTCACAGAAATACATTGTTTATGTTAGGGAGACAAATACATAGAGATACACATTAAAGATACATCCTAGCAATTTGTAACTAGTAAATTTCAGTCTTAAAGCATATAACATTGGGGGCTGGAGAAATTTACCATTTAAGATCCTGCTCCCCTTCCATGGAACCTAAATGCAGTTCCCAGTAAGGGAATCAGGTAGCTTACAGCTGCCCATAACTCTAATCCCAGAGGATTTGACATCCTGTGCTCGCCTCCCCACACACCAAAACCTGGAGCGAGAAAACTCACACATGCAAATAACAATAAATCATTAAATAGATCCAAATCATAATTTTAAACATTTTTATCTAATTTTTCTTTCCCCCATTTTATTAGTAGGTAGAAATAACTATTGTATTTAAAGGCTGGGACTTCATCGTTCTTTTTTATTTTCTTAGTGATTAAGACATACTTTACAAAGCATCCCAGAAGTCTCATATTCTGTAATCGCATGGTAATTAGATCATATTTGGAGAAGATTATAGTTTGGTAGCTGTCTTATTAAGCAAATAACCTATTTCCCTGTACATGTTTTATATGGCATATGTGTACCCAGGAAAATTAATAAAGCTTTTTATGATTATTTCTGTATTTAGAGATGAAATTATTTGGAATTAGAATTTTTTAACTAAAATATAGTTGAGCTAAATAATTGCTGGTATTGTTTCTTTGAGTAAGCATACCTTTCTTATTAATATTTTATACACAGCTTTTCAGTCAGTACCCCTAATAATTCCTACAACATTTCACATTGTTCTAAACCAAATTGACAAAAAAAGTCATGCATTACTAAGCAGGAAAGAAAGTTATCATCTCAGAATCCTTTTTATTTTTGTAAGAGTATACTATATTATTCGATACACATACTATACTATATTGTATGTATACTAATATATAGTATATGATATAATATTATACTATACTATAATATTATACTATTATGAAGAATTTTTGGTTCTGAGATAGCAAATGCGGAAGACAATATGGATTTTAACTGAATCCAAGTAATTAAATGAAAATATGGATCAAATCCAGACATTTATGTAGAAATTATAGCAAAGTACTAATTAATTCTCAGTCTTTGTCTAAATTTTAAATTCTAAATGAGTTTACAAGATAACACAATAAAGTGAGACACATTTTATGTGCTTTTCGCTTTAGAGATAAATGTAATGTCTAGTATCCGACTAATCTATTGATAAAAAAAATAAGCATGGGTGCAAAAACCAGAGTGAGATATAGGATTATATGTTAAAGAACGTTTAAGTGACAGTATAATATATCCAGGAAGCTACAAAGTTCAGAATGCAAGTCTTCAGTAGGAAAGATGGAGCTGGAAGGCAGAATAGAAATAATGTTTCAGATGGCAGGGAATGTGAAGTTCGTCCTAAGAATAGTTGATTCTGACAACTGAAGATGGCTATGATGAATCTGTTTCTCAGCAAAAGCACTACCTGAAGAATTCACAATAAAACACCAGAAGAAAGAACATTCTTTTTCAGAATTAATTTGTCTTAGTTGGGGTTACTATTGCCAGATAGAGGCACCACAAGCACAGCAAATCTTATTTAAAAAATCAAAACAAAACAATCATTTGGTCCTGACTTACAGGTTCAGAGGTTTCATCTGTTAAGAGTTATGGTGGGCGGAAGGCAGGCAGACATGCTGCTGGAGGAGCCGAGTTTTACATCCAGATCATCAGGCAACAGGAGAAGAGTGCCACTTAGCCTGTCCTGCCCATTTCAAATGCAAAGCCCACCCCTAGTAACACACTTCCTCAAACATGGCTATTTCACCTCCAATAATAATAATACATCCAAGTCCACAAGCGTTCAGATAGTTGAACCCATGGGAGGCAATCTTATTCAAACCATCACATTCCACACCCTGGTCCCAACAGGCTTAGGTCAATATCATAACACACACACACACACACACGCGCGCACACACACACACACACACACACACACACACACACACACACACACACACACACAAATGTAGTTAGTCCAATCTGAAATGTCCCCATAGTCTAGAACAGTTTCATCCTTGTTTAAAAGTCCAAAGTTCAAAGTCTCTTCTGGTTCCAACGCTAATTTCTTTACTGTAACTCCTGAAAATTCAAAATTTAAAACCAGATCACATATCCCCACCATACAATAATACAGAATGTACTCTACTATTCCAAAGGGGATGAAACATAACATAACTACTCAACCAAAGCAAGAGCAAAATGCAGCAGGGCAATGCACACTCTAAATCTCCTGTCGAAAGTCAAATGCTCAGGTCTCCAACGCCTTGCAGCTTGGTTGACCGCAACTCACTTCTTAAATCTTTTCGTCAGCCGCTCTCCCCAGCAGCCATCCTGTGCTTATAATGCCTCTTCCTGGCAATAGTAACCCAAACTAAAACAAATTAATTTTGGGAAAAAAAATGTCCTTTCTCCTGGTGTTTTATTTTGAATTCTTCAGGGAGTGCTTCGGAAGAGAAACAGATTATTCATAGCTGTCTTCAGTTGTCAGAATCAACTATTCTTAGGACGAAATGGTTTCGGGATCTTTAACCTCTTGAGGTTTCCAAGGGAATCCAGGCTTCATCATTAAATCCTCACAAAATGGCCTCTCCATGCCTTCATACAGAGAAACATCACTGATCTGTGGCTGGCCACTCTGGCTTTTCTAGTTGTGAAGGAAGATTTCATAATACCCTTTCTTCTGTTTTTAATTCTAAAGACAGAACTATATGGGTGAAGCTGCTAAGTTCTACTGCTTTCTGTGGGCAGTGATTTGGTCATTTTGTTTAAAAACATCTTTACCAGCTTTCTGTTTTCAAGTTTCCCTCACTGCCTAAGTGTAGGTGTCCAGGAAGTGGTAAGTAGAGCAGGAAGACTTGGACCTCAGAGACCTGCCTGTCTTGGCCTACTGAGTGGTTGGATTAAAAGTATGTGCTACCATGATCGGCCCTGAACTTTTCTTTAATTTTATTTCACAAATTGGAAACTTAACTTTTGCCTGGAGATAGGCACTCCTGTTATACTTGATGTTTTTCCCCTTAAACTCTACATATTTTTTCCTTTCTCAGATTCATTTATTTCATTACTGATCTGCACCACATCATGTTCATAAAGATAATTATCAGGATCCAAATATAATTCATTTTCTAGACAACAAAACAAAACAAAACAGCAACAAAAGCCTTAGTGTACAAAATTGTAGAAAATAAAATTCTTCATTTTAAACTAAATTTTAAATTATGTATTAAAACTTTATTTACATAAGTAAAATGGCTGAAATCATTTTCTTTCATGCATGAGAACTCTATTCTGTGCTGAGGTTTGAAAATAGGAATTTAAGCAGGAAGAAAAGCAATGAAGGTGAGAGAGAGGAAGTAAAGTAGAAAGAGGAACTAAGAATGGGTGTTAGAATAAAGGAAAAAAAATACCTGAGAAGTCCTTAAACTTGATAGTTCAGAGATGCCAAAAGTGATAAAGATGTGGTTCAAACACCTAGCATAAGACTGTTAATGACATCCCCAAAGATGGGAAATAGTGAAAACAATTGGAACAATTTATTTGGCAAGAAGTCTAGCAAGACTTTTCACATTTTTACAGTAGTTATTATTGATGACTAAGTGGAAAACGAGGTAAAAACAGATGATTAGTAGTTTCAGAAACATTTGATAGGCAAGGAAATTATAGATAGAAATGCAGGTAAATACTGAACATCATCTACTAGTACAATTATGCAAATGTTAAATGTTAATTTAGACAAAATTTGATCTAATATTGTGAGAAAAGACAAAAAACTATAAGACTCATGAAAAAACAAGGCTAATGGACTAACATTTTTGTTTTATTTTGCACATGCAAGGGATAAGTTTTTTCCAGTATATAAAATCATGTATTCTTTATTTTGTAGCATTATAAAATTAAATAGGGAAAAGATGTGGATAACGAAAAGAGATTCTTTGAGAATGACTAAATTATACATGAAAATGAGTCATTTACTAATTTACTAATGAGTAATTTACTGTAACTCTCAATATTTGAATTTAAAAGAGAAAGGACTGATAGATATTATATAACCACCTTCATGAAAATCTTAAGAGCAAGAAATCAAAAATAGAGGGATATAACATCTAACTACTTAAACAAAAATAATTTAAAAGCAACTCTGTAGCATATTTAGTTGCAGGACATAATGAAGTTGGAAATGTTAAGGCAAGCTCATCATTCTCCAAATCAAAAGAGCCAAAAATCGAAGACAAATCAAAACCAGACAAAAGATAAAGGAGAGAGAGAGAGAGAGAGAGAGAGAGAGAGAGAGAGAGAGAGACAGAGAGACAGAGAGAGACAGAGAGACAGAGAGAAGGAAAATAGAGGAAGAGTGAGAAGAGGAGGAGAAGGAAAGACAGACAGAAAGAAAGACAGAAAGAAAGAAAGAAAGAAAGAGAGAGAGAAAGAAGGAAATAAGAGGAAGAGGGAGAGGAGGAAGAGAAGGAAAGACAGAAAGAAAGACAGAAAGAAAGAAAGAAAGAAAGAAAGAAAGAAAGAAAGAAAGAAAGAAAAAGAAAAAGAAAGAAAGTAAGAAAAAAAGAAAGAAAGAAAGAAAGAAAGGAGGGAGGGAGGGAGGGAGGTAGGGAGAAATGGAGGAAGGAAAGGAGAAAAGAAGGAAGGCAAAAAAGAAGGATAATGGAAGAAAGAAAGAAAGAAAGAGAAAAAAAGAAAGAAAGGAAAGGAAGGAAGGAAGGAAGGAAGGAAGAGATAAGGAAATTTTATTTAATAGGAATGCATGTCCTTAGGAAGAGGGTAAGGTAAGGTGTAAGTGTTTGTGGGTGTATGCACAAGTGCATGTGTGTGTTTGTAATGTGGTATGGTACTTACAGAAACTGTGTGTGTGTCTGTCTGCCTATCTGTCGGTGAGTCTTTGAGTGTTTATGTGTTTTCATTATTTCTTTGAAATTTTATTCATTGTATTTTGTTCATGTCAGTTACTGTTTCCCCAACTACCTCCAAATCTAGCCCCTCTGTTCACACAACATTGTGGCATCATTTGTTTTTTATATATCAAATCTAGTTTCCCCCTTTTCCTTCAGTGTGAGAACATGCACAGGTGAAAGATTACTTTACTAGCATCCACACCCATTAAGACACATTTCATTTGGCTCATTTTCCTATTGTAGAAAAAGCCAAGGCACTGAGTTGGGAGAGAGTGGTTGGGAGAGGGAGCACCTTCATGGAGGCAATGGAAGAGGAGATGAGATTGGCGGAAAGAAGTTAACACGAGAAATGTAAATACAGAGAATATCCAATTTAAAAAAAAGAGATAAAAAAGAAACACTTCAGAAAACCTTTTGATCTCTCCAAATTTAATTTAATGGTAGGAGTAAAACCTTCTGTTTCCTTATCATACTGGTCTGTAAATTGTTAATAGCATAAATGTTACTGAAATTAAGTGCAATGATAGGGATGTAACATACTGGAAAAGTTGCAGTGGAAATTTTTGGTTTCTTGGGACACTTGTCTCATGTGATATTTTTCCAAACATGTTTATATGAGAGGATGTTATTGCTGTGAACACACATGTCAGTGATTCTTTGAAAGCAGCACAGAAAATGGGCATGTGATATTTTGCTAGAGCTGATGCTTGACAGAACACTTTGTGTTTGGAAAGAGTATAAATAGAACCCAACAGACAATGGATGATGTTTTCTGGAACGGGTTCACTTTGCAGCTCTTACCTGGTCACTGTGTTTTGAGACTTCATGGTGAGAAATTTACCAAAGTACTTCTAGTGATGTTCAGGCAGTGGCATCTTGTCATTTCCACACTCTCGGGTTGAGTGGCAGAGCCTTGTGATTTCTTCTGGATCAACCTGCCTTTGCTGATTCATAAATTGTGCGAGCAAGCGAGTGTATTGAACTGTTGCTACTGTTTCCTATAAACTGAACTGCTGATAACCTAGCAACATAGGTTGTATTGGCTCCAACGAATCATTTCTAAATAGGTCCACATCCCTTTTTTCCCTATTACATTTCCTTTCCAGCACCTCTGGTAGATGTTGGGCTAAAATCTGGCTAAAGCATTTAAATCTTCTTATTAAAAGTAGGTTTTGAAAAATATAAGCCTACAAAAGGTAAACACTGAAGGAAAAACAGCAGAAACCACAGTATTATTATTTAACGTGTGCAGATATTAAAAACAAAAGGTTTATAAAAGTGGTTTTTAGCAAGGATGTGAAGGGAAAAAAATATTCAATGGACTTATTATTACTCCTAGAGAGAAGGCTCTTAGGGAATGACAGGAAGATAAATTTCGTGAAACTGAAGGATCTGGTCATGACTGAACATGTTGGTAGAAAGTTATCAACATGATGATATATACAACTCTATCTCTTTTTCATTTACTTATCCACCCATCTGTCTATCAACTCTATTTATCCATCTATAATCTACCTCATATGTGTACACACACACACACACACACACACACACACACACACACACACACACACACACACACACATATATATATATATATATATATATATATATATTCCCCAAGTTGTGGAGTCTTCATGTTCTTGATGACAGCTAATTGGTTAGATATAAAAGAGTTGGTCCTCATGGCGGTCAGCCTTTCAGTTTTTTTTCCATAAAAATTCAGTTTATGAGCATCACAAAGATCCCCTAACAACCTCCCAATAAGACTCTTACTCCATTTCTTTAGGAGTTCTCCAGTGTCTCTTTTATATAGTGTAATTTTTTTTTAGAGAGGCTTTGTTACTGTCCCATAAGAATACTTTAAAGATGCCACTGTTTCTGAAGTCTAGACTGGATTTATTTATTTCGGTTTGGTTTTCTTGCATCTAGAGAAATCTTCATGTCTAACAAGTATACATAACAAATGTCACATAAATAATTTTTACTCCAAATTAACTGATCATGCTTACAATAACACAGACTGTTATATTATATTACCAAGAATTTCTATCAGAGTTTTGTGATCATTTTCTTCTGAAGGCTTCTTCATAATGGTCTATGATAGTTCATTCGTCTTGCTTCTCAAAACAGAATCCCCATTTGAACTCGTTCAAATTTATACAACTATACTCTTTGTATGAAGGCAGAATGTATGGCAAAATATCTTTGTTGTTTCAAAGTAGTATAACCCCCCACACATATATCTTTAATGATGGATTTGAATAAACATTTTGGTTTTGGTACACTATTGCAATAAATAAGTTCAATGCAATATGTTATATACAATATTGTACTACAAACAATTTAAGGTTATATTATAGCAAATTTATTTCATTGTTCACAGCCATTCCAAAACAAAAAAGGAGAATCACTAAAATGAAGGCTAAGAGTGCTGGAGAGGTAATAGATTTTTGGACCTGCAACCTTTGGTGGGATGTGGGATATATAGGAAGATTCTCATTTTAAAGATGAAAGAAATAGAGCATATATTCATGCAAATGCCAATCATCTCAGATATATGACCTGGGTTGATTTATTTTCATGGTGTCCTTTGTTATATTGCAAATGATCAAAAGCAGAAGCTCATGCTTTCACGTTGGTATAATTAGGAAGTTAAGAAAATTTTCCTAGGAAAGAGATGGTGGGTAATGCCTAAAGAGGGAAAACAACAATTTGGATTACTTAAAAAAAATCATAATGCTATCTATATAACACATATTATATGATGCATGAGACAATATTTTCTTCCATGTGTTAGTATGTAATTGCTGGACATAAAAATAAGCACAATTTCTTATGAAAATGCTAATGTATTGCAGATTTTTAATGAAATGACCAGCTACTCTGTGATTGGATCTGAAACCTGTTCCTCATGTTAAACTTTATATCCAGTACTGTAAAAATTGTCAAAAATACATGAATAGGTGGACACAAGGACACAAACCTGATTGCAGAATTTGCTACTATGTTTTGATATTTAAACAAGACTTTAAATTGCCTTCTAAATATTTGTGTTTCTACTCTTATAAAAATTCTTCTCTCAGTTTTGATCTGTGAAGCCTCACTTTTCTGAGACTATCTGGCCTAAACCAGATGGTTATACTACTCAACTGCCAGGTTCTGAGTACCTTATAAAAGAAGAAAGGAAAGAATATAAGATCTGATTAAAGACAGGGTGGTATATTCTTGGTATGACACAGCCATCACAATTATGAACTCACTGCATTAGGTTTGCAGTCAGTTATAGCATGAAGAAGGCTAACAGAGTCCTACCCATTGGTCATGGAAAACTATTAGTAGTAAATAGATGATAGGATAAAATGGGTTATTCTCTCTTCAGTTGTGCACCCACTACTAATAAACTCACAGGCATGTAATTCTTAGCTCTACATCAGGGGCCAAATAGATGACCTTGTTTATAGCCAGCAACTCATAAAATAAACTAAAAGACATGGATGCAATCAAGAGGCTTGAATAGAGATGAAGATATCTTGAGGATTTTGGAGAGTAATGACAGTGTGAGGAAAGAGAAATAAGATACATATTGTACATGTTTAATATGGCAAAAATAATCTCAGTGATAAAATATATACTTTAAAAATTACTTCAAATTATTTGTGACAAATTCATTTGTAATGGGGTTAGAAAATCTCTCTACTAATATCCATATAATACAATATTTAATTCGTTCATTTATAGTTATAACTGTGATATGCAGAAAATAATTTGATGTATACAAAAGTTCATCTTACAATAAGTATGGTAACATAAAATACTTTAAAAATAAAGAATGGGGTTTTTACACTATCTTTTAGTGTGTAAGGTCTTTAAAACTTGTAGCTATTAAAACATTTAAAGAACTATACATAAATTGTTAATCTGAAGGAATAAAGCAGAGCACCATGAAGGGATAAGTACAAGCTGAATCCCTAGAAGAAAGAAGAGCATTCAAAATTATTTATGGATTTCAGAATAGAAACACATGATGATGCAAATTCAAACAGTGTTGCTTTGGCAACCAACCTATTGTGCAATGAAATTTGGACTTTTATTTCTTGAAAATGGGATGGCTGAACAATTTGCTATGACATCTTTCAGAACGAATATTTGGCTAAACATAATCTGTTTACAGTTGAGAGATGCAAAGTTCAAGCTACAAAGACAAATTATTTAGCTTTAATAATTTTAATTGCTTTGTCAAAATCTTACTGAGTGCTTTCAGTGGGTTTGGCACTAGTGGGTAAAATATAATCATGGGAAATTTTAATAAAAGAAGTAACAGTGAACCACATAGCTGCAGAGTATTCAGAAATTAAACATATTAATGATCTGCCATTGCTTTTGTTGGGATTTATGAGAAAAGAATCAATCTTAAGCTTGGAACATTGGTCCATGCATTAATTACTTTCCCATTGCTACATTGGCAGAAGGGCTCATGTGAGAAAGGGTTTGGGAGTGCATGCAATTCCAATTATTGAAAAGAAAGCATTCAAGTACATCACAGTAAAAACATGGTAGCTGGCGTGTGAACCTGCTCTGGCAACAGGAAGGACATAAAGTAGAAAGTGAGAACAGGGTATAAAATATCCAAAACCATCTTTGACTTTTTCCTCCATCAGTTTTCTGCCTTCTTTTGGTTTTATAATCTTTTAAATAATGTCACCAGTTGGTAACCAATATTGAAACATAGGAGCCTTGTAAGGAGTTTGTTCTGTTTACAACCCACAGCCCAGCATAATGGAGATGGCGATAGTCGTAAAATTTAGCATCAGAATTCCTGCATCAATTTCTGACATGAGTTGGAGGTCAATATTTTAGCACTTGATCCCAAATTCACATTTCTACTCTGAAGATTAAACAAATTTAGAGGATTGCTTTCCATTCCTTTGATGTCAGAAGACACTTTGAGTGATTTGAGTGAACACTGGAAAATTTATAATACATATATATGCAAATGAAGTAGCTACATATAGTTTACATATGGTATCATTGGGGAAATCTAAAGGAAAGCTTACAGCATTTCTTCTTCCTCTTTTCTTATACCCCAATTACCAATTTCCTGCCTCTTTAGCTCACCCAATGACATTCTGTTCTCTGGCAATTTTGTTAAAATTATAATTCCCTTACAATGTAGCATGAATGTCTTCCTGGCTTCTGAAAGACTTGTGGGGATGCTGAAAATACAGACAGCCTTAAGTTCTTCAGAAAATAGAAGCTATCCTGGAGTAAACCACTAATAGGACATGTCACAGATACAAGGGAGGGAGGTGGGAAAGAGAGAGAACATCGAGAAATGGATTTCAGTCATTCCACCACGAGAGAAATGTGAAAATATGTAACTTTTGAAAAGAATTTGTAGTTTTGTGTTGTTATGGAGTAAGTGAAAGAGTATGGATTACAGGAATATTATAGGCTGGTACATATTGTGAATATCTTATTTTACCATGGCGTTTTTAAGTAGAATTTATTTTGACCTTAGAATTCTGATCTATTTATATTACACACACACACACACACACACAAACACACACAAATATGAGACAGAGAGATAAGAGAGAGAGAGACAAATAAAGAGTCAGAAACAGAAACCAAGAAAGGTTGAAACGTAGCTCTAAATGAGAAGTCTCTATCAAATCCCTCATAGCTCAGGGAACTGAGTGAAGCATTGTAGGAGACAGAGGGGATGAAGAACACTGGGGAAAAAAATCTTTCAATCAACTGGACAAATCTCATATGTATTCATAAAGAATAAAACAGCAGGCAAAGCGCCAACATGGTTCTGCATCATGTCCTTTCTTTATTGTGATAGCTTTCAGTTGAACATTGAATGGGACCATAAATGTGTTAAAGACTGAGCCTGTGCTACTAGTGCCTTCTCCCAGGGCTCTTTTCTGTTGGGGTGTCTTGTTCCAATTTGATATAATGGTTTTTGTTTTATCTGATTATGTTTTATTTTGTTATGCTCTGTTCTTTTCTAATGAGAGTCAAAATGGGAGTGGTTAGAGATGTGAGCCAAGGTGGAAAGAAGTGGAAAAGGGTGGAGGGACAGGAAATTGTCATCAGGTTATAGTGATCTCAGTAATATGACTGAGATCCTATTTCAAATAAAAACGGGGGCAGTGGAAGAAATCATAAGACCGTACTTATGATAAAATCCTTTGTTTTTTAAAGATATATTTATTTATTATATGTAAGTACACTGTATCTGTCTCCAGATACACCAGAAGAGGGCATAAGATCTCATTACAGATGGTTGTGAGCCACCATGTAGTTGCTAGGATTTGAACTCAGGCCCTCCAGAAGGGCAGACAGTGCTCTTAACCATCATCCCATGAGCCATCCCTAAAATTCCATCCCTAAAATTCTTGCAATAACACTCTAAATAGGGGTTACTTTCTATCTTAATATACTTCAAGAAAGTTGTGTCATTCTCTGTTATTCCAGTGATATAAGCATAAAAGTTTGAAGATAAATTTTAATTTCAATGGTGTCCATTGGACACTTGGCACCAATAATGACTATAGAAAATATAATATAAAATATACATTTTCAATAGAGAAAGAGCAAAAATCAATTTAAAGATCCATAGATTAGAGATGGCTGCGGTAAATGTACAGAAGTTCATGGAAACATGTAGAAACTGTGTATGATTTCTGTGGAGTATGACTTATTTCATAAGTTCTTCACAATAATGCTAGTTCTGTTGTGTTTTATATATATATATATATATATATATATATAAAATATGTATATATATATATAAAACACAACACAAAACAAAATATATGTATATATGTATCTGCATGTGTATAATAATATGTGGATATATTTTATATATGTATATATTACACTATTTACATACATATACTATAAACATATACATATGTGTGTATATACATATTTACATATATACATGTGTGGTTATATATGTGTATGTGCATAATATATATACAGTATACACACACACAGTGAATTACACAGTTGTTTATTGTCACATGGCAAAGGCTACTGTCAAATATCTTCACCTGTTCCTGTGCCCATTTTCTGAGTAATATCTATGACAGAATTCAGGGTTATGAAATGGATAGACAAGATGGATAATGAGATCCTGGAATTCTCCTGTCTATGCTTTTCAGCATATGAATTATAGGCATGTGCCAGCATACTTAGCATCTTATATTAATTCTAGGAATACAAACTCAGCTCTTCATTCCTGTGCAGTAAGAACTTAATGCTGAATCACCTCCCTGATGTACACAATTAACCTTGATTATAAGAGTTTCCTTCCCCATTACATCAGTTGCATGTTAATCACAAATCTATAGGTAATTTATGAATCACAACCCCAGTCAGATCATCTGTATGTCAGTTTACATGTTTGGAAGACATTGGATTGACAATTTCTTCTTTATAGTAAATTTGACATAAGTAGTGCATTTTATTTTTTGCTTTACATCCTATCCACAGTTTTTGTTCCCTCTACTCCTCATAGTTCTTCTCCCTTCTCCTCTCCTCATTCCCTCCTCCTGTTCCACTTCACATAAATTTCCTGCAATACTGTGTAAATTACAATTGAATAATTTTTATAAATAAAAGTTAGAGACTGTAGTTGTTTTAGATAGATTATGTGGATTATGTCAAAGAATATTATCATTATATTAATATTTCTGTGACTGAACACAGACTTTCAATAGTATTTTTCATAATTCTTTAAATAATTATATATATGCATACATATATATGTATATATAACAATTCTTTTTTTGTGTTATTTTTTTACATCCTTTATACCTTCAAAACTGCCTAAAATATTTGGAATTTTCTTTGGTACATTCTTAAATTTAATAAAATTAATGGTAGTCTTAGTTGAGTGAAACTACAGACAAGAATGACATTTTATGTTCTCAACATAATTATTTTTGTTATGTCTGTTTGCCTACCCAAACCTCCACCATCACTTGAGCCATGTCTTTATTATTTATTTATTTATTTATTTATTTATTTATTTATTTGTTCGTTTGTTTGTTTATGAAGAGACTGTTCTTTTTTTTGTGAACAACTTTAGTCACAAATGAACAGGCATAATATGCCGTCACTGATAATGGGATACTGTCATGCGCCCACGCTTCCCGCCGATAGGAACAGGCGTGCAACAAACAAACAGATTCTTCTGCAGACAACCTTTATTGTACAGCAATCTGAGCAGGGGACTTCTTGAGCAGGAAACTTCTCTCTGAGCCGGGGACTCCCTACCGGGGTCTACTGTATAGGCGACCTCTCACATGCAGTCTCCCACGTGCGATCTCTCTGCCCAGTCCCTCTCCACGTGGGATTTCCCGCAATCTCTCTTATCGGGTCTTTCTCCACTATCTCCCTCTCCACGTGGGGAGAAATGCACTGCTATATATGCCTAGGAGACTCCTGTCGCTACCTGATTTTGCGCCCTCCAGTAACTCAATAGTATGCCCGAGAGCGGGCTATGACGTATGTGGCACATGCACATTAAGTCTCTTGGCTGGGCAACAGCTCTGTTGCTGAGTTCTCGGAGGGAAGCCGGCGCCATGTTTGGGTGTGGCACAAACGGCTCCCTACAGGATACTAACCCCAGAAAGCTCTGACACCCCAGAAACAAGTCACAGACTGTGTGAATTTCAAGAATAAATAAAGAAAAGTAAAGAAAAAACCATTATGCTCAATCCTTACACACCAAGAAAACTTTGAGTAATTCCAGGTTACATCCTCTTTTACATGTACTTTATGCTCATTGTAACTAGTAAGACCTTAATGCACACTATCAAAACTGAAAAAAAAAAAAACAAGAACTGACAAAAATGTATTTGTATACTTTTATGCAAAAATGCTTAAAAATTGTTCATTTATCTTTGTTTATTAAAATAAAGTTGTTCAAAAAAACAATTCTTGTAGCAATAAATGTTCTATGAAGCATTTTATTTTGATGATGTGTAAGTACAATCATTTTGATTCTTTTCTTTCCCGGTTTTCCCTTCAGAATCCCCCCTCATGTTCCCTTTCCCTGTTTCTATTAGGGTGATCCTCCACCAATGAGGACCCTCCTTCCTGCTTCCAGACCTGGGGTACCCCTATACTAGGACATTGAGTTTTCACAGGATCAAGGGTCTCTCCTTTCCTTGAAGTCCTACAGAGCCGTCCTCTGCTACATATGCAGCTAGAGCCTTTTGTCTCTTCACATGTACCCTTTGGGTGGTAGTTTAGTCCCCAGGAACACTGGGGGTCTGGTTAGTTGATATTGTTGAGTTATCTATGGGGTTGAAAACCGATTCAACTACTTCAGTCCTTTCTCTAACTCCTCTATTGGGGCATTCTCAGTCCAGTGGTTGGTTGTAAGGATTACCCCTGTGGCAGAGCCTCTCCAGAAACAGCTATACTAGGCTCCTTTCAGCATGCAATTCTTGACATCCACAATATCATCTTGGTTTGGTGAATCTATATGGAATGGATCCCTATGTGGGGCAGTTTCTGGATGGCCTTTCCATCAGTCTCTGCCCCACACTGCCAGGAACTAAGAGAATTAAATTCCCTTAGCCTGAGTAACACCATTTTACATAGATTTTGGCCAAGGTTTCTGCTTCCCACGGTAGAAGCCTTTTCTCAGAAATTAGGTCATCTCGTTTGGGTCAGGTAGCTAGCTGAGGATAATGGTCACCCAGGCAACAGATCTTGCTTGGCAGAACATTCTTTCCTGTACCTGGGTAGTCCTTCTCCCCATGTAATTCTCCACAAAGGTTTTTGTGAAAAATACTTAAGCTGAAAAGTTCCCTTAGTCCCATGCTTTACTTACCCAGGCCTTATTTCCTTCTTCAACCTGTATAAAACTAGCATGTAAAAAATGATTTGTCAGCTTGGTCAAACCACTTGACTTTCTGTCCACTCTTTATGTCTCTTGTCTCTCATTCTCTCCTAAGAGATCCTGGGTTCCCGTTGACTGTCCCGCGAGTCAGGTCACCAGACATTGTCTCTGTATTTCTTCCTGTGAGTATTTTCCCTTTCTAATAAGGATTGAAATATCCATACTTTTGTCTTCCTTCTTCTTGAGCTTCATGTGGTCTGTAAATTTTTTCTTGGGTATTACGAGCTTTTGGGCTCATATCAGTGAGTGAAAACCATGTCTGTTCTTTTGTGAATGGGCTACCTCACTCAGGATGATATTTTCTAGTTCCATCCATTTGCCCAAGAACATCAAAAAGTCATAATTTGGAGGGTATTTTCTTTACCTACATTTTTAAATGTTATCTTTTCTTCTGTTTTTCCCTTTGGAATCACCCTATCCCATTCCCCTTCCCCCTGTCTCTATGAGAGTTTCCCTCACCCACCTTCCCACTCCCTGCCACTTCTACACTGGAATTGCCCTATACTGGGGCACTGAGCCTTCACAGAACCAAGGGCCTTTCTCATAGTTGATGCCACATAAAACCATCCTTTGCTACATATACAGCTGGAGCCATCGTCTTCTGGAGCTCTGGAGGGTCTGCTTGGTTGATATTGTTCTTCCTATGGGGTTGAAAACCCCTTCTGTTGTTTTCAATAGCTCTTAGTATGTTAGTGTGTATCCAACACTGAATTTAGGCACATCTACTAGTCTGCAAATTATGATATTTACTTAAATCATTGGAAGTTGTAGATTTTTCAAAATGCCTGTTAATGTAGAAACTGGATGATAATAAATTAAAAAATGTTTTACTGAAATAAAATACAAAACAGAAGTACAATATATAATTTTATGTGTCTAAATAATGTTTAATATATTAATTATATTTCTGTCTTAACCAGTAATATTAAATCTATTCATAGTGAAAATATCAAATATATATTTTGGTGCTATTTTTTTTCTTTCTAACATGGTCAACTTGTAGTAACATTAAGCACTAGCATTACCACCATCCTCCTGACCCACATGTGTGTGTGCATGCGCACACACACACACACACACACACACACACACAGAGAGAGAGAGAGAGAGACAGACAGACAGACAGACAGACAGACAGACAGACAGACAGAGGAACAGAGGCAGGGAGACTGAAAGATCTAGAGACCAAGAGACTGAGATACCGAGTGATCAAGAGACAGAGACAGAGAGACATAAAGAGAAATACACACACTGGCTTCAACTACCCTCATAGCCAAGGGCAACATGAAGTCCACAAACATATAAGTATTCAGGAAACAGCCATAAATATTAGTGTCAGAGAATTATTTTTATACTCATTATATATAGAAAATAATTTATTTTTGCTCTTAAATTTTTACTATTAAAATCAAAACAAAAAATCAACATAAGTATAATTATTATTAAAAGAGATAGATTAAAAAAGAAAAATTACAGTTTAAAATTGAAGAAATAGAAAATAATTTCTACTTTATTATTTTCCATAGATTAGAGTGCTTTCCTAGAGGTATGTCAAGTTAAAATAATACATATAAATAATAGTTGATTTTCATCTTATACTATAACATCCAATCCTTGCAAACGCAAAGAAAAAAAAAAAGCTTGTGTGAAGAAATGCTGAGATAATATCTCTAAAAAATAATTCTGACATTGATACCAAAGCCTGTCAGCCACTAAAGTCTGATTAAACACATTAGGTCAAGCACTGATTTATTAGCTGTACTACAAGGGAGATGACATATTGAAAATCTTTAGCACTAGTTTCCTGTCAGTAGTGAAAAATTTTACATTATCATGATATCAACCTCTCAATTCCAACAGTTATTTATCATATAGAATAGTTTGACATGGTGACCAGATGGCCAGCAAAATAGATTGATTTTGACAAGACATAGTCTGGATAAAAAGTGAATCAGACAAGAAAGTGGATTGAAACCTAAGCTGGAACCTAAGTCCAGAAATGAGGAATTTTTACCCACTTGAAAAGAAATAAGTACAAAGAGTACCTTTGAGGATTAAAATAGAATACTGTCCAGCCAATGAACGGTGCAGGGTTAGCCACCAAGTAAGGCAAGCAAGTAGTTGACAGTGTGGAAATCTCTGCTATGAGCAACACATCCAGAAGCTATGGTGTGTGTAGACATTAGTGAGCAAAGATACCCAGAAAAACACCGTTTCTAAGTGGTCTGCATAAACAAACAAAGAAATAAAACTTATCTGCACCTCTGCCGAAGGATCCAGTTATCATTTGCAACCTTCATGGTAACCTACAGGTAAAGTTTATTACTGGAACCAAGATACCATAAATGACCAGAAGGCAGAGAAAGACATACTTGGTAGTAAAGATGGTGAATTTCTAAGCTTTTTGGCTTTTTCCTTGCTATCTTGAGTTAAGACAGACACCATGCAGTTTAAAACACAAATGTAGGAGATGTATTATCCCACAGGAGAGCCTGTGATAATGGACAGATTCAGTAAGTTCAAGGACTTGTCTGTACAACAGTTTTGAGCACATTGACCATTCTGCTTTCTCTCAATCTGACCAATCTGAAATTAGGGAAGAAAGACTCTGAAGATTTTAAAAATACCAGCTCTCGAGGAAAAGCCATGGTTTTAATTCTGGGGTCCCCTTTCTGCTTTGTGGAGGGTCCTTTTCTTTGTGTGTGTACTGAGTGTGTGAATGTTCTCATCTCTAATAAAAGCCAATCTTTACCAGCTGAATTTGTCTGCTCTTGTTTCATGTTTGAGAATTTTTTCACTGCTTCCTTTCACAATGAACTTTTTCTGTATTTTAATTCTTTTACTGGCAGAGAAAATAAATGTGATCACTATGTCGAAATAATAATAATACAGTATCTTTCCCATGTATTGAAATCTCAGGCTTTGAATTTACTTCATAACTTACTTTTAATAGGTGTTCGCTCTTCTCTCTTGTCCATCTTGAACTCTTTCTCATTTTACACAGGACCGTGTTTCCTTTTGCCTAATCAGAATGGCAATAAAATGTTTTACCTTCCTAAAACTAATTGTTACCTGTTAAGGCCATACTTCCATACCCAGAGATCGGAATCAACCATCTCTTCCCTGCTCTCTGCACGCACTTTCCACCTTCTTACAATCTAATTCTTGACTGTAGTTTGAATGTTAAATCTCTGTCAGAGCTTTATGTGCTTTGGATATTCAGTTCCTAAGCTCATTGTACTTACTGTTTACTATTTTCGAAATTTTTGTTGTTTATTTTTGCTCTTATTTTTTAATTTAAATTTTTTAACATTCCAGATTTTATTCTCCTCCTGGTCCGTACTCTGACTGTTCCATGTCAAGTATCTCCAGCCCTTGTCTCCATGAGGCTATTCCTACCTTCATCCTCTACCCCACCAGACCTCCCCACTCCCTGGGGTTTCCAGTCTCTGGAGGGTTACGTGTGTTTTATCTAAGTCCAGACCTGGCAGTCCTTTGTTGTATAAGTGTTAGGGGCATTATATCAGCTGGTATATTCTGAGTGATTAGTGGTCCAGGGTCTGAGAGATCTCGGGGGTCTAGGTTAATTGAGACTGCTGATCCTCCTACAGGGTTACACTCCTCCTCATCTTCGAGCTTTCCCCTAATTCAACCACATTGGTCAGCAGCTTCTGTCCATTGGTTATATGTGAATACCTTCATCTGTCTTTTTCAGCTCTTTTTTGGGCCTTTCAGAGTGCAGTTATGATAGGCCCCTTTTTGAGGCACTCCGTAGCCTCAGTAATAGTGTCAGGCCTTGGGAAACCCACTTAGGACCTCTTGCCGAACTGTATCCTGGGTATTCTGAACTTTTTTGGCTAATATTCACTTATTAGTGAGTACATACCATACATGTATTTTTAGGTCTGAGTTACCTCACTCAGGTTGATATTTGCTAGTTTCATCAATTTGCGGGCAAAACTCATAATGTCCCTGTTTTTAATAGCTGAGTAGTATCCCATTATGTAAATGAACCACATTTTCTGTTTCTATTCTTCTGTTGTGGGACATCTGGGTTGTTACTGGCTTCTGGCTATCATGAGAAAGGCCACTATGAACATAGTGGAACACATGCTCCTGCGGCATGGTGGGGCAACTTTTACATATATGCCAAAGAGTGTTATAGCTGGATCTTCAGGTAAACGTATTTCCATTTTTCTGAGGAATCTCCAGATTAATTTCCAGAGTAGATTTACCAGTTTGCAATCCCACCAGCAATGGAGGAGTGCTCCTCTTTCTCTACATCCTTACCAACCTGAGGTTTTGTTCATAGCCAGTCTGACTGATGTAAGGTATATTTCATGGTTGTTTTGATTAGCACTTCCCAGACCACTAAGGACTCTGAGCATCTCTTTAAGTGGTTCAAAGCCAATCAAAATTACTCTGTTGTGATTTCTGTTCATAACCCATTTTTAATTGGGTTATTTTTTTCTTTTTGTTTAGCCTTTTGAGTTCTTTATATATTTTGGAATTTATCAGGTGTGGGGTTAGTGCAGACGCTTTTGCCAGTCTAGTTTTCCAATTGTCTTATTGGCAGTGTCCTTTGATTTACAGAATCTTTCTAGTTTCATGAGGTCCCTTTTATAAATTTTTGAACTTCGAATGTGAGCCATTTGAGTTCTCTTTAGGAAATTTCCCTCTGTACCAATTCAGTGTATTTGGTTTTATGTTGAGGTCCTTGATCCACTTGGACTTGAGCTTTGTGGAAGGTGACAAATATGGATCTATTTTCGTTTTACAACAAACATACTGTCAGTTAGACTGGCACCATTTATTGAAGAGGTTTTTTTCCCCAATTGTATATTTTTGGCTTCTTTGTCAAAGGTCAAGAATCCATAAGTGCATGGTTTTATTTCTGGGTCTTCAATTCTATTCCATTGGTCAATTCGTCAATGTGTTTTTTTTCTGTACCAATGCCATGCAGTTTTTATCACTATTGCTCTGTAGCAGAGCTTGAGGTCAGGGATGTGATTTCTCCAGCAGTTCTTTGCTTAGATTCGTTTTCACTATCCAGATGAGTTTGCAAATTTTTCTTTCCATGTCTTTGAAGAATTGTGTTCGGATTTTGATTGGGATATTGTTAAATCTGCAGATTGCCTTTGGTAGAATGGCCATTTTTACTCTGTTAATTCTTCCTCTCTGTGACCATGAGAGATCTCTCCATTTTCTTAGTTTTTTTTTTTTTTTCTATTTCTTTCTTGAGAGACTTGAAGTTATTGTCATACAGATCTTTCACTTGCTTGATTGGAGTTTCCCCCAAGATATTTTATATTTCTTGTGGCTATTATGAGAAAGTTGTTTCTCTAATTTGTTCTTAGCCTGTTTATGATTTGTATAAAGGAAGGCAATTGTTTTATTTGAGTTATTTTTATATCCATCCAGTTTGCTGAAGTTGTTTATCAGTTGCAGAAGTTTTTTTGGTAGAATTTTTGGGGTCACTTATGTACACTATCATATCATCTGCAACTAGTGATACCTTTATTCTTCTTTGCACATTTTATCCCCTTGATCTCCTTTTTGCTGTTTTATTTTTCTAACTAGAGCTTTGAGTACTAAATTGAATAGATATGGGGGAAGTGGGCATCCTTTATTTGTCCCCCATTTTAGTGGAATTGCTTCAAGTATCTCTCCACTTAATTTGGTTTGCAGTAAATTGTTTTTATTATGTTTAGGTATGGACATTTAATTCCTGATCTCTTCAATACTTTTAACGTAAAGGGGTGTGCATTTTGTCAAATAGTTTTTTAGTATCTAAACAACAGAGTTGGGAATTTTATTTTATCTTTATGACTTTTTTATTATATGTATATGATTACATAATTGCTGCTTTCAGACACACCAGAAGACTGCATCATATCCCATCAAATACGGTTGTGAGCCACCACATGTTTTCTTGAAATTGAACTCAGGACCTTTCAAAGAGAAGACATTGCTCTTAACCACTGGACCATCTCCCCAACTCCTAATTTTATATTTTAAGAGGTTAAGTAAAGGCTGGCTGGCATAGGCCATTAGGGTACTGGTTGTTTATGTTGGAAAGGACCTACAAGCTCCTATTTCTATGGATCATACCACAAATCAAATTCCTTATGCTGTACTAAACCTTCTGAACTGTGAGATAAGATGAACTTCACAATACTTAATTTTTCTTGTCACATAATTGTCACAGAAACATAGATAAGCAAATCTATTTTAATACAAATAAATATAAACAATCATTCTTTATTTAACATAAGAAAACACAACTCTTTCCATCTATTTCTTTTCTTCCTGCAGTGCTTCTATTCAATACTTTCTGTAACCAGATACTTAGCATCTCTGTCCTTGTCCAGCCTACAATTCTGAACATTACCATGGGAAAACCTTGTCTTTCTTTTTGTCAAAGTATTTTCAACTAAAATGGAAGAACAGTCCTTAGCCCTTCATATTTTTCTGTCATTTGAAGGATTAAGTTTTACTTTCCACATACCCAAAAATCTCCCTTCTTCTGCTACCCCCCCCTTTTTTTGGCTTGATCAACTCTACCTGATGAGATTTCTGTACCCATTCTTTGTTTTTCCTTCATTTAACTACCTTGTTCTTTTGTCATGGTCTTTCTTTTGTCTTTCATCTTTCATATATTTTTATAGAATAATTTTATACTTCTATGACTATTACCTTAGTTTTGATTTCTCATCCTCTCTTGAAGATCCTACTGAAGTGATTCTGAGTATGATAATCAGTTGACTAAGATGAATGAATGAAGTAATCTCAGAGGAAACCCAAATGTGTATGCTAGGTTCATTGCACTCAGTGCCTATTCAGGCAAATTTTTCCTGTGTCAGTGAATACCATAGTCACATTACTGCTCACATTAGTACACCTGTTTACAACTGGTAGTATGCTAAGGGTTATTCAGGATAAGAGAGAGCATCAGTCAATTCAATTAACCTTTGTGGGCACATAATTATTATCCTCTTTTACAAAGGAAGAAACTAACCCAGACAATAGTTTCCCAAAATCATTTCTCTAGTAAATGGCTATTCATTTATTTTATATGGTTTTACATCCAGCAGGCTGTTTGGAAAATCTATTCTGAACCCATTGAATATGGAATATTAACGTCACAAAGGCAATTATACAATTGTTATATAGTTTAGTTTCTTACCTCAAAATAACAAATTATTTATGGATGTCACAAAGTGATATGTTTTATTGTTTATTTTTTTAAACAAACGTCTCAACTTCTACATATCTTAATTTCTTCCATATCATTTGACTCACTGTAGCTATCATAGACAGAAACCTAGCCCATGTTCTTTATTATGCTTTGCCCAGCTTAGTACACTAGTGTCTCGATTCAATGCCATAAAGATTTTTAAAAACATGATTATACATGAGACTATATACTTGAATAAAATATTTAGGTAGATACTGAGAATCAATTTTACAGTACTTTTAAGTCTGCAGTGTAAACAGATTAAGCAAAAACTTAAGAAACATATGCAGAAATTGAATTTTACAAACATAAAGATGTTTTAGTGTTTAAAATTTTTTCACGATGAATATTTGGATATTTTCATTAGCTTAATCAAATTAATCATTTGAAAAATAACAATATGGAAGTAAAATACTGTAAACAGAACTTTTACTTCTGTCAAATAGTTCTCTGATTGTCACTTTGTCTGCCCCTCAATTAGATGTAATTTTAAAATATGGCTTTTACTTTCTATGAAATAACCTTACTTTAATTATAAGGGCTTAAAGGTATATACTAAGGTTGTATCTGTATTCCAGCCAGAGAGTTCAAAGTCTGTACTCTAGCCAGCATTCACAGATGATGAAGGTCTTTAGATCTCTTGTCAAAAGAGTCAAGATTCTGGACTGAAATTCCTTTATAAAAATATTTGTGCTTACTTAGATATATTATTTAAAGAAGCAATCATTCCATAGTATATATCTTTGATATTAGAAATGGTTCAATAAAAATATACCTTTCTTGTCACCTTAAGCACATCAAGATTGACAAGAAAAAAATATGATATCAAATCATTTTGCTTTTTAATGTCTCCTTGACTGATGTGATTTAGATATCTATGTAAATAATCCTGGTTTTATTTTTGTCAACTGCTGCATATTATGTACAATAGTTTTAATTATATTAATGTTTTACTATGAATAATTATTAAGTGACTTAAAATATGAAATGCCTACAAAAATGAAAACAAAATTTTAGGGCACAATATGAGTCACTGGTTAGTGTGGTAAAAAAATGAAAATTACTAAATAGTAGGTTATTAGCATTTTAAGTTCCACATCTGCACACATACTGAAGACAGAAATGTTTCAAAGAGTTGCATCTGAACTTGACAAGCACAGACTTTATCTTTCATTATTTCCTCAATTGGACAATAAGATTTCTACAGCATAAGTATTGTATGGTGTATAATAGGTAATTAAGGCATTGCTTCAAGTACACACAAATTCTAAATACAGTTTTACAAGTCCTATTTAAATACTGCATTAGTTTATATAATAAACCAAAGCATCTACAAGTTTTGGTATCCACAAAAATTCTATACTCTGTTTTCTGTGAATACCAAGGAAGGGAAAGTGTTAATTAAAAATTTATTACCAATCAGGGTTAGTACATAAGAAACTGCAACACAAATTTCATCTTTAAGTGGTTGTATGCACACATTTATCATTAACTATACAACTGCAAAAATATAAGCTCTCAGAACAATAAATATTTCCTTTTTCATTTTCCAAATTCAAGAGATAACAGATTCAAATTATGGTATGTTCTCCCTTATTCTATGACAAGTATATCCATTATGAACCTAATTTAATAGAGATGAGAAACAAAATTATTTGCAGAGTGCTTATGCTTTAGGAATATAGTCATTTTTAAACTGCAAATTTTAAGTGGCATGTGTAAATAATGGACTTGAACACTAGGAATTTATCCAAATAGAATATTGAATATTGACAATAATGTGATATATATATATATATATATATATATATATATATATATATATATATATATATTAGATGTCTGCTTTATGTAATACAAATATCTATCTATATCTATGCTTTTATCTTTATCTAAATCTATGTATATTACCTATCTATATTATCTCTCTTTATACATATGTACCTATCTCTGTCTATGCATTTCTATCTATCATTTATCTGACTCTATTTCTATCTCTATCTCTATATCTATAACTGAGCAAATGAAACTACACATACACTAAAGGCTGTGTGCCTGCTTATGACAACAAAGAACACAATGTTATATGGCTTCAGTTGTTACCTTCCAAGTTGACATTTTTGTCTCAAAACACACACACACACACACACACACACACACACACACACGCACACACACACACACACACATGCACACACACAAATCAGACCAGACTAGCAAAATTTGAATTGCATTGTTTTGAGTCATAAGGAGGAAATGGCAATTTTATTCACATACAGATATATTTGGAATAAGCTACATAAAATAGAACCATTTAGTAAATGGTTTTTTACTTTATTTTATTTTTATTTTTTTACATACTGGCCTGCTCAGATTGCCATGGCACAAAGCCACAGACTGAATAACGGAGACATTGATGTGTTTCTCAGTGCCTGGAGGCAGTGAAGCTAAGGTCAGAGTGTCAGCATCACTAGACATTATCCCAGAATGCCTTCCCCTGTTTCTCACAGAATAGAAAGATAAATTTTAATGTCCCTTCCTACATGGAAACTAACACTCCATGTAGAACTACCTATGATGAGAGTATCTCACCATACATATCTTCCAGAAACCCCACCCTCATTTTAAATTTATTACAATAGAAGTTAGGATTTTGCAAAATGCTCAGACCATTTTCCAATGGAACAGCAGATATCCAGGGAAACATGTCACTACTGTCTCTGACCAGCAGAAAAGGAGCGATGACACAGCATTCTTCTCAAAGAGTTTTATTCAGAAATCTTATAGCATGCCAGTGAAAATCTTTCTGTCCCTTTCTGTCTCTCTTTCTGTTTCTCTCTCTCTTTCTCTTTCTCTCTTTTCCACCCCCAAGCGCAGTCCCTTTATCCTCTCTCAACTCCAGCTCCTCAGTCCATGTTGCTTGACTGCAGTTCATAGGTCCCTGTCATCTGGCCTGATCTCGAGTCATGGGTGCACCTGCACAGCTAGCATGGTGGGTGTGGGTAATCTCAGGGGCAGGAGGAAGTCAGGTGCTCGTCACAAGACTTGGTCGGAGTCCCAAGCACCATCTTGGGACTGCTGCCATACCAGCTCTCCACAGACACAGGCCTGGTGAGACTGCTCTGCGAGTAGCTGGGGCACAGAGAGGTCTGGGCTGAGTGTTCAGATACTACGGTTCCCTCATCCCCTTTTGGTTCGGGGGAGCTGGAACTCTGCCGTAGGGTCTCAGTTTCCACCAGGAAGGCCCTGGGGTGTGGACCAAACATTCATGACATTTGCAACCAAGAAAAGTGAAGATCCAGGGTCACAGGACTGGTGAGACTGTGCTGCTAGTACCCAGGGTACAGAGAGGACTAGGCATGGCATACGGAAAGCATGGTTCCCTGATTGAATCAGGGGAACAAAAACTCTGCCATAGGGACTCAGTTTCCACCCAAAAGGCCCTTGTGTACAAACCAACTGCTCAGGCCATTTGCCACCAGGAACAATGGAGATCCAGGGACAACAGGCCTGGCAAGATTGCACTGCAAGTAGCTCAAGCACAGAGAGGACTATGCCTAGCACATGATAGGTGCAGCCCTCTGGTTGGTCCAGGGGATCAGGAACTCTGCCATAGAGACTGGGGTCCACCCTGAAGGCCTTTGCGTGTGGACCATACACACAAGCCATTTGCCACCTAAAAGAGCAGAGATCCAGGGACACAGACCAGGTACTCATGTGAGACAGGAAAAAATCACTGACAACAAGACCTCTTATAATCACAGACAGCAAGTTGGCAAAAGGAAAGCGAAATAACGTACCCAACAAAAACCAAGACAACCTGGTAACATCAGAACCTAGCTTGTCCATCACAGCAAACAGCAGAATGCCAAACACTTCAGAAAAAGAAGACTTAAACCTGAAATCATACTTCAAGATGATGATGAAGATGTTTAACCAAGAACAGGAGGAAAAGCATAAAGAAATAGAAGCTTTTAGAAAGGAAACAAGAAAAAACTCTCAAAGAAATCAAAGAACTAGAGGAAAACAGAACCAAAGAAATGAATGAATTGAAGAAGGAATTTAAAATGAAAATGGAAACAATGAAGAAAACACTAAAAGAGACATCTCAGGAGGTAGAAAACCTGAAAAAGAAATCTGGAGTCACAGATGCAAGCATCTCCAGCAGACTACAAGAGATGGAATTGAGAAACTCAGGGCTGAAGACAACACTGAAAACATAAACCAAACAGTCAGAGAAGATGCAAAAATCAAAAAGCTCCTAACACAAAATGTCCGGGAGACCCAGGACACAATGAGAAGATCAAACCTAAGGAGAGTAGGAATAGAAGAGGCCAAAGAGTATCAAATAAGAGGCACAGTAAATATCTTCTACAAAATCATTGAAGAAAACTTCCCTACCCTTAAGAATGAGATGACCATGAGCATAAAAGAAGCCTACAGAAATCCAAATAGAGTGTATCAGAAAAAAAAAAAAAAAAAAAAAAAAAAAAAAAAAAAAAAAAAAAAAAAAAAAAAACAATACTAAAAGCAGTAAGGAAAAGGGTCATGTAACATATAAAGGCAGACCAAATAGAATCATACCAAACTTCTCAACAGAGACTATGAAAGCTAGAAGATCCTGGACAGAAATCATGCAGACCCTAAGAGAAAACAAGTGTCAGCCCAAGCTGCTATACCCAACTGCTATACCCAGCAAAACTCTCAGTAACCATAGATGGAGAGACCAAGATATTCCAGCACAAAACTAAATTTACACAATATCTGATCACAAATACAACAATACAACAAATTATGTGTAAGTGGAAAACCCAATACAAGGAGAGAAACTACTTCCTAGTAAAAACAAGAAAATACCGGAGCAAGAAAACCAAAAAAAGACACACAGGCACAATTCTAACTCTAAAAGCAAAAATAGCAAGACATAGCAACCAGTATTCCTTAATATTTGTTAACATAAATGGACTCAATTCCCCAATAAAAAGACATAGGCTATCAGACTAGATACATAAACAGAATTCAGCATTTTGCTGCATACAGGAAACTCATCTCAGAGACAAAGACAGACACTATCTCAGAATAAAAGGTTGGGAAAAACCTTCCAAGCAATTGACTCCAAGAAATTAGTTAGAGTAGCCACTCTAATATCATATAAAGTAGATTTTCAACCAAAAGTTATCAAAAAAGATAAGGAAGGAAACTTTTTACTCATTAAACAGAAAATTTGTTATAAGTAACTCTCCATCTTAACATATATGCTCCAAATACAAGAGCAACCATATTCATAAAAGAAATCTTAATAAAGCTCAAAAAATTGCACCACACACAATAATAGTGGGAGACCTTAGCACCCTACTCTCATCAAAGGACAGATCATGGAAAGAGAGAATGAAGAAAGATGCAGTTAAACTAGCAGAGGTTATGAACCAAGAAGTTTGAAATACTCCCATGCATGGTATCTGATCACCATGGTCTAAGGCTGGTCGTTAATATCAACAAAGACAACAATAAGCCGATATACACATGGGCATTATACAATGCTCTATTAAATGATAGCATTCTCAAAGAAGAAATAAATAAAGAAATTAAGGATTTTCTTGAATTTAATGAAAAAGAAAACACAACATACCCAAACCTACAGAATGCTTTGAAAGCAGTACTGAGAGAAAAATCATAGCTCTTAGTGCTTCCAAAGAGAAACAGGAGAAAGCACACACTAGCAACTTGACAGCACAGTTGAAAGCTATAGAAGAAAAGGAAGCAGATATACACCAGATGAATAGAGAGCTGGAAATAATCAAATTCAGTGCAGATATTGACCAAATAGAAACAATATGAACCATTCAAAGAATCAACAAAACCAAGAGCTGGTTCTTTGCGAAAATTAACAAGATTGATAAAACCTTAGCCAGACCAGCTAGAGGGCAAAGAGAGAATATCCAAGTTACCAAAATCAGAAAGTAAAGTGGAGACATTATAAGTGAAAATGAAGAAATTCAAGAAATCATCAGATCCTATTACAAAAGCCTATACTCAACAAAGCTGGAAAATCTGGAGGAAATTGATGAATTCCTAGATATATACCAGATACTAAAGATAACCAGGACAAGGTAAACCATCTAAATAATCCTATAACATCTACACTAATAGAAGCTCTCACCATAAGCCTCTCAAACATAAACACTCAGGTTAAGAACGGTTCAGTTCATAATTCTATCAGATAATTATTGACGACCTAACACCAACACTCCCCAAAATATTCTACAAAATAGAGTCAGAAGGAACACTACCTAACTCATTTTTTGAGGCCACAATAACCCTCATTCCTAAACCACACAAAGAACTTACAAGGAAAAAGAACTTCAGACCAATCTCACTTATGAATATTGATGCAAAAATACTCAACAAAGTCCTTGCAAACTGAATCCAAGAACACATCAAATCGATCATTCATCATGACCAAGTAGGCTTCATCCCTGGGATGCAAGGATGGTTTAATATACAGAAATCCATCAAAGAAATCCACCATATTAACAAACTTAAAAAAAAAAAAACCCAACAACAACAACAACAGATGGTCATTTCATTAGATGTTGAGAAAACATTTGACAAAATTCAAAACCCCTTCATGTTAAAAGTATTGTAAAGAAAAGGAATCCAAGGGCTATACATGAACATAATAAAGGCAATAAACAGCAAACCAACAGACAACATCAAACTTAATGGTGGGAAACTTGAAGCAATCCCACTAAAATCAGGGACTCCAAAAGGCTGCCCACTTTTCCCTTACCTATTCAACATAGTATTGGAAGTCCTGGCCGGAGAAATTATACAGCAAAAGGAAATCAAAGGGATACAAATTGGAAAAAAAAAGTAAAAATATCACTGTTTGCAAATTACATAATAGTGTATGTAAGTGACACCAAAAACTCCACCAGAGAACTACTACAGCTGATAAACAAGTTCAGCAAAGTGGCTGGATATAAAATTAATTCAAACAAATAAGTAGTCTTCCTCCACTCAAAGGACAAACATGCAGAGAACGAAATTAAGGAAAAGATACCCTTCACAATAGTCACAAACCATATGGAATATCTTGCTGTATATCTAACTAAGCAAGTGAAGGACCTTTATGACAAGAACTTCAAATCTCTAAAGAAGGAAATTGAGGAAGATCTCAGAAAATGGATTGATCTCCCATGCTCATGGATTGGAAGGATCAACATTGTAAAAATGGCCATCTTACTAAAAGCAATCTACAGATTCAATGCAATCTTATCAAATACCAATTGATTTTTCATAGAGCTGGAAAGAGCAATGCACAATTTCATCTGAAATTAAAAAAGACATAGATTAGCGAAATCCATCCTCACCAACAGAAAAACATCTGTGGTATCACCATCCCTGACTTCAAGCTATATTATAAAGCAATCAGGTTAAAAACTGCATGGTTCTAGTACAGAGATAGACATGTGGATCAATAGAATAAAATAGAAGATCCTGAAATGAGTCCTCACATATAAGGACACTTTTTTTTGACAAGTTATCTGTAAACATTCAATGGAAAAAGACAGCCTCTTCAACAAATGGTGTTGATCCAACTGGTACTCGGCATGCAGAAGAGTGAAAATAGAACCTTTCTTATCTCCTTGAACAAAGGTCAAGTGCAAGTGGATCAAAGTTCTCCACATTAAACTAGGTACACTGAAATTATTAGAAGAGAATGTAGGGAAAACTTAGAACTCATAGGCACTGGACAAATTTTCCTGAACAGAACACCAATGGCTTGTGCTCTAAGGTCAATGATTGACAAATGGGACTTAATGAGATTGCAAAGTTTCTGTCAAGAAAACCAAAAGGCAGACAACAGATTGGAAAAATTTCTTTACCAACCCCACATCTGATAGAGGCCTAATATACAAGGTATACAAAGAACTCAAGAAGTTAGACACCAGAGAATCAAACAATTCTATTAAAAATGGGGTACATAGCTAAACAAAAAGTTCTCAGTTGAGGAATATCGAATTACTGAGAAGCATATAACGAAGTGGTTGACATCATTAGCCATCAGGGAAATGCAAATCAAAACAACCCTAAGATTCCATCTTACATCAACTAGAATGGCTAAGATAAAAAATTCAGATGACAGCAGATGCTGGAGAGGATTTAGAGAAAGAGGAACACTTCTCCACTGCTTGTGGGGTTGTAAACTGGTACAGTCACTCTGGAAATCAGTCTGGCGATTCCTCAGAAAATTGGACATAGTCCTACCAGAAGACCCAGTTTTTCCACTTCTGCGCATATACCCCAGAGAATCTCCAACATACAAATAAGACACACGCACCACAATGTTCATAGCAGCCCTATTTATAATACCCAGAAGCTTGAAATTGCCCAGATGTCCCTCAGTAGATGAATGGCTACAAACAGTGTGGTATATTTACACAATGGAGTACTACTCAGCTATCAGAAACAATGACTTTATGGAATTCTTAAGTAAATGGATGCATCTGGATAATATCATCCTGAGTGAGGTAACCCAGTCACAAAACAACAGACATAATGTGTAGTCACTGATAATTGGATAATAATGCCAGAATGCTCTGAACACCCCAGAAACAACTCACAGAATATATGAAGTTCAAGAAAAACAAATGCCAAAAAAGAGATGTAAAATCATTATGCTTAATCTTTACACACCAAGAAAATTTTGACTATTTCCAGGTTACATCCTGTTTTACATGTAGTTTATGTTCATTTTAAATAGTAATATTTTAATGCATACTATGAAACCTTTAAAAAATCAAGTACTGACAAAAACATATTCATATACTTTTATGCAAAAATAGTTTTAAAATCTGTATTTTTATCTCTGTTTTTCAAAATAAATTTGGTCAATTAAAAAATAAGAAGTTAGGACTTCAGACACTGAGATGTGGCACAAACAAACCCTAGGCTATGAATTAATGTAGTTATTTTAATATTCAATTTTACCAGTTCTTTATTTCATAATTTGTGTTTTGTTCATTGTCACCCTACTCTTTCCCAGATCCACCTTAATCTATTGTATATTTTTCCATGTATTATTTCTTTGTTGAGCACCACTAATTTAAAAATGAATTTGTGATCATTAACAGAAATTAGGGACAGCAAAAGTAGTTTTCTGATTTTAACTTTTTTCAGTGATTAAAAATGATTTAAAACATTTGAACAAGTATATATATAGAAAACACACATGCATACACAAACGCATAAACAGACACCCACATGCACTTACACATACATGCAAGCATGCACATACACACACACCACACACACACATACCACACACATACAGATTCACAGATGATATACAGCAAATGTCTGTAGAACTAGAAATTTTGCCCCAGAATCTGGACTATGATTTTTTCACACCAGTGTGTGTGTGTGTGTGTGTGTGTGTGTGTGTGTGTGTGTGATTTTTTCCTTTGAACACATTTGAGTAATAATTTTATTTTAAAGAATTGTCAAAATAATAACAAACTAAAAGCATTTTTTCATGCTCAAAAGTAAAAGAGTAAATACTACAAACAAGTGTTATCTGACTGAAACTTTCATCTAGAACAAAAAGTGTTTTAATTTGAAGAGAAATTATGAAATCATTAGTCTTGGACCAGATTTTACTTGTGTTTAAGCTGCATTTTTATAAGTGCTTCTTGAAGTGTCTTATATATTTACAAAGAATTTAGATTACATGCTTTATTTTCCTTATACTCAGACAATGCACTATTTCAACTCTGACGTCGATTCCTGTGTGCTGTTAGTTAATGAGAGGCAGAGGTAAGCTTGAAAAATACCCCAGTAGAACACAGAAGCCAGCATCCCTGGCGAGTGATGGGGAATACGAATCATCACTATCTCTGACACACTGTCTCGGCTGCAGCATTGGCTAAGGCATGGGCTCCATCAGAGCAGGAGCATGCACACTGCCGCTGTCTCTCTAAGCAATTTTCAGGACTGGCTATCTTTCAGTGCAGTCAGACTATCCTCTTCATCGTGTGGGTCACATGTACATCAGCAGACTTGTTAAAGCTCCAAGTGAGCTGACAGCTGCCAAGCTTGCTAAGCAGAGATTTCATTTTCATTACCAGTAGGTGAACTGCTGCATGGGTCTCTTATTAAGGTCAGTCTGATTCAATAGCCTCAGCCTCCTTGAAGCCAGAGCCTTTTCTCTCTGTCTTTTTATTGCTACCATCTGTTAACCAGGTAAATGCCATTCTAAACTTACTTTTGCTTAGAACAAGATATAAAAATTCAATCCTGGCATTGCTTACAAAGCATTTCTATGACTTAACTTTAAAATTCCATTGTTCACAATTATTTGTGGGCTTTCTAATATAAGGAAAATATAATCTATAGGCAAGTCTTTCCTACTTTGTACATCCACAAACATGGAGAGCTAAGGTTCAGGATAAAGTCAGTCAGTATCTACCAGAGCTACCCCAAGCCAGTGGCTTCTACATCTTTTATCCAGTCAACATGGGTGGGCAGGGAAGTGGGTTTAAAAAGAAGCTGTATAGGGGAGGGACTGAAGGAGTTGAAGGCCTCTATAATACCATAAGAAGAACAACAATATCAACCAACCAGACCTCCTCCCCCACCCTGAGCTGGCAGGAACTAAACCACCAACCAAAGAGTACACATGGAGGGACTCATGGCTCTAGCTGCAAATGTAGCAGAGGATGGCTTTATCTGGCATCAGAGGGAGGGGAGGCCCAAGAACTGTGGAAGCTTGATGCCCCAGTGTAGGAGAATGCCAGGACATGTGGTGGGGGGAGAAGGGGGGCATGAAGATGGAAGTAGGTGGGTTAGAACCCTCATAGAAGCAGGAGGAGGGGCATTTGCAGAGGGAAAAACGGCAAGGGAGATGACATTTAACATGTAAATAAATAAAATAACAAATAAGAAAGGATAATATAGATGGGAGCTTATGAGACAGAGAGAGGGAGGGAGTGAGGGAGGAAGGGAGGGACAGAGGGAGAGAGACAGAAGAAAGATGAGAATGAAGGTAAGGGAGAAAAATGAAGAAACAGGAAGAGACTGAAACAGATAAATCAGATATAGCTCCTGTATAATACAATCAGGTCCCTGAAAAAAGGGTCTCCTTTATCTTTTATATACCTTATGGCAGACACTTGGATAAAACATGAGCATATGGGTTCCTCAGTCTGGTTGACCTACTGCCAAAGTGTGCAGGTCCTATGACACTTGTCTGAGCAATGAAAGGGACCACACTAGCATAGGGATATTCTTCTGGTTTCAAGTAAACCAGTTTCTATCTCTTGCTTCCAGCACTATATTGAAAGAAATAAAGGTGTCCATTCTTATATGTCGTTGAATATTTCCTTACCTGCTTTTAAATATGAATTTTATTGGAAACTAATGTTTAATAAATAGGAAAAGATCAGAAAATGGAATGGAACCCAGCTAACATGGGGAGTTTGGAAAAGGGTTTAATGCAAACAGTATATTATGATAACATTCACTATGCTACTATGTAAATATAATTTCCTGTTGATGTTCATTTCATTTTCCTTTTCTTGCCAAAAAGAAGAGAACCCTTTAGCATATGCATATATTTTCTATCAGAAAAGTAAAGAGAAACATCTTTTAAAAAAAAGGATTGAGTCTGTCGTTTTAAATTTTGTGTTAACACTTACAGGTACTTCATAATTTTTGTCTCCATTTCACATATCTAAAGATAGAGTCATATAACCCTTTGACTACTGGCAGCTCTATGAAGACAACAATTGTTAAATACTGGTTTTAAATATTTGATTTTTTTCATTATAGTTAATCTTCTATTCAACTTTCTTTACCACAGCAAGAAGAATTAAAGTCTAATGTGTTTAAGAAAGAATTGTAGTCGCTTATTCTAAGTTTCACTTCTCTCTATTGTAATAAAAATCCTGTTTTCAAAAACACACATTCCCGTGTGCACACACACACACACACACACACACACACACACACACACCCACGCACACTCAGAGAGAGAGAGAGCGAGAGAGAGAGAGAGAGAGAGAGAGAGAGAGAGAGAGAGAAGGAGGATGAGGAGGAGGAGGAGGAGGATGAGGAAGGGAGGAAGAAAGGGAGGAAGATGTACATACACCCATAGAAAATAACATGTTTTAACATGTATTAACATTTTCAGTCAGACACGCTATTACAATTTAGTAATTAGAATGAAGTCCTTTGAAGAATGACATAATCAAATTCCTAATTTCTGTATGTTTGTGGGATGTTCTGATCCATTGTATACATGGTATTTAATATGAAACCTTAAATTAATGTAGTGAAAGGTAAGTTTCCAACACTCTATAGAGGCACTAGGTAATTATTTTCATAATTACAAATACAGTTTATTCTCAAATTTTTAGTTTATTAGGAATGTAACATTTTATAGAAACATATACATGGTCAGTGCAGGACAAACCAGTTTTTATTGTACCAAAAGAAATTTAAATGGAGATTTGCATTCTATCTGATTTTAGCTAACAGAAGAGGTCATTGTGAGTAAATAAAATATTGTGGATTTTGCTAGAAAAATTACATAAATAAATTGAAAATGTTTACTTAAAATTAAAAAAAAATATAATTTTACTCTTACCAGCATCACAGCCTTCTGAAAGAAGAACAGTAACCAATTGGGGTGAGTGTGTCTTTTTTGTAACAGTGAAAATAATCTAAAGTTAGCCTTAGAATATGATGATTTCATTAAAGCTCCCTCTCCATGAGTTTTCCAAAATTAAATTCTGGTTTCATGTTTAGAAATCATTAAAAGTAAATAGTTATTCTAATCAATAAACAAAAAGTATAATCATGCCTTTTAAGTAGGCGATCTTTTAAAAATTCTGAAATTTAATAGAAAATACAAAGAAATTAAAATACTGTACAAACTAGTTAAGACAGATGAATATAAGTAGGGAGGGTGGGAGACAGAGACAATTAGGAGGGACTAGGGACAGTTAACCCAAAGGAAAATTGCTTGAAAAGCCAAGCAGAATATAGAATCTTGGTGTCCAATTAGAAGTTGTAATTAGATGTGACAGTGCTATGTATATATGTCACAAAAAAGAAGATTTAAAGTAGATAATGGTGTAGGGACTTATTGGCTTAATTGGTCAAATCTAGCATCCTATTTTGTAAGCTAAGTACTAATCAGATATATCTTAGATATATTAAGGCATAAATAAACAATTAAACAATGTCATGTCCAGAAAAAAAATGCATTATGAAATGAAAAAGTACAGTGTTAAGCATAGGGTACTTCCTGTGATGTATTGGTCAGAGAGGCCATGGAGGACTTCAGTAACAACTCAGGCAATTGCCTTTGTTCCAGGTTGCCCACTATCATTAGATGATAAATCCCTATTGATGTACATACCGCACTTTGGTAGTTGTATGACATGAAGTAATTAATTGCAAACTTATTAGGAGACTTCCTCTTATAGTCCTGGTAGTAGATGTATAAGTTCACAAGGGATCAAAGTTATTGATAACCTAGCAAATGGAATATGATGCAGAGATTCACATACAAGCATGAGGTGCAACTCAGGCAATCTTAGAGAAGAGATATGAGAATGGAGGGACCTGGAAAAACAGGTATTCATCACCAACACTGTCAACTAATATGGACCCTTGGGGACTCCAGAAGACTGAATCAACAACCAAACAGCAAGCACCTAGGATTCTTGCAAGTATATAGCAGGTATATAACTTGGTCTCCATGAGTATCCCTTACCAACTGGAGCAGATTCTTTCCCTGAGCCTGCTATCTGCCTGTCTATGGATCCTGAGCCCCTAGTGGTACACTTCTAGCCTTAGTGTGAGAGCATGCATCCAGTTCTCCAGGGACTTGTTTCTGGGGCAGGGGTGGGGTAGAAATTATGAGTTTGTAGTAGTATGAATGGATGAAACCCAGAGAAAGGTTCCCCTTCTCAAAATAGAAGGGAAGGTGGAATAAGAGCAGGACTTTCCTGACATGGTACTGAGAGGAGAGGACAGGCTGTTTTTGGATTGTAAAGAGAATGTTTAAATAAATGTTTAAAGAAGAAAAATTTGGCAGAGAATTAAGTAAAAAGTTTAAAAATTATGGGAGAATGTGTTTGAAGTCTAAGACGTAGAACAGGGTCTTTAAATTTGGTAATAAAAGAAAGATCCATAAAAGACAAAGTATGTGATTTAAATTTTATTTTATTCAAATTCTGGCTCTGCAAAATCCGGTTACAACAGCACAAAGACAAGCTATAGACAGGGAGTAAATATTGGTATAACCATATGTAACAAAATGTTATTGTTACGAATTTTAACATACATAATTGATCTGTATTTTTTTAAGAAGTACTTTCTGAAATGGCCATTTTGCTGAGGTTATTATACAAAAGCCAATAATTTATAAAAAAAAGTAACTAGCATGTTTAGATAATACAAAATAAGAAATTAAACCATAATAAAATATGATCTGCTTTCAAAATAGCTAAAGTACATGAGCAAAGTCATTGGGCTGTTCAACCTTTCATATATTCCTATGTATAACAAAAATAGCAATTGGAAATTTTATATACCACTGGAAACATCAGCTAAAAATTTTAAGCCTGAATATACAATTACCAAAATTAATCAACAGTTTTGAGGATGAAAATATTCTAAATTACCACTTCTGAGATCAATATTCTGGGGTGAAAATACACTTTTATATTAAAGGTACCCAATTGGGAAGGTCTCCAGCACACCTACATGTAAATCTGCAGTTCTCTTAGGCAAAAATGAAGGTTATCAATGAGGGAGAAAATAAATGAAGGGGAAAGTAAGGGGTGTATATAATATGCTCAAAGTATAATATATAAATGATATGTAAAAATGACCTTATGGAACTTAATAACCATGGAACTGAATACATATTATTAATCAACTGAAATTTTAGATTCAGCTAAAAATAAATGCAACTCAGATATAAAACCTATTTCATGTGCCTTTTAAGAATAGAGTTATACATTTTGAGATTTGAGTTCTAATTTGGAGTGCATTAAAATGATTGAAGTGAGGGAAAGTGATTGCAACTCTCACATACAATATCTCCCTGAAGTCACAGATAGCCAAATAATTAGAGGATATTTATAGAAGAGCTGCATTATTTGATTGTCCCGGGTTCCTTTTATGAATTTTAATAATTTTGCCTGTCTTTGCATTCGGCACACCTTCAATATGAAGAGAGAATGTCTTGAATTCAAAATTTTAAACTTCCACTTAATAATTAAGAACTAAGATGCTTTTGCTAGAACTTTTGACAGTATTCTATTTTTTTTTTGTTGTTTGAATTATAATTACATCATTTCTCCCTAGATTTTTCTCCCTATAAACTGCCATGCATACTCTCTTTCAAGAGAGTATTTCCTTTCAAGCCCATGACTTTCTTAATTGTTTATATACAAAATATATAAATGTATATACATCATACATAAATACACACATATAAACTGCTCAGTCTGTACAGTGTTACTTGTATATGTAACAGGGCTGTTACATTTGGACTTGGGTTATCTATAGCTGCACACTTCTTGGGGAGCCTAGTTCTCCCATTATCAGCATTCATCTTTGGCTGTTGTTCTTTGAGCTGTGTTGAGGATTATTGAGATTTCTTTGCAAAAGTGGGAGATAGAAAACCACAACCAACCAAAATACAGAATCATGGAGCCCAGTCTCACTGGATGTTTCTACAAGAGAATTCCACTCATAGGACTCAGGGAGAATTGAGGGAGGGGGGTAAGAGATTATAAAAGCCAAAGCATAAGGGAGTTTGCTCTGAGATTGTGTCTTCTACGTACATAAAATTTACATCCTAGGGTGTTACAAATATGAGTCCCTAAACCTGATATGATCAAAAATGTCTACAAAGACATGACAATTCTCTTGAAATCATTTGCATATATGAAAATGTAATCGATTTGGTTCATTTTATAACTAATTCCCCAATTAGACTGACCTCTAAATTTATTTCAGAAGACTGGAAACACTTTAAAAATAGAAAATAATGCTGAAAATTGTTCAAAAATTGATCTTCATTTTATATGGGCTTCATTCAGCACAAAATGTTAACTAAATATACCTTAATACATTTCACTTATCACTTTAAATTCTACATTTTTTACATACTATAATAAGCAAAATAACTTTCAGATCACTGATTGACAAAGATCCTTGTTTTAAAGCACTCAAACTTATTCTATGGCTAAAGTGTTATTAATTGCTAAATGGTCTTGGTCATAACCATCAAACCTTTCATCTACATATAAATCTCAAAGAAACTGATTATAACAGCAAGAATGAAATGCCATAGCAAAGGGTAGATGAGTTTTTCAGTGAGTGTGGGATACAGCAGGTTGAAAGCTGCTTCTTCTGCACTGCCACCAGAGAATGACACTCATATTTAAGGTGGAATTTCCTGCTTGAAATAATCTAAGATGGTCTCTCAGATAAGTGCCTAGAATACTAGCTATTAATTGATTCCATATGCAAGCATCTTTAACTGTCACAACAGCATAGTGCCTGTGTTGGAAAAATACTAGTACATAGTCGGGAAAGGGTTTCATATATAAGTAATAAAATATATTTAAATGTCTTTATTAATTTTGTAAGTGGTACACTTAAATTTTTCTAAAACTACTGAATTAGTATTGACTTTAAATTATAATTGAAGTATTCAGAAAATTTTTTGGTCTTATTTAATTAATATATTTCTTTGAATTTAACATGATAATCTCATATATGTAGAAAATGGAGTGATTATAGTTAGTTATCAGTATTCTATCTTCCCTTCTAGACCCACTTCACTTCCTGTTCTTCTCAAAGAACTTTTATACTCTTCCTTCTGTCCCTTTCTTCTTCCCTCCCTCTGTTCCTCCCTCCTTTCCTTCCTCCCTACCCTCCCTCCCTACTCCGTCCTAAGTCTAGAGTTCAGGTTTGCTACACTTCCTATTTTCATTTTGTCCTCAGTAGAAAAAAATTAAGTGAGCAGAAGCCTGATAAAGCATGATTTCTACTCTTTTCCACAATGTATTGTGTGGGCAAGATAAATTTATTTACTCTAAGTTTGCCATACAGACTGCCTTCACTACTTGTAAAAATGACGTGTTAAAATACCTGAGAATTATTAAAGCGAACAGTAATTTCGTTTGATTTCTCTGCCTTCATAAAGCCCTTCAAATTGTTCAGGATTCTGGTTAAGCCAATAGTACTTACAAAGGAAGCAAACTAGCACCCAAGCAAAGCAGCTGAATTTAATGGACCCAAGGGAAAGCGCTTTGATGTTTTGCAGAGGGGTTGGGATGGGCACTGCTCTTTGTTCTTTTTGAAAATAGGCATGCCTTTCAGAGAAATCTAAAATGAGAGACTATTGCCGCATAGATTATTTACAGATGAGAATCTGTGCATTCGAGTGTTTCAAGTAACAATGCATACTTTGAACCTGCATTTTGTGAAATATTGAACATGCTTTTCAAAAACGTTTGAAGCTGAGGAAGCAAACTTTAGTAAGTAAATCTATAAAAGTAGAAGGTTAAATCCATCATGTAATGCTTGTCATTTCAAGGTTTTTGTCAATCTTCATCAGATACATCAAGTACCAAGTACTGAAGTGTTTTTCAGTCCCAATAAATACTTTAACATTTTATCCTGATCTATATCTTCTTTTCTCTTTACATATAGTCTGTTGGGAACAAAATGCCAGGCTCACTAATAAAGTCAGAGAAACATGGGTAACTCCTGTAACATAAAGTGACAACCAAATAATATAATAAAGTGTACATACTGCTTTTTTTTAAGATTCAACTTTTGAACAATTATTGGCTTTGATTCACATAAATGGCTGACACACATACATAAAAGAACATGACAGGGAATTATTGCATTATCTACAAAGGCTGCTTTTACTTTGGAAGCTGAAGCCAGTGCCAGTGGAACCTAGCAGGCTTTGAAATCTTGTAATTTCCACTCACAACCAGGCTATGGGCAAACATCAAAAATAACCATGTTAAGACGAGCACTGATTGCAGCATCCAGGCCTTCATCATTAGCACTCAGATTCTTAGCAGGGTCACTTTATTAGAAGGTGTGCTTCAGGGTGTCCTATTTTTTGCCTTTCATGTCCTACCCTTGGTCGAACCACTTGAGTTGCTTGTGTAAGAGCAGCCTCTCTGTCCTCCACAAGATCATCAAAGGATGAATTTGGAACCATTAAACCTCAGTTGTTCAGTTGGCATCCAAGCTCACCCACCCACCAAACCTTGATCATGAGTTTGGTCAGAGGAGAATTGAAGGTAGTTACTCTGCTTTCTTTCTACAGAAAAATAAAATCTATTCTATTACCCTAAGTTAGAGGAGGCTGAAATAGTATGACATTCCTCAAGAGCACAGGACAAGCAGGATGTCATCCTAGGAAATCAGCTACAATTTCAAATGAGAGTCATCTCGTTTATCACAACCAAGAACTATAGCAAAGCAGAAACAGATTTTATTCTTGACTAAAGTTAGTCCTGTGTGTCTTACACATGTGTGCGCATGTGTGCATTTGTATAGAATAAAGATCAAGGTAAAATGAGACATTCAAACACTATCTTCTAGTCAAAATATGTACATCTCTCTCTTCATACACACACACACACACACACACACACATATACATATGGAGAGAAAGAGAGAGAGAAAGAGAGACAGAGAGAGATTGATATATACATATATATATATATATATATATACAGAGAGAGAGAGAGAGAGAGAGAGAGAGAGAGAGAGAGAGAGAGAGAGAGAGAATGAGAATGGATAAATAAAAGTAATCTCACTGTCAAGATTGGATATCCGTGAAAATCAAAGCTGACCATATTATCTCTTCTAGAATAATATATGTCTCTCCTACTTTGAGCACAAGCATATCCATATATATTTAATATTACATATTTATTCTTGTAGATTACTTGTGTTTAGACATAGTTAAGTTTTTATATAAAATATTACACACTGTAAGTTATCATTTACTAAAGAGCCACAGTGTAAATTTTTCCACCTAGTGTCTTTCTAAGGAGAACTGGGAACATACAGTTGGCACCAAAACTGAGAAACTAAAGCTTCAGAAGAGGAAATGACTCCCTGCTGTGTGCTTCCTAACCTGGACCATTCTCAAGGACATTCTTATGCTTAAAAGCTTTGGGGCTTTTGGTTTCAATTTTACTTGTGATCATGAGAGACCAGTCGCATATTGGAATCATGATGCAAGCTTAATTACGCTATCAAATCATCTGTTAATTTTTGTGGCTGGCTGGGGAGAAATAAGAATGTCGATGAAGCAAACCACCATATTCAAGTAGGAAATGTTCCTCTTCTAACTCTCATTTTATCCCCAAGTTTTAATCCAACAGAAATGTCTCTTCTGCTTCTTATTGAAAAAGTGTGGTAAAAGAAACAAACTGATAGAAATATCATTCTTATCTAATTAGAAAAATTGTATCTCTTTGGACTTTTAAGTTGACCATGCCATATCTTCTGAATAATAATAAATAATAAATAATAATAATAATAATAATAATAATAATAATAACCCTGCTTCTACTAGTGAAGCACTGTGGTGATCACAAAGCAAGATGATGCTAATTATCACCAATCCTGAAATATCTTAATCCAGGTGAGGATTAAAGAGGCCAGGTTCATCAATTTGTTATTGAGATATTATGTGCTCAGTTGCCCCTTTATAGCAAGGGAAAGCATTCAATACTGACATGTACTTCATAGTTCCAAAAGAATAAAGCATTCTATTTATATACCTATACAAAGATATTAAATCTATGGAATATTATATAAAATAGTTAATAAAATACCCTATAAAACAACTATTATTTAGAAATTTATCATTCATGTGGTTCAAATGATAATAATTTTTAAATTCTCAAACCAAAGTGGAGAATTGTCTTTTTTAAAATTTCTCTTCGGATTCTTGACAATTATCTGATAAAGCCTGAGGTAGATTATACCCTCTTATCAACCAGTTCTTAATTTATAATTGTAGAGATTAAAAATGTCAGTAATATAATACACACGTGGCCAAAGATTTCTTAAAATACTCAATAATGTTTTCTGTCTTTCTTTATATTACACAAGTGGTTCTCTTGGTCCACTGAAAAAATTCCACAGGCAACATAATCTTGACATATACAATATCAGCTCATTTTATCTATGAGAAGAAACTTCGAAAATACAATTTGAAGTAATCTTATTTATACCTACTGAAGTGAAAAATGTTACTATTTTGATCTGTAGAAACCACAGCATTATCCACAAACTGAAATATTGAAATACTGTAGCCATCATTTTCAAAACTATGGGTTTTTTATTGATTGTGGTGATGAGTAGCTGTGAGGACATTTTCTTTGTATCCCAAGGAGCTTTAATACATAATGGACTATATTACTGTGAAGTGGTGGTCAAGAGAAGTAATTTCTCAGTATAGAAGTGAGAAAGTATTATTAAAAGCATTTGATACTATGAGACTTTCTTCCAGTAAGATGATGGTTAATCAATTTCTGGTAACAGACTGGATTAATATTAGTTGTTATCTTATTATTTTACTTATTTCTAGATGGGTTTTAGCACTTAGCATTCATTTTATCTATTTTAAAAAGTCCTCCGAGTATATAGGCTTGCCCTCTGGCTCACTAAGTATTTTTGGGGTTGCTTAGTCAATTTTCTGCCAAAAAAAGGTGCAAGAATGGTTCTTTATATTCCAGAGAACTAAGGCGTAGAAAATTTATAATAAGTCTCCTATTAAATTGCTATACATGGTGTTATGTTTTAATGAATTCTTGGATCAAGCACCTGGACTCTTCTCTTAAGTGCTTCTAATTTGTACTGGTAGAAAAACACATGTAGGGAAAAGAATGAAAAAAATTACCATCAAAGTTTTATTTTTTCACTCCTTTATCATACATTATTTCCCCACAAACACCTAAAAGGAAGTACTTAGCATCCAGTTTTTCATAGCATTGTCTTATCTCTCTCATTCTGCCTATGTTAACCATGTACAGACAGAGAAATTCTGGGTTCAGAGAGCATCCATCATCTGATGATATCTATATATAATTTAAACAGCACTTTTATTCATGTGTTTCCCAATGAATAAATGCAGTAAGTTAAACAAGTGACACAGTTTAATGATAACAAACATTGTTTTTCGACTCTGCCAACACTGAATGAATGCTTCTGCACTGGCTATCTTATTTCCATGAAAAGAAACCTCGATCTGATATTTCTTGGGTAACCAAGAGTTAAAAACTAGGTAGTGAGAGATTTAGGATAAAGCCAAAACCTATATGTTTCCTAATGGTATTCTGCTTCTAATATACTCAGTGATTGATCCAGTATCAGAGCCACTTCCTTTGGCAGCAGATGGGAACAAATGCAGAGAACAGCAGTCAGACATTAAGTGGAGATGTAAATGGTAGGTCTCCATCATTATCACTCCTATTAGGGGTCAGTAAATCCCAGGGAAGAGAAGATAGAAACTGTGTAGGAGCCACTGAGGATGGAGGACACCATGAAAACATGGATCTCTGCATCAACTACTCAAGATATATCTGATATCCCAGAGACTGAAGTCACAATCAAGGGTCTTCATGAGTCTTTGCCAGGCCTTCTGTGTAATATCACAGTTATTGCTTAGTAATTCTGTGGGACTCCAGACTGTGAGAATGACTGGTACTCTGACTCCGCTGCCTGCCCTTGGGATTCTTTTCTTCCTGTTGTGTTGTGATTTCCAACACTGATATAATTTTTGCTTCATCTTATTATCTTTCGTTTTGTCATGTTTGGATGTTATCTCTGAGAAAACAGTTTTTTTCTAAAGAGATAGAAAGGAAGTGAATTCAGAGCTGAAGTAAGGTGGGAGAAACTGGGTGGACAACATATAATGAGAATATATTTTAGAGTAGAGAGCTGACTTAAACCAAAGAACAAACGGCAAAAAATGTATACTATGTCTGAGCATTATCACTAAAGCTGGTCAGTGTTAAGAATCAAAAATAAGGTAGCTAAAATGAATAAATAGATTATGCAGTGATTAATTGACAAAGAATGGAACAAATTCTCTCCAAAACTACTCTTATGTTTCTTGTAAAGAAATGACTTAATTTGTAGTTACTTTTTAATTGAGGAAGCTTGTCTGAAAATAAAGTCATGCCTTCTTCTTGTTGCTGCTGCTGCTGCTGCCTTTAAACTATTAGGTGAATGTTTCAAATAATTAAAGGCCCTTGATATATAGAGGTGATAATCTTAATGAAGAGGGTGTTTTGGCTATTGTTTGAAACTCTGGGGGAAGGCAACTTATTCAAATGCCTTTCGTCAGTGTAGGGCATTTAACCTATCACCAAAATCAATAGCGCATCAGATTTTTGAGCATAGAGTATTTTCATCATATTTCTCCTCAGATAAAATGAGAATGACTATTTTTCAGAGAATTCAGACTTTATAAAAATAGCCCTTATATCTATTGTGCTCCAGTGTTGTAAATAAAAAATTTCAATACACATGGGGGCTGAGGTTCAGACTCTAGAACATCTGAGTCTCTGGGGACAATGGTACAATTGCGTTCAGATGCAGAGCTGAGTTACCAGTGAGTAAACAACGATTTACATTCAGCACCTATTTTGTCTTCTGGACAACACATAAACTGATAATGAAAAAAAAATTAAAGAGCAAAAAAGAAATTGATGCTTCTCTTTTCCACCAAGACTAGTTGAACTTCTACAAGTTGGACTGCCTCATTGAGCTTCAGTAAGAGAGGATGTGACTAGTGCTGATGCAACTTAATGTCCCACAGCAAGGTGGTACACAAGAACGACTTCTCCTTCTCTGAGAAGGGGAGAAGGTAATATGTAATTTGGGGAGGAGTTCATGATGGTGGGACTGGGAGGAGATGAGGAAGAAAAACTAACAATCAGAAATGTAAAGTGAATGAATGAATGAATGAATGAATGAACAAGCAAATAAGCAAAGAAATGTAAAATAAAACAAGACACAAAACAAAAAAGCTCTTCATTCAGATAAAAAGGTACGTAGATATTAGGCTTAGAAATGAGATTGATTTTTAACACATTACACACACACACACACACACACACACATGAGCGCGTGCACACACACACACACACACCCCACAATGTTCCATATAAAGAGATGAAATTTTATTGCCATTTCTAGAAACTGACAGTCCTTTGCTCTCTATGTTGGAAATTTGATCTTGACTCTGGAAGAGTCTTGTTAGTCTCCTCTTCTCATTTTTATCCCTTTTTACTCTGAGTGAAGTATATTTTTTGGTAATATTTGAAACACTATGAGAAGATACCTAGGTATGTTACTCTGCCAAAAGAGGACCATTTATGATGAAAGCAACTCCTTCTCAAGTCATTTAGAATGGGAGATTTTTTTTCTATTTTTTTAATTGAACAACTTTAATAAAGGAGGGAAAATACATCCTAATAAAAACAAGAAAATACCTAAGCAAGAAAACCAAAAGAAGAAAGACACGCAGACACAATTTTAACTCCAAAAGCAAGAATAGCAGGAAACAGCAACCACTATTCCTTAATATGTTAATATAAATGGACTCAATTCCCCAATTAAACGATATAGACTATCAGATTGGATATATAAACAAAATGCAGCATTTTGCTGCATACAGGAAACTCATCTCAGAGACAAAGACAGACACTATCTCAGAGGAAAAGGGTGGGAAAAAACTTCTAAGCAAACAGCCCCAAGAAGCAAGATGGAGTGGCCTTTCTTATATTGAATAAAGTAGATTTTCAACCAAAAGTTATCAAAAATGAGAAGGAAGGACACTTTTTACTCATTACAGGGGAAATCTGTTAGGAGGAACTCTCAATCCTTAACATATATGCTCCAAATACAAGAGCACCAGTATTCATAAAAGAAACCCTACTAAAGCTCTAAAAATCCAGTTCACCCCACACAATAATAGTGGGAAGCCTCAACATCCCACTCTCACTAATTGGCAGATCATGGAAACAGAAACTGAACAAGGACACAGTAAAACTAGCAGAGGTTATGAACCAATTGGAATTAATATCTATAGAACATATCATCCTAAAACAAAGGAATACACCTTCTTCTCTGTACCTCACAGCATCTTCCCCAAAATTGACCATATAATCTGTCACAAAACAAGCCTCAATAGATATAAGAAGATTGGAATACTTCCCATGCATTCTATTAGATCACCATGGTCTAAGGCTGGTCTTTAACAACAACAAAGACAACAAAAAGCCCATATACACATGGAAACTAAACAATGCTCTATTAAATGATAGCATGGTCATATAAGAAATAGAGAAGGAAATTAAGAATTTTCTGGAATTTAATGAAAATGAAAATACAACATACCCAAACCTATGGGATGCAATGAAAACAGTACTGAGAGGAAAACTCATAGCTCTGAGTGCTTCCAAGAAGAAACTGGAGAGAACATACCTTAGCAGCTTGACAGCACAGCCAAAAGCTCTAGAGAAAGGGAGATTTTTAACCACAGTGAAATTGCCTTTCTCCAATATTTTGCCCTTAATCTTTTTCCTTTTTACTTTCTCCTTTCTTCTTCTCTGTTTTCTGAGATCATTTTTATCTCTCCTAAACACACATATATATGTATGTATATGATAGCTTTAATATTCATGTGTGTATGTACATGTTCATGTGTATAATGTACTCAGTTTTGTATTATTATTTATGTATTTATGTATCATTTTATGAGAGATGCTGTGAACAATAATTGGTTAATAAATATGAACCTTATATAGCATGGTTACACATTCATGTTCTAAAATGTGCAGTTGACATAATTTCATGTTTTCACTCAGATTAAAACAACAGCTTTGGATTTTCAGTATATATACATATATAATTATAAGTAATATTACCATGTATATGATGATATATAAAATTATAAGTAATAATATTATATATAATTTCAATTATATATATATATATATATATATCTGCAATTATAAGTAATACCAGGGAACTTTTAAATGTGTTTCTTTGAATACTGCTCTCACCATTTTTCACCACGTAATGAAAAGAGCTCAAAATTCTCTCTCTTTTTTTTTTAAACTTTATTATTAAAAAACAAAGATAAAAGAAAAAAAAATTAAACATCTTTGCAAAAATGTATACAAATACAATTGTGTCAGTGCTTGGACTTTTTTTTTTTTAAGGTTTGATACTCTGTATTAAGGTCTTACTAGTTACAGTGAGCAAAAAGTACATGTAAAACAGGATGTAACCCAGAATTAGTGAATGTTTTCTTGCTGTGTTAGGATTGAGCATAACTTTTTTTGTTTGTTTGTTTGTTTTGTTTTATTTTTTTTTCTTGAACTTCACACAGTCTGTGAGTTGTTTCTGGGGCATTCCGAGCCTCTGGGGTTAGCATCCCACTATCACTGACTTCATATTATGTCTGTTCTTTTGTGACTAGGTTATCTCACTCACGATGATATTCTCTAGATACAACCATTTTCTTAAGATCTCTCTCTTCTTTTATGCAACACCCATAGAGAACAGATTTCCATTATTTAACCAGCAGTGTTTGACACTGAGACACATCATGGCATATGATCTTTCTTTGTCTATTTGCTTTTTGATATCTAACTTTCCCTCATGTATTCGTTAAACTCTCAGGACTTTGTGTGTTCTCTGGATGAATGTGTCTATACAGTATTATTTCTTCATTTTTTGTGTAAACAAAAATATGTCAAACTCACAATAATGCATGATCTTGCACTTTAGGCAAAACACAGCATCTGTGTAAGGTCTGTCAAGTAATAAATGGAAGGCTTATTGGGCTATGGATTTGTACACTGTACATGCTTATGTGCAGAACCTCAAGAGATTAACTTTTGTCCTTTTCTTACACATTATCAGCCAGTTTTACTGGAGAAATATTAATTATAAGACTCACAATAATATTGTAGTTGAATGAGAAACAGCATTTCTACCACTAACTATACTTCTGAACTGCTGTATGCTTTTGAATTACTTCAGTAGCTTTCTCACCAGTTGCTGCATGAGATTTCATGTTGGAGTTAATCTTATTTTAGCATCAGCTTCTCTCAATTAGAAGCTGTTTTTGCTTCATGAAAAATTGCTTTTGATTAGCAGATTTCATTGTCTACATGGTTGCTCAGACCATATTGCAACAAAACCACTAATTTGCTCTCCAACTGCTTTTTTATTCTATCAGAGATGGCAAAAGTTCCAAAGGGTTTTGTCTTTATTTACATTATTATAAAGTAAATTATGTCAAAAATTTTATGAGGTAGAATAATTAAATGACATTCACATTGTATTTTTACTTAAATTCAAATTCAACCACAGTTTCCTAAAAATTCAAAAACAGGAAAGAATCATGTATATACCATTGAGACTGTTTAAAATAATAATAACATGTTATTATTTACAAATTTTAATTGTAGATACCCTATATATAAAATATTTTTTTTGCTGGTAAAATAGACTCTTAATCAATAACATAAGTTCTTTATGGTTTTGTGACCCATAAACAATGATCAAAACAAAAATAAATACTTAAAATATTTATAGTTAAGACTCTTCATTACACATCCACTGACATAAAATCTACAACACTAAATGTAAATTCCCCTATTTTTTAATTGAACAACTTTATTTTAAAAAACAAAGATAAATGTACATATTTTAAGCATTTTGGCATAAAAGTTTAATAATACATTTTTGTCAGTACTGTTTTTTTTAAAGGTTTGATAATGTATATTAAGATCTTACTATTTACAATGAGTATAAAGTAGATAAAAAACAAGATGTAACCTGAAATTAGTCAAAGTTTTCTTGGTGTGTAAAGATTAAGCTTAATGATTTTCCATTTTCTTTTTTTCTTTTTTTTTATTTTGAACTTCATATACTCTGTGAGTTGTTTCTGAGGTGTTCAGAGCTTTCTGGGGTTAGTATCCCATTATCAGTGACTTCATATTATGTCTGTTCTTTTGGGACTGGGTTATCACACCAAAGATGATATTCTCTAGATGCATCCATTTTCTTATGAATTTCATAAAGCCATTGTTTCTGATAGTTGAGTAAGAATCCATTGTGTAAATATACCACAGTTTTTGTATCCATTCATCTATTGAATGATATCTGGGATTTTTTCCAGCTTCTGGCTATTATACATAGGGCTTCTATGAACATTGTGGTGCATGTGTCGTTGTATGTTGGAGTTTTTCTGGGGTATATGCCCAGAAGTGGAATAACTGTAGTACTATGTCTAATTTTCTGAGGAATTGCCAGATTGATTTCCAGAGTGGTTATACCAGTTTACAACCCTAGCATCAGTGGATAAGTTTTCCTCCTTCTCTGCATCCTTGCCAGAATCTGCTGTCATCTGGATTTTTTATCTTAGCCATTCTGGTTCGTGTGAGGTAGAATCTCAGGGTTGTTTTGATTTGCATTTCCCTAATTGCTAATGATGTCAAGAACTTCCTAAGGTGCTTCTCAGCCAGTCGATATTCCTCAATTGAGAAATTTGTTTAAGTCTGTACCCCATTTTTAATAGGGTTGTTTGATTCTGCAGTATCTAGCTTCTTGAGTATTTTGTATTCCTTGGATATTAGGCCTCTATCTGATGTGGGGTTGGTAAACAAATTTTCCCAGTTTGTTGTCTGCCATTTTGTATTCTTGATAGTGTCCTTAGCCTTACGGAAACTTTGCCAGCTCACTAAGTCCCTTTTGTCAATATTTGACCTTAGAGAACGAGCCATTGGTGTTCTGTGAAGGAAATTTTCTCCTGTGCCTATGTGTTCTAAGGTTTTCCCTAATTTCTCTTCTAATAGTTTCAGTGTATCTGGTTTAATGTGGAGATTTTTGATCCACTTGCACTTGAGCTTTGTACAAGGAGATAAGAAAGGCTCTATTGGACCAACACTGTTTGTTGAAGAGGTTGTCTTTTTTCTATTGAATGTTTACAGCTCCTTTGTCAAAAATCAAGTGACCATGTTTGTAAAGGCTCATTTCTGGATCTTCTATTCTATTCTGTTGATTTATGTGCCTATTTCTGTACCAGTACCATGCAGTTTTTAGCACAATTTCCTTGTAATATAGCTTGAGGTCAGGGATAGTGATTTCCACAGATATTTTCTTGTAATATTCTCAAGTAAAAATATATTATGAGGAAGAGAAATGCAAATCAAATGTTTAGATATTTTCTTCAGGTTTAGCTTAGACACATGACTGATTTTATTATTTGTAATCATTTTTTAATGATAGGAACCAAGGAAATTCCCGTGATGAGCCAGAGTCTGTCTTCTGGTGATAGTCATAGTATACTGTGGTATTCATTGTTACCATATTGCCATTTTGAACTTGTTTGATTGGGTCAAATATTCAGACTCATGTCATGCAGAACATTAGCTGTTTTATGTATTATTCTTGTCATGGTATAATGACAGTTTTTCATATATGAACATTTGACTATCTTAAAATTGATTCTGCTCTTACTCTATAATATCTAGAAATTTGAACCAGATTAAATAGCTTTTTGCTCATATACCTTCCTCTACCAGAAGTGACCCTGAGATCACTATCATGTTATACCCTGGAAATCAGAAGTTCTATGTGCATTTTGATGAGGTCATAAATCCTGATCACCAACTGAGTCTCTGGTTTCACTTTCTTAATAATAGTCATCAGCTGCTATTTTCTTCGTATTAATTTTGTCATTATTGCTGTTAGTTCCCATTGTACATGCCAAGATTTTTAGTTCAAATAGCAAAGCCTTCTCAACTTCCTATAGTGGAATTTGTCATGGTAGGATAACACAATGCATTACTAATTAGTGAGAGTAGAGCTGAGCTGACTCACATATGTTTAGGCTTAATTCCCACTATCTATTTTTATATCCAAACAACTCTCTTGCCTAAAATATTTTCCAATGAGTCTCCTGCTCCCATTTTTATGGACCACAGAGGAATTGACTTTATGCCTCGGAAATAGCTTGGGAAGTACAAATACCTGATTTCAAGCTTTTAAAACCACAAGAGGAATAAAATCTGGAAGCTCTGGGACTCACCTGGATTCCTGGTAGATTCCTAGAGCTTATCTGCCAGCTAATAGAGCTCTCTTGGTGAGTTCTTATAAGAAATTGGGAATGTTTACTATATTAATCCTGCCTATCCATGAGCATGGAAGATCTTTCCATCTTCTGAGATCTTTGATTTCTTCAGAGACTTCAAGTTCTTGTCATACAGATCTTTCACTTGCTTGGTGAGAGTTATATCGTGGTATTTTATATTGTTTGTGACTATTGTGAAGGGTGTTATTACCCTAATTTCCTTCATAGCCTGTTTGTCCTTTGGGTAGAGGAAGGGTACTGATTTGTTTGAGTTAATTTTATATCCAGCTGAAGTGGTTTATCAGCTGTCGGAGTTCTCTTGTGGAATTTTTGAGGTTACTTAAGTATACTATAATATCAGGCACAAATAGTGATATATTGAATTCTTCCTTTCCAATTTTATTTCTTTGAACTCCTATTGCTGTCTACTTGCTCTGTCTAGGACTTCCAGTACTATATTGAATAGGTAGTGAAACACTGGGCAGCCATTTTCTAGATCCTGATTTTATTGGGATTGTTTCAAGTTTCTCTCCATTTAGTTTGATGTTGGCTCCTGATTTACTCTATATTGCTTTTACTCTGTATAGTTATGGGCCTTGATTTCTGGATCTTTCTAAGACCTTTAACATGAAGAGATTTTTAATTTTGAGAAATGATTTCTCAATATGTAATGAGATGTGTTAATGTGTTTTTAATTGAGTATGTTTATATGGTAAATTACTTTGATAGAATTCTACATTTTGAAACATACCTGAAACCCTGGGTTGAAGTCTACTTCATCATGATATATTATCATTTTAATATGTTCTTGGATTCATTTTTTGAGAGCTATATTGAGTATTTTTGCACTGATTTTCATAAGGGATATTTATCTGAAGTTCTCTTTATCTTTGTTCGGTATTTGTGTGTTTTAGGTATAAGCATAATTGGGCTTCATAGAATAAATTATGTAATGTTCCTCCTGTTTCTATTTTGTGCAATAGTTTGAAGAGTGTTGGTATTAGGTCTTCTTAGAAAGTGTGATACAATTCTGCAATAAATTTATCTGGCACTGAGCTTTTTTTTTTTTTTTTTTTTTTCTCTCTCTCTCTTTTTGTTGGGAGACTGTTAATGACTGCCTCTATTCTTTCGGAGTTATGGGACTGTTTAGATGGTTTATCTGTATATGGGGTCTATCCAGAAAATTGTCTATTTCATCTAGATTTTTCCAATTTTGTTGAGTATGAGCTTCTGTAGTAGGATTTGATGATTCTTTTGGATATCCTCAGTTTTTGGTGTTATATCTCCTTTTTATTAATGATTTTGTTCATTTGAATACTGTCTCTGTATCCTCCTGTTAATCTGGCTAAAGGATTATTTATCTTGTTGAATTTTTTTTTCAAAAACGAAAAAAAAAAAAAAAACAAAACAAACAGCACCTGGTTTTGTTGATTCTTTGTATAGTTCTTTTTGTTTCTTCTTGATTTCAGCTCCGAGTTTGGTTATTTCCTGCTTTATACTCCTCTTCGGTGTATCTGCTTCTCTTTGTTCTTGAGTTTATAGATGTGCTGTCAAGCTGCTAATATATGCTGTATCCAGTTCCTGTTTGTATGTACTAAGGTCTATAAATTTTTCTCTTACCGCTGTTTTCATTCAGTCCTATAAGTTTGAGTATGTTGTGCCTTCATTTTCATTAAACTCTAAAAAGACTTTAATTTCTATACTTCACTTTTAAACAAGTTGTCATTGAGTAGAGTGTTGTTCAACTTCAATGTGTATGTGGGCTTTGTGTTGTTTGTGTTATTATTCAAGATCAGCTTTAGTCAGTTGAAAATGGTTATCTTGCTAAAAGCAATCTACAGATTCAATGCAATACCTGTCAAAATTCCAACTAAATTCCTCATAGAGTTAGAAAGAAAAGTTTATAAATTCATTTGGAATAACAAAAAAACCCAGGATATCCAAAATTATTTTCAACAATAAAAGAACTTCCGGGGGAATCACCACCCCTAATCTCAAGCTGTATTACAGATCAATAGTGATAAAAATTCAATGGCATTGGTACAGAGACAAGTAGGTGGATCAATGGTATAGAATTGAAAACCCAGCTATGAACCCACATACATATGAACTTCTGATTTCCCCCAAAGAACCTTAAGCCATTCAGTAGAAAAAAGACAGCATTTTCAACAAATGGTGATAGTTCAACTGGAGGTCAGCATGTAGAAAAATACAAATTAATCCATTCTTTTCTTTGTGCAACACTCAAGTTCAAGTGGACCAAGCACCTCCACATAAGACCACAATTACTGAAACTGACACAAGGCAAAGTTTAGAAGATCATCGAACACATGAGTACAGGGGTAATTTCCTGAAAGGAAAACCAATGGCTTTTGCTCTAAGATGAACAATCATCAAATGAGACCTAATGAAATTGAAAAGCTTCTGTAAGGCAAAAGTAAGTCAAAAGGTCAGCCAACATTGGGAAAAGATCTTTACAAATCCTACATCTGATAGAGGGCTAATATCCAAAGAACTCAAAAAGTTAGATTCCAGAGAACCAAGTAACTCTAATAAAATGTGGTGCAGAGCTAAACAAAGAATTCTCAACTGAGGAATACTGAATGGCTGAGAATCATGTATAGAAATGTTCAACATCCTTAGTCATCATGGAAATACAAATCAAAACAATGCTAATATTCTATCTCACATCAGTCAGAATGGTTAAGATTAAAAATTCAGATGACAGCAAATGCTGTCATGAATGTGGAGAAAGAGGAACACTAGTACATTGTTGGTGAGATGGCAAGCTGCTACAACCCTTTTGAAATCAGTCTGGTGGTTCCTCAGAAAAGTGAACATAGTACTACCAGAGGACCTAGCCTTAACACTCCTGGGCATTTTCTGGAAAATTGCTCCAACATATAACAAGCACACATGTTTCTCTATGTTTATAGCAGTTTTATCTAGAGTAGCCAGAAGCTAGAAAGAACCCAGATCTCCCTCAACTGAGGAATAGAATAAAAAAATGTGGCACATTTATACATAGAAATAGTACTCATCTATTAAAAACAATGATTTCATAAAATTCTCATGCAAATGAATGAAACTAGAATACATTATCCTGAGTGAAGTAACCCAATTATAAAAGAACAGGCATGGTATGCACTCATAGATACATGTATATTAGACAAGAAGAAGCTAGGAATACCCTCTATAAACCTCACAGACCACATGAAGCTCAAGAAGAAGGAAACTTGTTCATGGATGCTTCAGTTCTTTTTAGAGGGCAAACAAAATTCACAAGAAATGCACAGAAAGAGAACAAAGGAAATGCTATCCAGAGACTTCCCCACCTGGGGATTCATCCCCTATACAGGGACCAAACACTATTGGAGATACCAAGATGAACTTGCTGACAGCTGCCCAATAATAGTTGTCTCCTAAGAGGCTTTGCCAGAGTCTGACAAATACAGAGGTGTTTGCTCACAGCATATCATTATACTGAGCACAAGGTCCCCAATGGGGGTGTTAGATAAAGAGCTGAAGGAGCTGAAGGGGTTTGCAATCCATAGAAGAAAAAAAAAATATCAACCAAGCAGACCTTCTAGAACTCCCAGCAACTAAATCACCTTTGAAGAGTCCACACGTAGAGACCCAAGGATTCACCTGCATATGTAACAGAGGAAGGCCTTGTGGGATATAAATGGGAGGAGAGGCCCTTGGTTTTGGGAAAGCTTCATGCCCCAGTGCAGGAAAATACTAAGGCAGGAGGCAGGAGTAGGTGGATAGTGGTGGAATACCCACAGAAGCAGGTATGGGGAGGGTGGGATAGGGGTTTTCCAGAGTTGAGACAGGGAAAGAAGATACCATTTGAAATAGAAATAAATAAAATATTCAATAAAAATTGGTGATGACATTGAATACTGACACTTTAGATTATCCTTTAGAAGGTATGCATACGACATTGTTTGTACATACCAACAAACACACATACATACACATAAGGTAAAACTATTAGTTTTATGTTCCTTCACAATCATATATTAAAAAGATAAATAATATATTCAACATATTACTAACTTACCTTATTTCATGAAAAGAATTGAAATTTACTTGCTCATTTATTTTAGCATATCATATTACTACTAAATATAGTTGATTTGCTATGCAATAAATATATGTATTGACATAATTGAGCACACTAATACTTTCTTTAGAGATGTATTTATGTTTTCCCTCATGGTTTGTGTATGTGTGTGTATTATTTTTGATAGTTCATCCATGAGTTAATTTTTATCTTCAATCATATGTAAATGTCAATAATATGAAGATTTTCTTAAGACATATATTTTAGGACAATTATTCATTCTTCACTTTATTCTTTTCTTTCTTCCCTCCTATCTTAAAAAACAGAACATGTAATGTGGTATAAAATTTTTTTTGAGCTTAAATTCATTTTTAATTTTAATTTTATTTTATACAATGTGTAGACGGTTCCCTGTTCTCTGCATTTAGAAGTATACACAGTACAACTCTGTCAATTCTGTAAGTAATTTTTATAATTATGGTGTAACTCTATCCTTCCTGAAAACATTCAAAGTAAACACTTTATGTGCAAAAAAATTATTAAATTTTATTGTTATGTTTTATGAAACTATTACATTCTACATCAATGGAAGCATTTCTCAATACAATTACTGAGTTATTCAAATTCTGTATGTGCACATGTGTTACTGTAGTAATATAAATAGAACCTTTGTTGCTGAATCTTGGGTAGTATGAAGTTATCAAATATTTGGAGTGATTTAGTTCAAGCATACCAATTAATTATTTAAATGTATTTCACATATATCAAATGCTTTGTGAAACTGACAAATGTATATCTCATTATAATCTAAATCTGTCTTTAATTTGTACAATTTTATGTACAAATTTAAAAAAAACTCCACCAAGTCACAATATCTAGAAAATTCAAATAGCAACAGAGATGCATTCAATCTGAAAAAATGCCATTAGAATTTGGGTTTCAGACTTAGTATCATCATGAATCTCAGTGGAAACAAACTCTTGCAATATATCTTTTGATGTGGCACCTCAGAAGAAGAACTACTCTAAGATGCTTTAATTAGTCACTATAACTCTGAGTAATATATTTCAAATGGAACTTTGTATATTTTGATAATTATAAAAACATGTTTAAACATCTACTTATCTTACATATACTTACACAGTAAAAGCTAAACCATAACTTATATTACAACAAAACAGGGTTCCCTCAGCCTCATTTTGTCATCAACAAACAATACAGTTGATTGTTTTGATATTTTTCAAATGGAGAATCTTGTTCATCCTTTATTTTTCGAGAATCTCAATGATCAATTGATCTTTTATAAAGAAAGTACTTTAAACATTGATGAAAAACAAATTATTCATTCTTCAGTTGAGATGAAATGTTATGTACGCAGATATTGTGCCTATTTTCAAATGCATCATTGCAAATAGACACTAGACAAGTTTTAACAGCAAGTTCTTCATGTCAAGGTCAAAGCAAAATTGTCAATAAAGTTTTATCTACTCCTACTTCTTTGCTATACCTCTTGTCTCTTTTCTCATTCCTCTGGTGACTTTTTTTTAGTACAATGAAGTAGAATACTTATTCTCTTAATTTTTAGAATAGTTTAAATACTCAAAATTATGAAATATCAGTCATACAGTGTTGAATCCTCTTGGTAAAGATTTTTATATTTTTACATAAAGGGCTTTGTGGTTTCAAAGTATCATTATCCAGGATACATACATGGAGACATTCTCAGGAATCATATCATAGTCCTGCTTATACATAAACAATTCTAGTTTTGACTTTCTATACTGAAACAGACAGGTAGAGGAAAAGAAAACCTCCACCACCTGCATTGTCACTTAAATAATCTTGATGAATTTTGGTCTTACACAGAGTTGTCATTAACAATGAGCCAAACCAAAGTAAAATACAAAGAATATGATCATGTCTAACTTGACACTCTTTTTTTCAGTATAAATTATTTTTACCACTTTATTTTTAATAAAGAGGGATACATATATGGCATTTTAAAGGCATTTTGGCAAAACATTATATGAATATTTAAGTCAGAACTTAATTCTTGTAGAAGCTTGATAGCATGCAATAAAATCCCACTAGTTACCATAAGCATGAAGTACAGGTAGGACAGAACGTAACATGGAAACAGATTTCTTGTTGAGTATAGATTAAGCATAATGATCATTGAATACCAAAAATTGCCACAAGGCTAATATCTGAGATCTTGTACTATTGATGATTTGAGATCCAAGTGTACTACACTCTGAGAGGGTGCTATACATATATTTTTTCTCCTAAGAATGACTGAGAGTTTCTTTTTGGCCTTTGATTTTCTTGAGCGTCATATAGTCTGTGAGTTGTTTCTGAGGTGTTCAGAGTTGTCTGGAGTTTGTATACAATTATCAGTGACTGTATATTATGTGTGTTCTTTTGTGACTGGGTTACCTAACTAAGGATGATATTCCCTAGATGCATCCATTTTCTAAGGAATTTCATAAAGCCATTTTTTCTGATTGCTCAGTAGTACTCCATTGTGTAAATATACCACAATTTTTGTAACCATTAATCTACTGAAGGGCATCAGGGTTCTTTCCAGCTCTGGCTATTATAAATAGAGCTGCTATGAACATTGTGGTGCATGTGTTTTTATTGTATGTGGGATAATCTCTGGGGTATATGCCCAGAAGTAAAATAAAGTGTCTTCAGGTGGAACTACATCCAATTTTCTGAGGAACTGCCAGACTGATTTCCAGAGTAGTTGTAACAGTTTACAACCCCTCCAACAGTGGAGAAGTGTTCCTCTTTCACCACATCCTCTCCAGCATCTGCTGTCATCTGAATTTTTGATCTTAGCCATTCTGACTGGTGTGAGGTGGAATCTCAGTGTTGTTTTGATTTGCATTTCCCTGATGTTTAAGGATGTTGAGCACTTCCTTAGATGCTTCTCAGCCATTCGATATTCCTCAATTAAGAACTTTTTGTTTAGCTCTGTACCCCAATTTTAAAAAGGATTATTTGATTCTCTGGTGTTTACTTCTTGAGTTCTTTATATACCTTGGATATTAGGCCTCTATCTGATGTGGGGTTGGTAATGATCTTTTCCCAATCTGTTGGCTGCCATTTGGTTTATTGAAAATATCCTTAGACTTACAGAAACATTGCAAATCATTAAGTCTCATTTGTCAAACTTTGACCTTATAACACAAGCCACTGGTATTCTGTTCAGGAAAATTTTCCATGTGTCTATGTGTTCTAAGATTTTCTCTACTTTCTCTTATAATAATTTCAGTGTAATTTGTTTAATTTGGAGATCTTTGATCCACTTGCACTTGAGCAGTGACTCAGCTCTGTCTTTGTGAGCTCAGATGTGGGAGCTCTTGTGAGGGTGATCTGGTAGCTCAGCTCTATGTCCACAGGTCCTGAGTACTAATGTCAATGATCTGGCTCTTTTTCTAGGGAACTATGGACCCTTTTCCCAATAGCACAGTACTTTCTGCTCTCTGAGGACTCCCAATTTTCTCTCCCTGGGCCTATGTGTCAGACTCCTCTCTAGTCTTTATGTAAGAGGGTCTGTAGAATTGAACTTCAATTACTGCCTTTCCTGAGCAAATTCCAGCTCCCACTGATAAGGGCTTATGCCTTACTATGTGCCTGTGTGCCTAGACTTTGCACCAAAGCTTTGAAGGTGGATTCTGAGTCCCTATGTCAGAGGGACTTAACCGAAGGGCAGCGTTTTCTGCATGCTTGGCCTAGCCCTCTCTGCGCGTGCATCCATTCATATAGTTCATAGATATACATGTGTATATGTTTGTGAGAGGTTTCTTAGCTTGATTTCTGGTTTTCTGTTTGAGGGAGGATCAAATTGTACTTTTTAGTGTCCTGAAACACTAGGTTCCAAAACTTGAATGAGTATATATATATGTGTGTGTGTGTGTGTGTGTGTGTGTGTGTGTGTGTGTGTGTGTGTATTTTAGAAATGAAAAATCACATACATTTTATTTATTATGAAAATACACATATTTGTATTTGGCCTACATCTATATAATAAATGTATACTTTTCTGGATCATAAAACAAGGTATATTTATAACTTCTTCAGCTTAGGGATTTTATTAATTTTTTTATTCATTGCCATTTCAAATAATATCTCCCATCCCAGCTACCCCTCCCACTCATCCTCCCTCTTCCTCCAAATTTTTCCTTCTATATTGCTTGCCCAATCCATTCACCCACTCCTGCCTCACTGCTTTACCATCTCCCTATATTGGTGCACCAAACTTCTATAGGACCAAGGGCCTCCTCTCCTGATGATGTCAGATAAGGCCATCCTCTGCTACATACTTATCTGGAAATATGGCATCCTCCATGTGTACTCTTTTGTTGGTGGTTTATTCTCATGGAGATTTGGGTGGTTCAGTTCGTTAATATTGTTCTTTCTAATGGATTGCTATATCTTTCAGCTCTTTCATTCCTTCCTCTAGGTCTTCCATTGGGGTACCTGGGCTTAATCTAGTGGTTGGCTCTTAGTATCTGCATCTGTATTTGTCAGGATCTGGTAGAACTTCTTAGGGAACAGCTGTACCTGACTCTTGTTAGTTTCTTGGCATCAGTAATATTGTCTGGGTTTTGTTTCTACAGAAGGTAATGGATCCCTAGGTTGGGCAGTCTCTGGATGGCCTTCAGTTTCTGCTCCATTTTTTTATCCATCATTCCTTTGAAAAGACACATTTTTGAGTTAATAATTTTGAGATGTGAGTTGGCTACAAGTTCTTAAGTCTCCTGCTTCAGCTCTGTGAATGCCTGATGCAGTGTTTACATATATGCACAAACAACCGGAGCTTAGACACACAATTGAGGTCAGTTGAAAAGTCATCATATTTGTAAATTCTATATTTTATTTCTTTTCTAAATATAGTAATATAATCCAGCATAAGAATATTATTTAAAGTTATTAAGTTCAAATTTAAGGTATTAACATAAAAATATTATGAGTACATATGATGTTAAATCAAGCAAAGAAGAAATGTTACTAACCAATTTACCAAAATGCATGACATCTTTGCAGCATATCATTGAATTAAATTTTATTTAGGCAAAGTTGTGACTCTCTGGAAGACTTTCTAAAAGAGATTTCCTTGTTTAATTTTTCCATTCACCTAAATTAACAGATAATTGAATGTATTGAGGTTGCATGGTATAATATTTCAGTGCATAAATAACATTATGTTGATACAGCTGTGTTATTTGCATGTTTTGTCCTTGAAAACTTATTATTTCTATGTGTGATTAACCTTTGAATTCTTCTTTCTAGTTAATAAACAAAATCTATGTTTAATTGTTGCAATTCCATATAACGTAACTTTGCTGTAGATTAGCAGAATTTAGCCACATCTCTAAAGACATAGAAAAACAAGTTTTTATGAAATAAAAATATAATCAGCAGCATTATCTGTAATCAAAGCATGCAGTTCTAAAGCTGCAACTGTGATGTTGTGAACCTAAAGCAGTTTGCCACATCATCCTTGCTATGTGAAAAAGAAAACCTATATTATTATAAATTAGAAATTAAATATGTCTAACCTAACTATTGTTAGGTATGAATAAGTACCAAGGACCAGCCTTGGCTTGAAAAGGGAGGGGTTCCTGAGAAAAGGAATTTTAGAGAACTGTGGAAATCTCTCCCCCCACATATCCAATAATAAAAAAACAAAAACAAAGAAACATTATAAAACAATTGTGGGGCATGAGCCTTTATTATGGTCAAGACAGCTTTCTATGTAGATCTCCAGACAGTTCCACTATCACAAGCCAAGGCCATATCAATCTAGTAGTTTAATCCTGGCTCCCTTTGACTAGCCCATGAATCAATATTCCATGACAACCTCCAGCCCACTGGCTCTTAGAAAAAGACAGTAAACACATTTTAAATAACTATAAATGAATTCCAAGGTCGTGTCTTTGTAAGTACAAATAATAAATAAATGTTATTGGGTGGGATTCTAACTACTCCTGGACCTAATTTGTTCTGTCCCAGAATGACCTAAAACTCAGGAATCTGCCCGCCTTTGTATCTTTCTGACAAACTGGCATAGTTCACTGCCTCTGAGCTCTGAGAAGCTCTTCATAAAACAAATCATATTACATCATTGTATTTTGCTCAGTTGAGAATACACACACACACACACACACACATACACACACACACACACACACACACAATTTTATTTTTTTACTTATTCCCTTACATCCTTCTCACTGCCCCCATCCCAGCCATTCTCTCTCAAAATCCTTCCCCTGTCCTCATGACTTCTTTTTTGAGTGTCTGAGGGCACCATGGGTATCCCTTTCATCATGGCACCTCAAGTCTCTCAGAGTCTATGCACTTCCTACAATAAAATGAAGGTACCATGTTACACTCCACAGACCCAAAGAAGCTAAACAAGAAGGAAGTCACAAGGGAGGAAGCTTGACTTTCACATATAAGGGGGATTAAATATTCCTAAGGAGAAGAAGTAGGGAGTGATTTATGAGGATAGGGACTGGGAAGGGGACTGATATGTTCAGTATTAGGTATAAGGATGGACAGAAGAAAAAAATATAATTAGACATGGTTTTAATTGCACTTACAATCACATACAACACGTTTTATTTTTATTTTTTAATTAAACAACTTTATTTAAAAAAAAACAGATACATGTACAGATTTTAAAAGCATTTTTGTAGAGAAGTATATGAATTCTGAGTTATTTTTAAGGGCTGGCCTAAAGGTCACAGTGTTTACGATTATTATTAGACATTAGATGTTCACCTCCAGACTTGTGGTGTTGCTGATTACTATGGAGTCAGTACCTGTGGCAGAGAGGACACTTCTCCGAAGGAGGAACATAAAGTAAAACATACAAACAAGCCTTAAGCCTAGCAAATGTCAACACACACAGAGGCTCATGTCCTGCTGGCTCTGTTTCAAAGGCAGAAAACCATGTCACAGCAACCCTTCCACATGGCCAAGAAAAAATTGGCATATGAGCATCCAAGTGGCACTTATGTCTTCTGTTTCTGCTTGTCCATTTTCTCATCCTCATTAGCTTCCTTCCATTTTTAAACTGTTAGCAATTCTGAATTGATATAGTAAGTGTAAACAACACAAAACAAGAAATAAGAGAACACAAAAAAAAAACAAGTTTGTTCTTTGCACAATGGATAGATACTATAGTCATTGGCATGGTATTCAATAAAATAGTTATAGAATAATAAAAGTTTTATTTATATTCATGATTTTACCACATTTGAAGAATCTATCCCTAGTGGTATAATGACACACAGAAATAATCAAAGGTCCCTAGCAAGCTGAGGGAGGAGGATCACAGATTTGGAATTTGCAAAAGCAGAAAAACCCAGGTTTCATGAAAGTATAAGATATAAGGTTAATGTTGATAGTTTTTCAAGTTCAGTCTCCAGTTGCTCTCTATTGGCTCCATTTAGCAAATAATATTCTTTAGAAGGTAAGCTTCATACTGTGTCTCCATGGATACAAGCCAAGCTCCTCTGTAACCATGGAACGAAGAATATAGAACACACACACAGTCACACACACACACACACACACACACAGAGAGAGAGAGAGAGAGAGAGAGAGAGAGAGAGAGAGAGAGAGAGAGAGAGAGAGAGAGATTCATAGGTATCAGAGAAGACAATAGCAACCAACATTATTTTACCATCATGATCTTTAATAATGATAATGAAGGAAGAAACTGCTAATATACAATTAAATCACAGGGAAGCAGAGAGGGGACAGAAAAAGATATAAGATGCTTAGGTTTAAATTCTTATTCTGTCATGATGGTGAGATGCATGCTAGATAGTTCTCCCCTAGAAAACTGTAAACTTGATAAATGATGGGACATCTATTCAGAAAGGTTATGGTGGTGATACACTGGATGAAAATACAGTATGATGTCAGGAAAAAGGTCATGATCACTGACAAAGCAAGACTTTAGAGAGTTCCTTTTCAGACACATGGCCCAAGGACAAGTTTTCAACTCAAGTCACTTTTACAGTTCTAAGACTCAACTCACACCACAAGTACATTTTCTAAGATTAATGTGAATAGGCTATAAAGAAAATAAATTATACAAAATATTATTTTAGTATGTGTGAGTAGGGAGACATATATTTACATATGGCATGTGTTTTGTAGACCTCTGTTCAGTTAAACACACATTAAGTATACCTTAAATTTTAGATAACTCCTATGGAGGAGTTAGCTTCTTACAGAAATAAGTTCCATGAAATGCAATCTTGAATCAACAGATTAAATGTTCTTTTGAAATTCATTTCAGATTAATGATGCAGTGGTGATTGCTTTTTCTTCCCACCTTTGTTTTATTTTATTATTTTATTGGATAGTTTATATATTGACATTTCAAATGTTATCCCCTTTTCATGTTCCTTCTCTCTCATGCACTCCTTCATCTGCAAAGATATTCCTTCGCCTACCCACTCACGTCCACCTCAACAACTTGGCATTCCCCAACATTGGGAAAATGAGCCTTCACAGGACCAAGGGCTTCTTTTCCTATCGATGCCATCCTCTGTAACATATGTGGCTGGAGTCATGGGTCCCTCTATGTGTACACTTTGATTGATGGTTTAGTCCCTGAGAGCTCTGTGGGGGTCTTGTTGTTTGATATTATTGTTCTTCCTATGGGTTGCAAACCTCTTCAGCTCTTTCAGGCTTTTCTCTAACTCCTCCATTGGAGTATTGTACTCAGCCTGATGGTTATCAGGAAGCTACTTAACTTGTATCAATAAGGCTCTGGCAGAGCCTTTTTGAAGACATCCATATCAGGTTCCTTCCAGCAAGCACTTTTTGGCATCAGCAATTGTGGATGGGTTTGGTGGCTGCATACGGGAGGTAGTATTTGCTATTATGTTCAATATAAAAATAAGTAATTACACTTCAAAACAAGTGCCCTACATGAATGAAATATTCTGTGACAGTTTTATTACATATATAAAAACTTCAATTTTCCAAAATTATTATGTATAAAATAATTTTCTATTTCATCTTTAGTCATTGTTATTTTAGATAAAAAGGTAGAGTTATCTACACTCCTAAAATCATGATTGTACAGAACATAAAATCTGTTAGCCCTGTTAGCATTAAACATATCTGACTCTGTACCCATTGTAAAGGAAGAAATCTAGGTTTCAGTTATTAGTAATAATCAAGTTCCTTTAAGATGATTTCTTCTCATTACATATATACCTGACTCTTTCAAGATTGAGGACATCTCCTCAATCATTTAGTTATTATTAGTAACATGAAGCATCATATAAATTTTGAAAATGCTTTTCTTGATAAGGCAGTTGACATACAGATTAATTGATAAAATAAAATTAACATATGTAAAACAAACAACAATATTATGGTCATTTATACTTCAGGTCTTTCTTACTTGAAGTATGCTGCATATTATTTAATTCACATTATTTGTGAATAATACCCAAATCAATATTTAAATCAAGTAGCATCTTTATCAAGTGACCCCAATACCTGCATCAAAATGTTTAGAAAATGATACAATCTGAGGGCCAGGGATCTTGTTCAGCCTCAAAGTGCATCATATTTAGATGCAATATATATGTAATAGTAATAGCAGTATTCTCTTATATTTCTATGAAAATGTAAGCACAGAAATTTTAATCATATGGTTCAATAGACACATCCTGGGAAAAATCTCAAAAATGTATTCTCAGATACTAGATTTGCATTGGCCCTGGCACCATTTTTAAGTAATACTATACTGAAACAAACCAAACATTTTCTTTTACCCTCAATTCTTCTTTGTTATTAAAATAAGACTTAAGAAACAATGATATTTTTAACATTTTTTTTTAATTTTGAGATTATAATATAATTACAACTTTTTGGATCTATTTTTTATTTAATCCCTTGCATATATAAACTCCTGGAATTCTTTCAAATTTATGTCCTATTGTTTTTAAAAATTGTTATTATAAGCATATGTATATGAAACACACACATAATAAACATATATATATATATATATATATATATATATATATAAACATATATCACATATACCCACATATGTACATAGTCATATGTATTTCTAAATAGAACATTCACTGTGTATTTACTATATATATTTAGGTTTTCATGGTCAAACTTTGGTATTTCATAACCAAGTGGTGTATAGTTGATTTATAAAGCATTGTCCATATTCATGTAGTCATGTAGGTTTTCTTATTGCCCTTCTTTAAAACATCCTTTTTAACATTTTTTTCTAACTACATGAGTCTGAACACTGCCTCCTACCTTGCAAGTACAGTGTGACTTTTTGTTTGTTTGTTTGTTTTATCTTATATTCAGCAATCCTTGAAGATGTTTTTCTTTTTCTTTTTTTAAAACAACTTTATTATACAAAAAAAGATAAATGTACAGATTTTAAGCATTTTTTGCATAAAATTATACAATACATTTTTGTCAGTACCTTTTTTAGATTTAAAATGAATTTTACAAAAAACTATATGAATATATTTTTTAGTCAATACTTGATTTTTTAAAGGTTTGATAGTATGCATTGAAAACTTACTAGTTACAATGAGCATGAAGTACATTAAAATGAAATGTAACATGAAAATAGTCAAAGTTTTCTTGTCGAATAAAAATTTTTTTTGTTTTGTTTTGTTTGGTTTTATTTATTTCTTGGACTTCATACACTCTGTGAGTTGTTTCTGGGGCAGTGCGAGCCTCTGGGGTTAGCATCCCTTTATCAGTGACTGCATATTATGTCTGTTCTTTTGTGACTTGGTTATCTCACTCAGAATGATATTCTCTAGATGCAGCCATTTTCTTAAGAATTTGGTCAAGTTATTATTTCTGGCAGCTGAGTAGTATTCCATTGTGTAAATGTACCACAATTTTTGTATCCATTCACCTTCTGAAGGACATCTGAGTTCTTTCCAGCTTCTGGCTATTATAAATATAGCTGCTATGAACATTGTGGTGCATATATCTTTGTTGTGTACTAAGGTATCCCTGGGGTATATGCCCAAAAGTGGAATAGCTGGGTCTTCAGGTAGTAATATGTCCAATTATCTGAGGTATCGCCAGACTGATTTCCAGAGTCATTGTACTAGTTTGCAACCCCACCAACAGTGGAGAAGTGTTCCTCTTTCTCTGTAACCTTGCCAGAATCTGTTGTCATCTGAGTTTTGGATCTTGGCCAATCTGGAGTGAGGTGGAATCTCAGGGTTGTTTTGATTTGTATTTCCCTGATGGCTATGTATGATGAGCACTTCCTCAGATATTTCTCAGCTATTCGATATTCCTCAACTGAGAACGTTTTGTTTAGCTCTATACCCCATCTTTTAACAACTTCATTTTACAAAACAAAGATAAATGTACAGATTTTAAGCATTTTTTGCATAAAATTATACAATACATTTTTGTCAGTACCTTTTTTAGATTTTAAAATGAATTTTACAAAAAACTATATGAATATATTTTTTAGTCAATACTTGATTTTTTAAAGGTTTGATAGTATACATTGAAAACTTACTAGTTACAATGAGCATGAAGTACATTAAAATGAAATGTAACATGAAAATAGTCAAAGTTTTCTTGTCAAATAAAATTTTTTTTGTTTTGTTTTGTTTGGTTTTATTTATTTCTTGGACTTCATACACTCTGTGAGTTGTTTCTGGGGCAGTGCGAGCCTCTGGGGTTAGCATCCCTTTATCAGTGACTGCATATTATGTCTGTTCTTTTGTGACTTGGTTATCTCACTCAGAATGATATTCTCTAGATGCAGCCATTTTCTTAAGAATTTGGTCAAGTCATTATTTCTGGCGGCTGAGTAGTATTCCATTGTGTATATGTACCACAATTTTTGTATCCATTCACCTTCTGAAGGACATCTGAGTTCTTTCCAGCTACTGGCTATTATAAATAGAGCTGCTATGAACATTGTGGTGCATATATCTTTGTTGTGTACTAAGGTATCTCTGGGGCATATGCCCAGAAGTGGAATAGCTGGGTCTTCAGGGAGTAATATGTCCAATTATCTGAGGTATCGCCAGACTGATTTCCAGAGTGGTTGTATTAGTTTTCAACCCCACCAACAGTGGAGAAGTGTTCCTCTTTCTCTGTAACTTTGCCAGCATCTGTTGTCATCTGAGTTTTGGATCTTGGCCTACCTGGTGTGAGGTAGACTCTCAGGGTTGTTTTGATTTGTATTTCCCTGATGGCTAAGGATGTTGAGCACTTCCTCAAATATATCTCAGCTATTCGATAGTCCTCAACTGAGAACATTTGATTTAGTTCTATACCCCATTTTTAACAACTTTATTTTACAAAACAAAGATAAATGTACAGATTTTAAGCATTTTTTTGCATAAATTTATACAATACATTTTTGTCAGTACCTTTTTTTCAGATTTTAAAATAATTTTTACATAAAACTATATGAATATATTTTTTAGTCAGTACTTGATTTTTTTTAAAGGTTTGATAGTATGCATTGAAAACTTACTGTTACAATGAGCATAAAGTACATTAAAATAAAATGTAACATGAAAATAGTCAAAGTTTTCCTGTCGAATAAAGATTTTTTTTGTTTTGTTTTGTTTTGTTTTATTTATTTCTTGGACTTCATACAGTCTGTGAATTGTTTCTGGGGCAGTGCGAGCCTCTGGCTTTAGCATCCCACTATCAGTGACTGCATATTATGTCTGTTCTATTGTCACTGGGTTATCTCACTCAGGATGATCTTCTCTAGATGCAGCCATTTTCTTAAGAATTTGTTCAAGTCATTGTTTCTGGTGGCTGAGTAGTATTCCATTGTGTAAATGTACCACAATTTTTGTATCCATTCACCTTCTGAAGGACATCTGGGTTCTTTTCAGCTTCTGGCTATTATAAATAGAGCTTCTATGAACATTGTGGTGCATATATCTTTGTTGTGTACTAAGGTGTCTCTGGGGTATATGCCCAGAGTGGAATAGCTGGGTCTTCAGGTAGTATTATGTCCAATTATCTGAGGTATCGCCAGACTGATTTCCAGAGTGGTTGTATTAGTTTGCAACCCCACCAACAGTGGAAAAGTGTTCCTCTTTCTCTGCAACCTCGCCAGCATCTGTTGTCATCTGAGTTTTGGATCTTGGCCAATGTGTTGTGAGGTGGAATCTCAGGGTTGTTTTGATTTGTATTTCCCTGATGGCTAAGCATGATGAGCACTTCCTCAGATATTTTTCAGCCATTCGATATTCCTCAATTGAGAACGTTTTGTTTAGCACTGTACCCCATTTTTTAATAGGGTTATTTGATTCTCTGGTGTCTAGCTTTTTGAGTTCTTTGTATACCTTAGATATTAGTCCTCTATCTGATGTGGATTTGGTAAAAATTTTTCACATTCTGTTGGCTTTCGTTTTGTTTTCTTGACAATTTCCTTAGCCTTACAGAAACTTTGCAATCTCATTAAATCCATTTGGTAATCTTTGACCTTAGACCTTGAGCCATTGGCGTTTTGTTCAGAAAATTTTTTCCTGTGCCTATATTTTCTAAACTTTTCCCTACTTTCGCATCTAATAGTTTCAGTTTATCTGGTTTAATGTGGAGATCTTTGATCCACTTACACTTGAGCTTTGTACAAGGAGATAAGAAAGGGTTTATTTTCATTCATTTGCATGCTGAGTGCCAGTTGGACCAGCACCATTTGTTGAATAGGCTGTCCTTTTTCCATTGAATGTTATGGCTCCTTTGTCAAAAATCAGGTGGCCATATATGTGAGGGCTCATTTCTGGATCTTCTATTCTATTCCATTGATCCACATGCCTATTTCTGTACCAGTACCATGCAGTTTTCAGCACAATTGCCTTGTAATGTAGCTTGAGGTCAGGGATAGTGATTCCCGCAAATGTTTTCTTGTTGTTGAGGCTGGATTTTGCTATTCTAAGTCTTTTGTTGTTCCATATGAAATTGCACAATGATCTTTCCAATTCTATGAAGAACTGTGTTGTAATTTTTATGGGGATTGTGTTGAATCTGTAGATTGCTTTTGGTAGGATGGCCATTTTTAAAATATTGATCTTTCCAACCCATGAGCATGGGAGGTCTTTCCATTTTCTGAGATCCTTCTCAATTTACTTCTTTAGAGGTTTAAAGTTCTTGTTGTACAGTTCCTTCACTTGCTTAGTTAGAATCACACCAAGGTATTTCATAGTTTTTGTGACAATTTAAAAGGGTACCTATTCCCTAGTTTCTTTCTCCACATGTTTGTTCTTTGAATATAAGAAGGCTACTGATTTGTTTGAGTTGATCTTGTATCCAGCCACTTTGCTGAACTTGTTTATTAGCTGTAGGAGTTCTCTGGTGGAGTTTTTGGTGTCACTTAAGTACACTATCATGTCATCGGCAAAGAGTGATGTTTTTATCTCTGTCTTTCCAATTTGTATCCCCTTGATCTCCTTTTGCTGTCTAATTGCTCCAGCCAGGAATTCCAGTACTATTTTGAATAGGTAGGGGGAGAGTGGGCAGCCTTGTCGAGTCCCTGATTTTAGTGGGATTGCTTCAAGTTTCCCACTGTTAAGTTTGATGTTGGTTGTTGGTTTGCTGTATAATGCTTTTATTATGTTTAAGTATGGACCTTGGATTCCTGTTTTTTCCAGGACTTTTAACATGAAGGGGTGTTGAATTTTGTCAAATGCTTTCTCAGCATCAAGTGAGATGTCCGTTTGATTTTGTTCTTTGAGTTTGTTTATATGGTGAATTACGTAATGGATTTCCTTATATTAAACTATCCCTGCATCCCAGGGATGAAGCCTACTTGGTCATGATAAATGATCGTTTTGATGTGTTCTTGGATTCGGTTTGCAAGGATTTTGTTGAATATTTTTGCGTCAATGTTCATAAGTGAGATTGGTCTGAAGTTCTCTTTCCTTGTAGGGTCTTTGTGTTGTTTAGGTACGAGGGTTATTGTAGCCTCAAAAAATGAGTTGGGTAGTATTCCATCTGATTCTATCTTTTGGAATAGTTTGCAGAGTATTGGTGTTATATCCGCAATAAATGTGCGATAAAATTGAAGATGTTTATCAGCTATAGAAATTCAGGATTCGAATATTTATGTCTGGTTATGTACACTATCATATTACTTGTAAATAATATTTTCAACTCTTTCTTCCATATTTATATCTCCTTTATCTCTCCCAGTTGTGTATGACTTTACCTAAAACTTGAAGAACTCTATTAAATAGATTCAAAGAGTTGTCATCCTGTCTTGTTCTTGATTTTAGTGGGACTTCTTTGAGTTTCTACCCATTTATGTTGATTTTGGCACAACATAGCATCAGTAATGATATCAGAAATTGGTTTCAACACATGGAATGAAACCCAAGTTGGACCAATCATTGGTCAGTAATTTTTAGTCTCTGCTCCACTTTTGTCCCTACCTTCCTTTTAGACAGGAGCAATTTGTCATCAATGTTTTATAGGTGTGTTTATGTTCCCATCTTCCCAGTGGAGGTTCTGTCTGACTACTGGAGCAGTTTCTTCTTGTTCCATGTCTGTACTGTTGGACATTTCAGCTAAGGTCAACCAAACTGAGTCCCGAGAACCTCCCCTATCTGTTATTTAGTTAAGGGACATCTATGTTGTTTTCAGTTTCTGGCTTTTATAAATAAGACTGCTATGAGCATGTGTCTTTGTGATGTATATGGCAGAGTATCTTTTGAGTACATGCCATCAGCTCTATAGCTGGGTCTTCAAGTATAACTATTTTCAATTTTCTGTGAAACCACTACATAGATTTCCAATACGATTGTATAAATTTGCAATCCCACCAAAAATTAAAGAGTGTTCTCCTCTCTCTACATTCTCTCCAGCATGTGCTGTCACTTGACATTTTGATCTTATTTATTCTGGTTGGTGTAAGGTGGAATCTCAGGGTTATTTGATCTATATTTCTCTAATAAGTAAAGATGTTAAACATTCTTTAAGTACTTCCAGCCACTTGAGATCATTTTGTTGTGATTCTTTCTGTAGCTTTTCCCTCTATTTTTAAATTGGATTCTTTGGAGTTTTTGAAGTCTAACTTCTTAATTCGTTATATAGTTTGGATATTAGCCCTCTATCAGCTTATAGTAAGTTTTCTTTGCTATGCTTAAGTATAACACCCAAATTCTAATATATGAAACACCTTTATCACAAAGGGTCTTAATTTCTTGTTTGTTTATATGTTGAGCTACACTGATTGATTTTTGTATGTTGATTCATTCTTGCATCATGGGGATATAGCCTAAATGATCTTTTGGTATGTTATTGGATTTTATTGCAAGCATTTTAGTATTTTAGCATCTATGTTCATAAGGGAAATTAGTCTGTAATTTCCTTTTTTGTTGAATCATTGTGTGGTTTGCCTATTAGGGTGACTGTGGCTTCATAAAAGGGATTTGGCAATATTGTTAAGTTTATACTTTGTGGGATTAATTTGTAAAGACAAAACCTTATTCAAACTAAAAGGTAGAGAGAGAATATACAAAAAAATTAGAAACAGAAAGGAGAACATAACAAAGACACTGAAGAAATTCAAAGGATTACTTGGTAATACACTAAAAGCTTATACTACACAAAGTTGGAAAAATGTAAAAGATTTTACCAAAGTCATATCAATATAAGATAAAGAACTTAAAGTTTGTTGTGTTTAAATACATAAACAATATCCCACAATTTAATAAATAAAAAAAGAGTGGTTCTGTGATCAATTCTATGGTAGATGGGCATTCTGAATAGAACAGTGACTCACATGTTTGTATATATGGCCAAGAGTAGTATAGCTGGATTAAGTGAAAAATCTATATCTAGGATTTTGATAAACATCCCAACTGGCTATACTCTTTTACAATAATAAAAAGTATAAATAAATGTTTTCCTTTCCTGAATACAAGAGTAAGCATTTCTCACCATTAGAATTTCTTTTATCATTTATTTTTTCCTTAGCTACTCTTATTGGAGTAATGTAAAATCTCAAAGTACTTTTTAAGATTCATTTTTCTTGTGAATAACTATGTCCCAAACTATTTTCTTCAATTTTATTAGATATTCTCTGCATTTACATTTCAAATGTTATACCCTTTCTCTTCATTCTCCTTTCTCCACTCCCTCAACTTGCTTCCAAGAAGGGGCTCCTTCTCTCATTTACTCTCTACACCTCAGTGCCTTGGTTGATGATGGTTTTATTCTTCCCTTGAGGGTGCAAACCCTTCAGTTGTTTCTCTAGATCTTTTTTTGGGGTCCCTGTGTTCAGTGTGATGTTTATCTGCAAGCATCCTCATCTATAACTACATGACTCTGGAAAAGCTTCTGTCTTAAGGTTTTATTGCTGTGAACAGACACCATGACCAAGGCAGTCTTATAAATAATAACATTTAACTGAGGCTGGCTTACAGATTCAGAGGTGCAGTCCATTATCATCAAGGCCTGAGCATGGCAGCATCCATGCTGGCATGGTGCAGGAAGAGCTGAGAGTTCTACATCTTCATCCAAAGGAAGCCAGGAACAGACTAAGCATTCTTCAGCAGCTAGGAGGAATGTCTCCAAGCCCACCCCCAGAGTGACACATTTCCTCCAACAAGGCAACACTTTCTAATAGTGCCACTCCCTGGGCTAAGCATATGCAAACCATCACAGCCTCTGAGGAGACATCCATGCCTGGTGCCTGTCAGTAAACACTTCTTGACATCAGCAATAGTGCTTGGGTTTGGTGGCTGCATATGGGGTAGTTCTCTGCAGGCGAGGCAGTCTCTGTAGATCTTACCTTCAATTCCTGCTCCTCTTTTTTTTTCTTTTTAATTTTTTCCTGCTCCTATTTTACCTTGTATTTTCTTCCATGTTCTATTCTCCCTTCTAAGAAGGACTGAGGCATCCACATCCGGCCTCCCTTCTTTTTGAGCTTCAAAATTTCTGTGGATGGTTTTAAGTCTGGTCTCTATGTTTTTTATGTTTTTAAGGACTCTATTTACTTTCTTGTTCCATCTTAAAATTTGTTATATATTTCTTGGCATAAGGTTATTTATTGTTTTAGTGTTTTACCTATTTGGAAAACCAGCAATCTGTAAGCTGTATAGCTATTAAGTAGGTTTTCTCAAATCCCCAATGAAGCCTTTTTATTTAAATTACAAAATCCTTTGCTCTACAGAAGGTTTAGGTACAATAGAAGCTACCTAAAGAGAAAAATAATCAATCTTATTCACCTATAATCTCTTCCCAGTGCAATAGGGGAAGAATGTTATAGAATTAACTAATCATTTCCTGATTATATTTAAGATTCTATTCACAAGTTTAAATCTATCCTTTCTCTTATAAATGTGGTCAAGAAAATAGAGAGGCCATAAGCTTTGAGGGAGAACCTACTACTGTTCTATGATTTGCTAAATGGGTGTAGTATAAAATCAGTTCTTAATAACTCATTGTTATAACCACAGATTAATGGAGCCATCAACCCTCTTGATTATCTCTGCTTTCAGGATATGATGATTAACACAGAAAATTACAGTGAAACAATACACAGAAAATTAGAGACTGAAAAGAGTGATAGTCATGTGGCATCTATAAAACATACATGTTTTCTATGTTGAGAGACCATTTTGAGTAAGAGAAGGAAGAAAGTAGCAATCGGAGGCACTGTGTGACTACAAGCAAACAATGGTTTTTAAGTCAAAGCAGACAAATTGCCTATTTGAGTACATAGCAGTAGAGGCGGCATACACAAGTTCTGTACAGTCCTGATCCAACAAAATCTCACGATTGAGAGTAAAGTTCCATCCCTTACTATATAGCTATTAGTAAATAACTCTTAGCTACCAAAAGAAAAGAATTAGTTTTCTATAAGAATTTGGCTGCTGGTAGGTTGCCCATGTGGAAGACAAGAGGACACATTGTTTACTTAGAAAGTGAGGGAGGTGGGTCTGGGAGTAGTAAGGGAAGGAAGAATACATGATCAACATTCATTATTCTATAAATATTTGTCTATATTACCAATGATCTAATTATATTATATACAAAATGAACTAATATAAAATAATAAAGTGAGGAAAACTTATATTATCATTTAGTAACAAATATTTTCTAAAAACTATTTCATATATTAAAACATTTGTAATAAGAGTTAGAGTAATATTAAGCTTGAATCACCTTGGATTGTTGAAAGTAAGTAGAGTTCCACTAGGCCAATATATTAAGGCATTTTAGAGCATATATACCCTGTGGTTCCTTTGTAAAAGCAAATCAAATGTTCTCTTAAATAAGAAGTCAGTTCTAAGCCAACTAAAATGTATCCCACATAACCTGTTCAATAAAACCTTAAAAGACGATTTTCTACCCGTTCTTTTGTTAGCTTCTACTAGTCCTTTATGGTTGACACAGTTTCGCTATGTGCTTCCTAGGTTGTGCTTTGACATGTCATAGATTTATCCCATTCAGCTGCCTCTTTGGGCAGTCTTTTCCAACAGCTGTGCTTCATCACTCTTTCATTTGTCCAGAGAATACTAAGTGGTAGCCTGCTGTCAGGCTGCTGCCAAAGAAAATTAGATGCTGTGATTCCTGTGCAGTGCCCCAATTACAGCCAGGAACAGCTTTTACCAAGCTGTACATGCCCCAAAGTGTGGGCATCATGGGTTTCTGATGGAAAGTAGTTGTTCCCAGGAATGGTATTCATGGATGATGGCATTCATTTTACAGTAATTCTGAACCCAAAATGTTAACTTTATATAAATGCCTAGATTTTTCAGATCAATGTCTACAGAATTTTAAATACAGTTTTAAATGTGGTGTTTGTTAAGTATTTAGATGAATATAACTATAAATTGAGGGCAAAATTTGCAGTTGGAACATTACATATATTTGGAATAGCTTTTAACAAAATGACATCTTGAGCTCATTTATACATAAAGAATAAATGATGATGTTGTCTGGTATCACTGAGAGGGGAGGCCCTTGGTCCTGTGAAGGCTTGATGCCTGAGCAAGGGAAATTCGAGGGTGGTGGGTCAAGAGTGGGTGGGTGGGTTGGGGAGCACCATTGTGGAGGCAGGGGAAATGGGACAGGGAATTTTCAGAGGAGAAACCAGGAAGGGAGATAACATTTAAAATGTAAATGAATAACATACCATATAAAAGTTTCAAAAAGGATATTTACATAAATGAACAGCATAAGTACAAATACTTGATACACATGCAAATGCACAAATGTATTTGATACATATACACACATTCAAATGTATTATAAACATATATGCTACCTTTTGCATCTATTAAAAACTTTAATTTAAAAGACAAAGATAAATGTATAGATTTTAAGCATTTTTACATAAAACTTTATGAATACATATTGTCAGTACTTTATTTTTTTAAAGGTTTGATAGTGTGCATTAAAATCTTACTAGTTACAATGAGCATAAAGCACATCTAAAACAAGATGTAAACTGGAAATAGTCAAAGTTTTCCTGGTGTGTAAAGATTAAGCATAAGGTTTTTCTTTAATTTTTTTTCTTTTTTCTTTTCTTTTTTTTTTTTTTTTTTTTTTTGGCTTTCATTTTCTTTAACTTCATATATTCTGTGATTTGTCTCTGGGGTATTCAGAGCTTTCTTGTGTTAGTATCCAGTTATCAGTGACTGCATATTATGTCTGTTCTTTGTGACTGGGTTACCTCACTCAGGATGATATTCTCTAGATGCATCCATTTTCTTAAGAACTGCATAAAGTCATTGTTTCTGATAGCTGAGTAGTACTCCACTGTGTAAATATACCACAATTTTGTATCCATTCATCTACTGAAGGACATCTGGGTTCTTTTTAGCTTCTGGATATTATGAATAGGGCTGCTATAAACATTGTGGTGCATGTGTCTTTGTTGTATGTTGGAGCATCTCTGAAGTATATGCCTAGAAATGGAATAACTGGGTCTTCAGGTTGTACTATGTCCAATTTTCTGAGGAAGCACCAGACTGATTTCCAGAGTGGTTGTACCAGTTTAAAACCCCACCAACAGCGGAGAGGTGTTCCTCTTACTCTACATCCTTGCCAGCATTTGATGTCATCTGAATGTTTGACCTTAGCCATTCTGGTTGGTGTCAGGTAGAATCTCAAGGTTGTTTTGATTTGCATTTCCCTGATGGCTAATGATGCTGAGCACTTTCTTAGATGCTTCTCAACCATTCGATATTCCTCAATTGAGAACTTTTTTGTTAAGCAGTCTACCGCATTTTAATAGAGTTGTTTGATTATCTGGTGTCTAACTTCTTGTGTTCTTTGTATACCTTGGATATTAGGCCTCTATCAGATGTGGGGTTGGTAAAGATCTTTTACCAATCTGTTGGCTGCCATTTTGTTTTCTTAACAGTGTCCTTAGCCTTAGAGAAACTTTGCAATATCATTAAGTCCCATTTGCCAATCTTTGACCTTAGAGCATGAGCCATTGGTGTTCTGTTTAGGAAATTTTCTTCTGTGCTCATGTGTTCTAAAGTTTTCCTATTTCTCTTCTAATAATTTCAGTGTACCTGGTTTAATGAGGAGATTTTTGATTCATTTGCATTTGAGCTTTGCAAAAGGTCATACGAAAGATTCTATTTTCATTCTTCTTCATGCTGAGTGCCAGTTGGACTAACACTATTTGTTGAAGAGGCTGTCCTATTTCCATTTAATGTTAATAGCTCCTTGTCAAAAATCAAGTGACCATATATGTGAGGGTTCATTTCTGGATCTTCTATTCTATTCCATTGATTCACGTGCATATCTGTGTCCAATTACCATGCAGTTTTCAGCACAATTGCCTTGTAATATAGTTTGAGGTCAGGGATAGTGATTCCTGCATATTTTTTTCTTGTTGTTGAGAGTGGATTTAGCTATTCTAGGTTTTTTTTTTATTGCAGATAATATTGCACATTGATCTTTCTAACTCTAGGAAGAATTGGGTTGGAATTTTGATGGGGATTGAGTTGAATCTGTAGATTGCTTTTGGTAAGATGGCCATTTTTACGATGTTGATCCTTCCAATCCATGAGCATCAGAGATCTTTCCATTTTCTGAGATCTTCTTCTAGGAGAGATTTAATATTCTTCTTATACAGTTCCTTCACTAGCTTAAGTATAGTCACACCAAGGTATTTCATATTTTTTGTAACTATTACAAAGTGTATAGTTTCCCTAATTTCTTTCTCTGCATGTTGTCCTTTTAGTAGAGGAAGTCTACTGATTTGTTTGAGTTAATTTTACATCCAGCCACTTTGCTGATATTGTTTATCAGCTGTAGAAGTTTTCTGGTGGAATATTTGGGGCTACTTACTTACACTACTATGTCTTCTGCAAACAGTGGTGTTTTTACTTCTTCCTTACCAATTTGTATCCCTCTGATTTCTTTTTTCAGTCTAATTCCTCTGGCCCGGACTTCCAGTACTATGTTGAATAGGTTGAGAGAGAGTGGGCAGCCTTGTCTAGACTCTGATTTTAGTGGGGTTGCTTCAAGTGTTTCACCTTTAAATTTGATGTTGGCTATTGGTAAGCTGTATATAGCTTCTATTATGTTTAGGTATGGGCCTTGAATTCCTGTTCTTTTCAAGACTTTTAACATGAAGAGGTATTAAATGTTGTCAAATGCTTTCTCAGAATCTAGTGAGATGACCATGTGATTTTTTTTGTGTTTTTTTTTTTTTTTTTTTTTAACATGGCTGATTGTATTGATGGATTTCCATATATTAAACCATTCCTGCATCCCAGGGATGAAACCTACTTGATCATGGTGAATGATCGTTTTGGAGTGCTCTTTAATTTGGTTTGGAAAGATTTTATTCGTTATTTTTGTACCAATGTTCATAAGTGAGATTGTTCTGAATTTATCTCTCCTTGTAGGGCCTTTGTGTGGTTTAGGAAGGAGGGTTATTGTGGCCTCAAAAAATGAGTTCAGTAGTGTTCCATCAGTTTCTATTTTGTGAAATAGCTTGGACAATATTAGTATTAGGTCATCAATAAATATCTGATAAAATTCTCTACTGAATCCATCTGGACTTGGGCTTTTTTTTTTTTTTTTTTTTTTTTGGTTAGGAGACTTTTGATAACTGTTTCTATTTCATTGGGTGTTATGGGATTATTTAGATGGTTTACCTGGTCCTGGTTTAACTTTAGTATGTTGTATCTGTCTAGGAATTCATCCATTTCCTCCAGATTTTTCAGCTTTGTTGAGTGTAGGCTTTTGTAGTAGGATCTGCTGATTTCTTGATTTTCCTAAGTTTCAGTTGTTATGTCTCTGCTTTCCTTTCCGATTTTGTTCATTTGGATATTCTCTTTTTGCCCTCTAATTATTCTGGATAATGGATTATCAATCTTGGTTAATTTTCACAAAGAACCAACTCTTGGTTTTGTTGATTCTTTGAATGGTTCTTTTTGTTTCTATATGGTCAATTTCTGCTCTGAGTTTTATTATTTCTTGCCATCTACTCCTTTTGGTTGTATCTGCTTTTTTATGTTTTTTGTTTTTTTGTTTTTTGTTTTTGTTTTTGTTTTTTGGTTTTTGGTTTTTGTTTTTTTTTTTTTTTTTTTTTTTTTTTTTTTTTTTTTTTTGTTCTAGAGCTTTCCACTGTGCTATCAAGGCTTTCCACTGTGCTGTCAAGTTGCTAGTGTATGCTCTCTCCAGTTTCTTTTTGGAAGCACTCAGAGCTATGATTTTTCTCTCAGTACTGCTTTCATTGCATCCCATAAGTTTGGCTATGTTGTGTTTTTATTTTCATTAAATTCTTGATAATCTTAATATCTTTCTTTATTTCTTCTTTAATCATGCTATCTTTTAATAGAGAATTGAATAGTTTCCATATGTATATGGCCTTTTTGTTGTTTTTGTTGTTGTTAAAGACAAGCCTTAGAGTATGGTGATCTGTTAGGATGCATGGGAGTATTTCAATCTTCTTATATCTATTGAGGCTTGTTTTTTGACTTATATGGTCAGTTTTGGAGAAGGTGCCATAAGAAGATGTTGAATTCTTTTTTTATAGGATGATATGTTATGTAGATGTCTATTAATTCTAGTTGTTTCATAATCTCTGCTAGTTTCACTGTGTCCTTGTTCAGTTTCTGCTGTCATAATCTGTCCATTGTTGAGAGTGGGGTGTTGAGGTTTCCCACTATTATTGTGTGGGGTGCAATGTATTTTTTGACCTTTATTAGGGTTTCTTTTATGAACATGAGTGCTCTTGTGTTTGGAGCATATATGGTAAGGATTGAGAGTTTCTCCTGACAAATTTTCCCTATAATGAGTAATAAGTGTCCATCCTTATCTTTTTTGATATCATTTTTTGAAAATTTACTTTATTCGATATTAGAATGGCCACTCCATCCTGCTTCTTGGGGCCATTTGCTTGGAAGTTTTTTTTTTTGTTTTTTTTTTTTTTTTTTTTTTTTTTTTTTCTAGCCTTTTACTCTGAGACAGTGTCTGCCTTTGCTTTCTGAGATGAGTTTCCTGTATGGAGCAAAATGCTGAATTCTGTTTATGTATCCAGTTTTATAGCCTATATCTTTTTATTGGGGAATTGAGTCTATTTATGTTAACAGATATTAAGGAATAGTATTTGCTGTTTCCTGCTATTTTTGCTTTTACAGGTAGAATTGTGCCTGTGTGTCTATCTTCTTTTGGTTTTCGTGCTAAGGTATTTTCTTGTTTTTACTATGATCTAGTTTCCCTCCTTGTAGTGAGTTTTCCACTTATAATTTGTTGTAGTACTGGGTTTATGGTCAGATATTGTGTAAATTTAGTTTTGTCTTGAAATATCTTGTCCTTTCCATCTATGGTGATTGAGAGTTTTGCTGGGTATAGCAGCTTGGGCTGACACTTTTATTCTCTTAGAGTCTGTATGATGTGTGTATAGGATCTTCTAGCTTTCATAGTCTCTGTTGCGAAGTCCGGTGTGATTTTGATTAGTCTGCCTTTATATGTTGCCTGTCCCTTTTCCCTTACTTCTTTTAGTATTATTTCTTTGTTTTGGGCACTTATCATTTTGACTATTATTTGTCAGGAGGAATTTATTTTCTGGTCCAATCTATTTGGAGTTTGTAGACGTCTTTTAATCTTGTGGTCATCTCATTCTTGAGGGTAGGGAAGTTTACTTCTACAATTTTGTTGAAGATATTTACTGTTCTTCTCAGTTGATACTCTTCTCACTCTTCTATTCCTATTATCCTTAGGTTCGGTCTTCACATTGTGTCCTGGATCTCCTGGACATTTTGGGTTAGGAGCTTTTTGGTTTTTGTATCTTCTCTGACTGTTTTGTTTATGTTTTCCATGTTGTCTTTGGCCCCCGAGATTCTGTCTTCCATCTCTTGTAGTCTATTGGAAATGCTTGCATCTGTGACTCCTGATTTCTTTTTAGGTTTTCTAACTCCAGGGTTGTCTTTTTAGTGCTTTCTTTATTGTTTCTATTCCCAGTTTAAAGTCCTTCTTTAATTCCTGCATCTCTTTGGTTCTGTTTTTCTCTAGTTCTTTGATTTCTTTGAATGATTTTCTTGTTTCCTCTGTAAAAACTTTTGCTTTTGTTCTTGCTTCAGGATCTCTATCATTATTTTGAAGCATGATTTTGGGTCTGAGTCTTCTTTTTCTGGAGTGTTTTGCTTTCTACTCTTTGCTGTGATGGGAGATCTGGGTTCTGTTGTTGCCATATTTTCTTGGTTTCCCTGGGGTAATTTCTTTTGCTTTCCTCGTGCTATCTTGTTTTCTGTGATTATATGCAGTCTTGTTGTCAATGATTAGTTTCACTCTCTCCCATTTTCCTGGCCAGCATCCCTGTATCTCTGCTGTTCCTCGTGGCAGATGGCTTGAGTGCCTGTTTTGCATGCCAGGGCCCTCTGCTTGGAAACCAAGTCCCTATGGCAGAGTTCCTGCTCCCTTGAACAAATTGGGGTGCACGCTTTCCAGGCGCTGGACGCAGACCTCTCTGCATCCTGCCTACATGCAGTGCAGTCTCACCAGACCTGTGTCACTGGATCTCTGCTGTTCCTGGTGGCACATGGCCTGAGCACCTGTCCTGCATGCATGGGCCCACCTGTTAACCCGAGACCCTAAGATAGAGTTCCTGCTACCCTGAACCAATGGGAGTCACTTTCTGTGCTCTCAACCCAGAACTCTCTGCATCCTGGCTACTCTCAGTGCAGTTTCACCAGGCCTATGTCCCTGGATTCTACTTTTTACATCTTTATGTTTGAATTTTATACAAATTATTTACAGCAGAACAACTAAATAATTTATTAGGATTAAATTATTAGAAATTAATAATCAATTAAATTTAACCTTCTTTTTTGGATGACTGTTGGTTATGGCATTGATCATGGAGCTCTATGTACTCTACTACTGAGGTTTTTCCTCAGGGACTGTTAATTCATTTTCCTTTAATTTTTTGCTTGCTTCTGTTTTTTTTTTTTTTTTTTGTTTTTTTTTTTTTTTTTTGTTTTGTTTTGTTTTATTTTGTTGTTTCAGTTGCTTTTGTTTTCCTTTTGTATGATATAAAAGGAGTAGTCAATGTTTATGAAACTTTTCCAAGTATTATAGTAGTGGACTTTATGTGTACTTTATTCTTCATGAAAAGCTATGAATTTGCTATTAATTCTGCTTTACATATAAAATAGATGAATTGAAAAGGTTAAGTAACAGGTGCTAAATATAGTAAAATATTGCATTCCAAAGTTACAGTTTGGAGTTTTGCTAATTATCTGCATGACCCCTTACTATATAGCACATGTATAACTCTGGCACCAAGGCATTTTCTGATAAACTTTCAAGATGACCTTACATGGGGGAAGAAGCATAGACTTGAGCTCCTTGGGCATTTAACTGCCTGGTATGTTCTAGTCCACACTGAATTCAGTTTTGTAAATTTGATGTGCTACTTTGCCCAAGATTCCATCCAAAGGCACTTAAATATTGTTAATTCTTTAGTGAACATCTTATGAATCATTTTTAACCTGAGAGACTCAGATACCTACAAATGTGTTACATTATATGCTTTTCCAGAACTCTTGTGGTTATTGTCAGAACTCTGAAATCTGTAATTCATAAAATATGTTGTGTTCTGAATATACACACTTAAGGTGGAATTACTTTAAATAATATGCATCTATGGGACTAAACATATACTATGCACAACTATACAGCAATATTAGACATTTGATTCAGTTTTTCTATGTTTAATGTAAATTTTGCAACATTATGGAGACTCAAAAATTTTGTAAAGATTACACACCCGAATTCATTCTATGCTCTATAGACTTTAGATCAACATTATTACAATAAAAATACCCTAAAGTATTTGATTGATTGAAATGGAAATTGTGCTCTGTCACATTAGAATCATGCTGCTACTGCAGACACAAGATTACCCTACTTGTTATGCCAATAAGATTGACATTAAACTTTGCAAGCATGTACACAAGTGGTGCAGAATAATTTTCCATGTAACTCAAGTCTGATGGCATTTGGTATTACTGCACTTTCCAAAAACTCTTGAAAATGTCAATTCTTCCCTGTGGCACTTTTCCCAATTTCAACTAAAGTGAAAAGTGGTTGTTACTGGGAAAACAAACTAATTTCTTCTAGAAATACACATCTGTTAATGACCAAAGCCATTTGTGATGAAATTCATATATCTCCCAAATAATATAATGCTTAAAATTCATTGTTTCAACATATAAACTTTGAAATACTGTAAGTCAATGTAAAGGCTGTGTCAGTGCTCTGAACAACTATCAGTTGCTTCACCTTTTCTATGTATAGATTAAAAGTTGCTGTGTTCAATTTACTCTAGGTTAAACCATGCCATATAAGTACTTTTATTTTGTTTTGTTTTATTTTTTTAATTTTTTTTTAATTAATTTATTTATTGCATATATGTGAGTACACTGTTGATTTCTTAAGACACACCAGAAGAGGGCATTGGCTGTGTGATACAAATTTTCTGAACCAAGCACTATTAAAAGATGTTGATGAATTTGGTCATTTACTTAAGGAGCTCATACATTAATAATTGTTGCTGAATAAGGGTTTAAAGCACTGTAGTATAAATGATACCATTTAAACAAGTTGTCAGTCCACAGAATAGAAAAAAATAGTACTTATACATATGATAGGTTAGTATCTAGATATACAAAGAACTAACAAGAAGAAAGAAGAAGAAGAGAAAGTATATACTTGACATCAAGAAAACAAACAATTCAATTAAAGTTGTAACATAAAAATGTAGAGTTCCCAAAGACAAAATACAAATGGATTAAAAAAAAACACTTTAAAAGTATATAACAATCTCAGTCATCAGGGAAATAAAAATTACAACTACTTTATGAAGCTCAAAAAGAAGGGACACCAGAATGTGGATGCCTCAATCCTTCCTAGAAAGGAAAAAACAAAACACTTAGTGGAGGAAACAGAATTTCAAATAGAGGAGCAGGGATTGAAGAAAATATCTATGGATACCACCTCACCTAAAGAACCACCCTATATGCAGCCACCAAACCCAAGCACTATTGCTGATACCAAGAAGTGTTTACTGGCAGGAACCCGATATGTCTCTTCAGAGGCTCTGCCAGAGTCATATAGATACAGAAAAGGATGCTTGCAGCTAACCATCAGACTGAACTTCAGGACCCCAATGAAAGAGCTAGAGAAAGGACTGAAGGAACTGAAAGGTTTGCAACCTCATGGGAAGAAGGTCATCAGCCAGCCAAGGCACTGAGGTGGAGAGGGTGGTTGGGAGAAGGAGCACCTTCATAGTAGCAAGTTGAGTGGGATGAGGTAGGGGAATTGAGGAAAGGCTATAATATTTGAAATGTAAATACAAAGAATAGCCAATAAAATTGAAAAAAAAAACAAAATTTTTTAAAAAGAATAGTTATATACTACAAAAAGAAAAAAAAGAGAAAAAACAGGTATTATCATACAACAAACAAAATGATCAGTGTTAACAAAACAAATGACAGCAGATGCTGGTATGTATGTATCAAAAGGCCATCACTTGTTCATTTCTGATGGGGATGCAAACTTATACAACCACTATGTAGATCTTCATCAAGATGAAATTAGTTGCACCACTAAACTATAAACTATAAGCTATAACTATACCATTATTGGACATATATCCAAGAATTTTTACCTTAGTGCAGTGATACTTACTTATTCTAAATGTCCATCAAACAATCAAGAGATAAATAATGTGGTATATTTAAGAAATTGCATATTGTTCACCAGGTATTAAAAACAAAATTATTAAATATACTGTTGGAACAATATCCAGAGATAGATTTGTAAAGGAGATTTCTGAGTCTTGTTCTTGTGAAAAAAAAAGGTAAGAAAACAAGACATGAATCATTTGACTTCAGTTTCTGCAAAACACTGAATTGTTTATTAAATGTTTTGTGCTTCTCTACATTATAGCTGATAGAAGTGAATTTACTTCAGCTGTTATTATACATAGGCTTGTATAAAAACATGAATTTTTTCCATATGTTCTTTGTCACTGGGATTTAACACATTGCTTATGTGATTTTTGTAGCCCTCAGAGCATAAATTGACTGATACTCTGAATAAAATTGCCTATTGCATGAGACTTTAGTCTGCCTAAATTTTAGGCCCATATTCTCTCAGGTTCATGCTGCTAACTAGACCAGTAAGATATGTGCAAGAAAATAAATATCACTAAAAACAAATCTTGAGTAAGGTTCCTGAGAAGTACAATGACAAATTGATTATATTCTTTATAAAGAAATATTAATTTTATGGTTTATATTTTTTTCATTTAGTACATCTACATAGGTTAGGGAGCTCATAAGACTGGCATGAGAAGGAATTTCTCAAGAGAGAAGAAACAGAATATAGTCTTATAAGAGATAGTTAATAGGCAAAATAGAATAGGGAGACTTACTGAATAATACAACAGGAACAAAAGATCTATAGGCAAGAAAATCTAATACAAAAGGACTTTAAAATGACATATAGAAAATTATTACTCTAGAAGCTTCCAAAAATATAAAAGGAATTTAAATGGAGTTAACATCTAATCCAAGTCAAGGACCTATCATTCAACCAAGTAAACACCCCAATCAAAAATCTATGGAGCGTGTTGCGTCTTTAGCCATTGGGATATAAAAGACCTCTACTTGACAATATTCTTGCATATTGTCTACAACATAATGACAAGGTCCTATTCCCTAAGATGCTATTTACTATGCGATTGCACATGGAGCATTCAAGGTGCTGTGAAGCCAAGCTGGTAGCCTCCCCATCCTGAGTAGAAGAAAGTTAGAAAAAAGATACACATAACTGAAGGTAAAAAGTTATCAACATTTTCAGTCCTAAACCTTGACATAAAAGTGTTTTCTGCTGCAACACACATTGATACAACAGGAGCACAAATGTTATAGAAGTAACCAACCACTTTTTGATTGACGTAAGGCCTAATCTGAGTGCTATAACTTATATCTAACACTGTTAATAAAGCCAAATATGTGAAACTGGTTAAGTTATGGGTCTTGCCATTATTGTTTTCAAAATGAACATAGAAATAAATAGACTCTCTGTGGTATACGGTTTCTCATAAATTTGTCCATCACTTAACCTTGTAGTACATGGTAAGTAACACAGAGAGCTACATAGAACATAGTTTTCACTAACTTTGGAGCACTTAGTACTAAATGGACTATTTCTTACATCCACTCCTCAGCCCTCTGAGTATTTATAAAGATTGTGATAACCAGATTTTGAGAGTGACTCCAAGGAAACAGTGTTTTGAAATACAATAGGGATGTTCTGCATATAAACTCATTGATTGTGATATCATGCAGAAGACTGATATGTGAAAGTTCAAGACATGAATTATCATGAAGAGGGGAACTAGGCCTAAAGTGCAACTTCTCACCAGGAGGCTATTTGTGATTGACGGTGTTGAGATCAGGAAAATCTATTTTTCCTCAATGGATTGTCACTAGCCATATCAACCACACTCCATGATATATTGGCCTGATTCTTAGAAGTAGAGTGAATTTGGGTGTGTGTGTGTGTGTGTGTGTGTGTGTGTGTGTGTGTGTGTGTGTGTGTATGAGAGACCAGATCTTGAGATCAGACTCCATCTTCAAGAACCTGACCTAATGTTGAACTCTCTAGTGCCAGTTTCTAGGTTATTCTCCAACAATTCTGATTCTAGAACCAGTTTCCAGGTTATTCCCCAACAAACCTGCATGCCCAGCTTATAAGCCATGAACTTCACTTCCTAAAAACCACCAGTCAAGAGGAAAACAGAAGTTATCTTTAGGGTTTGGCTCCCAGCACCAGCCAATTATTTTAAAGGGCAATTATAATAGCTCCCTAATAAGATCTGTACCAGGCTAGAAAAGCCCCCAATTGCTTGCCATTTTCTAAAAAAGCCTTGCCTCACACAGAGGTCAGGGCTTCACCCTCCAGTCCTGCTGTGTCTGAAATGGCAGTGAGGCCCATGCTAGAGCGTGAGTAGAAGAATCCTGGTGTAATTACATTGGAATCGGCTCCTTGGTGGTCTTTTTGAGCTTCGCGAATGAACACTACCTGCACATATGTATGTATGTGTGTGTACTTTCTTTTCTTATATTTTTTAATCTTTATTTTTGTTGAATTAGGGAATTACATTCTTTATCTTGAGTAAGAACAGAAACATTAAGTTTGGTGAGAAAAGAGGTGGAGAGAATCTGGAAGGACATGGGGAAAGGAACAGATATGATCAAAATATATTGAATGAAACATATTTTAAATTGACAAAAATAGCTTCAAAAGAAAATAAAACCTATAGTACATGCACTTGAAATTATTTTTATTTGGGGATTGCAAGTATTTAAGAGTCATGAGGACAATGTCCATTAGGAAAGTAATCATTACCTCGAAGAACGTATCACTTTGTAGCAAGGTCCAGCTTTCATCTTCAGTGTGAATATTGACACAAAGACAATGGTACCTGAATATTATAAGAACAATTTGCTCCTGGGTGCCCACTAGGAAGTCTTTTCTTAATGTAGTCCGTGAGAGCTATTGCACTAAATAAAGGTAATAAGAACCTGGACTAATTAAATCTGTAAATGTTTTTATAATTTTAGATGAAGAGATAAGAGCTACTTTCAAGCATTTCCTACTATTTCTTAACTGAATCGCTTTGCTTGGCATCGAATTAACACTGGCTTTTTTTTTTTTTTTTTCCAGATCTTCTCTCTCATTCCTTTTTCTGGCTTCAACTGCCTTTTCCGACTGCACTGCACTGAATAGTCACTCCACTGCACTGCACTCACTCTACTGCCTACCACCTGACTCTCTCACCTTGCTGCTCTTAAATGGTTTCTGCACCCACCCCATGCTGTTCTCCTGAGAGTTCAGTTTATTCTATTTTTGATTCACTCATCAATTCTTTCTCTCATTCATCACCTGGCCTGCCTCACAATTAGATGTCACTTTCAAACATGGCTCCTTCCTTCTACAAAATAGTTTTACTTGAAACCTTTATACTAAGGGCATATCTATATTCCAGCCAGAGAGATAAAAGGTGCGTGGTGTGTTAACATTCCATCCATACCACACAGACTTAGGTCTTTGGATTTGATCCCTTATAAGAGGAGTAGTATTGCTGCATACAAAACTCTACTCATATTCTTTTGAATGCTGAACGGTGTTCAATTATATGTTATGATTGTATATATATATATATATATGTATATATATATATACAATCATAACATATATATATATATATATATATATATATATATATACTTCCCAGATTGGTATGCTTTTAAAAATGTACTCTTAATAATGTGAAAAGTATCTTATATAAAAATTATACAAACATGGTTTGTTTTTCCTTCTTGAATAAATTTCTAGAAATTTAATTGATAAATTAAATGCTGGTTCAACTTAATGGGTGGTTTCTTAACTCTCACACAATTTCAGGTATTATGAGCAGCATGTGGAACAGTATTGGGACAGAAGTTGTCACAGGAGAAACAGAGGACACGCACATCAAAAGTTGAAGAACCAATTTGAAAGTAGTTGTGGCAGTCTCCCATTCCACACTCAAATTGCTATAAAGTTTCTTAAGGCTGTTCTATATTTTAACTTACTCAATAAAAGAATCAATTTTTCTTCAAGTTGGTATAAAAAATTAAGCAAAATTAAATTATTATAGTGTGGACAATTTTTAAAACTCATCTCACCTAATAATGTCCAGTATTTATCATGAAAGTTATTTTTTTTGTGCTGACATGTTTTAAAGCTAATTTTATGATTGTGCAACTAGCTGAAACCAATTCTTTAGAGTACTGCCTCAAGTAGGACAGTGCAGAGATTCAATATCACAATTATTTTATGTGTTTTTATCTGAACGTAGACACAAGAAACTGAATTCAGGCACTGTGATATCTGTATGTTTGTTTTGTCAACTTGACAGAAGCTATGAAAAGAAAAACTTATTTTGAAATGAGCTGAAGAAGAAGAAGGAGACAGAGGAGAAAGAGGAGGAGGAGGGTAAGGGGAAGAGGAAGAGGAAGAAGAGGAAGAAGAAGAAGAAGGAGGAGGAGGAGGAGGAGGAGGAGGAGGAGGAGGAGGAGGAGGAGGAGGAGGAGGAGGAGGAGGAGGAGAAGGAGAAGGAGAAGAAGGAGAAGGACAAGGAGAAGGAGGAGAAGGACAAGGAGAAGGAGAAGAAGGAGGATAAGGAGGAGGAGAAGAACAAGAAGCAGCTGGATGTACCTTGTAAAACATGGTCCTTACTTTAGTTCTTTTCTCCAGTGTTCTACATTGACTTCCTGCCCTTAATGCCTTATAATGATCTATAAACTATCAACTGAAATAAACCCCACCTTCAAGATGTTTTCTTGTTTTGTTTTGATTTGTTTTTGGTCATGAAGCCTTTTACAGCACTAGATGGCAATCTATTGCAGGTGTTGAATGTAGTGGAGACAATAAAACAATGTCTTTGAATGTATGGTAGTATTGGGGGTTGTTCTGTTTCAGAAGACTGTTACTAGCAATTTTGCCATTATAAATAGTTAAACATCATGTATAAGACTTCTAATATCATTTTCGCTCTCCTGTCTTGACTACTTTGGATTTAAATTAGTCATTATAGTCCTGTATATCAATGCAGACAGATTGATTTCCCTCCCTTATTTGTTCCTTCAGTGTGTTTCTTGTACATCCAGTCACATTTTGATGCCTTTTCTCTGAGATCAGAACAAAGTGATAAAAATTATAACCTGTCACCATAGTATTATTTATCCTTTTAAAACGCAAACAATAAATACTCTTGTGTTCAATATGGAGAAAATTTGAAACATTGCTGCCATGTACACCAATACAATGACTGCCTTGGTGGAAATTTATATGTGACATCTGAGTAGAAGCTGTCCTAGTGACTTAATTCATGCATATTGCTCTTTAAAAATATTGACAAGATTGCACACTGATTCAGATACATAATACATTCTATATCAAAAACATATTAATTTAATTTAATTTAATACATTGAAAATAAAATAAAATTTTAATAATTTGTGTAAATATCACAAACTTCAAAGTTTCTCAATTCATAGAGAATATTCTGATATGAACAGAAAAAAATTAATAAACATGAGTCTTTATATTTACATAATAAAACACATACAATATATAATTGTCAAATACTCTGACTCATATGGAAGGGTTATGGGAAAAAAACTGAAGGAGCTGAGGGACATTGCTCCACTGGAAGAACAAGTGTTAGTTAATCTGGACCACTCAGAGCACCCAGGGACTGAGTCATAAACCATAAAACATACATGGGCTGATCTTTGGTCCAGGACACACTTGCAGTAGATTATTGCAATGTCTAGCCTCAGTGGGAAAGTATGCACTTTATTTTGTACACACTTGATGGCCCAGAAAAGAGGGATGTTGGTGAAGGTTAGGAAGGAGAATATGGATGGGTCGGGAAGCAACCCTCTTCTTACTTTGATGCCAGTGTACTGGCTGGTTTTGTATCAACTTTACACAAACCGGAGTTATCCTAGAGAAAGGAGCCTCAGTTGAGAAAATGCCTCCATGAGATTCAGCTGTAAGGTATTTTCTAAATTAGTGATCAAGAGGGGGAGGGCCCAGCCCATTTTGGGTGGTGCTATCCCTGGGCTGATAAACCTGGGTTCTATAAGAAAGCAGGCTGAGCAAGCCAGGAGAATCAGGCCAGTAAGCAACAGCCCTCCATGGCTTCTGCATCAGCTCCTGCTTCATGCCATATGGAAGTGTAAGCTGAATAAATGCTTTCCTCTATTTTGTGCAGGAATAGAAGCCCTGACTAAGCAAGACACTGATATCTTCTGCTATATATGCAACTGTAACAATGGCTCTCTCCATGTGTGATCAATGGTTGATGTTTTAGTCCATGGGAGTTGTAAAGTGTTTGGATGGTTGATAGTGTTGTTCTTCTTATGAGGTTGCAACACCTTTCAGCTCCTTTTGTCTTTTCTTTAGCACTTTCACTGGGGTTCCCCTGTTCACTCTGGTGGGTAGAGTCCCTGAGGAGAGATCCCTACCTGTTTCCTGCCAGTAAGTACTTGCCATCAGCAATATTGTTTGGGTTTGGTGTCTGCATACAGCGTGTATCATCAGGTGAGGCAGCCTCTGAATAATGTTTTCTTCAATCCCTCTTCCTATATTTGACTCTGTATTTTCTCCTGTGAGTGTTTTGTTTTTCCTTCTAAGAACTGAGGTATACACATTTTGGTCTTCCTTCTTTTTGAGTTTGTAATGCCTGTAAATTGTTTCTTGGTTATTCATAGATTTCTGGGGCTAGTGTCTGCTTATCAGTGAGTGTATACTTCGGTGTGACCCTAACTAAGCTCCCAGCTACTTCTCTATTACCATGTCCATATTACCCCTGCTATGACTCGCATTATCATGGTAATCGACTCTAATACTCTTTAACTATTAGCAAGCTCTTAGGATTTTTTTCTTCAAAATGTTGCCTTGATCATGGTGTTTCATTACAACAGTAAGAAAGTATTCAAATCACCAGGGATTTCTGAATACAGTGTTAGTTTTGAATAAAAACAATACTCTATCCATATCTCTTCTTTTTTCTAGGGTCCCATTCAGCAGGCTATGCTATAGTTAACATTTATATTTATATTATATTTATGTGCCATGTATAAAAGATTTCTATGTACTGTGACAGGTTCTGAGTTTCACAACAGCTGTGTGTGTGTGTGTATGTGTGTGTGTGTGTGCATACACACAGACATAACCAAAAAGGGTACCCATGTTATTTTTTGCTCAATAATTCTATGATTCTCTGATAATAACATGCAAAATCTTTTCAGAATATTCTCACACACATACACACTGGTCTGTCCCTTACTTCCTCTCCTTTCATCAAATCCCATCCAACATTGAGATTATTTAATTTTTAAATTCCTTTATATCATTAAGTTCAGTTTGTATTCCCTACCTGATACTTTATAAATTATAAATTACTCATTTGTGTGAGGTATGAATGATGTTTTTATGTGGTTAGATATCAATCCTGCCATGTGTTAAGCACAGGGAGTATGTACAAAAAGTAAATTTTAGCAAATGATTTTAAGGTTTCAGACCTAACTGGGATCAGATTTATTGGTTTGTCTATTGAGGTTCCCTGCAACTTTCTTTTCCAGAAGTGTGCTAATGAAATAAACCCTATATGTAGATTAAATCTCTATGTGTGTGAATCTTTGAAGGTCTGGCGTATATGTGTATATTTTATCAATATTTTTATTTGTTTACTTATTTGTTTATAATAATATAAAACAATTGGGTATCATATTTAGTTCATGCTATAATATTTTGACATTTATCATAATTTGTTTTGATGCTCAAATTACTCCTTGTTTGGTGGTAGATGCCTCTTTGATATTGGTTTCAGATATTGAAGTACTGTTTGCTAAGAGAATATGTAGTTCAGCATGAAAAAGATTTTAGTCTCAATAACCAGTTCTAATTAAATGATTAATTAATAACAAATCTATACTGCCCCTCAAATTGCTGTGATGGACAGTCATTACTGTGTACTTATATGTGTGTACATGTAACTTTCTCACTGTGTATATTTATGTATACATTGTTAGTAGTTCAGAATATAATCAAACCTAATTATGAATATTTCTTTGTTTGACTTTAGAAATAATTTCTTAAGGATTCATGCTTTTGTTTGCAAGACAGTATTGTTAGAAACTCACATGAGTACAAGATTATTCATTCAGAGTAGAAAATTTTCTAAATATGGTTTCAAAATTGACATGATGAGTAACCCTAAAACATCTACCAACTGAAGGCCACCCAGAGACTGCCTCACACAGGGATCCATCCCATATACAGACACCACAAGCAAACACTATTGATGATGCCAAGAAGTGCTTGCTGACAGGAGTCTAATAGGAACCTGTCTCCTGAGAGTCTCTGCCAGAGCTTGACAAATAAAGATGGCAACTTTTGCAGCTAACCATTGGACTTATCATGGAGTCCTCAATGGAGGAGCTAGGGAAAGGACTAGAGGAGCTAAATGGGATTGCAACCCCATAAAAATAACAATATCAACCAAATGAACCTACCCAGAGCTCCCAGAGACTAAACCACCAAACAAAGAGTACACTTTGAGCAACCCATAGTTCCAACAGCATATGTAACAGAGGATGACTTTGTTGGACATCAATGAGAAAAGAGACTTTTGGTACTCAGAAGACTCAGTGAACCAGGTAAGGAGAAGGTCAGGGCCAGAGTGGGTAGGTCAGCAAGGATACTTTCTCATAGAGTCAGGAGCAGGTGGGTGGTATAGGGGATCTCCAGATGAGAAAGCTGATAACATTTAAAATGTAAATAAATAAAATATCCAATAAAAATTAAGAAAACATAGACAGGTATAAAACTGGCAAATAAATAATACAGATTGAAACTGGGAAAATAAAAATATGCTATTAAACAATAAGTGTTCATCACTGTCACATTCCACCAAACATTCACAGAGGAAAACAATGCTTCAAGACACTGAATGCCATGTCACTTCATTTCAAACTTCAGATTAACATGTTAAAGATAAGTGTAATGACAAATATTGGGTATAGATAATGTCAAGAGCAATTAGCATACTAAGAATTAAAAGATTTTTTTTTCTTTTGTAATAATTAATAGTTCATAAAAGCAGGGAAAATGAAAATTTTAACCAATCAACCAATGAAAGAGATTTCCAGATAATGATGCTATATTTCCTCCTAATTTATTGGAATATTTGCTGTGTTGTAAATAGCATAAGGAGGATGGTTAGTTCTTCACTGCTATACAGTGTCTAATCAGAGATATTTCCAAAGCAGTGAGGAGAAAAAGAAACTAAAATGCATTCAAATTTAAGGAAGGAATGTAATTATTAGTCCTTAATTGACATAAACTCATATACAGCTCACATAATAACCAAGAAACAATTCACAGACATTATGAAGCTCAAAAAAAAAAAAAAAAAAAAAAGAAAAAAAAGAAAAAAGAAAAGAAAAGAAAAGAAAAGAAAAAGAAAAGAGAAGAAAAGAAGTCCAAAGTGGAGATGCTTTAGCTCTTCTTAGAAGGTATAACAAACCACTCATGGGAAAAAATACAGGGAAAATAGAGGAGGAGGGATTGAAGGAAAGATTATACATAGACTGCCTCACCTGGAGATCTACCCCATATGCAGCCACCAAACCCAAGCACTATTGCTGATGCCAAGAAGTACTTACTGGCAGGAGCCAGACACAAATGCCTCCTTAGAGGCTCTGCCAGTGTCATACAGGTACAGTTGAGGATGGTTGCAGCTAACCACCAGACTGAACACAGTGTCCCCAATGAAGGAGCCATTGAAAAGACTGAAGGAGCTGAAAGGAGTTGCAACCACATGGGAAGAACAACAATATCAACCAAGTAAACTCTCCAGAACTCCCAGGGACTAACACACCAACCATTGAGCACAAATGGAGAGACCATGTCTGGCATCAATGGAATAAGAGGTCTTTGGTCCTGTGAAGGTGTGTTTTCCCAGTGTAGAGAAATGCCAAGGTGTTGAGGTGGAGAGGGTGGTTAGAAGAGGAAGCACCTTCATGAAAACAAGTGGAGGGAAAAGGGATGGGAGTGGGGGGGGGGGTGAGATAATATTTGAAATGTAAATACAGAGAATATCCAATCAAAATTTTAAAAAAGAAAAAAAATAATTCCAACAAGCTTCAGAACATAAACTCTGCATATAATGGCTGGTAACAAAAATTTTATGATGTATGTTTAGGACAAAAATGAACTTATCCCTTTCTAAAGAGGTCTGTATAAGTAAAGAAACACTCTAATTGCCTGTCAATCCCTCTGCAACATTACCCAACACCCATTTCTGACTCACTCCTGTCTTGCTGATTCCTTTCCACCTCTGTTGAACATGGCCATTACTGGGGCTTCCCATTCACAAATAAATCCAGAACAAAAATTAATGGAAAAGATAGCTTAAAAATTCCTAAGCATGTACTGCATCTATTACCACTAGCTTACTTATAAAGACAATGAAGATGGATGCCAAATTCATGTATAATTAAAATTGACATCTGTAAACAAAATTATCTGAAGAAAGAAACATAAAGAACTCATGTTTAAGACTTAATACAAAATATTTTCATCAAAATAGTTTTCTATTTGTATATGAATAGACATAAAAAATTGAATACAATTGGCTAGAAATAAGGACTTATATCTAGAGACAGTTATATTTGTGAAGGTTTTTAAGACTATTCAAGGAAGTAGAATAGTCTTTTCTACCCTCGGTCTCTGGGCTACATGGCTTATGGTTTTTGGTCTTCCAGGAAGTGTTTGGGTAGGTTTTCTATACACTAATTATGGATGGATTCTTCTACAAGTTCTATGCCATCTTTAATCAAGCACATTTTACAGACAGAACAAATTATAGGTCAATGGTTTGTGGTTACCAATCTCCTCATTGAATAGAACACGAGTTTAAAAAAAAGACAATTAAATGATTTCTTATGGTATTCTGCCATACTCAGAGATGGGAACCTAGCCTGATTGTCACTAGAGAGAATTCTTCCAGCAACTGATAGAAGGAAAGACCCACTGCCAAACATGAGGCATAGCTCTGGGAATTTCTTGAAAGTTGGGGAAGCCAGAGATATCAAGGACACCACAGGAAAACCCACAGAACCATCAAACCTGGGTTAGAGGGGCACACAGACCTGATACAACACACAGTCAGGGAGCTGAAATGGGTGTATATGTGCTTCTGTAGCTTGGTCTACTTGTAGAACCCAGCAGTGGGAACAGGGTCTGGCTAACACGTGCCTTCCTTTTGGAATCTTAATCCTCCTGGATTGCCTTGCCCTGTCTTAATATAAATGTTTGTGGGAGGCTACCTATTTTATTGAAACTTGATAAGCAATGTTGACTTATTCATGGGAAGCCCACACTTTTCTGAATGAAATTCGAGAAGGAGTCATTGAGAGTGAGAACAAGTGTGTGGAGGGACCAGGAGGAGATACCTATAAAAGTACAGCCAAATTCTGTTTTAGAAAATTAAAAAATTATCCATAAAATATTGTGAAGAATTGAAGAAATATTGAATGGGATAAATTATTTGCAAATCATATACCAGATAAGAACTCACTATAAAGACAGTCTCTATAGAAGCTGGGGAGATGGCTCAGAGTACAATCACTAGCTGCTCTTTCAATGGACCTGGGTTCATTTCTCAGCACCCACATGTAAAATATATTTAAAAAATTTAAATATTAAATAAGTAATTAACACTTAACAAAGGATAAAATTTCCAATCTAAATATTGGAATAAACATCTTCATAAATAAGACAGGAGAATAGCCAACAGATATAGAAGATGAACAAACCCTTGGTAACACTAAGAACAAATTATGGCAAAGAACAATGTACTGCCACACATCATTGGTAGAAATCTGAGAATTTAACTATCATCATTAAATACTTAAAAGAAATAAAACTAACAAATACCTAGTGATATCTCATAGTGGTTTTAAATGAATTCTATCTAATAACTATAATATTAACCATATCACTCTGTACACAGGTATGCACACAAGAAACCAGAGCATTTCAGTGCTCAGTAAATAACACAATGTTCTTTGCTATTTGACTAGATACCATAGCATTTTAAAAAGTGAACTAAAGCACTGACTGGATCTGCTTTTCTAACTCAAGAGAGTGAGCCCTGAATTGAGTGGTAAAGAACATATACATTGAATAGCCACAATCGATATGCAATTTTCTCCACTACTCATTCCTCAATTTAAAATACTTGTGTGTGTATGTGTGTGTGTGTGTGTGTGTGTGTGTGTGTGTGTTTTGCAAAATAAAATGACAAGTTGCATTAATGCCTCCTAATTTGGATGCATGTTCAGATGGCTGCTGTCACAGGCAATATAATTTCTCCTCTACCCTCTCTTCCTATTAGCATTTACAGTCTACCAACACTCTTTTTATTAGTATAAGCATGTTAGAGATCAGAATGTCTCTTTAAGACAAATCAAAAAGGATATTAAACGGATGGACTGGAGACACACACACACACACACACACACACACACACATGTTCCATCCCATATATGAATTTCAAAACTTCAATTTTTTCCATGCAAGTGTGAAAAACAAAATCTTAATTCCACAATTCTTTTTACAGAAGAATCATGGACAAATTTGACCAAAGAACACCCAAATGCAGACTGGGATAATTGGAAAGGCAGAGTTAGCCTTATTCTTCACAGGCAAGTTTTAGTAGATAATTGGTAATTATCAGACTCCACATTGGGGTGAATCTCTCATTTGAAAGTAGGATTCTGAAAATCATTCAGGTTCATTGAATACACTGTAAATGATGGCTTCAATGGTTTTAAACATTCTTCTTTCTAATAACTCAAATGGGGTTCCAGTCTCTGAGGCCAACCATACCCTTTCTGTAAATGCGGATTACCTAATACAATACAAAATACAATACAAGCTAACACATTTGTTTTAGTCAGGGTTTCTATTCCTGAGTAAATCATCATGACCGAGAAGCAAGTTGGGGAGGAAAGGGTTTATTCAGCTTACACTTCCACATTGTTGTTCATTACCAAAGGAAGTCAGGACTGGAACTCAAGGAAGTCAGGAAGCATGACCTGATGCAGAGGCCATGGAGGGATGTTACTTACTGGCTTGCTTCTCCTGGCTTACTCAGCCTGCTTTATTATATAACACAGGCCTACCAGCTCGGAGATAACACTACCCACAACTAGCTGGTCACTCCACATCTGATCACTAGCTGAGAAAATGCCTTACAGCTGGATTTCATGGAGGCATTTTTTCAACTGAGGCTTCTTTCACTGTGATAAGTTCAGCTTGAGTCAAGTTGGCTTCTTTCTCTGTGATAACTTCAGCTTGAGTCAAGTTGACGTAAAATCAGCCAGTAAAATTGATTCCTTGTCAAGTTGACACACAAACACAACACTATTAAGCCTCAAACCTTGTTCATCCCCAAGATCTAAATAACCTTAAAAGTGACACAGTCTTTATAAATTCTTACATATTAAAATTGCAATCCCTTTAAAATATTCAGTCTCTTTTAAAAATCAAAGTCTTTGTTACAATTTAAAGTCTCTTAATTGCGGGCTTCACTTCTTCCTTCAAGATGGAAAAATATCAGGCACAGTCACAATCAGAAGCAAAATGAAACACTAACCTGTCCAATGTCTGGGATGTACTTACAATCTTCTGGGCTTCTCCAGGGGATTGGTTACTTCCTCAGCTCTGCCTGTGTAGCACACACCTTGTCTTTTAGTCTCCAGCTGCCTGTTCTCAACTGCCACTGCTGTTCTTGGTGGTCATCTCATTGCACTGGCATTTCAAAAATACTACTGTCAGTCCTGGGGCACTAAATTGCAACTGAGGCTGCACCTTCACCAATGTCCTTCTATGGCTTCTAACAGTGCCAAGCCTCAGCCGCTCTCCATGTCCCTTCATTCCTTCAAAAACAGTAACACCTGGGTGACTCTTACCCATTACCAAGTTCATCCACAGCACAAGGTACAACCTTGCCTATATCTGTAACACAGTCTCTTTGTGCTCTCAGAAAATACTTCCCAGAAGGTTTCACCTCAATGATCATGGTCTCTTCTTAGTCAACACTAATTTCTAAGCTACAGCTGACAAGCATCAATAGTCTCAGTAATACAAGGGTTTTTCCTTTAGTAGTTCTGGTATCTTGTTAATCACGGCTGATTCTTCAGTCCCAGCTAACCAAAACCAGGTACTCTTCACAGTGAAAATAGCAACATACCTGAAAAGAGTCTTTATTTTTCCCTCTAAAATTTCACAAGCCAAGCCTCCATCTTCTACACTGTTCTCAATATTATCTTCCTACAGAACATCCCACAGAGATATTAACATTTCAATGACTCTTTTAACTCAAAGTTCCAAAGTCCTTCTATATTCCTGCCCAAAACATGGTCAGGTTATCACAGGAATACCCCCTATGCTGTTACCAATTCCTCTTAGTTAGGGTTTCTATTCCAGTACAAAATATTACCAAGAAGCAAGTTGGAGAGGGAAAGGTATATTCAGCTTACTCTTCTACATTGCTGTTCATCATCAGAGGAAGTCAGGACTGGAACACAAGCAAGTCCGTAAGAAATATCTATGGCCCCTGCATCAGCTCCTGCTTCCTGACCTGCTTTATTATCAAATATAAGAATTTTATCTCCAATAACAGCTGAGATTTATCACATGGCCTCATATCCTATACACAATGAATGTATTTTGATCTTGATTTTTTAAAAGACAAGTAAACTTGGTAATTATAAATAAAAATAGATTGAATGCTCGCATATTACCAGTTAATTGTTTTAAGTATGTTAGTCATTACTTTTATAAAGAATATTTATTTGCCTTGTGTATTTATTCTCTCAGAGGCTTACTGCTAAATAAGCTCACCTTTTCTAGTCCTTTTTGAACTTTGGCTGGATGGCTTTACTCAACTCTTCTGGCTAAAGCTCCTCTGCAAGCTGGCTGAATCAATCTGGCCTCTTTCAGCTTCTCACTGAAAGTTGGCTTCAAACTAACTCTGGCAGTTTGTTGTGAACTTTTGGTGCATTCTTATTCTCAGACTTCACCTGCCTTTGCCGACTTGCACTGAACTTTATGCCCTTGGAACCAGATCAACTTCACTGCACTACACTCACTACACTGACTCTCCCTTCTCTGCTATTACAAAGCTTCTCTTTCCAGTGCCATTCTCCTCAACACTGGGCATATGCAATATGTGACCCAATCTGTCATACTGTTCTCTGAATCATCACTTTGTCTTCCCCTTAATGGAATGTTACTTTCTTTTTTAAAAGAGATCTGAAAAGTTTATTAATTTTAATTGACAATGCTTTAATAAACTGAAATTTTGATTATTTATTTTTATTTTATTATTATTTTTTTATTCTTTAATCCTTTTTTTTTACAGCCCAGACTTCATCCCTCTCCCTGTCTACCCTTCAACTGTTTCACACCTCACACCTCCTTCTCCCACTCCTGTCTCAAAGAGAATGCCCCTCTCCCAACCGCACCAGACCTTCCCAAACTCTGGGGACACAGGTCTTTGGAGGGTTTGGTACATCTTCTCTGACTGAACCCACTCAACAGTCCTCTGCTGTATCTGTGTTGGGGGCCTCATATCAGCTGGTGTATGCTGCCTGTTAGTGGGTCAGTGTCTGGGAGATCCTGGGGGTCCAGGTTAGTTGAGAGTCCTGGTCTTCTGATAGGGTCCTCCTCCTCCTCAGCTTTCCTCAGAATTTTCCTAATTCAACAACACTCATCCATGGCTTCTATCTAATGGTTGGGTATACATATCTGCATGTTTCAGGTGTTTGTTGGGCCTTTCAAAGGACGTCATGTTAGGCCCCTGTCTGTAAGCACACCATAGCATCAGCATTAGTCTTAGGCCTTGGGAGCTCTCCCTGAGCTGAATCCCATTTTGGGTCTCAGGCTTTTCTCCACTCATGTCCCTGCAGTTCTTTCAGGCAGGAAAGTTCAGGGTCAGAGTTTTTGACTATGGGATGGCTGCTGTTTCCTACAAACAATCTTACATTAAAGTGTGTACTAAGGCATGTCTGGATTCCAGTCAGAGAGAATAAATGTGTCCGCATTTTAGTCACAGCAACCATGTTACTGGAATAAAATTTCTCTACAATTCCAGACTTATTAAAAATATTTTCTGTCACTTTTAACAAGATATATAGCAAATAATTTGGTATGCTTGATATAAGTAAATGTAGTATTACTTTTTGATAGTGTATTACTTCTGAACCTGAGTAATTTTTGTTTACTTTTCTGAATATGCTAAGTTTATTCTCCTCATAAAAGACAGTTTTTGATGAGTTCAAACAGAATAATAAGCAATTTGTGTTTGACTGTGTTTACAATTCTGGCATATACAAAGAATATACACTAATGTAGCTAATTTAAGTATTCACTAGGGAGGAACACTTAAACTGACAAATAATTGGATGGCATTCATATCTTCAATCAGTTATGAACCATAAAATCAATTGCTGTATCATTCTTATTTTATGATATGGACAAATATGTTCATAGGTGACCTTTTTCCAAACTATAGTATAAGCATTTAAAGATACTTAATTGACAAGAATGCTGAATAATGAATCTCAAACAGAATCAGAAGCACTTTACCTTGCCCTAAACTCTCTTCACACTAATAATTTAATATCTATTGTTTTGACGCTTTATTGGGAAAGCATATCAGTTACAGTGAAGCTTAATTCTACTGTTCAGGTGTCAATGCACCTTGGATTTAGCTACGGTCATAAGCTATCAGATATTTACCTTCCCATAAATATATTTTCATAAATAGTCACCTTATTGATACTTTAATTTTACAAAGATTTGTGTTGGTATAATGTTAAAAATATTGCAATAAATTTTACAATGCCAAAAATTATCTTCTGGGTTCAAGAACTTGGTAGATATAAGCTATTTAGGAAATGAATAATTTATTTATACAAAATTAATAAAAACAATTAATTCAAACTTGGTAAATTATATTTTACATATTATGGCAAAGAGAAAGTAAAGCAAGATAAATTCCTTCTTAGAAAATAATGACTAAAGTACATAAAAATTGACATTAATTGTGAAACTGACTCACACATTAACACAAATACAGAATAAAGACTATTTTAATGATTTCATAAATCAGATAAATCTACTGAATCCCTGGATGATGCTCAGACTAACATGGAGGGCTATTAAAACTTCACAGCCTGACTCTAAGGTCACATCTCCTTGAGCTAGGCTACACCTCTTACTTTTTTTTTTTCAAACTGGGGACTAAAACACATTGTTTTACCAAAGAGAATGAAGTATTTCAATGAATTACCCTATAAAGAAAATTCATATTTAAACCACCACAGAGGCTGTAATCAGCAACATTTAACAATCCTCACATCCTCATTATTCACATCCCTGACCATAGTCTCTAATATTGTAGGGCTTCTAAGTACTTTCCCATAAGCACATATTTACAAAGAAAGAAAAGAACAGCACCCCCTTCAAAATGTGAAGATGTCCTGAAAGTGCCTCCTGCTAAACAATTCTCTCTCTACACACCCAATCATTCATCATATTTTTCCCCAAATAGGTACTTCCTCTGTATTTCTGCCCACCCCTGCTAGACTTTGCCATTCCATGTCTAGCTCCTCCTCGACATCATATTCATTCCATCATATTCATTCAAAGTTTGGAATGGTAGCATGAATAGAATATGTCTCAACTAGAGTTTGAAAACATAGGATTTGACAAAAATAATAAAAACTAGTTTAATAATATCAATTGACTAGAAACAGCTTTGATTCTGAGCTCCTGTCATTACAACTAAGGTAAATTTAAGTTCTCATTCTCTTTTGCTTAATCATATAGAGGTCTCGTTATATGTATATATATATGTATATGTACATGTACATGTATATGTATATGTATGTGTATGTGTATGTGTATGTGTATGTGTATGTGTATGTGTATGTGTATGTGTATGTGTATGTGTATATGTAAGTGTATGTGTGTGTGTGTGTGTGTGTGTGTTTGTGTGTGTGTGTGTATGTGTATGTGTATATGTATGTGTATGTGTGTGTGTGTATGTGTATGTATATGTATATGTATATGTATATGTATATGTATACTTGTATTTAAAACATTGAAATTTCAATGTTAGAACAAATGCAGAAATAGAGCACTGTATCCATTAAGAGATGTATATCCATCATAGAACTAGCAGTCAAGTTCCTGTATTTTACTTTTATTGGGATATTTTTTCTCTTATTGTCTTTTCTCATAGTACCATTTGCCCAGAACTCATGCACTTTAGAAATGCTCAGTAGAACAAATGATGACTTAGAAATTAAAGATTGTTTTATTTAATGTTGTATAATAAAAACTTTAAAATATTTACAGATAATGCCTAAGAAACTATACGAATCCTTTTAGTTTGAACTAGCACCCAGAGCACTGGTTCCATATCAACTCCTACAACAACCAGAGAGAGCCTGACTCCCAGGTGCTCTTAAATGCCCAGGATCACAGGTGAAGCTACAACATCTGCCCTACCACCCAGAGTAAATGGAACCCCCGTGATCCAGGGATGAAGGAACCCCTACAGACAGTGGAATGGATTTCTTCCGGTTTGAAACTGCACAGGGAGCAGACCTGGAGGGCTGGCTCTGTACACACTCCTACAACACCTAGAGGAAGTCTAACTTACAGGTTTCTGATGCACCTAGGATCATGGGTTCACAGGCTCACAGAGGATCACAGAGGACTCGCAGGAGATCAGACACACCCAGGATCACTGGAGCTCTGACAGACTCAAAATTACAGTTGAGGCCACAACATCTCTCCCAACACAGGTATAACAGAGACCCACACAGGGACATAGAAACAGAATCCCCACTCAGCCAGGAGCACTATTCCTTCTAGCTTGCATTTATCCCCTCTGCAAACCCAGGGCTCTGGCCTCCTACCCACTCCTGCAACACCCAAGGAAACCTTGACTCCCACGAGATATGACACACCAGGATATCATGATAACAGAGACAGCTGGACTCCAAGGAGTTCTGACACAACCAGGATCACAGGAGGAACAGGCTCCAAAAAAGGACAGCAAGGGCAGTTAGCACTTGAGATAACCAGATAGCAAAGGACAAGCACAAGAACATAATCAACAGAAACAAATGCTATTTGACAATATAAGAATGCAGTTCTTCCATGACATCAAGCCCTGAATACCTACCCTATCACATATGAAAAGCAAGATTTGGATCTAAAATCCAATCTCATAAAGAAATTTAAGAATGTTATAAAAAACTCACTTAAAATAATACAGAAAAGAAAAAGACAACATTTTCAACAAATAGTGCTCATTAAACAGGAGGTCAGAATGTAGAAAAATGCATATTGATCCATTCTTATCTCTTTGTACAAAGATCAAGTTCAAGTGGATCAAAGACCTCCACAAAATTCCAGATATATTTAAACTAATAGAAGAGAAAGTGGAGAAGAGCCTTGAACACATGAGAACAGGGGAAAATTTTCTAAACAGAACACCAATGGTTTATGCTCTAAGATTAAAAATGGATAAAGTAGACCTCATAAAATTGCAAAGCTTCTGTAAGGCAAAGGAAACTGTCAATAGGATAAAACGACAACCAATAATTTGGAAAAAGATCTTTACCAATCCTTTATCTAATAGAGAGCTAATAACTAATATATATAAGGAGCTTAACATGTTTGATTCCAGAAAACCTAAAAACCCTATTAATAAATGTTGTACACAGCTAAACAAAGAATTAACTGAGGAATATCAAATGGCAGAGAAACACCCAAAGAAATGTTCAACATCCTTAGTCATCAGGCAAACACTAATCCAAACAACCCTGAGATTTCACCTCACACCAGTCAGAATGGCTAAGATCAAAAACTCAGGTGACATCAGATGCTAAGGAGAATATGGAGAAAGAAAAACATACATTCCTTGTTAGTGAGACTACATGCTGGTTCAACCACTCTGGAAAACAGTCTGGTGTTTCCTCAGAAAACTGGACATTGTGCTACCTGAGGACCCAGATATACCACTCAAAGGCATACATCCAAAGTTGTTCCAACATATCACAAGGACACATGTTCACTATGTTCATAGCAACATTATTTATAATAGCCAGAAGCTGGAAAGAACCCAGATGTCCTTCAACAGAGGAATAGATACAGAAAATATGGTACATTACACTATGCAGTACTACTCAGCTATTAAAAACAATGATTTCATCAAAATTTCAGGCAAATAGAAGGAACTTAAACATATCATCCTAAGTGAGGTAACCCAGTCTCAAAAGAACACACATGCTATGTACTCTGATAGGTGGATACGAGACAAAAATGGGAAGAGGGACCAGTTCAGGTATGAAAGGAGATGGGGGAGCAATACAGAGGGTCATATATTTGATTGTTTGTATGTAGTGGTGGGGGACAGGAACTGAGGGTATTTATTAGTAAGTCCCAGATACCATGAAGAGGTTATTAGGACCCAACAGGGAGGACTTTAGTCATAATACCCAACAAAGTGGAGACATAACCTGTAGAAACCATATCCAGTGGATGAGGTATGAGACCATCCACCCACATCAAATATATTAATCCAGAATTCTTCCTGTGAGAAGGAAATGTGGGGATAAAGAGTAGAGCAGAAACTGAAGGAAAGGCCATCCAGAGACCACCTTACCTAGGGATCAATCCCTTCTGCTGACATCAATTTCAGATACTATTGCTGATTCCAAAAAGTGCTTACTGACAGGAGCCTAGTATAGCTATCCCTAGAGGGGCTCTGCCAGAGTCAGACCAATACAGATGAGGTTATGCACAACCAAATATTGGACTAAGCATTAGGACCACAGTGGAGAAGTTAGGGCAAGGTCTGTAGGAGCAGAAGGGGTTTGCAACCCAATAGGAAGAATAAAAACATCAACCAACCAGACCTTCCAAAGCTCCCAGGGACTAAAACACCAACCAAAGCTTACTAAAATATGGACATATTTTGGCTATTCTGATTGTCTGGTTGGTCAACATATTTTCCATATTTAACAACCACTGAATGGTTTTTGAATGTAGCTAAATGCTAAATAACTTATCATTTCAGAAATGCAAAGATTGGCATACCCAAAAAGCAATGATAACACTGGTGAATGAGTATATTTTTAAATTTTGCTGACTTACCATAGAGTGTAGACACAGTTATTTTTCATTATTACTTTTTGAAAATCCATTATGTCACAAATGTATTCTATTAGCAATTTTATTCAATAGTATCAGCTAGAAACCTAAACAAATAATAAGAGAGGCTGGCAAACAGAAGTACACAGAAAATATGATATCCATTCTTTTGAGTCTGTGATGTGAGCCTCCACAATTATCAGTGGTTGTTAGTAAGGCTTGTTTGTAATTTTACCTCATCCTACTCCTTCAAGGGAATATGCTCTCTCCTAAGGTTAATGAGTCCATTGTAATCAGAGACAGCACAAGTCTGTGAGGGAAGGGTGGGCCTAATATCCTTAGCAAAATTGTAAATGCTATGACATTAAGAAGGCTGTGGGAAAGTACTCTGAAAGAAAAATAATGCATAATTTCTTAACTATGAAAAACCTAAGATGAAATATTAATTATATGAGGCGCTTCACAGACCTAAAAAAGTGGCAGTTTTAATATGAGTCAGCTTGTCAGAAAGATATTAAGGAAAGAGATAAAGAAATTTTGGGAATGGTGATATCAGACCTTGATCCCACCCAGCTAGCTTATTGTCTGAGCTTAAAAATCAGGCTGATCTCTAAATTTATTTGCTATGCTATAAAAAAATGTAGTTGCTATCATCTAACAACCAAGGTATTAAGGTCATAAAATGCTAATTCATGGGATAATCAAAAGTCAACCTGGGTAAAGAATTGAATTGATTTGTAAATAAAAAACTGGGCTTTGCTCTACAAAGGTAGAACTTCTCAAAGGGAACTGCTTAGAGAGTAAATATAGATCTTTTTAGATTTTTTTTCCAGCCACATTTCAGATTTTGGTTAGAAAATCTGTGAGCTATCTAGAGGACTTTTAGATATGTTTCTATCAAGAGAGCTGGCTCCCACAGAAATCAATCTTGAGCAGACTACAGGGCCAAGAGCTATTTATTAGAGTTTTCTGGGGAGCTATAGAAATAACACCCCAAAAACAAAGACAAGGTTGTCATCATCTTTTGCAACTCAGAAACACCCCTCACCCCTTTCTCAGATCCACTCTTCAAGACTAGGCTAGTTCCTGAGAGTTGTACAATCTCACAGTGGTATTAATATACGGTGAACAGTTACAGAAAATCAGGAAATGGAGAGAATGTGCTGTCCAATTTAGGTAGCATGAATTTTTTTGTACCTGAAAAAAATTATGATAAATTAAGAACCCCAAATTTAAGGTTGAAAAGCAGACTCAAAAGAATGGATATTATATTCTGTCTCCTTCTGTCTGTATGTCTCCTTCATCAACCTTTAGTTATTTTGTGTCCTTTAGCTCCTCCACTATGCTTCCTGGCTACAAACTTTCCCTTAGCATTATATTCAGAGTTGAATATGATCACCTTCTCCTATTGCATTAACATAGTTGTATATTGCACACAGTAATTCTTATTGAAGCATCCCGATGTGTGTAACCATTAAATACACCAGCCCACCAGACACACACAGAGAGAGAGAGAGAGAGAGAGAGAGAGAGAGAGAGAGAGAGAGAGAGAGAGAGAGAGAGAGAGAGAAAGAGAGAGAGAGAGAGAGAGAGAGAGAGAGAGAGAGAGAGAGAGAGAGATACTTCTACTCTCTTCACTCATACATGCACATGAACATATTTTTTTTTATTTTAACAAAGGTCAGATTTGCATAAGGTGTCTATACTTGTTTTCAATCATTTTCTCTATTGTTGGTTCTGAGTACCATATAATTGTTTTGTTTTGTTTTGTTTTTAAACAACTTTATTTTACAAAAAAAAGATAAATGTACAGATTTTAAACATATTTTGCTTAAAATTATACATTTTTGTCAGTACTTTTTTTCAGATTTTAAAATAATTTTTACATAAAACTATATGAATATATTTTTTACTCAGTACTTGATTTTTTTCAAGGTTTGATAGTATGCCTTGAAAACTTAATAGTTACAATGAGCATAAAGTACTTGTAAAACAAAATGTAACATGGAAATATTTAAAGTTTTCTTGTTTTGTAAATATTTTTTTGTTTTGTTTTGTTTTCTTTATTTCTTGGACTTCATATAATTGTTTTTGTGTGGTGTGCTATATGTCCTTAGCTTGCCATGCTTCAAGGACTTGTGAGAGTTGGTTTAGTTTATCTTTTAAATCCTGTGCACTTGCTTCTCAATTTCAAACTTGAATTTTATCTTGAAGTGCTTCCTCTCACCTGAGGGATTGCTGAACTGAAAGATAACGTTATGAACCCTCAGTTTCAGAACAGTGATATGATAAGCTGTACTCCAAAGATGTTAACAGTTGTGTTTCACAGTAATCTTTATTCTCTGTTCATATTTTGTTTCAATAAAAGTTGATTAAGGGTACGCCACAATGCCATTCGAATACTCTAATTGCATAAGAATTTGATATTCTCCATCAATTTATCAGTGTTACACAGATATTTTTTAAGATTTTAAAAGGCCAAAGAATTCCAAAAACTTGTATTGTTGTTTACATTATTTTTTTTTTCATTTCTGAAAGGTACTGACCAAAATATGCAAAAAGCACATCTTTCTAGAGTAATTAAAAATTCAGAATAAAGACTAGGAACTTATTTATATTTCAATTATACACACTAAAAATGTAAAAAAAATTTATTTCATATGGATTGTTGCAGTTCATTTATTTGCCCTATTATATCAATGTGTCTGTGGCTCATTAATTTGGTATCATTTTTCTATATTTAATATCTTCAACATCTATATATAGTGATGACATATAAAACTGATATGGAATTTGTTCATTTTAGTAGCTCATGAAATAATAGTACATTTAGAAAGTAATAGTATGCTATGCTCAGTCCAATACTCTATTTTCTTAGTCTACTTGAAATGACTACCTGAAAAGAAAAAAAAAAAAAAAAAAAAAAAACAGAAAAGATGTCACTGGGTTTAGAAAAAAAATACTTGTGGTATCCAACCAAGTCAGAATCACAAGGACTTAATTTAGTATTCTGTTAAATTTTTTAGTAATTATAATACAAAAGATGAATCTTTAGAAATTGACAACCAATAGCACATGACTCAGATCCCTTAAGCATGAGAATATATGTACTAAGCTCTCTTCATTGTCTACCATCATCCACTTTATAGTCACAGGAGAGTCCACAGGTCACAATAGAGAAGAGTGATTATAAGCATGACTGCTTCCATCCCTGGATGTTGGTGATTATAATCAGTCTCCAGCTCTTTCACCTTCCTGTAAGTCAGAGGGGAGGACCAAAAAATGTAATTGTTTCTATGGATCCTCTGACAACAAGCTCCCATCCTCCAAAAGTGACCTCAAAGCCACAGAGAGCTATAATTGAAAGGAGATCATTACAAGTAACTGTAAATTTTTTCTCATTTCTATTTCTGTAGATAAGAATTTCAGTTATGTTCTGAGAACAAGTGAAAACACGAACACAAACACACAACACACACACAGACACGTATATACAATTTGTAATTAATTGCAAAGTCATTGCTATTCACAGTGGTTGCAACCAAATACATTTAATTAATCTGTATTTTAATGTGTAATATAATACTGGGTTATCTCAATATTCTTATAATTTAAAGACAAACTAAGAATGTCGTTGTCTATTTTTCAATACACTATACTAGATTTACTGTATTTAAACAGATTTTTAAAGCAATTAAGAAAATAAAGAAAACTACTAAGTCAAATATTTTAATTAACCAGTTTCTGTTTGAAATTATTAACCTTGAACAGTCTATGGCTTTATAATGACTACTTAATTTGAAAGGAATTTATCTAACTTTGATGAAAATCCCTTTTGTAGAAGTATAAAATTAGAGCCAGGAATTATTTTACTGATAGTAACTAGGGATAAGACAGCTCCAGTCTATAAGCAGGGAGAAAACAAAGTGGCTACATGCACTGAAAAAAAAAAAAAAAAAAAGAGGAGGGGCGTAGGGAGAGTCATCAGCTTGATAAACACAGTGGTTCTACAATGGAGTGTGCAGAGTCCTGAAAAGAACCTTCCTCAGCAAGGTGACAGCAATCACCTCAGATTTCAGGTTCTTTCTTGTCACTGAAAAGCATTGCCATTGGTCTTTTAATATCTTGATTCTCCTGATCCATGGAAAATTTTGGTGTCTTGCATACCCCGATCCCCCCGACTCCCACAAGTAATTTTTATTTCTGAATCTGGACCCTTAAATTGTCTTCTTAGTCTCTACCCTTATAATATATCTCATCCTGTAACCAATAAAAATTTCTCATTCAAATTTGAATCAAACAAACAAGGTTCAAATTACTAAATTACAGTTACAATCTAATTGTTCTGTTTAGAAAAAAAATAAGTTCTATTTTTATTCTTAATTAAGCCTAAATAAAGCTCTTTAATGAATAAATTCTTCATGCTCGTTATCAACTCAGCCATTGTCAGACAATATTAATAATTTAAATACATACAAGCAAATTATTTATACAATTTTCAAAATCATATTTCCCCAAATGAGACATGTTTGAATAAGTTCCATAAGATACTAACTGCAATTTTATTATCTTAAGCTTTTATTAAGAAAATGGAAAAAATAGCTAGAATACTACACTAGGTACTTAGTTGACTGACTTGTTTTATTCAAAAAGTGAGAATTTACTATTTTAATATTAGAATGTATTTTTTGAATATTTTATTTATTTACATTTCAGATATTCTCCCATTTTCCAACTTTCCCTCTGCAAGCCTCCTATGCTCTTCTCCCTTACCCTGTTTCTATGAGGGTGTGTGGAGAGCAGGTGTGGCAGAATTCCCAAGATGGCGCTTGGGACTCAGGCCAAGTATTGTGACTAGAACCTGACTTCCTCCTTCCCCTGAGATTAGCCACTCCCACCGTGTGAGCTGCACAGGTACACCCATGATGCGAGATCAAGCCAGATGACTCGGACCCATGAACTGCAGCCATTCAACATGGACTGAGAAGGTGGAGTTGAGAGAGGATAAAAGGGACTGCACTTGGGGGTACAGCAAGGAGAAAAATAGAGAGAGAGAAGGTGGAACAGAAAGATTTTCACTGGCATGCTGTAAGGTTCCTGAATAAACCGCTTTGAGAAGAACACTGTGTTGCTGTTCCTTTTCTGCTGGTCAGAGACTGTAGCACCAAGTTGTGGCCCATATGAGGAACTCCCCTTCGGCGTTCAGAACTCATTGCAGTCAGGGTGACTAGTCGGTAAGCTCCCAGGTAAGTGGGACAATAAAGGTTCTCGGTTTGAGACTATAAAGCTCCCCGGTAAAAGGGACGAGGAAGGCTCACCTTTTGAAACAATAAAGTTCTTGGTACAGGGACAAGTTGCACCAGGCATTATGGAAAACACAACATCAGTTCAGAGAGTTCGCCAAGCTCTGACAGATTTGCTGAAAGCGAAAGTAGTCGAGCTAAAAAAGGAGACACTAAAGAATTTTTAAAAAGCAGTGAACCAGGTAGCTCCTTGGTTCCTGGTATTTGGACATCTCACAATGTCTAGTTGGGAAAAATTAGGAAAAGATTTGTGGTTTGCTGAAGAGCTAGGGGTACTAGCTAAAGGAGTGCAGCCAGTATGGAAATTGGTGAAGAACTGTATAGGAGATGAGGAATGGTATAGTGTGTAGCTGGAGAAGGGAAATGAGGCTGTGAATCAGGTTAGGGAAGAGCGCTCCCAGAATTCATAGGCAGAAGTGTCTAGTGAGGGAGAAATTTCGGAAGACGATCTGGAAAGCATAGCCGACAGTTTGGAGAAAGTGAAAGTACGGCTCCTGAACTGCCAATTCTGCCTCCTCATGCCCCAAGCGGAGCGGAAGGGCATAGTCTACATCCTGAAACTTGGAGAGAGCTATGAGCACAGTGCTTTCCTGTATTTCTTGATGCACAGGGTAATCATTATCATGAGCAGCTAGACTGGAAAATTGTTCAGAGGCTAGCCGAGGGAGTGCGCACCTATGGAGTTAGTGCTGTGTATGTTGTGGCACGATTAGAACACCTACACCAGTATTGTATGACCCCAGGGTCCTAAAATATATGGGAAAGTGTTGGAAGTATGGCCAAACATGAACCCTCCGATGCATTAGGGATGGCCAGGCAAGCAACCAAAGGCAGTGCAGGACTTGACCTCTGTTCTACCACCAGACTCATTTTAACCCCCTGAATGGGAACTAAATTAGTACATACAGAATTTAAGGGCCCTTTACCTCTTGATACTGTGGGATTAACTTTGGGGAGGAGTTCTGTCATGATGCAGGAATTGGTAGTCCATCCTGGGGTGATAGATCCAGATTATTCTGGGCAGGTAAAAATTATGGTCCCATCCCCTCGCGGTGTGTATGCAATTTCAACAGGGGATAGAATGGCTCAATTGTCCTTCTGCCTAGCCTTCATATATGATTTTCTGCCAATAATCAGGAGCAAGGAAGTAAGGACTTCAGGTCCCCTGGTGCCTCTAATGTTTTCTGCTCCCTTGATCTTGACACCCGGCCGCTACTGAAGCTAACAATTGATGGAAAATCCATATCGGGCCTTTTAGATACAGGAGCTGATCGTAGCATAATTAGCACCAAAGACTGGCCTACTGGGTGGCCAAAACAACAGTCAGAGCAAACCTTAAGAGGGTTGTGATATGCCCAGATGCCAGAAATGAGCTCTCACATGTTACACTGGAAGGATGACAAAGGCCATTCTGGTGACTTCCAACCCTTTGTGTTGGCTGTTCCAATATCCTTGTGGGGCCATGACTTAATGAAAGAGATGGGCTATGTGCTGACTAATGAAGGGCATTACAGCTCACAAGTCCTAGAGATAATGATGGACATAGGTTACATCCCTGGAAAAGGGCTGGGCCGTGCCATAAAAGGCAAGGCCTCCCCTGTAACCATCCACAAGAAAATGGATCGCGATGAGCTGGGTTTTTCCTAGGGGCCACTGAGGGAGCATTACCCATAACATGGAGGACTGAGGATCCAGTTTGGGTTCCTCAGTGGCCACTCCCCTCAGAAAAGTGGATTACCCCTCAGGAATTGGTACAGGAGCAACTAACGCAAGGTCATATACGCCTTTCTACTTCCCCATGGAATACCCCCATATTTGTTATTAAAAACAAATAAGGAAAGTGGAGATTATTACATGATTTAAGAGAAATTAATAAACAAATGGTGATAATGGGGCTGGTGCAGAGGGGGCTCCCATTGCCTTCTGCCTTGCCCTAAGATTGGCCTCTTATAGTTCTAGATATTAAAGATTGCTTTTTCTTGATATCTTTACATCCTAAAGACATGGTTAGATTTGCTTTTACTGTGCTCTCACAAAATCATGATGAGCCGGATAAGAGGTCTGAATGGACAGTTTTGCCACAAGGTATGGCAAATAGTCACACCATGTGTCAACTATATGTTGATGCAGCCATAAAAAAAGTTAGATCAGCCTTTCTAATAGTGAAATGTTATCATTACATGGATGACATCCTTTTTGCAAACCCAAAAGAAGGTATGCCTGATGAGGCATATAGCTGTGTAGTATCTCAACTACAAAAAATTAATTTGGTTGTGGCTCCAGAAAAGGTTCAGAAGGAACTAATTTGGGACTACTCGGTGACTCCCCAGAAAATTTAAATATGTACAGATAAGTTAAAAATGCTAAATGATTTTCAAAAATTATTAGAAGATATTCAATGGGTTTGAGCCTATTTATCTCTGACCAACAGACAGCTGCAACCACTCTATGATATTCTGCCAGGAGATTCTGTTCTTGATTCTCCCAGACAACTCACTGATGCTGCCTGAGCCGAGTTACAACTGGTAGAGAGTAGGGCATCCAGACTGTGGCCTTAAAGTGATGGGATGAGTCACAACCCATTTTGATGTGTATTCTGACTACAGAGGCACAGCCTACAGGAGTTCTATGGCAAGGAGTTCCTTTGCTTTGGACATACCCCAAGATTTCCCCGGCCAAGACACTTGTACATTATTCCACTTCAGTGGCACAATTGGCTTTGCTAGGCATTCAACAATGCATATAGTATTTTGGTAACCCACCTAAGGATCTTATAATCACTTATAATGTGAAACAACTAGAAGTATTGTCATCTACTATAGATGACTGGCCTATTCTGAGATGCAGTTTTCAAGGCAACTTTGAAAATCATTTTCCTAAGGATCCCATCTTACAATTGATTGCTGCCCATCCTGTGGTCTTCCCTCACATTACCTCTAAGGAACTGTTACCTGGTGTCCCGCTCAGTTTTACAGATGGCTCCAAGTCAGGAAAGGGCACGAATGTAGTAGCAGGGCCCTCACCAGTGACCACACAATTTCCACCTGCAACACCCCAAGTTATTGAGTCACAGATCATTCTTAAAGTATTTGAATTGTTTCCAGGCCCTTTTAATTTGATTTCTGATAGTCATTATGTTGTTAACATGTTGTTCTGCTTAGAAAAAGTGGGTAAAACCAATTCAAAATCTACTATTGGGCATCTCATTGTCACCTTGGGTGACTTGATTTTGAAAATAACATTGCCCTTTTTTGTACAGCATATCTGTAACCATACTTACTTACCTAGTCCCCTAGTGGAGGGAAATGATATTGCATCTAAAGCCACCAGGGTTTGCTTGATTTATTTATTTTTTTTTTGTTTGTAAATATATGTATTTTTTTTTTTGTTTTTTTTTTTTATTTCTTGGACTTCATACAGTCTGTGAATTGTTTCTGGGAGAGTGCAAGCCTCTGGGTTTAGCATCCCACTATCAGTGACTGCATATTATGTCTGTTCTTTTGTGACTGGGTTTTCTCACTCAGGATGATATTCTCTGGATGCAGCCATTTTCTTAAGAATTTGGTTAAATCATTGTTTCTGGTGGCTGAGTAGTATTCCATTGTGTATATGTACCACAATTTTTGTATCCATTCATCTTCTGAAGGACATCTGGGTTCCTTCCAGCTTCTGGCTATTATAAATAGAGCCGCTATGAACATTGTGGTGCATATATCTTTGTTGTGTTTTAAAGTGTCACTGGAGTATATGCCCAGAAGTGGAATAGCTGGGTCTTCAGGTAGTACTATATCCAATTTTCTGAGGTATCGCCAGACAGATTTCCAGAGTGGTTGTATTAACTTGCAACCCCACCAACATTGGAGAAGTTTTCCTCTTTCTTCACAGCCTCGCCAGCATCTGCTGTCATCTGAGTTTTGGATCTTGGCCAATCTGACTGGTGTGAGGTGGAATCTCAGGGTTGTTTTGATTTGCATTTCCCTGATGGCTAAGGATGTGGAGCACTTCCTCAGATGTTTCTCGGCCATTCGGTGTTCCTCAACTGAAAATGATTTGTTTAGCTCTGTACCCCATTTTTTAATAGGGTTATTTGATTCTCTGGTGTCTAGCTTTTTGAGTTCCTTGTACACCTTGGATATTAGGCCTCTACCTGATGTGGTGGTGGTAAAAATCTTTTCCCATTCTGTTGGTTGCCGTTTTGTTTTCTTGACGATGTCTTTAGCCTTACAGAAACTTTGCAATCTCATTAATTCCCATTTGTTAATCTTTGACCTTAGAGCTTGAGCCATTGGTGTTTTGTTCAGGAAATTTTCCCCTGTACCTATGTGTTCTAAGGTTTTCCCTACTTTCTCATCTAATAGTTTCAGTGTATCTGGTTTAATGTGGAGATCTTTGATCCACTTACACTTGAGCTTTGTACAAGGGGATAAGAACAGGTCTATTTTCCTTTTTTTGCATGCTGAGTGCCAGTTAGACCAGCACCATTTGTTGAATAGGCTGTCCTTTTTCCATTGAATGTTTACTGCTCCTTTGTCAAAAATCAGGTGACCATATACATGAGGGCTCATTTCTGGATCTTCTATTCTATTCCATTGATCCACATGCCTATTTCTGTACCAGTACCATGCAGTTTTCAGCACAATTGCCTTGTAATATAGCTTGAGGTCAGGGATAGTGATTCCCGCAGATTTTTTTTTTTTTGTTGTTGAGGATGGATTTCACTATTCTAGGTCTTTTGTTATTCCATATGAAATTGCACATTGATCTTTCCAATTCCATGAAGGACTGGGTTGGAATTTTGATGGGGATTGCATTGAATCTGTAGATTGCTTTTGGTAGGATGGCCATTTTTAAAATGTTGATTTTTCCAATCCATGAGCATGGGAGATCTTTACATTTTCTGAGATCCTCCTCAATTTCTTTAGAGGTTTGAAGTTCTTGTCATACAGGTCCTTCACTTGCTCAGTTAGAGTCACACCAAGGTATTTCATAGTTTTTGTAACGATTGTGAAGGGTATGTTTTCCCTAATTTCTTTCTCTACATGTTTGTCCTTTGAGTACAGGAAGGCTACTGATTTGTTTGAGTTAATTTTGTATCCAGCCACTTTGCTGAACATGTTTATCAGCTGTAGGAGTTCTCTGGTGGAATTTTTGGGGTCACTCAAGTACACTACCATGTCATCGGCAAAGAGTGATGTTTTTATCTCTTCGTTTCTGATTTGTATACCCTTGATCTCCTTTTGCTGTCTAATTGCTCTGGCCAGGACTTCCAGTACTATGTTGAATAGGTAAAGGGAGAGTGGGCAGCCTTGTCGAGTCCCTGATTTTAGAGGGATTGCTTCAAGTTTCTCGCCATTAACTTTGATGTTGGCTGTTGGTTTGTTGTATATTGCTTTTATCATGTTTAAGTATGGGCCTTGGATTCCTGTTCTTTCCAGGACTTTTAACATGAAGGGGTGTTAAATTTTGTTGAATGCTTACTCAGTGTCTAGTGAGATGACCATGTGATTTTGTTCTTTGAGTTTGTTTATATGGTGGATTAGGTTGATAGATTACCTTATGTTAAAACATCCTTGCATCCCAAGGATGAAGCCTACTTGGTCATGATGAATGATCGTTTTGATGTGTTCTTGGATTCGGTTTGCGAGGATTTTGTTGAGTATTTTTGCATCAATGTTCATAAGTGAGATTGGTCTGAAGTTCTCTTTCCTTGTAGGGTCTTTGTGTGGTTTAAGTACAAGGGTTATTGTAGCCTCAAAAAATGAGTTGGGTAATATTCCATCTGATTCTATCTTTTGGAATAGTTTGGCGAGTATTGGTGTTATATCCTCAATAAAATCTGATAAAATTCTGCAGTGAACCCGTCTGGACCTGGGCATTTTTTGGTTGGGAGGCTTTTGATGAATTCTTCTATTTCTTTAGGTGTTATAGGGTTATTTAGATGGTTTACTTGGTCCTGGTTTAACTTTGGGACCTTGTATCTGTCTAGGAATTCATCCATTTCCTCCAGATTTTCCAATTTTGTGGAGTATAAGTTTTTGTAGTAGGATCTGATGATTTCTTGAATTTCCTCAGTTTAAGTTGTTATGTCCCCACTTTCCTTTCTGATTTTGTTAATTTGGATACTCTCTCTTTGAACTCTAGTTAGTCTGGCTAGGGGTTTATCAAGCTTGTTGATTTTCTCAAAGAACCAACTCTTGGTTTCGTTGATTTTTTCAATGGTTCTTTTTGTTTCTATTTGGTCTATTTCTGCCCTAATCTTGATTATTTCTTGCAGTCTACTCTTTTTGGTTATATCTGCTTCCTTTTGTTCTAGGGCTTTTAGCTGTGCTGTCAGGTTGCTGAAGTGAGCTCTCTCCAGTTTCTTTTTGGAAGCAATTAGGGCTATGAGTTTTCCTCTCAATACTGCTTTCATTGCATCCCATAGGTTTGGGTATGTTGTGTTTTCGTTTTCGTTGAATTCTCGAAAATCCTTAATTTCTTTCTTTATTTCTTCTTTGACCCTGCTATCCTTTAACAGAGCATTGTTTTGTTTCCATGTGTATGTGGGCTTTTTTGTTGTCTTGTTGTTGTTAAAGACCAGCTGTAGACCATGGTGATCTGAGAGGATGCATGGGAGTATTTCAATCTTCTTATATCGATGGAGGCTCATTCTGTGTCCAATTATCTGGTCAATTTTTGAGAAGGTGCCATGGGGTGGTGAGAAGAAGGTGTATTCTTTTACTTTGGGATAGTATGTTCTGTATATATCTATTAATTCTAGTTGGTTCAAAGTCTCTGCTAGTTTTGCAGTGTCCTTGTTCAGTTTCTGTTTCCCTGATCTGTCCATTGGTGAGAGTGGGTTATTAAAGTTTCCCACTATTATTGTGTGGGGTAAAATGTATTTTTTGAGCTTTAGTAGGGTTTCTTTTATGAATATGGGTGATTTTTTATTTGGAGCATATTTGTTAAGGATTGAGAGTTCCTCCTGGCAGATTTCCCCGGTAATGAGTAAAAAGTGTCCTTCCTTATCTTTTTTGATAACTTTTGGTTGGAAATTTACTTTATTCAATATTAGAATAGTCACTCCAGCTTGCTTCTTGGAGCTGTTTGCTTGGAAGTTTTTTTCCCACCCTTTTACTCTGAGATAGTGTCTGTCTTTTTCTCTGAGATGAGTTTCCTGTATGCAGGAAAAGGCTGGATTTTGTTTTTGTATCCAGTCTGATAGTCTATGTCTCTTTATTTGGGAGTTGAGACCATTTATGTTAATAGATATCAAGGAATAGTTGTTTCTGTTTCTTGCTATTATTGCTTTTTTGGGTTGAGTTGTGTCTGTGTTTTTTTTTTTTTCTTCTTTTAGTTTTCTTGTTTAGGAGTTTTCTTCTTCTAACTAGGCTGTCTTTTTCCTCATTGTATTGGGTTTTCCACCTATAATTCGTTGTAGTGCTGGGTTTGTGGTCAGATATTGTGTGAATTTTGATTTGTCTTGAAATATCTTCATCTCTCCACCGATGGTGATTGATAGTTTTGCTGGGTATAGCAGCTTGGGCTGGCACTTGTGCTCTCTTAAGGAGTGCATGATGTCTGTCCAGACTCTTCTAACTTTCATAGTCTCTGTTGAGAAATCGGGTGTGAGTCTGCTTGGTCTGCCTTTATATGTTACCTGACCTTTTTCCCTTACTGCTTTTAGTATTCTTTCTTTACTTTGGGCGCTTGATGTTTTTACTATTATGTGTCGGGAGGTATTTCTTTTCTGGTCCAACCTATTTGGAGTTCTGAAGGCTTCTTTTATGCTCGTGGTCATCTCATTCTTGAGGGCAGGGAAGTTGTCTTCTATGATTTTGTTGAAGATATTTACTGTGCCCCTTAGTTGATACCTTTCTTCCTCTTCTATTCCTATTATCCGTAGTTTTGGTCTTCTCATTGTGTCTTGGATTTCCTGGACATTTTGGGTCAGGAGCTTTTTGTTTTTTGCATCTTCTCTGGCTTTTTTGTCTATGTTTGCAATGTTGTCTTCTGCCCCCGAGATTCTCTCTTTGATCTCTTGTAATCTATTGGAAATGCTTGCTCAGTGACTTCTTATTTCTTTTTTTGGTGTTCTGACTCTAGGGTTATCTCTTTTAGTGTTTTCTTTATTGTGTCAATCTCTGTTTTAATTTCCCTCTTCCATTCCTTTATTTCTTTGGTTCTGTTTTCCTCTAGTTCTTTGAGTTCTTTGAGTGTTTTTCTTGTTTCTTCTTTAAAAGCTTCTGAATCTTTTTGCTTTTCCTCCCTTTCTTGTTTAATTAACTCTATCAGTGTCTTGAGGCATGATTTAAGGTCTGTGTCTTCTTTTTCTGGAGTGTTTAGAGTTCTGATGTTTGCTCTTATGGGAGAGCTGGGCTCTGATGTTGCTAGAATGTCTTGGTTCCTTTGGGATATACTCTTTCTCTTTCCTCTTGCCATTTTATTGTCAGTGATATGTCCTTACCTTTCCCTTGTATCTGGTCTGTGTCCCTGATTCTCCACTGGTTGAGGTGTCAGATTGGTCAAGCCCTGTTTTATGCCTCAGAGTCGTCTGGTGTGAGCAGAAGTTCCAACGTTCTGTTTCTGTTTGCTGGATCAGGCACAGTTGCTCAGCCTCTATGAGCCGCTGTTCTGCCTGGCAGGTAGGCCAGGCTTTGCTCTGCGTCCCGAAGTCGCCTCAGAGTGGAAACAGAAGTTCTAATTTTCTATTCCCAATGGCAGTTGCTCAGCCTCTATGAGCCACCGTTCTGCCTGGCTGGTAGGCCAGGCTCCGCTCTGCGTCCGGAAGTCACCTCCGGGTGGAAACAGAAGTTCTGATTTTCTGTTCCCAATCGCAGTTGCTCAGCCTTTATGAGCCGTTGCTCTGCCTGGCAGGTAGGCCAGGCTCTGCTCTGTGTCCGGAGATCACCTCTGGGTGGAAACAGAAGTTCTAATTTTCTGTTCCCAATTGCTTGATCAGACAGGGTGGGGCAGGGCGAGTTACGGTGTGCACTTTCCGTGTGTACTCCGCAGAGATCTCTCTGCTCCCCTGCAGTCTTGGTCTCCCACTCACCAGTTGCTCAGCCTCTATGAGCCGACGTTCCACCTGGCAGGTCTGCTTGATTTATTTTAATACATCACCTATTTCATTGGCTCGAGAATTTCATTCACAGTTCCATGTTAATTCCAAGACTCTGTCTTCACGCTTTAAGATCACATGCGACGAGGCACGGGATATTGTAAAAGGGTGTCAGAAGTGTGCTCCTATGCTACCCCAGATTGGGTTTGGGGTTAACCTACGTAGGTTGCACCCTCTATACCTCTGGCAAATGGATATCACAAATTTCCCTGAATTTGGAATATTAAAGTATCTCCATGTTTCTATGTATACAGACTCTGGAATTATTTTTGCACCTCCACATACAGGAAAAAAGGTATGTCATGTAATTGCACATTGCCTTGAAGCATGGAGCACCTGAGGACAGCCTAAAAAATTAAAATCAGATAATGGGCCTGCCTATACTTCTGCTTCTTTTGCATCCTTCTGCAAAATGATGGGTGTTCGAGTAACTCATGGCTTGCCCTATAATCCTCAAGGACAAGGAATCATTGAGCATGCTCACTGCACCCTCAAGGAGTGTCTAGTTAAACAAAAGAGGGGAAATGCCTCTGCAGGTTCTTCCCCTAGGGAGAAATTGGCTATTCCTATTTTTACCTTAAATTTTTTAAATAAAGAAAAACATAGGTGTCATGCCAATACTGATGTTTCTCTGAAAGGCCTGGTTATGTGGAAAGATGTCCTGACTGGCAAATTGCAGGGTCCCGATCTGGTGTTGGTTTGGGTGAGAGGGTCTGTTTGTGTATTTCTTCAGGAACATCGACAGCCACTGTGGGTCCCAGAGAGGTTGACCACGGTGGTCCAGGATGAGTGGAGCAATGACGTGTGGATGAGCCTGATGCTGCTGATGCTCCTGGTGGTGAAACCTGAAGATGAGCAATGGGGGCTCCTATCAGTGTTCCCTAAGCCTTTACCTCTCATGCACTCAGCACAATTTTCCTTGATTCTTTGCATCTAATACCTCCTTGCAATTCTTACACTGGGATGAGAATATTGCACCCCTTAGGGATGCAATATTCTCCCTTACAGGGTTGTTATGTTTTCAGATGATTACCAATATTTCTCAGAATAGTGATTGCATTCAAATGTATAATTAGTTTGCAGCCTGGTTTGATTTACCTGTTAATGGTTCTACCAAAGCCAATGCCACATGGATTCAAGGGGTGTGGTCTGCCATCTTTCCTAAAAACAATGATAGTATACCTTCTCCGCCTAGATGGGCTTCCTTTCTAAAGGGTTCCCATAATTCCCTTCTACCTTGGACAGGATGCCAGGCCAGGAAGGCGGCCTGGGCTGTGAAGAAATATTTTACATTTTCTACCTATATTAGTACCAGTCATAATAGATCATTTTCAGGATATAATTGGCTGTAACAAACTCCTGCTCAGGCCACTGACAGCAATCCTTTTAATGTATAGTGGCTGTGTGGAGTGAATGGTAGCTGGAAAGTCCTTCCTGCTTTGAGTATGTTGATGGGTGTTGGTTGAAGTAATGCAAGCTTTAATTGGAACGGGTCTGTGGGACTTGAGACCTCTGTTTCTCAGTGTGCTGGAGGACAGAATGTTATCTTTAAGACTGTTTGCAGGTGGCCTCCTTTTGTGTTTATCATTTATAATGGTAGTTATGAGGATAGAATTTTGAATTGGAATAATGATAATTGTCTTTATAGCATGTGTTGGAATGCATCCACGCATCATTTGGCTATGGAGACTAGAATGTCATACTTTGTTCCCTGGCCTGTACAGGCCCCATCAGCTATGACCTTATTGAGGCCTAAAATGGATTTTGGATCACCCCCGCCAGCTCAAGGCTGAAAGAATGGGTTGGATTAGCTGGATTAGCCCTTTGGTCCTCTTAAGCATCCTGGCATTCTGGTGCATGTGCTGTATGCAATTTTGGCAGCACAGAACTCAAGCCTTAATGATACAGGCATTTGCACCAGTGGAAACTGGGCAGTCTCAAGTGTGTCTTGGCATGCTAGAGAAGTAGTCAGTGATGGGTAAGACTCCCTGGGTGTGTCATCAACCTAAGACAGGGATTGAACCAATGCTGTTTGTCTCTCAATGACAGGTAAGGGGCACTGCCACAGCGGGCAACCTAAGACAAACATTCTCTCAGCCAAAATTATAAAGAAGCGGGAGCTGTGGAGAACAGGTGTGGCTGCAGTCCCAAAATGGTGCTTGGGTCTCCGGCCAAAACTTGTGACTAGCACCTGACTTCCTCCTGCCACCTGATTAGTCACTCCCCCTGTGCGAGCTGAGAAGACACACCCATGATGCAAGATCAGGCCAGATGGCATGGACCTATGAACTGCAACCATGCATCATGGACTGAGGAGGTAGAATTGAAAGAGGATAAAAGGGACTGTGCTTGGGGGTGCAGTGAGGAAAAAAGAGAGAGAGAGAAGGGGGGGGCAAAAAGATTTTAACTTGCATGCTGTAAGGTTTCTGAATAAACTGCTTTGAGAAGAACACCATGTGGTCACTTCTTTTTTGCTGGTCGGACATGGTAGCAACAAGGGTGCTCTGCTACTTACCAATCCACTGCCACCTTACCACTCTAACATTTCTCTACACTGGGGCATTAAGCCTTCACAAGACCAAGTCACCCCCCCCCAATGATGCCAAATAATTCCCCTTCAACTCCTTTAGTCCTTCCCCTAACTGTTCCACTGGGGTCCCTGTGATCAGTCCAATATCTGGCTTCGAGTATCCACATCAGTAGTGGTCAGGATCTGGTAGAATCTCTTAAGGAGCAGCTGTTTCAGGCTCCTTTCAGCAAGCACTTCTTGGCATCAGGAATAATGTGTGGGTTTGGTATCTAGATAAGGGATGAATCCCCAGCTGGCTAAGTCTCTGGATGGTTTTTCCTTCAGTCTCCACTCCACTCTTTGTCCCTGTATTTTCTTTAGACAAAAGTAATGCAGGGTTAAAAATTTGGAGATGAAAGGGTGGCCCAATTCCTCTATTAGCAGGCCATGTCTAACCTCTGAATATGGCATTGATAGGTTCTCCCTCCTCTTTGTGGAGTATTTCAACTAATGCCATTACCATGGGGTCCTGGGAGGCTCTTGCTTCCCTAGCATCTGGGACATTCTGATTGCTATTCCCAGTTCCCCTTTGCTCATTGCCACACACTACTGGTCAAATTCCTGAACCTCTGTACATCTTCATCTCTTCCCATTCCAGAATCTGAACTCTTTTTTCACTCCCTCTTCCCTTTTCCTCCCAATTCCCACCCACTGTCTAAATCTCTTGAATATTTTGTTCTCCTTTCTAAGTAGGTCTGTAGCATCCAGTCCTTGGTCTTCCTTCCTCTAGAGCTTCATGTGATCTCTGAGTTGTATTGTGGGTATTCCAAGCTCTTTCCCTAATAACCCATTATCAGTGAGTATATACCATGTGTGTTCTTTTGTAACTGAGTTACCTCACTTAGAATGATATTTTCTAGATCAATCAATTTGCCTATGAATTGCATAAAGTTGGTGTTTTAATAACTGAGTAGTATTCCATTGTGTAAATGTGCCACATTTTCTCTATCCTTTCCTCTATTGAGTGGGATCTGTGTTCTTTCTATCTTCTGGTTACTATAAATAAGGCTGCTATGAATATAGTGGAGCATGAGTCCTTATTACACATTGGAGCATCTTTGGGTATATGCCCAGGAGTATTATAGCTGGGTCCTCAAGTGGAACAATTTTCAGTTTTCTGAGGAATCTCCAGATTGATTTCCAGAATGGCTATACCATCATGCAATCCCACCAACAATGAAGGAGTGTCCTTTATTTACATTCTTGCCAGTATCTGCTGTCACCTGTGTTTTTGATCTTTGCCATTTTAACTGGTGTTAGATGGAATCTCAGGGTTGGTTAGATTTGAATTTTCCTGATGACTCAAGATGTCAAACTTTTCTTTAATTGCTGCTTATCCCTTTGGTATTTCTCAGTTGAGAATTCATTGTTTAGCTCTGGACCCCATTTTTAGTGGGATTGTTTGATGCTATGGAGTTTAACTTTTTGAGTTGTTTGTATATATTGATATTGGCCCTATATTGGAAGGAGGATTGAAAAAGACCTTTTTCAAATTTGTTGGTTGTCATTTTGTCCTATTGACAGTGTCCTTTGCTTTACAATTTATGAAGCCCCATTTGTTAATTGATCTTAGAGCAAACACTATTTGCGTTCTGCTTAGAGAATTTTCTCCTGTGTCTATATGTTCTAAACTCTTTTGCAATTTCTGTTCTATTAGTTTCAGTGTATCTGGTTTTATGAGGATATCTTTGATACATTAGGACTTGAGCTTTGTTCAGAAAATAAGAAAGAATCAATTTGTATTCTTCAGCATGCTGACTACCAGTTGGATCAGGACCATTTACTGAAAAAGACTTTTCTCCCACTGCATGATTTTTTTGTCTAAAATCTAGTGACCATTTAGTATGTGGGTCCATTTCTGGGTCTTCAATTCTATTCACTTAATTTAACTGCCTATTTCTGTACCAATACAATGATTTTTTTATCAGTATCTTTATGTAGTACATCTTGAGTTCTGGAATGATGATTCCCAAGATATTCTTCTATTGTTGAGAAAAATTTTTGCTACCCTAAGTAAATAAAATTTGCAAGTTTTTTGTTATTCCAAATGAATTTGAGAAATGCTCTTCCTAACTCTATAATAAATTGAGTTGAAATTTTGATGAGGATAGTATCATATCATTTGCAGATAGTGATATTTTAATTCTTCCTTTTCATTTGACATCCTTTGTTGTCTACTTGCTATGGCAAGGACATTGAGTACTATCTTGAATAGTTAGGTGAGAGTGGGCAGCCTTGTCTAGTCCTTGATTTTAGTTGGATTGCATTAAGTTTTTCTCCCTTTAGTTTGATGTTGGCTATTTGTTTTCTGTATATTGCTTTTACTGTGTTTATGTATGGGCATTGAATTTCTGAATCTTCTAAGACTTTTAATATGTAGGGATATTAATATTGCCAAATGCTTTCTCAGCATCTAAGGAGATGATCATGATTTTTTTTTAAGTTTGTTTACGTGGTTTATTACTTGATGAATTTCTGTATAGTGTAGCATTGCTGCTTACTTGGGATCAAACTTACTTATCAAGATTGATCATCTTTTTTATGTGTTTGATGATCATTGCTGGATTCAGTTTGAAAGAATTTTATTGAGTAATTTTGGATCAATATTTATAAGGAAAATTGGTCTGAAGTATTCTGTCTTTGTTGGATGTTAGTGTGGTCATGGTATCAGGTTATCTGTGGCTTATAAAACCAATTGGGTAATGTTCCTTCCATTTCTATTTTGTGAAATATTTTGAAGAGTATTGGTATTACTTCTTCTTTGAAGGTCTGAGAGAATTCTTCAATACACCCATCTAGTTCTGGCTTATTTTGGTCAGGAGTCTTCTAATGTCTGCTTCTATTTCCTTAGAGGTTATAAGACTGTTTAGATGGTTTACCAGGTCTGATTTAACTTTTGTACCTAATATCTGTCTATAAAATTGTTCATCTCATCTAGATTTTCCTCTTTTGTTGAGTATAAGCTTTTGTTGTAGGATCTAATAATTTTTTTGACTCACTTGGTTTCTGTTGTTATGTCTCTCTTTCATTTCCAAGTTGGTTAATTTGGATACTCTTTCTGTGCCTTCTGGTTAGTCTGAATAAGGGTTTATCTATCTTGTTGTTTTTCTTGCTAAACCAGCCCCTGTTTTGATTTGTTTTGTTTTTATTCTTTTTAAACTTCTCTTTGTTTCTCTTTGGTTGATTTCAGCCCAGATTTTGATTTTTTTCTGCTGTCTACTCCTCTTGGGTGCACTCACTGTTTTTTGTTCTAGAGCATTCAAGTGTGTTGCCAAACTGTTAGTTTATGCTCTCTCCAGTTTCTATTTGGAGGCACTCAGAGCTATGAGTTTTCTTCTTAGTCTTGCCTTTTTTTTTTTTTTTTTTTTTTTTTTTTTTTTTTGTATGCCATAAATTTGGGTATGCTGTGCATTCATTTTTATTATATTCTAAAAAGTCTTCAGTTTCTTTTTTTCTTCCCTGACCAAGATTTATTGATTAAAATATTGTTTAGTTTTTATGTGTATGTGGGATTCTGTTGTTTTTCTTCTTGTTATAGAAGACCAACCTTAAATGCATGAAATTATTTTAATCTTCTTGTTTCTTTTAAAATCTGTGTTGTGACAGATTATATAGTCACTTTGGAGAAGGTACCATGAGATACTGAGAAGGAGGTATTTTCTTTTGTTTTAGGTAAAATGTTCTATAGGTATCTGTTAAACTCATTTGGTTCATAGTTTCTGTTAGTTTCACTATTCAGTTTCTGTTTTCATGACCTGTCCATTAATGAGATTGGGTTTTTCTCATCTCCTCACTATTATTATATGAGGTACAATGCATGCTTTGAGTTTTAGTTGAATTTCTTATATGAATGTGAGTGCCCTTGCATTTATAGAATAGATGTTGAGTATTGAAAGTTTCACTTAGTAGTTTTTACTTTGATGAGTATGGAGTGTCCTTCCTTATCTGATTTGATAACTTTTGGCTGTAAGGCAATTTAATTCAGTATTGGAATAACTACTCCATCTTGTTTCTTGACACCATTTGCTTGGAATTTTCTTTTTTCAGCCTTTTACTTTGGGATAGTGACTGTCTCTGTGACTAAGGTGTGTTTCCTATATGCAGCAAAACGCTGGGTGGTGTTTATCTATCTAGTCTGTTATGTTTCTTTTCATTGGGGAACCGAGTCCATTGATATTAAGAGATATTAAGAAATAGTGATTTCTACTTCTTGTTATTTTTGTTGGAGAGATGGAGTTATATTTTTGTGGCTAACTTATTTTTCACTAGTCGAAAGAAAAGTTTTCCTTTGGGTAGTTTCCCTCCTTGTGTTGGAGTTTTCCATCTATTATCCCTTGAAGGGCTGAATTTGTGGAAAGATATTGTGTATATTTGGTTCTGTCCTGGAATATCTTGGTTTCTCCATCTCGGTTAATTGCAAGTTTTGCTGGATATAGTAGCCTGTTTGACATTTGTGTTCTCTTAGGAACTTTATGATATCTACTCAGAATCTTCCGGCATTTAGTTTCTCTGTTGAGATATCTTGGTATAATTCTGATAGATCTGCCTTTATATGTTGCTTGCCCTTTGTCTTTTACTACTTATAATGTTCTTTCTTTATTTTGTTTTATTTGTTATGACTATTATGTGACAGGAGAAATTTCTTTTCTGGTTCAATCTATTTGGAGTTCCTTAGACTTTTTGTATGTTATATGCATTTTTTTTTTTTAGGTTAAGGAATTTCTCTTCTATAATTTTTGAAGATACTTACTTAAGTTAATTAAATTTGTAAGTTAGGAATCATCTTTCTCTTCTAAACCTATTATCATTATGTTTGATATTCTTATTTTGTTCTGAATTTCCTGGATGTTTGGGGTTAGGAGCTTTTTACATTTTGCATTTTCTCTGAATGATGTGTCAATGTTTTCTATGTTATCTTCTAGATCTAAGATTCTCTCTTCTACCTCTTATAGCCTGTTGGAAATTCTTGTGTCTATGACTCCTGATCTCTTTCTAGGTTTTTCATTTCTAGGGTTGTCTTTTTTTGAAATTTCTTTATTATTTTTATTTCCATTTTAATATCCTGGATGGTTTTGTTCAATTCCTTCACTTCTTTGTTTGTGCTTTTTCTGAAATTTTAAGGGGATTTTTGCATTTTCACTTTAATGGCTTCTTCCTGTTTACCTTTGTTTTTCTTTATTTCTTTATGGGGGTTATTTATATCCTTCTTAAATACTTCTATCATCATCCTGAGATGTGATTTTTAAATCAGAATCTAGCTTTTCTGGTGTGTTTGGATATCCAGTACTTGCTGTAGAGAGAGAACTTGGTTCTAATGATGCCAAATGGCCCTGGTTTCTGTGGCTTATGTTCTTGTACTTGCCTCTAACCATCAGCTTATCTCTGGTGTTAGCTAGTCTTGTTGTCTCTGACTGTGGCTTTCTTCCCCTATAAACCTGTTTCAGCACTCCTGGAAGTCAAGCTCTCTCCAGACAGATTTTAAGTATGGAGAGATATGTCACAAGGCCAGCTCTGGGCACAGATGGAAACTAGAATTATGCTGACCCAGCCTGCTCCTTGGTTCTTCTGTCCTGAGTAATCAGTTTGGGACCCCCTTCGGCCAGGTAGTTCAGCAGAAGTAATGATCTCACCTGTGCTTTCAGGTGTATTAGCACTTCTTGGAGACCAGATCTTTTCTGGTAAAATTTTTATTCAGAGAGCTGTGGCACAGGGTCAGCTCGGGATACACATGGGAAATAGAAGCGTCATCTGACCTAAATTTTGACTGATTTTTTTCCCATTATTTACTCCTGGTGGCTTTTTTTTTTTTTTTTTTTTTTTTTGAATAATTTTGTTGAAGAAACTAAGAACTGTCTCTCAAGAAATAGTGTCTGACAGTCAACACTTGGATAAAGATAAAGTTTAATTAATATAAATGAGGCTGCTTAGTCATTCATATGGTTTAATGTTCTTACAGGCTTCAAAATTTTACTAGTGGAACTAAAATCTTAAATAGGATTTAAAATTCATAACTTGATACCTGTACAGGAAGCTGGTAGCTCTTCAGAAGCACTGATGTAGCTATTTATGATGGTCTCTTGATGGCATGGACTAGACCCAATATAAAACTTATTTCAGATGGTGGTAGTGCACATCTTATTTTCCAGCATTTCAGAGGCAGAGACTTCTAGACCTCTTTCAGTTCAAGGCAGTCTGGTCTGCAGATCCAATACCAGGGCACCTGGGACTACACAGAGGTGCAGTGTCTGGAAAATTCAAAATAAAATTAGAAAAGAATATTATCAGGATGCTTGTCACCAAAGTTGATTTCAGAATAAAAGTTTTAGATGTATTGAACATGTTGGTTTTAATTCTACAACCTCCTCCTTTGGATCATGCAAACAGATTGCATAGTAAAATTTAACATTTTGTTTTTTTTTTTTTTTTTTTTTGCGTTTACAAGTTTCAAACAACTTTTCTTTTCTAACATGTTCTACTGCTGTGTGACAAACTTCCATCAACTTGAGGTTACAGTATAAACAAATTATCAGAGACTCTCTGTGAGTCAGAGTTCCAGGCATGTGTTACCAAATGTAGTCAGAGTCTGTGCTGAGTTCTATTTCCCAGTTCATGCATTATTTAATCTGAAGCTCACTGTTCCCCTTCTTAACTACTCAGGTTCTTGACAAAATAGTTTCTTTTGCAAGAGAAAACTAGGTACCTCCATTGTCTTGCAAGATAAAATCTAAGGATACTCTCATCTTGCTGAATGACACTCTATCTGCCTAGTATGGTATCTAGGAAATAGAAAAAAAAAAAGAAAAAAGAAAGTCATGATTACAACTAAAAAAATGCAAAAAAGCTAAAAGATTGAATCCTCACTTCATGGAATTTAATAATAAAATATGCTTTACTGTATCATCAGTTTCATCCCATTATTTGAGATTGTGACCCATTTATTATGTAGGATTTCCTTTTCTTACTGCTATAATGTTTCAGAAATAATGACAGGCTTTCTAGAGCTGCCTTGAAGATAGAACAAGAAAAGATGAGGACAAAGAACACGTATGGAACAACGACCTCCCATTGTGCTAAGTAGAGCTACCCAAATCCTGTCAGTTACATTAATCCTAGAAATTACTGAAAGTCAATAAAAAAAAGCACATACAGAGTTTATACCGCACAGAATTAGGCCATTTTGGCTACCATTTAGTGAAATGCTAGGAGTCCCATATTTACAGACACTTTAACAATAACTTTTATTGATGGGTGAATGGTAAAAAAAAATAAACTAGTCATAACTTTTATTTCAAGTGTATCCCAAATTAATGCCTAAGTCTCAGAGACACAAAATTGCATGAACACATTTAATATGAATAGACACCACCAGAGTTAAAATGTCATTAATTTAACCAATTTATAAAAATGTATTTGTATCTATACCACAATTATAGATCTATGTCTATATTTACTGTTATTTGATGTTGACTCTCACATTCTTTAGAGCACACACTTTGAAATACACATAAGTCACCCGTGTTATCTCTGACACATTTTTCTTTAAAATTAAAACAAGTTTATGCTATTATTATGATTATCTAAATTTGATTTTAATATAAAAACAGAAGCAATTTGTTGAGTAGAAGTATATCAAGAGTTTTATATTTCAAAGAAAGTTTAGAATTATCAAAATTGTAGAGATCATTTAATTATTTGAAGAAGGGTCTTCAGGACATTATAATAGGTTTCTGCTTTTAAATTTCCACCTTTTTAGTGGGATTACCCAGCATTTAGAGATCTCTTTAAGTGCACAGAATATAGACATACTCGGTAGAACAAACTACATTAATTGCCACCACTCTGTAAACTTTTCTGCCATATATATATATATATATATATCACATATATATATATCCTAATATATATATATTAGGATAATATGTGATAAATGTTCTTAGGAAAATTATGTATGCCCCATAAAAAACACACCCTCCAATAACCAAGTCGATGTACAAATGACTTTAATTTTGTTTTAGCATTGTTACTTAAACTATGGTAAATGTATTCTTAAGGGAGAGAAAAATTATGTGAAAGAGGCTAGTATGACCACAACAGACCTGATCTTGGATCAGGATAGATAGAAATATTATTAAATGCAGTCCACACTTACATTTTTCATTAACTTTTACTCATTTTTGGTGATTGTCGCATCATGAACCCCATTCATATCCATCTCCCTTTCCCCTTATAGCTGCCCTTCACCCTTGCAACCCATCCCCAAAATAAAAATACACAGGGACAAAAAACAAAATCGACAACAACATCACCACCACCAGTAACAGCAATGAAGTCAAAACACTAAAGCATAGAAAACTTTTCTTCATGGAGTATGTCACAATGTGTCCTAGAGTATATCCCTCTTTCCACACATTTTCAAATTCATGGGTTCATTGCAATGAGTCATGGGTCTGGTGGGAAGTTCTGGCTTCTGTGGTACCTTTCCTAATGACTTATCACCAGGCCTCCTCAAGATTATCCTGTTTTTCATCTGTGTAAACAGAGATTTGTCAGCTTTGGGTCAGCAAGAAGGGGCTCCAACTACTTACAGATGATATACATTTGGGGATGTACCATATATGAGCCATGGTTCTGGGTCTGTGTTGTAGCTGAGCTAGTCTGTACACAAATTTTCCTTATCCACACAATTATGGCAAGCTCTCCAACACTGTACTGGCTAAGCAACCTACTAACACCACCAACAATAGGCAGGGTCAGCTCTCCTGCACTTGTGGCCTTGTGGCCATCTCATCAGCACCCATGTATCCAGGGCTAGCTTCATTGTGCTTTGGGGTCAAGGCTAGTGGCTGAAATCTCTCAAGTTCTGCAGCCTGTGAAATTGTAGGAAAGCGCCCCTGTTCCTATACTCTTATACTGTAACTAACTTTGCCGTCAGGGTCATTTCACTGAGGTACCCAAGTGAGGTGTGTAGCCTACTGTCCTTAGTGCCAGAGCCAATTAGAGGACAGGACTAGCTCTCCTGCTTTCATGCCCTCAGAGCCATCTCTTCTAAGTACCACAAGTGGCAAGGGTGTGAGGCGAAAAAGAACATCACCCTGTGAATTCAAGTAACATCACTGTAATTGAGTGGCAAGCCAAGCCTTCTTGCAATCTTAGCTTTGGTGCCCATTCACTTGCCTCACCTTACCAAGATCAGATCTGTTGTGCTGTTCAGATGAGGCTGTCCTGAGTGCTGCAGTTATTGAGCTCTATCACGCTCATGACTTAGAGGGCAGACTGCCGAAGGTAGTGAGGGATAGTAGGTATCACTTCTTTGCAGCCATACCATGCCATGGCATATCAGTGTTAGGGTGGGTAGGCTCCCCCATTTATGCTACTTAGGCCAAATCCACTGTGTGGTTAGGGTGAGGTGTTGGGCCTTCTCTCTCAGGCTGTTGCAGGTGAGAAGTAGGACCAACATTGCAGAATACAGCAGCCAGGAAGGAGCCAGCCAGTCCTGGACAGCCACTGGACATCCAAGTGGTCTAGATGGATGTCTTGACTAGGAAATTTTCTATGTTCTCTAATAGTAATATGAACCATGGACACCTATTTTTTTTTTTTTAACTAAGGAGCTACACATGGCTTTCAGCAAGAACAACACCTTTGTGGTCATAATGATAGCCCCAGGTATGAGTGCTGACCACTTACAGTAGACTAGTCTTCTCCATATTCAAGTCTCTCTTCCTAGTCCTCAACCTGTTCCCCTTTTCTTTATTTCCCTCCTGTCTATAATCTATTCTTCCTTAACCTTGTGGTAGCTTACATTTAAAAGTACTTGGTGATGGATATATGTAAGGAACTAAAGAAATGAATTCTTCAAAACAATACCTTTTGAAAAAAAATGTACAGGAATTTGAATGTCTTTGAATTGAGATTAATAAATAACATTTAACTTAATTGTAAATGACTAATTAATCCAGATTCAGTTAGTCATATTGTAGCCACATAAAACTTAATCTTTGAAGATTAAAGCCTGCAGGACTCTTAAAACTGTCCCATTTGCTAAAGCTGGCAAACTTTTCCTAGGTGGATATCAAAACAGACTTCTTTGTAGTATAGATTTTAAATTATTTGAATTAAGTCATCAAGTAATTAAGTCTCTCTCTCTCTCTCTCTCTCTCTCTCTCTCTCTCTCTCTCTCTCTCTCTCTCTCTCTGTGTGTGTGTGTGTTTGTGTGTGTGTGTGTGTGTGTGTGTGTGTGTGTGTGTGTGTGTGTGTTTGTGTGTATTTGGGCATGCATGTTCTTCAAGTGATGAAACTCCCTTTGGTCTCTCAGTCTGAAATTTTGTAGGGAAGAGCATTTACCTGCTGAACTATCTTTTGGGCTCTCAATTTTTTTTTAATTATTTACCCTTTCAATAATAGAAGCTCATTCTTCTTTTCGGCCTACTTTAATGAGAAGATGCCTTTCACAGTAGAACTGCTGAAGATAAGTATTCAAGCAAACCAAAGAAACATGAAGGTGAAATGATGGAAGGAAAAGGATTATAATTTTGCATGGTATAACTGCCAAGCATGAACAATATCTTGCTGACTCTGGAACACAGCAATGTGTAAGTTACAGAAATGGACATGAAAATTTATTCTGAAAATTTCTAAATTTTCTACCAGAAATAAAAAAGTTGCATGTGTTAAAATGTGTTATCTATAAAACCTGATGCATTCTGATTAAATATATAGATACAGACTATCACTGAAATTGAGATTCACAGTATTTCAGAGTAGCAAGAAGTTTTCCCTTGTAACCCTATTTTTATTGACCATTGAATGTTTCAGCTAGTGAACTATTAAGCCTACTATATTGGGGTTGTGGTTATGGTAACCCATTAGATTTGAATATTTAACAGATAAAAATGTTTTACACCAAATGACAAGCAAAAATGCTGAAAATTTGTACATTTATCTTTGTTTTCTAAATAAGGTTTTTCAATAAAAGGAATACCTTTATTTTAAAAAACAAAGATAAATGTACAAATTTTCAGCATTTTTGCATAAAAGTATATGAATATATTTTGTCAGTGCTTTTTTATTCTTTTTTTATAGGTTGGATATGTGAATTAAGATCTTACTTGTTACAATGAGCATAAAGTACATGTAAAACCGGATGTAACCTGGAATTAGTCAAAGATTTCTTGGTGTGTAAGGATTAAGAATATTTTTTTTCTTTTCTTTTTTTCTTGAACTTCTTATAGTCTGTGAGTTGTTTGTGGGTGTTCTGAGCTTTCTGTTGTTAGTATCCAATTATCAGTGACTACATATTAAGTCTGTTCTTTTGTGACTGGGATACCTTACTCAGGATTATATTCTCTGGATGCTTCCAATTTCATAAGAATTTCATAAAGTCATTGTTTCTGATAGCTGGGTAGTAGTCCATGGTGAACATGTATAACAATTTTTGTATCCATTCATCTACTGAAAGACATCTGGGTTCTTTCTAGCTTCTGACTATAATAAATAGGGCTGCTATGAACATTGTGGTTCATGTGTCTTTGAAGTATGATGGAAGTTCTATGGGGTATATGCCCATAGAATAACTGGGTCTTCAGGTAGTACTTTGTCCAATTTTTTGAGGAATGGCCAGACTGGTTTCCAGAGTGTTTGTACCAGTTTACAATGCTGCCAACAGTGAAGAAGTGTTCCTCTTTCTCCACACTCTCTCCAGCATCTGCTGTCATCTGAATTTTTGATGTTAGCAATTCTTACTGGTGTGAGGTGGAATCTCAGGGTTGTTCTGATTTGCATTTCACTGATGGCTAAGGATGTGGACCACTTCCTTTGATACTTCTCAGCCATTCAATATTCCTATATTCAGAACTTTTTGTTTAGCTCTGTACCCAATTTTAATAGGGTTGTTGGATTCTCTGGTGTCAAGATTCTTGAGTTCTTTGTATACCTTGGATATTAGGCCTCTAGCTAATGTGGGGTGGGTAAAGATCTTTTCCCACTCTGTTGGCTGCCGTTTTTTTTTTTTTTTTTTTTTTTTTTTTTTTTTTTTTTGACAGTGACCTTAGCCTTACAGAAACTTTGCAATCTTATTAAGTCCCATTTGTCAATCTTTGACCTTATAGCATGAGCCATTGTTTTTCTGTTCAGGAAATTTTCTCCTGTGCTTATGTGTTCTAAGATTTTCTTATTTCTCTTTTAATAATGTCAGTGTACATGGTTTAATGTGGAGATCTTTGATCCACTTGCATTTGAGCTTTGTACAAGGACACAAAAAGGGTCTATTTCATTCTTCTGCATGCTGAGTCCCAGATGTACCAACACCATTTATTTAAGAGGCTGTTCTTTTTCCACTAAATGTTTACAGCTCCTTTGTCAGAAATCAGGTGACCATATATGTGAGAGCTCATATCTGGATCTTCTCTTCTATTCCATAGATTCACGTGCCTATGCATGTATCAGTACCATGCAGTTTTCAGTACAAGTTCTTTGTAATATAGCTTGAGCTCAGGGATGGTGATTTCCGCAGATGTTTTCTTGTTGTTGAGGATTGATTTTGCTATTCTAGGTCTTTTTTTTATTCCAGATGAAATTGCACATTGCTCTTTTCACCACTATGAAGAATTGTGTTGGTATTTTTATGGGGATTGCATTATATCTGTAGATTGCTTTTGATAAGTTGACCATTTTTAAAATGTTGATCCTTCCATTGCATGAGCATGGGAGAATTTTTCCATTGTTTGAGATCTTCTTTGATTTCCTCCTTTAGAGGATTGAAGGTCTTGTCTTACAGGTCCTTCACTTGTTTAGTTACTGTCATACCAAGGTTTTTCAGAGTTTTTGTGACTATTGTGAAGGGAATTTTTTCCCTAGTTTCTCTCTCTACATGTTTGTCTTTGAGTAGTGGAATGCTACTGATTTGTTTGAGTTAATTTTATATCCAGTACTCCATTATATAAATATTCCACAATTTTTGTATCTATTTATTTACTGAAGGACTTCTGGGTTCTTTCCATCTTCTGGCTATTAATAGGGCTGCTATAAACTTTGTGGTCCTTGTGTCTTTGTTGTATTTTTGAGCTTTTCTGGGCTATATGCCCAAAAGTGGACTAACTGGGTCTTCAGGTAATACTATATCCAATTTTCTGAGGAATCGCTATACTGATTTCCAGAGTGTTTGTAGCAGTTTACAACCCCACCAATAGTGGAGAAGTGTTCCTCTTTCCCCACATCCTCACCAACATCTACTGTCATCTATATTTTTGATCTTAGCCATTTTGAATGGTGTGAGGTAGAATCTCAGGGTTGTTTTGATTTATTTCCCTGATGGCTAATGATGTCAAGCACTCCCTTACATACTTCCCAGCCTTTCGATATGCATCAGTTGAGAACTTTTTGTTTAGCTCTGCAACACATTTTTTATTAGGGTTGTTTGATTTTCTGGTGTCTAGCTTCTTGAGTTCTTTGTATACCTTGGATATTAGGCCACTATCTAATGTGCTGTGGGTAAAGACCTTTTTTCCACTCTGTTGGCTGCTGTTTTGTTTTCTTGACAGTATAATTAGCTTTAGAGAAACTTTGCAATCTCATTAAGTCTCATTTGTCAATCTTTGTCTTTAGAGCATGAGCCATTGGTGTTCTGTTCAGGAAATTTTCTCCTGTGTCTATGGGTTTTAAGTTTTTTCCTACTTTCTCTTCTAATAGTTTCAGTGTGCCTGGTTTAATGTAGAGATCTTTAATCCACTTGCACTTGAGCTTTGTACAAGGACATAAGAAAGGGTCTATTTTCATTCTTCTGGAATTTGAGTGCCAGTTGGAACAACACCATTTGTTGAAGAGTCTCTAATTTTTCATTGAATGTTTGTAGCTTCTTTGTCAAAAATCAAGTGATCATATATTTTAGGGCTCATATCTGGATCTTCTATTCTATTCCATTGATCCATATGACTATCTCTGTACCAGTACCTTGCAGCCTTTAGCAAAATTGCTTTGTAATATAGCTTGAGATCAGGGATGGTGATTTCTGCAAATGTTTTCTTGTTGAAGATGGATTTCGCTATTCTAGGTCTTTTGTTATTCCAGATGAAAATGAACATTGCTCTTTCAACTCTATGAAAAATTGGGTTGATATTTTGATGGGGATTGCATTGCATTTGTAGATTGCTTTTTGTAAGATAGCCATTTTTACAATGTTGATCCTTCCTATCCATGAGCTTGGGAGATCTTTTCATTTTCTGGGATCTTCCTGGATTTCCTTCCTTAGAGATTTTAAGTTCTTGTTATACAGGTCCTTCACTAGCTTAGTTAGATTCACACCAAGGTATTTCATATAGTTTGTGACTCTTATGAAGGCTATCTTTTCCCTAATTTCTTTCTCTGTATATTAGTCCTTTCAGTAGAGGAAGGCTATTTATTTGTTTGAGTTAATTTTATATCCAGCCACTTTGCTAAACTTGTTCAGCAGCTGTAGAAGTTCTCCTGTGGAATTTTTGTTTACACTTAAGTACACTATCATGTCATCTGCAGACAGTGATGTTTTTACTTTTCCCCTTCCAATTTGCATCCTTTTGATTTCTTTTTTGCTGTCTAATTGCACTGGGCAGAAGTTCCAGTAATATGTTGAATAGGTAGGGGGAGAGTGGGCAGCCTTGTCTAGTCCCTGATTTTAGTGAAATTGCTTCATGTTTCTCACTGTTAAGTTTGATGTTGGCTATTGGTTTACTGTATATTGTTTTTATCATGTTTAGGTATGGGTGTTGTTTTGAATGGTTTTCTTACAATTTGCCACAAGCTGAAGTTATCACAGATAAAGGAGCTTCATTTGAGAAAATGCCTTTTTGAATTCCAGCTCTAAGATAGTTTCTCAACTAATGATCATATGGGGAGTTCCCAGCTCATTGTGGGTGGTGTCATCCTTGGGCTGTTACCTTTGGGTTTTATAAGAAAGAAAGTTGTGTGATCATTTTACTGATGATTTTCAAAGCTGGATCTTTTGCCTTTATTCTCAATAATAGATGCAAAGCCATCGTTCTATGGTAGTACTAATTTTTTTTGAAGCCTATGATACACAACATTGTAACAGCTGAGGAGAATAATTTTCCAAATACTTCATCTCAGAAATCAGTATTTGAGGTGATAAAAGTATTAATTAGCTTGATTGATTATTTCAAATCTTAACATCTGTGTCAATCCATTACATTAAGTACAAATAATTTTTCTATTTTCTAATGATAATGTATATTATATAAGTCAAAATTTTTGTTACATAGGAACTTTAAGTTTGAGGAAGATGATGGCACTGAGTTTCTATTCTGATGGTCCCAGGACCATAGAAAGCTAAGAGAAGAGGGCAGTCTCTGCTAAGAAGTGAAAGAATTTATTTTTGCAACAGTGAAATGTGAAATTTTTCCAGACTAGGTTTATACACTGCAAAACAAGAATGGATTTTTAAAAATAAATTTTATGATACAGAGAGAAAAAAAAGAAAGAAAGTTGTGTATGACAGTGGAAGCAAGCCAGTAAGGAACATCCTTTCATGGCCTCTGCATTAGCTCTTGCTGCCTGACTTCCTTATGTTCCAGTTCTGACTTCCTTTGGTGATAAAGATTAATGTCAAAGTATAACCTGAATAAGCCCCTTCTCCCCAACTTGCTTCTTGGTCATGATGTTTTGTGCAGGAATAGAATCCCTGCCTAGGACAGGTACAGCCTGTGGAATAGTTTGTAAAGTACTGATATTAGATATTCTTTGAAGATCTGATAGAATTCTGCAGTAAATTTAACTGGCCCTTGGTTTTTGGTTTTTGTTTTTGTTTGTTTGTTTTTTTGTCTTGTTTGTTTGTTTGTTTGTAACGCTTGATGACTGATCATTTCTTTAGGAGTTGTAGGGCTGTTTAGATGGTTTATCTGATCCTAATTTCACTTTGGTACCTGATATTTGTCTAGAAAATTTCCATTTCATCCAGATTTTCCAGTTTTGTTGAGTATAGGATTTTGTAGTAGGATCTGATGGCATTCTAAACTTCCTCAGTTTCTGTTGTTATGTTGCCCTTTTTCATATCTGATATTGTTAATTTGGATACTGTTCCTGTTCCCAATGGATAGTCTGGCTAGGGGTTTATCCTTCTTCTTGACTTTTTCAATAAACCATCTCATGGTTTTCTTGATCCTTTGTAAAATTATTTTTTTTTCTACTTGGTTGTTTTTGGCCCCAAGCTTCATTATTTCCTGCCTTGTATTTCTTTTGGGTGTATTTGCTGTTTTTTTTTTTTTTTTTTTTTTTTTTTTAAGAGCATTCAGGTGTTTTGTCCAAGTGCTAGTGAATGTTCTCTCCAGTTTCCTTCAGAAGCCACTCAGAACTATGAGGTTTTCTTTTAGCACTGCTTTTATTGTGTCCTTTATGTTTAGGTATATTGTGCCGTCATTTTCATGTATCTTTTGAGGCCTGTTTTGTGACCAATTATATGGTCACTTTTGGAGAAGTTACCATGTTGTGCTGAGATAAAGGTATATTCTTTTGTTTTTGGATGAAATGTTCTACAGATATATGTTAAATTTAGTTGGTTCATAACTTCTTTTAGTTTCACCATGTGTCTGCTCAGGTTCTGTTTTCATGATCTGTTCACTGAAGACAGTGGGGTATTGATGTCTCCCACTATTATTGTACATGGTGCATGTATATTTTGAGTTTTATTATTATTTTATAAATATTGGTGTCCATGCATTTGGAACATAGATGTTCAGAATGGAGAATTCATTTTTGTAGCTTTGTCTTTTGATGAGTACGAAATGCTCTTTCATATCTTTTTTGATAACTTTTGCTTGAATGTCATTTCTATTCAATGTTAGAATGGCTTACTCCAGCTTTGTTTCTTGGGACAGTCCACTTGTAAAATTGTTTTCCAGCCCTTTCCTCTGAGATAGTGTTTGTCTTTGTCACTGTGATATATTTCCTGTTTACAGCAAAATGCTGAGTCATTTTTACATATCCAGTCTGTTCATCTGTGTCTTTTTATTGCAGAATTGAATTCATTGATGTTAAGATATATTAAGGAATGGTGATTGTTCTTTTTTCTTGTTATTTTTGTTGTTATAGGTAGGATTAGGTTTGTGTGGCTATCCTCAGCCTTTTCTCTAAATACAGCCATGGCTGACATTGAGCCTGTCAAAAATACTTTCTTTCAAGTATGAACTAGGAGTATCAAGGAAATGTCATTTATGATCTCCACAATATCTAAGAAGAAAATTGAGGTCTTCAAATCAATATTATATTTAAAATCTAATATCTACCACACAAGCACACACACACACACACACACACACACACACACACACACACACACATGCACACACACACACGGGGAGAGAGAGAGAGAAAGAGAGAGAGAGAGAGAGAGAGAGAGAGAGAGAGAGAGAGAGAGAAAGAGACAGAGAGACAGAGAGACGGAGAGAGACAGAGAGAGAGAGAGAAAGAAAAAGAATATAACTATGCTTTTGAATTCTGAAGTAAAGAAAAGTTTAGACAACTAATTTTTTCCTGTTTCTGCAGTTTACTAATTTAAAAGAATCCACAGGTTTTCAATTTAACACCTCTTTTGTATGTAAGAAAACAGCATTTCAAAGGGAAATGCATTTCACAACAGAAAAAAAGATGAATCTTAGATCACAGTGTACATCCAAGACATTCTTCTGAAGATAATTATTATGTGAGAAAACCAACTAAACTAAAGGCATCATTTTAAAACTTGGTACATTTTAAAATTGACAGTCATTGGAAAAATATCAAGATGGAAACGTTAAAATTTGCACACAACTAATCACAATACCTAAATGCATATACTAATGGTGTATGTGGGTGTTTACCAAGCACATGGATGTATATCACTGGGACAATTCAAAGACTTGCAATATTGTTTAACAATTATATGTCCTTGTGGGATATCTTACCCATGTGGATAGGTAAAAAAAAGGGGGGGGGGTTAAAAATATTGATACTCTTCTCATACAAAATATAAGTTCAATTAAAATTTTATATACATAATTGTTCTTACTTCTCTTCCTTTTGAGCAACACAAGCTAGCTAGCTGGATTTGAGCTTCCAAAAATGGCATTTATTCATCCGTCTTAATCCCTAGTTTCCAAAAACACACACTGTCACACTTGGCTTCACAAAAATATTTTTACTTAATATTTCAGTAGTGTAAGCCCTCCTCCAAAAATTGACTAAATTGTTCAAGCAATAATATAAGAAGATATAAGTCATAAGGCCCAGGAACATTCATAATATAAACACTTTATCTAGATCCTAGAAGTTGAAATTATAATAGTTATCAATCAACAGTTTCTTCTAACATTAGTTACTTCTATAACATCAAATACAAACATGTGCTGACTGATAGATAATCAGCCAATTAGAAGAACACATCTTCTCAAGGAAGTAAGCTCTTATTATTGCTAGATGTCACATGACTTGCCAAATATGTCTAATTCTCCTTAAGAATGCTCTTCTCAAATATTTTTTCATTATTTTCACAAAGAATGTTTTTAACTACAATAACTTGATAAAGAACCTAACAAAAAAATAAAATGACTTGAAATATCTTGCATAATTGTGGAGTTAAGCCACTTAACATACCCATACAACTTTTTTTTACAGTTCTTCAGCTTTGTAAATGAGTCTAGCTTGTTCATATTTCTTTCTTTTATAATTCTATAAACTTGAAATCAGCTTAAAAATTTGAACATATACCCTGCCAATTTATTTTGTTTATTTAGGTCAATGGTTAATGGCAATCATAGTCATAAAATTTTTACAAACATGTGACATTTACAAACTGCATTTTTCTAAATATTAACAGCTTTCATTTCCCAGATAGAATGTTCTGAAATTCACTTTCCATTTTCTCTAAAATTAGAACAGCATCAAACGTTCATGTGAGTTACTGAGCCTGACATCTAATTAACACAGTCTTTACAGGTTTAATGAGCAGTGATAAATTTCTATCCTTTCTTTGGCACATTTTAATTAGTTGTAATTATGAGTGGAGTGACCTGAAAAGATTGTTGTCCCACAGAATCACACTAAATTTGTATAATTTATATTTGCAGGGACAGAATGTGTTTTTATGACTTGAAAAACCAAAAGGTTATTTAAGCCATTAAAGCAGTCATATAAAAACCCTCATAAAGCTCAGGTAACTAAAACATTGGACATTCATATTTTACCAACATCTAGGGACATGCTTCATAAATCACATTTATCACAGATAATTTGTAGAGAGAGTTGGCCTTTGCAAATTTTGTACTACCAGAATTCAGTGACTGAGATACACATATACATATGCTATATTGTAATCATTTTATAAATAATTCATTTATTTTTGTTTTCTGTGCTATAATTATGAACTGCTCTGTGGATACTATAGACCAAACTCTGGTTCTTTACAAGAGAGACAAGTGTTCTTAACCATAGAGGAGCATTTTTAGACCGTATCCTTTAATCTTTTAGTTTGTCACTAATAAATGCTTTACTTCCCATCATTCCTAACATTATTTTGAATCACCTTTATTATGATACAAAGTTTTTATGTGCAGTTAGCCATGGTGTCTTGGAGCTCAGTCTCAGTATGTAGGTCAGACTATACTATATATATATATATAGTATTTGAAAAGTGCCAACTATGATTTAAGCATAATATTCCAAATATAACATTTCTTTATTTTTATAAAAATAAAAAGTATAGTTTGGACATATTGTCCACACAACAAGAATAAAATAAAAGTAAGTGTGATTTTAACTTTACATTCACTGATTTATAAAATGAATAATTAACTATGAAATAGTAACCATAGTGAAGATTATAAAGTAATTTTCTGCAGTTGTAGGTAATACAAGAATCTAAGTTGTTTGAATTTGTTAAATAATCCTAATCTAACTTTTAACAAGTACTAAGACTTCACCGGGGCTTCTGAGAAGTAATCTGGTTATGATGATGATAAGATAGATAATATGTTAACACTCCACATATGATAATAATAATTATTTAATTTTGTAATCTAAAAGACAATAATTTTAAAGAAGAGAAATACTACTCTGTTGTAATTTCACATTAAGAACAATAGTCACTGTGAAATTTAAAAACAAACTTGCACATAGTATGTTCTTTTTAGAATCTTATATTCCTTATAATATATATGTATATTATAAGCATGTACATAATAGAAAGACAATCAATTTTGCAGCATCACACATGTAAAGCAAACATTCTAATAGAGACCTATGACCTCATCCTGCCTATAACATAATTTCAATCACTATACTATTTGAATTAATGGCTATGCTGCCATGAGCATCCATGACCATAATTCTATATAAAACGGAACAAGACAATCTTTATGCAAGTATTTACATATAACATTAAAAATAATTATGCTTTTCAAATGTTGAAGACACTTAACTATGAAAACAATTAATGGGGAACTAAAAATAACATGTAAGACTCCCAGAATGTCACTTATGTTTCAGTTAAAAAGTTCAGATTTGTCAATATTATTGACAAGTGTTCTGGAGACATTAGTTTTGAATTTAACAAACTAGACATTTTATCAAGGGAATATTATGTGGAGTATACAAACATCATTTCTATAATTATTATCTTAGTTAGGGTTTCATTGCTGTGAACAGACACCATGGCCAATGTAAGTTTTATAAAGTTTTACATTTAATTTGGGCTGGCTTACAGGTTCAGAGGTGCAGTCCATTATCATCAAGACAAGAGCATGGCATCATCCAGGCAAGCATAGTAGAGGAGGAGCTAAGAGTTCTACATTTTCATCCAAAGTAAGCCATGAACAGACTGAGCATCCTCAGGCAGCTAGGAGGAGTGTTTCAAAGTCCACCCACAGAGTGACACACTTCCTCCAACAAAGCCACCCCTTGTAATAATGCCACTCCTTGGGCTAAGCATATGCAAACCATGACAGTGATGTAGAGAAAGAAGTAATGAGATTTGTTAGTACTGAGGATATGTTTTATTTTCTTAAAATTATCTGAGTACTAAATTTCTATATAATAATAACTACCATAAAATATATTGATTAAAATGCTATATTTATACTGTATTTTATTCATTATGAGGACTTTCTTTGCAGAACCTCTGCCTATAAAAAATGGTACACATGGTATCTTCAAGTATGTTCTCAAGCAATAGGTTATAAGACTTGGTAGTATTTTAAAAGGGACACTGCAACTTTTTGTATCAAGTTTAAAATATATTGTTATTAATTATTCAATAACTTGCGAACACAGTCAGCTCAACACAAACCCCAATAATGGTCATGGGAAACTTTTGTTTGATGGTAGGATTCATAAAGCAATATAAAGAATTGATTCAGCCCTTGCTTGCCTCTCTGAAGGTAAGGGTAGGGCTCTATTAAATAAAACTTGTCATTCTTAGGATACGAGGCATGGATTATTTGGGCTGGATGTTACCTAAAATCTTCTCAGCTGCCACCTAGCTTCAATAGCACCAGAAAATACTATGCAAGCTGCTATGAATGGGAAGAAATTAATAGTCCTGGTCAATTGCATCATCTATAGACCCCAACATTGACCAGCATGACAAGAAAATTATCTATCATTTTTGGGTACTTTCTATTTATTTATTTATTTATTTATTTATTTATTTATTTATTTATTAGATAATATTCAAAGTATATGATCTTACTGCCACTGAGGTGTTGGTTGAGGTAGAAAAGAATTACCTACCATTGAATGAGTCAACAGACCAGTTAGAACACTCTTGATTATCACCAATATAAGTTTTATGTAATATGCACTTATGGACCTCTTATGCTGGGTAGTGTTTTTTGTCCATTTTTACATGCCTTTGAAACTATCCTGTCAATGTACAAATTTACCCATAGTGCATGAAGCCAGGACACATCCATTCCCCAAAAAATGTTTTCAGTCTTATAATGTCAGCTATTTGAAAACTAGATGATAGCCTATTTTTATTTTAATCTGAAAATCCCTAATATTCAATTAATATGCGTGTATTATTACACATCTACTGGATTTGAATAGCTAGTTCACTGTGTCAAGCCAACTTTGTCTCTTGTCCAATTTTTTGTCACTATCGGATTGCATTGTTTAAAATTTTATACATTAAGCATCTTAATATAAACAGAAAAAAATTATCTACCACTTTTGCTAGACCAGCATAATTACTTACCATATTATAAACATCATCATCATGTACATATAAATGTAGGTACCAGATTTATCAAACAAGAATTTCTCTACATTAAATAAGGTCAATCATAGAAAAATCACAATGGTACACAATGCAAGGGTCAATGAATTGTAGAGACCCCAGGGTAGCAGAATCTTCTACTTCACAGCTTCTGAATTTGTGGCAAAGTAATATCATGGAAAATGTGGTGGTATAATATAAGAGCCAATATTCCAGGAAGTCTATTGAGAAACACTTTCTGCTACAACAGCTCTACAAACAATTCCAGATTAATGATAATTTCAATGGACATGCTAATGTAAAAGAGAAAATGTTCATGTGGTCAAATAACAAAAGCAATCAACTTGCAAATTCAGAATAGTGGAAGGAACATGGGAAGGTCTCAGGGAGATATCATAAGAGGAATGAGAGTGACTGGAAGAAGGAAAAAGAAAGGAAAAGTGCAGAAGTAATTTTATTTCAATAAAAATATCTACATATAAGTTACTTTTCAAAATAACCATTTAAAAGAATGGTATCATGCAACTTTTGTTTATATATCTTGAAAAAACATAGCCTCACATTCCAAATTTTCTTTCAAAAATAAATTTTCATAAGTCCTTTGTTCATGACAGTTTTTAAAATCAAGAAGCCATTTGAAATACGCACACACACAAACATACACACATGCTTATTTTCCAGTTCTTAAAGGCAAGGATTTTATTTATTCTAGTCTCAATATGTTAATTATTATCTCTGTAATGATTTAGGATATATCCCATTTATTTATTATAAGTTTCTGTAAGCATATACTAACTTTTCTATTGCTTCAAATTTCAAGCAAATTATAACTTAACAGGTAATTTGTATTTTTGAAAAAATAAAATGTACCCCGTACATTTTAAAATTAATGAGAAATAAGTTTTGTACCACACATGCACAGACGTATCTTATAATATATTTCAAAGTAGAGCTGCTAATGCCAAACCTATGAATATCTAATAGGAACAACAAGTAAATGTGCTTTTATAAGCAAATCATCACCTATATTGTACTTAGGAAAAAGTGTCATTGTGGCAATCCTTTACATGATTAGAGCCTCACAGGAGCACACAGCAGAGGCAAAGGACTTGGTTTCACATCTTCACCATCATATTTATACAGCTGAATATTTGATTTTATATCTTCTACGATAATGTAACCCTTCACCACTGACACACAATTTGTGAAAAACAGAGTCTGGAGCCTGCTTAGAATGATGATCTTGTCTATTTGGTTCATGGCAAATTTTGAGCACCAGTCACTTAGTGCATTGCTGCTGATGGATCATGTAGACAGGGAAGCTTCACAGAAAATCCTTTCTGGAAATTAAACAGAGTGGTTTAATTCAGAATTCTCCAAAACTGTAGAAATGATAGCTCATAATGCTTTTAGAGCAGTGCAAGATAAACGGAAGCCTGCAGGCCAAACATGGTGTGCAGCTTTCTCTCATGTAGAGACTCACAGGAGGAGTGGTATTTTACCTTTATAAGTGATGGAGAGAGTCAGAGCTAGATTAATCCCTGACACACAAAGCTTGTATGGTGTTCAAGTTTCATTGCACATTGCTTTAGGCTTTATGTTCCTATGACAAAACACAGGACAAAAGTGACTGCGAGGCAGAAAGATTTCTTCTGATTCATAGTTTCAGAAATGTCCTTCTGTACTTCTCAAGTCAGTTGATTCACTGCTGGAGATGATGTAAAACTATTGTGTTGGCAAAAGCTATTCACCTCTTGTCTGACTGGTGACAGAAAGAAAATAAAGAACTGAGGAACATGCGACTTTAAAAGACACTACCACATTAACTGGCTTAATTACAGTATCCATTTCTGGAAAAAGACACTATGACCAAGGCAACACTTATAAAGAACAACATTTTATTGGGCCTGGCTTCCAGGTTCAGAGGTTCAATACATTATCATCGCCACAGGAAGCATGGCACCATCCAGTGTCTCACAGTGTTGGAGAAGGAGCAAAGAGTTCTATATCTTGAAGCAAAGGCACTTAGAAGACTCTTCTAGGGAGCTAGGAGGAGAGTCTCAAAGTCCACTCACACACTGATGCACTTCCTCCCACAATCCCAACCTACTCTAACAAAACCACACCTTTTAATTGTGTCACTCTCTAGCACAAGCATATTCAAGCAACCATATTCAGTCCCAGGCCCCTTTAGGCTTGATTAGACATACAAATTTGGAGGTCATAACTAGCCATAGCATAATGCAAAATACATTTAGTCTACCTTCAAAAATACTCATAAGATGTACCAGTCTCAACAATGCTATAAGAGCAAAGTTCAAAGTCTCTTCTAAGATTCTTCCAATCACTTGACAATATGTCCCTAAAATACAAAAATAGATAAGCACATAACATACCTCCAACATCACAGGACATAAATTACCATTTCAAAATATCATAGTGAGGAAACACTGTAACAAAGAAAGACCCAAAACAAGCTGGACAAACTCCAAACTCTGCATCTCCATGTCTGATGGAAAAGAGATCTTCACATCTGCAAATTCTTTCATATTTCTTGACTATAATACATTTTTTCTTTTGGCCTGGTTTCATCCTCTGTTAGCAGCTTTCCTCAGCCAGTTTTCTATGGCTCTAATACCTATAATATCTTCGGGAATCCAAGGCAACTTCTACTTTACAGTGTTTCAGTGAATGATCATTTTGGCTCTTCCAAAGGGCTTGGGTCACTTCTCCAGCTCTTCTCACTGTAAAACTCTAGGCTCTTGTTGACTCAACTCCACTGTTGCTGCCATTATTGGTGGTAATCTTATGGTATTGGCATCTCCAATATAATGGCTTCTGCTACTGAAACAAGGCTTCACCAATAGTCTCGCATATGCCTCAACTTCTTTGCATGATTGCTTCAATACTGGGCCATCAATTGTAATTAAGGCTGTACCTTCAGCAATGGCTTTCCCTGCCCTTTCACAGTGCCAAGCACCAGCTGCTCTCCATGACCCCTGCATGCCTTCAAAGAGAGCATCACATAGATATTACATATTATCAATAATATTACATATTAGATATTACACATTAGAAATTACATATTACCAAATCTAGCTGCAGAACAAGGGACAACCTGGGCACTCTGTGAAACACAACTTCTTTGTGTTTTCAAAAATAATTTCCCAGAATATTTCACCTCATTAATGCTGGTTTCTTTTTAATCATCATTAATTTATTACCTTCAGCTGACCATTATCAATTTTCCCAGTACTCTCTTTTATTCTTAACTTGAAAGCCAGAGCCACTTGGGTAGCTAAAGATGCTGAGTTCAGCTGCTTTTTGGGACCAGAACATGCTCACCTCATTTCATTACATTATCACCAGCTTTCTGTTTCCCAACTCCTTCACTGTCTAACCTTGGGTTGGAACATGCTTGGTAGACCAACTTTCAACTCAGAGATTTGCATGTCTCTGTCTTCTAAATGCTGGGATTATAGGTTTGTGTCACCGTTCCTAATCCAAGATTTTCTCTCTTTGGAAAATTCTCTGAACTAGGTTGATCTTAAACTCAGAGATCTGCTTGCCTTTGTATTCTGGGATTAAAGGTGTGTACTAACCATGCCTGGTCCTAACCTTTATATCACTATTATTCCTAAAGATCCGGATAAAAAACCTGTGTCCTCTTTTTCTGAATTGTAGTTTATTCCAGATTAATATTCCACATGAAAATAATACTTAACCGAGTAATAGTAATGGCAACATAATATATTAATTTCTGTTCACTGGCAAATGCATAAACAATAAACTTAGTAGAGTGCAATCTTGCTGTGAGATCACCACTCCCTTAATCTTAAACAAATATCATTGGATACAAGATTGAGCTCCATTTAATTTTCTGGTGTTTCTTTATGACGTGAACCATACATTTTATATTTTTCCTATTAAAGCTTTGCTACACTTGAATAAAATACTCTTCATGAGAGTAAAGCAGAGGTCAAGGTGTATGCCTGGCTTTTCTAAGATTTCCTTTGTCAAAGCAATTAATCTGATTCTCTTCATTTTTGCTTTGGGCTCAGGCAGGCACTTCAGAAAATGGCAAAACAAGCCATATTCTTTACCAAAATATTATAGAACAGGCTCTAGACCACATAGAAATATTCTTCTTCTCTGAAACATCTTGAGCCAGGCCCCCACAGTCCACGTCATCCCCAGAACCCATGTCCTCCATATTTTTAGTAGGATAGCCCATTAAACCAAACTTAAAAATCCCCACTATTTTTCAAATCCAAAAACCCCAAATTCATATTCTCCCAAATAAATGCACATTTAAACAAATCACAGCAATACCCAAGTCGCTAGCACCAACTTCTATCATAGTTAGACCATTCTTTGCCATGTGATACTTTGCAGAACTCTAGAGCAAACCCCTACAGATCACTACACATTGTATCTTTGGAAAGATATTGATATCTGTGCATCCAAAGATCAATTATCAGAGATTATATGGGTACTCCCAGAAGTCATTATTCTTTAATACTATACTGTCAAGGAGATGGCGACAGAAGGTGTCATGAGTATGTTAAACACACTATATTTTAGGTCAGTACAGTTCATGATAGCTTACTGACTCACTGGAACTCTGCAGGATTTCTGGATGAAGCAATGGTGATTATTTTTAGCAGATATACTGTGGCTTATGAAAATTTCCTTATAACCATCTTTGCTGCCATTTATCGACAACTATTCGAAGGGAGCTCAAAATATCTTATTCAGATATTCAAGTCAATGTCAGTAACATATGTTGGCATTGCCATCTACCCTTTCACTCACTGTATTTAATAAATAATCATTTTCCTTGTGGGCTGGAATGATGTACTTTATCAGTTAATTACAGTGTAAAGAGACACATAGCACATGTCATTTGTCTTTAGTAATCACTATAAGAACACAGCTGGTTTGCATTGATTTCTCAAGTTTTCATAATTACAGTGTAGACAGAGTGGTTTTTACAGATGAAAGAAATCACAAAACTAACTTCCATTTATCCACTTTTAATTATTAGAGGATTTTAGTCATTGCCATTTATGGTTTGATAAGGCAACTTATTCGTTTTCATAAACTAAACTTGCTTTAGTCAATGGAAGTAGAGCAAAATGATTCACTTAGGAGATAATAATGATATGAACTAAGACTAAAGTAATACAAATGCTCTCATTTACAAATTAGTTAATTCTGAAAATAAAAGAAACACCTGATTTATGTAAAAGGTGTTTGGACTGACAACACAAATAGACTGAGAGACTGGCTACCTTAAGTAGATGCTCAAATGTAAAACTAAATACTTCTAAGTGTCATGAAAACCCTGGAGAATTACAAGTGTGAAAAATTTTAAATATTCAGTGTAACAGAATATGCACAGTACATTTACATAATGTGATAGTTTGAATATTCTTGGTCCAGGGAGTGGGACTATTACAAGTTGTGGCTCTTTTGGAATAGAGAGGGGATCCCAAGAGACAAAGAGACTGCCATACCTACATCAAATGAGCCTGCACTGAGCTACAGGTGTAAATGTCCTGACCTGAGATTCATTTCTAAGTGTTCTTCCCTGAGCTTCAAATGCATATGTTTTCAATCCAGGCCAGTATCATGAGTATAGGAACAGAGTCAGATTTCTGCCTCAACCACTTTCTGTTTGTCCTGGTGAAGTAAAAAGGTCCCCACTGCCAACTGTCCATTGGCACAAAAATGTTCTTTACAGTTCTCAGTAAAATACTAACAAACTGAATACAAGGACCAATCAAAAGATAATACACCATGATCAGTTAGGTTTTATGCAAATAATGCAGGAAATATTCCAACATATATAAATTGATGAATGAAATCAACAATTTGAATAGGTTAAGAAATAAAGAAACAAGAACAAATCATTAGATATAGTAAAGGCCCAGGAAATGAATCAATGCACCTTCAGATCAGGAGCTCTGGACAAAGTTAAGGATAATTACCTTTTTGAGATTATAGCCAATGCTAAGCCATATGCATAAAGACTCAAATAATTTTTTCCTAAGCAGCATCAAGACAATGTTGTATGCTCTCTGCAAACTTGATTACTCCCTAGAGTTTCAGACAGCTGAAGCACACCAAAAGGATACAACTTGGAAAGGAAGTCAAAGTATTCTTATATGTAGATGATATAATAGTATAGGCAAGTGGCCATAAAATTTTCACCGAGAAACTCCTATGGCTGACAAACACTTTGAGTAATGTGGCTAGATACAAACTTAATTCACTAATATCAGCATTCTCCCCACACACAAATGACAAACAGACTGAGAAAAAAATTAATGAAGCAACACTGTTCACAATAGCCTCAAATAGTACACAATATTTTGGGGTAACTAACCAGGAAAGTGATAAACTTGTATGAACTGAACTTTAAGACATTGAAGAATATATTAGAAGATGGAAAGATCTTCAATGCTAATGAATCAGTAGGATTAATAAGGACAAGTATACATTCTGTCAAATGCAGTCGACATACTCAGTTCACTCACCACCAAATTTTCAACAAACTTCTTCATAGAATACAAAAAGACCATTTTCAGCTTCACATGGAAACACCCAAAGATATTGTATAGATGAAACCAAACTAAATAATAAAAAAACTGTACATATTATCAACATCCCTACCCTCAAACTGTACTATTAAATCATAGCAATAATAAAAAAGCATGCTACTGTCACAGAAACAGACATGAACAGAAGAGTGTAACAAACTGATAGATAAGTCCACACACTTATGGACACCAAATTTTCTATTAAAAGTCCAAAACTACACACATACAGAAGCGCACACACACACACACACACACACACACACACACACACACACACACACACACACAAACCCTCAAGAAATGGTGCTAGACTACTGGGAGAGCTACATACAGAAGGATGCAAATAGATCCATACTCACCATCCTGCATAACATTAACTCCAAAAGGAACAAAGATCTTAACACAAAACCAGAAAAGAAAGTGCCAAGCAGTGTTGAATTCACTGACCAAAAAAAAAAAAAAAAAAAAAAAAAAAAAAAAAAAAAAAAAAAAAAAAAAAGACCTTCTGAACAAAATACCAATAATGCAGGAAGATAAATTAGTAATGAACAAGACCACATGGAACTGAAAAGGTTCTGTACATCAGAAGACACTATCATTTGAATAAATCGGCAGAATGCAAAATTAGAAGAGGTTTTTACTAACTATTCATCTGATGGAGAACTAACATATAAACTACTTAAAAACATGGAAGCCACCCCAATTAAAAACCAGTGAATAGATCTGAATTCACAAATGCTGAACCACAAATATCTGAAGAATCCTTAAAGAAATGTTTGTTATTCTTAGCCATTAGAAGAATGTAAAATAAAACTACTTTGAGATTTCATCTTATGCCCATCAGAATGTCTAAGATTATAAAACATGTCATAACTCACGCTGAATAGGATTTGGAATAAGGGAGAACACTCATCCACTTCAGTTAGAAGTGCAAACATCCTTTAAGGAAATCTGTGTAACAGATCTACAGAAAGAAAACAGTCAATCTGCCCAAAGATGCATGTATGCCACTTTTAAGTATAAATGAAAAAGATACTCCTTACTTGTGGAAACAACCTAGGTATCTCTGAATGATAGACTGCATTAAGAAAATGTGGTCAATTTGCATAGTGAAACATTACTAACTGCAGTTAAATGGATGGTGCTAGTAAAACATCATCCATAATATGGTAACTCAGTCTTAGATAGCCAAATATGGTATGTATTCACTTCTATATGAATGTTAGGTGTTAAGTCTTTGAAAAGCAAGCTACATGTAGTATAACCAAAGAGCTCAGTGACAGAGTAAAAGATTAGCAAAAAAGAATTCATCTCTCTGGGAAGAGAAAAGAGAATAGATCAATCTTTATGGATGGGCTGTGGGGTAGGGACTAGGGGATGGGTAGTGGGAGATGGGTAGTATGAGATGGGCCAGATTGATCAAATGTGGGAAAAGGGGGAAAAGGACTGAAAGACAGGAAGTAAAGGAAAGAAAAGCTAAAACTAACATTCATTATAAGGATTAAAGAGGGAACCTAACACAGTAAAAACATCCAAATACTATACATATGAATTTGGTCTAAATAAACTTGTCAAAAAATTGGGAGAGAAAGAGACTCAAGTGGGCATCTTTTGTCACCAAATGAAGCTTACAGCACTGGGGATGGGCTAGATATTCATTGGGCCATTGGCCAAAAATTGTCCACTAGAAATACTCACACAACCTGTACTATATTACTAAGTCTATAAGTTGTTCTCCATGCATAAGAAAGCCTTACTGCTGGAAGAACCCTATACAACTCATTGACCAAGGAGTAGTTGAGCTCTGCCTACCTGTAGCCTTTCCATTTCTAGTATTGAAAGGTACTCTGCTCAAGAGCAAAAAAGTGGTAAATACCAAATGCAAACTCTGTGATCTAAAATGGTGACAGACCTCCAAGATGCACAAGTACAAAGTAGCAGAAAGGCTGTGCTAATAAACAAAAATATGATGTGATTTCTAGCCATTCTGTGAGATACCATTCATACCCAAAACCTGATAGTTAAGAACCTATTACTAAAGGCCAGAAATCTAGGAGAAAATAAAATACAACAGTTCAAGCAAAGACATATGGCATCAAAACATCTTCTAATATTTTTCTACAATCATAGACCAGTATCTTGATCATCCATCATGACAGGAGCTTCCATCTATAACAGATGAGATCAATTACAGAGATCCAGGAACATATAATGTGCAGAGCATGGCAGGCTTATGAATACTCATCCTTAAATACAATGTCTTTATCAAATCCTTCTAATAGCTTAGAGAATTTTGTGGAAGATAAGGTAGAAAGAGTGCAACAGTCAGAGGGGGTGGAGAAATTGAAAGATACAAGTACTTTCAAGCACAGCATAACCCATAGGCATATGAACCCATAGGAAATGAAGCAGGGTACATAGGATCAGCATAAGTCTTCACCAGATGTAGTCCTAGAGCTGAGAGTAAAAGTGGACACCCACAAACACACACACAAATGTGTGTGAGTGCGAGCACATGTACACACACAGATGCACACTCATACACATAAAAACTCACACACTAATAACAGTGAAGCCATCTCCAAATGAAAACTACTTACAAGGAAAAAAATACCTCTCTAGTTGAGTATGACTGAGTAAACAAAGAACTCTTAAGTATAGTCTCCAGTCACAGCAGCACATCATTAACACAATGTATTTAATGGCATCTTTGAAGGTTACTTCTTTCATCACATATCAAGGAGTTTTGAGCAGTTTTATTTTTGTTTGTTTTATTTTGTTATTTTCTTTTTTGTACCATTATAGATCTTTGTATATATTATAGATTGAGTTATGTTTTCTGGAGATTCCTGTGTGTTCAAACTTGTGTGGTTCAGTACCTATGTATATTTCTTTGGTTCCTTTTCTTTGGTTTGGCTGTTTTTACCTATTCTGGTTTGATTGCTATTGTTTTTATTTTACATTAAATTATTACTTAGATTCCTGTATATATTCTGAAGAGAGATAGAAAGTTTGAAGATCCAGAATGAAGGGAATTCAAGAGGAACAGGGAAGAGATAGAGGCTGGAAATCATAGTCAGAAAATATTGTGAATATTGTGTTGACAAAAATATTTTCAACAAAGAATAGACTTATTTGTGTATAATTAAGGTACCCACATAAGTTATTTCTACACTAATTAGTTATTTCCTGTTTGATAATTATAACATACTTAAGGATTGTTTTATGTGTATGAATGAATATGTATATATGCAACACATGGTAGCATCAACATGGTACTAAAATTCAAAAAAAAATCATAAAACTTAACATGCTGTGTGTGCTTTCCATATAGCAGAACATTTCATCACTATGTTAAAGCACCATCTCTGGTGTCTCTCCCTTGTCTGTGAAAATCCTTGAAAAAGTAAAGAAGAGAACCTTGAGGACTTGGTCAAGGCCTGGGGATATAGTTTACTTGTGATACAAACACTCAACATTTATGATGCATTGATTTTAACCCCAACACCAATAAGAAAACAGAAGAAATACAACACAGGCAAGTATCTCTAGAGTTTGTAAAGCTAATGACTAAGTTTAATAATTATAAAATAAATAAAATATCTTGACTCTATACATGGCTAATTCTAAATTAGTTTTGAGTAAGAATACTATGTATTTTTAGTTTTCAATTATCTTCTATTTATCTCATTATTATGTGAAGCTTCATCAAATGTGAAACGTACAACTTTTTTTGTTTACCTAATTTTATTGACATGTTCATTGTACTCAAAATTATAATATCATTAATTAAAATCATGATTCAGTGAGAAAATTGGAACAAAGAAAACATGCCTTTCTTCCATTGGTCTTTCTCTAATAAGTGAGAAAAAGCTTTTACACTTACATGTTATTTTCACCTCAGTGCTTTTAGCAACTTTGGAAAGGACAGAATCAGTGTTGGGAATTGAGTTTCTGATGTAAACTGTGTGATTTACTGCATTTAGATTGACCTACATAAAGTTTTAAATCAGAGTTTCTATTTTTCTCAGGTGAGGAGTTAGATGTTCTATTTCTACTTTCTGTAATTTTTGTGACAAATACTTTCATGTAGCCTGTCTTTATTCAAACATCCAGCTTTAATTCAAAGCTAAACAAGGAAAGAACATTTCTATATTACCTAAAAAAGGACAGGAAATAAATAAAAGGAAGCCATACTTCTATTTACACCAAATAATATCTAATACATATATTTGTATATGTACATATATACATAAATAATTTAAACCATATTAAAACACTTGAGTTGAGAATGTTCTTATGGAGAACCACAGAATATCTAAAACAAACAAGTAAATGAATAAACATCTAGTACCAGACATGAGAAAGGCCCTTCTAGTTGTTTTCAGGGTTAATTCAAAGAAATTCCAAAACAGCACAGGCTATTGCTATTGTTTTTAATTGCCTTCTAAAGGTCATATATAAGTACCTATTATTGTATATACATTTTGGACAGAGACCCAGAGGGTTTTAGATGTGCCTGAAGTGATAGCTTCCATCCAAACTTCTCTTACAGTCCAAGAAGGAATTATATAAGTTGGCAAGCAATGGGAACAGCCAATAGTCCTACGCAGCTGAGAAGCCTATGAAGGACAATGACCAGTATGGTAATATATCCCTTATTCCACAATAATAGCATTCATGTTTGGTGATAACCAACAGGTTAGGCTTAAGGCATATTCAATGGAATGGAAAAAAATATAATGCCTGGTATTAGAAATCTACAGACCTACAAAGGGCTTATGGTTTCCTGGTTCTTAGAAGAGAATCTACACTATTGCTTTACTAATCCGTAATGATTTTTAATTATAGCATAATTATCCTTTACCACAGATAAATGTAGAACCTGAACTTCAACAAAGAAGCTTCTCTTTGTAACAGTATATATTACAGAAAACCACAACTAATAAATACTTTAGAAGACATCTGATTGTGGATCGCTGAGCTGCAATTGATACATCTACAAAACCACTTCTACAACTAATGCTTGCAGAGCATAACAGAAGAGGGACTAAAAGATTTTAAAGCCAGAGGATTGGGAAGTCTGTTTTAAGACTATGTTCCAAATGGCAAGTAAGCTTCAGCCATTGTCTTAGTGACACCATTACCATGGCAACTGTTAGAAAAGAAAACATATAATTGGAACTGTATTATAGTTCAGAGACTTAGTCCTTTATCATCATGTTGGACAGCATGGTGGGGTGCAGACAGACATGGTACTAGAAAGGTAGTTCTACATCTGCATCCACTTTCAGCTGGTAGAGACTGTGAGGCACTAAGCCTTTTTAGCTTCTGTGACCTCAAAGCCCTCCCTAGTCTGACATTTCCTCCAACAAAGCCATACTTACTTCAAAAAAGCCATGCCTCTTAATAGTGCCATTACCTATGAGCAAATTGTGGCCATTTTCTCATCCCTAGGAATAAGCCTCATAAATGATTATCTATTATCCAAGTGGTTATCTCTGAAATCATATATATTAAATGGACTCAGCAACTCAACAGGTTTCATTTACACATTCATGAATATACAAATGCAGCAGTAACAAAAAAGAATGTAAGAATTAGAAGATGAGATGGAAGGTATTAGATAAATTGGAGGGAGGAAATGTAATAGAATAAATGATATTCTTGTAATATTATTGCTATGCATTCAAGGTATTATAATGGTGATTAAAATAATTAATGAAAATATTAACACATGACTTAAATTATATATGGGTTCAATAAAATAATAAAAATATCATTTTATCATATAAACTATTTCTTTGTTAATATTGAATTAATAACAATATAACTTATAAATTATTTATGTATAATATAGTGTCTAATATTAATACAAACTAGGGTTAGGTTTCTTCCAGTGTTCTGTACATTAAAATCCAGACTGTACTATTTCTGGATAATTTCTGGTCTCTCCTGGATGTGTTCTTCTGTGTCAGTTCTACAGAAGCATCCATTTTTATTTTATACTCCAATATTTAAATATTGTTCACATCAATATCAGGATTTTTTTTATCACAGCAACAGAGTTAAAACTTGAATAGGACTTTGAATATTGCATAGTACCTAACAAGACAGCAAAGGTATGTCTCTACCCAAATTCAACTAACTTAAAAATAATTATTTTAATGCATTGCCCCTTTGTTTCAATATAGCACAGTCATAGGAGTTAAAATTGCCATCTGTACTTTATTCAGAAAGATCCTTCTATCAGTTACCCTTTGTTTTAGTTTAAAGATTTCTGATCTCAGATTATTTTGTTCAGGCAGAGTAATAGTTATCAGCATTTCATTCTGTTGTAGTTAGTTTTGTTTTGCTTTGTTTCATTTTTATTCTTTTATGCAGTCAACCACAGATATCCAAGTAAGGAAATAGTCTTTGATTTTACAAGAAAGAATGTTTATAGCGTTGGTGAATAGATTGCAAATGAACCTCAATATTATCATAATCGATTTCTGTATCAACTCATTTTAAAATTAATTGTACCAGTAATCATGATATTTAAATAATAGATATTTCATAGAATATTTTCTTCAAATGAGAAGAAAAACTTAAGGTATTCATGAAGTATGTATAATGTCTTTATTAACAAATTGTGAATTTAGATTTCATGAATGTTCTGAAAGTGACAAGAATATACTTTATATAATGGAAACATTATATTGATAGGGTAATTTATTTTGAATTATCATTAGATGAGTCTAAGCTAATTTTATGACCTAGTAAGCTCTTGCAATCAAGGGTAGAACAATTAGAGATACAGTGCTTCCCTAATATAAGCACATACAGGCAATGAGCCCGTGAAATCTGGAAAGCTGGAATTTGAAGAGTCCTCTAAGAATATGCCTATAAACCAAGAAAAAGTGCAGACACATAAATCTTACAAAATGCACTAAAGACTTAATTTTTGCCTGAGCTAACACATCCACCCCAGGATGTCTCTTTTTTCCAGCTGAGAGATTATTCAGCCTCGGAATTTGCCTCTAAAAGCATAGGAATCAGACTTTTTAATGGTCTAGATTACAGTGCATTTCTGCATAGTCCATAGTATGAATTTTCAGCTATGTTTTATTCTAAATTTGAAGGATGATTTTGGGCTCCTTGTCTTGGAAACACCATTGCATTCTTAACTGTTTCATTTATAGTAGAATTCTTTCCAGAGAATAGCATTCTCTGGCATCAATGAGAAGAGAGGCCTTTGGTCCAGAGAAGGCTCATTTTCCCAGCATAGGGGAATGCCAATGCAATGACAAGGTGTTTGGGAGAGGGAGCACCTTCATGGAGGCAATGGAACGGGGAAGGCAGAAGAGGAATGGGATTGGAGAAAAGAGGGTAAAATCTGAAATGTAAATACAGAGAATATCCAATTAAATAAAAGAATGCTCTCTAACTTCAGATTACAATTTCTAACTGGGAGTTGCCTAAGAACATCGTGTCAGTAACTATGTCTTGAGTGGTTGTATCTTCACATCCATTCGTACAGAACACTCCCTACACAACTTTTCACCTCATGATTCTACAATATATAGGACTATAACAGAACACAGACATCTTGAAATATAGTGCTACCTGTAAGAAAATAATCTGTGCCATATAACTTCTCCACAAGAGGCTGACTCAATACTTCCTCTAGAAACAACCTTATAGTTTAGCACTCTGATGAAAATGTAACAACTTCTCTAAATATACCAGCAAGGATACCTAACAAACCAACAAAGACAAATTATCAAGAAAATGAATCCAAACCAAAACTAAATTTATAAAACACATTTCCAGAAAATTCTGTATAAAAAAAAAGGAAAATGTGGTATCAGATATTTAAATTATTCAAGTAAAGACTATGTGATCCAAACATATTTGTAGCTAAGCAGCCTTCTTATTTTTAAAGCTACCAAAGGAAAAAATCAAAACTGAAAAAACTGAAAAAGCAGTCTGTCTTTGGCACATCCAAACAAGCTTGGATATAGTTTTTTACAAAATTTTTATATATGAAGAATCCTACACCATTTGAAAAGAGGAGAAGCTCACATCTTAGAAGATTAGATTATCCTGATCTGGTGAGAGCATTTAATATATCCAATAATATAATTACATTTTAAATTTATTCACTGGAGAACCATCCTTTATCATAGAAGATAAAAATATCTCAAAACTCCACATATATTCATGTTAGATATGTTAAATATAACTAAACTCATATGTTTTTAATATAATTACCAGTGTGTGCAAGAGGTTTCCTTTTCAATAAATTGGTCCCAATGAGCAGCAACCTTTTTTTTTTGTTTTTTAGTTTTTGCAATTATTTAAAAAATTTATGACCATTAATTACACAGATGTGAATCAGCACTGATACTTTTCTCCAATAAAAATTATGAGTAGACATGTGGCTAACTGAGGGTAGAAGTTATACTGATGTCATTAAAGAAAGGGTCAGAAATGTAGAGGACTTAGGTGATTGTAGTTACAAAATTTTGTTCACTTTCATTTTTATAACACAAATCTCAGTAATTATTATACACATTGATATAGGTTACTAGAGACAAAACTACAATATAAAAATATTAAATTAGTTGCATATTTTGAACAACTCAATGAACAAAAGCACTGATAACCAGCACAGAGTTAGTTTATAGTGGCAGTTCTCAACCATGGTTTATGACCCCTTATGGAAGTCACATATCAGATATTCTATATATAAGATTTTACATTATGATTTATAACACTAGTAAATTACACTAATGAAGTAACAACAAACTAATTTTATGTCACTGCTACATGGGGAACTTGTATTAAAGGTCCTTAGTATTAGAAAGGTTCATAATTAAGAGCATAGAGTCTTTTGGCTAATGTACAGAGTTCAGTATTTTTCCCTCAGCAACAAGACTATTGATGCTCATGTCTGTGTTTTGACAGCAGCAGCTGGGGATGCTGTTCCTTTCAAGAGTTGTTTCCCACACTGCTGTGCAGATTCTTGTTTCCTCAATGTGATGGTTTGTATATGCTCTGCCCAGGATGTGCCTCTAGTAGAGGGTGTGAGCACCTTGGAGTAGGTGTGTTAATGTTGCTTTAAGACCCTTATCCTAGCTGCATGGGTGTCAGAATCTGCTGAGAGCCTTCAGATGAAGATGTAGAACACTCAGCTCTGGCTGCACCATGCCTGCCTATATGCTTCCATGTTCCCACTTTGATGATAACGGACTGAACCTCTAAACCTGTAAACTATCTTCGATTAAATGTTTTTGTTTATATGAATTTCCTTGGTTATGGTGATGTCTGCTCACAGCATGACCTAACAAGGACACTCACCTTAGTACTGATAAGCCATCCTCCTTGAATGAGAAGGGTTATTTCATATGTTACATGATATGGAAATAGAAGACACGTTTGGGATCACTTCTTGTAGGCAAATTCCATGAATGTCAATTAATTGCATCAGGATGTCAAAGTCATCCACCCACTCATAATCTCTGAAACCTATTTCATGCTATTGATGACTAAAGTGTGACTCTTTACTTAACAACTCCAAACGTGTGCATTTATGAAATGCCCTTGGAAGCTCTTACTCCAAGCATGTTGCTATTTTGTGAACCACAACGCCAGCCATATCTGTGTTCTTCCCAGTTAAGAAGATCTTTAAGGTCATGACCCTAAGGAAGACTTGAATATAGCATGCCATAGCTTTCTTAATAAGGAAATACTAAGAACTTTTCTGTGAGGGAAGAAAAGAGACCATTAAATTTTCATTCAAGTAGAGAACTCATTACAATAGGTATAAAAGAATTAAAAATAAATGAATGGGTGTTAGCCAGGAGGATGTGAAGTCATAAGGATTATGTCTCACTAATGAAGCATCTCAATTTTATTTAACAATCTAACTAAAATAGCAATAATATATCCTATTATATCTTATATGCTCAAGAGTGAATTCCCTTAACCGATTTAATACCAACAACATAATGTTGATTCAGGAGTCCTTTGGAACCCATGGCAGATGGCTTCTATGACTTTTCAAGCATGCCATAATCAGAAGACAATTGTTCATTATTTAATACAATGCAGTGTTACATATAACCAACAAGTATTGTTCTGTATCCTTTAAATAATATTAATATTTTTACCTATGATACCTAGCACAATGTTAATAAATTGTTACTATATTTTATGGTTTATAAAATGACAAGGGAGAAAATGTACCCTTTAATTTTTGGCACTAGAAAAACAGTTGGTACACAGACATGGAAAAATCTAGAAAGCATCAACCCCACATAAAAAAATAAAATAAAACAAAACAAAACAAAAATGGAAAGCTGAGAGCAGAATATTATACAACTTCTTAAACTATGGTCATGAGACCATATGGAGTTATATAATTGAACAAGGGGAGTTTTGAAAATTTTTGACAACAATAAAATGTTTCTGAGCATCAGGTACCAAAAAATATTTCAAAATCTCAAAATGGACAGATCTAACAGGTTTCAGAAACACACTTACCATATTGCATTAAAGCATTTTATGTTACCCTTGATTACCACATGTTTATCCTCCATTGTGCTTCCCACTGTGCCACACAAACCAGTGTTAGCTGAGACATTTTAGCTTAAACTCTCAATGTTTGTATGTTACCAACTGTAGGGTTGTGTGTTTGTTTACCTTTCAGACTATAGAGAGTCTTCGTGTGATGTTGGTCATTGACATGTTCATTCATATGTGAAGTACATTTTGACTATAGTCTCTCCACCTTTTCTATTCTTCCTTACATTTTTTAAATTTCACATCTCCATGAAGTTACTTACAAATAAGAAAAACAACCACTCTTGGTTTTGTTGTTGTTGTTGCTGCTGCTGCTGCTGTAAACAGAATTGTATCTATGATCATGATCTTAGAACTATCCATTGTAACCTAGTGGGCACATAGGTGAATATTTAACTGAGGGAATATACTCCCATGAAAATCCCCCAAATATTCAGTAGTTTATTAGAGAATGGGAATAACATGTCCCCTCCCCAACTGATAATAGATTAGTAATATGCCAGTCTCCTTTGTGTGTCCAAGTGTCACTGTCACTGTCTCCCAGTCCTTCTTCCTAATGTTCCAGCTTTTTTTACTTTCTGTGTAATTTTATCAACAGCTTATTTTTTCTCTCTTACAACTTTATTTTAAAAAAGAGGGGTACATATGTAGATTTTTAAAGACATTTCGTCATAATTTTATATGAATATTTTTGTCAGTACTCAATTATTTTAGAGGTTTGAGAGCATGCATTGAAATTCCACTAGTTACCATAGCATAAAGCACATATAGGACAGAACATAACATGGAAACTCTTGGTGAGTATAGATTAATCACAATGATCTGTGAATACCAAAAATTGCCACAAGGCTATATTTTTAGCTCTTGGATTATTAATGATTTAAGGTGAAGTTGTACCACACTCTGACAGGATGCAATACATTTGTTTTTTCCTAAGAAGAAATGCGACTTTCATTTTATGGCCTTTGTCTTTCTTGGGCTTCATAGGAGTTGTTTCTGGGGTGTTCAGAGCTTTCCAATTGTCAGTGACTGCATAGTATGTCTGTTCTTTAGTGACTGGGTTACCTCACTCAGGATGATATTCTCAAGATGCATCCATTTTCTTAGAAATTTCATAAATTCTTTGATTCTAATAGCTGAGTAGTATTCCACTGTGTAAATATACCACAATTTTATGCTCTAACATATTATTCATAAGGATCAGTGAATCTTAGAGGTGGTGGTCCACATGTTGCAATTAGGACTGAGCGTTCAGCAGGTTCTCACACTTTGAGCCGTGACAGTTTTCTGCAGTCACTGCCAGTCATTTCAAACAGTGGTGTCTTTGAATAAAGTTGAGAATGGTGATTGTCTATGAATATGAAAATAAATATTTAGATGTTAGCATGATGCATGATAATTTAGCTAAAAAGCCACATATTCATACCTTAATCCTGTGAAGAGCTACTTTAGAATAGCTTTTGGGTGGGTTAGGTTGCCAAGCATTAGTTCTCTCTTTTAGAATCTACCTCCAAAAGCAAGCAAACCTAGAAAAATCACATTATAATTTCAACGAATACAAAAAAGGTTTTTAAAAAACATGTTGGAAAACTGTGTTTTTAAGTGTATCATGACCTGAAAGCTCCCTGATCTCAAAGAAAAATGGAGAACTCACTTCTTCAGTAGGTCTTCCTATTTCTGTCTGACCTTATCTGGGAACCCGTCTGCCATATCATCTACTGACAAATACCATATAGCCCTTGGCAAAATTACAGGTTAAACTTCCTTTAATGCCTTTACATGCAAAAGAGGTGTTCTCAGAACCTTGTCTCAGCCAGTGAACATTCACCCTAAGAAGACTCCTTCCCACTCTTTGTGGGTTATAAAGCCCTATTCACCCTGCATAAATACATAACCAGAAACTGAGTCATAGAATACCACATAAAAGGCATTTAGCACTGAAATCCTTAGAAAGGACCTTTTCCCCATCAGCACTCACTGACAGACTGAGATCCTATGACTAATCTGTTCCAGATTCCATTTCATCATTTCATGTTCAGGAAGCTGCACCTGAACACCCTGAGGGAGAAACCAAAAAGCCAAACCATATAAATATGTTTTCATGATAGAAGTTCTAAAGATAATAGGTTTGGAGAGAATATACTCTGCATAGTAAAGATTAAATATGACAGACTCACATTAAACAGCATCCTATTGGGTATGTAATAAGCAATCTGTAGGAGGAGCTGGTTTGGAAACTATTTCTTCTGTTGTAACTCCCTGAGTGCTAGCACCACTGCATGCAGCAGTTGAGCCAATGCAAATGTACTTCTAGGGGCAGGATTGCTTCTTCTTTCCATTTCCCCTTTCTCTCCTTAGAGAAAGCATTTAATACTAACAGGCATAATAAACGCTAAATGGAAGAAGTAATTATGAGAAAGATAAAAGAATTAATTGAATTAGTACTGCCAAAGAATTAAACTAAAACAATATCTCCAAGTAGGTAAGAGAACATTATTTCTGAGAAGAAAATCTATTACTCTTTTTAGATAATTATGGGTAGATTCCAAGAAAGGATTTAGTATATTCTTCAACAAGTAATCTTTTTTTATCTTGGTATGCTATGTGGATTTCTAAAAGAAAGTTTCTTTTGTTTCTTGATTATATTTTTCAATAAATGTCTAAGATCATACTTCAATTTTACAGTTAACTTTTCTTGTAAATAGCTACGTTCTGTCTACAAAATAATGCCAGTGTCATCAAAAATGATGAAAGAATACTTTTAAAATAGTATTTAATCATTTTTTATAGTCCAGATGGTATTCTCCTCCCATTCCACCCTATGACTGTTCCACATCCCATACCTCCTCCCCAACCATCACCATGAGGTTGTTTCCACTCTTCCACCCCAACACCACGAGACCTTCCTACTCTATGGGGTCTCCAATCTTAGAGGGTTAGATACATCTTTTCTGACAGAGTTCAGACTCAGCAGTCCTCTATGATATATGTATCAGGGGCCTCATATTAGCTGGTGTATGCTGCCTGGTTGTTGGCTCAGTGTCTGAGAGATTTTGGGGGTCAGGGTTAGTTGAGAGTACTGGTCCACCTACAGGGTTGCCCTCTTCCTCAGCTTTTTCCAGCTTTTCCCTAATTCAACCAGAGTATTCACCAGCTTCTGTCCAGTGGTTTAGGGTAAATATCTGCATCTTAGTTTTTCAGCAGCTTCTTGGGTCTTTTGTAAGACACTCATGATAGACCTTATACTTTTTATTCTTGAAAATATTCGTTACAAATTTTAATTTACATGTGAACAACAAATTACCCTACCTACTTACTTCCCAGTGTCTTTCCCCTAACAACAGATTGATTCCTTCTCCCTTTTTCTATAGAAAAGGGCCAGTCTTGATTGATAATGACCAAGTATAGAGTACCAAGTTGAAATGAGACTAGGTACCTTCTTTTCTATTAAGTCTAAACAAGGCAACCAGTAGGGGGAAAGGGCTCCAAAGGTAGGAAGCAGAGTCAAAGATAGTTCCTG